>NC_088380.1:186027500-186627500 GCF_037993035.2 Macaca fascicularis | reverse complement strand
CCAGCTGACTTCTGTATTTTTAGTAGAGACGGGGTTTCACTATGTAGGCCAGGATGGTCTTGATCTCTTGACCTCGTGATCCGCCCACCCCGGCCTCCCAAAGTGCTGGGATTACAGGTGTGAGCCACCACGCTGGGCCTATATTATCTTTTTAACATGTAATCAGTATGTTTTTTTCTTTGAGACAAGGTCTCACTCTATCGCCCGGGATGGAGTGCACGGTGCAATCACAGTTCTTGGCAAGCCTTGACCTCCCAGGCTCAAGAGACTCTCTCACCTCAGCCTCCCTAGTAGCTGGGACTACAGGTGTACACTACCAAGCCTTGCTAATTTTTTGTAGAGGTGGGGTTTTGCCATGCTGCCCAGGCTGGTCTTGAACTCCTGGGCTCAAGTGATCTGCCCAGTTCAATCTCCCAAAGTGCTGGGATTACAGGCATGACCTAATGTGCCTGGCCAAAATCAGTATTTTTTCTTTTTTTGAGACATAGTCTCACTCTGTCGCCCAGGTTGGAGTGCAGTGGCACAATCTTGGCTCACTGCACCCTCTGCCTCCTGGGTTCAAGTGATTCTCCTGCCTCAGCCTCCCAAGTAGCTGGGATTACAGGTGTGCACCATGTGCCACCACACCCAGCTAATTTTTGTATTTTTAGTAGAGACAGGCTTTCACCATGCTGGCCAGGGTGGTCTCGAACTCGACCTCATAATCCGCCCGCCTTGGCCCCACAAAGTGTTGGGATTACAGGTGACAGCCACCGAAGTGAGTGTACCAAAAATATTTTTGGTACTAATTTTCGAAATCCAGTGTGTATTTTACACTTTTAGCACAAGTCAATCTGAATAAGGTACATTCCACGTGCTTAAGAACCTGGTCTGGCTGGTGGCTACCTTCATGAACAGTGTAACTATAGAAAGTAGCCAGCCAGGCACAGTGGCTCACACCTGTAATCCCAGCACTCTGGGAAGCTGAGGTGGGTGGATCACCTGAGGTCAGGAGTTTGAGACCAGCCTGACCAATGTGGTGAAACTGCAACTCTACTAAAAATAAAAAATTAGCTAGGCATCATGGTGTGTGCCTATAGTCCCAGCTACTAGGGAAGCTGAGACAAGAGAACTGCTTGAACCCAGGAGGCAGAGGTTGCAGTGAGCCAAAATCATGCCACTGCACTCCAGCCTGGGCAACAGAGCGAGATTCTGACTCAAAAAAAAAAAAAAGGAAAGTAGCCTTGAAAAACTAAGTTTTCAGGATGGCACTGAAGAAAATGGAAGCCCCTGGGACCTGCCGCCTGGGTCTAGCAGCAGGCTCCTTACTGCACACAGGGCTCAATACAGCAGGCACTTTGTGCCTCCATGCCAGCTGCCTCCTTGCTGGAAATCGTCATCCTTGCCCACCTTTCTCTTTCTAGCAAACTCCTCCTCCTCATCTCATTCAACTTATCCAATAAGAATCTATTGAGAGCCGTCAGGCCTGTAATCTCAGCACTCTGGGAGGCCCAGGCAAGTGGATTGCTTTGCACTCTAGAGTTCGAGACCAGCCTGGGCAACATGGCAAGACCCCATCTCTACAAAAAACACAACTAGCCGGACATGGTGGCTCATGCCTGTAATCCCAGCTACTCAGGACACTGAAGCAGGAGAATAGCTTGAGCCTGGGAAGTGGAGGTTGCAGTGAGCCTAGATCGGGCCACTGCACTCCTGCCTGGGAGTCAGAGAGACCCTGCCTTAAAAAAAAAAAAAAAAAAATCTATTGAGAGCTGACTGAGCCAGCCATTCTCTGGGCCCTGGGGATACAGCAGAGAAAACAAACAAACAAAACCACAGGCTCTCCTAGAGCCTATATTCTAGCTGAGACGTACTCCCGAGAAAATAAACCACTGAAAGAGAGTTGGTGGGACTTATGATTCCAAATAAGGTGCTCAGGAAAGGGCTCACGGAGTAAGCACGTGAAGTCTGAGCAAGAATCCGCAGGAGATAAGAGCACATGGCCACAAGCACAGAAGATCATTTGGTAATTTTATTTACTATTTCACTATTTCCGCAACTATTATAACTACATATAAATGAATATCAAAGATGATTAGTATTAAAGCGGACAGCAGGCGCACACTGGCAGTGCAAGGAGAGAGCAGCACTGCCCTGCGGCACGGAGGCTCCAGGAGGCGAGCAGATCAGTTTCCAGGTTGTGATCTGACTTCCGCTTCTCCGGGAGCTGACAAGGCCCCTCTTGAGGAAGTCGTGAGCAAGGTCTTGGAGTTTTGGGAAACACAGGGCTCAGCACAGTCAGGCACCTGCGAGGGCGAAGGTGGGGACCAGGCACTGGACCTACAGTGGAAATACAGTCAGAGGGAGGGGGCTGCCCTGTACTTCCTGCTTCTGAGCTCACCCTGGCCTGCCTTCAGCTCTCAGTGGGTCGCACTGCTGCAGCATGGCTCTGTCACCCTCCACGTCTGGCGCAGAGCTGCCACCCCAGGATCCTTCTCGCCATCCTCATGGGCCTCCCAGGCCATGTCTTCTGTGTTAGGCTCCTGTTTGCTGTATCTGTGTCTTACTCTTTCTTGATTTAGTCTTTCAATTTGGTGGAGCACATCTTCCAGTAGCATCTTGAGGAGTATGTGACGTTTAAATTTTTTAAACCTTTTTCGGCCAGGCACAGTGGCTCACGCCCGTAATCCCAGCACTTTGGGAAGCCGAGGTGGGTCGATCACTTGATGTCAGGAGTTCAAGACCAGCCTGGTCAACACGGTGAAACCCCTTCTCTACTAAAAATACAAAAATTGGCCGGGTGTGGTGGCTCACGTCTGTAATCCCAGTACTTTGGGAGGCCGAGGCGGGCGGATCACTTTAGGTCGGGAGTTCAAGACCAGCCTGACCAACACGGAGAAATCCCGTCTCTATTAAAAACACAAAATTAGCCGGGTGTGGTGGCGCATGCCTGTAATCCCAGCTACTTGGGAGGCTGAGGCAGGAGAATCGCTTGAACCCGGAGGCGGAGGGTGCAGTGAACCGAGATCACGCCACTGCACTCCAGCCTGGGCAACAAGAGCGAAAATCCATCTCAAACAACAACAACAACAACAACAACAATCAGCCAGGCGTGGTGGCAGGCACCTGTAATCCCAGCTACTCAGGAGTCATAGGCAGGGGAATTGCTCAAACCCAAGAGGTGGAGGTCGCAGTTAGTCAAGATTATGCCACTGCACTCCAGCCCGGGCGACAGTGAGACTCCATCTCAAAAAAACAAAAAAACACCCTTTTCTACACTTATTCTTGTTGTATCATTTGGCTGGGTATAGGAGTCTAGGTTAGTAATCACTTTCCTTCAGAATTTTGAAGACATTGTTCTAATTCTCTTTTTGCTTCCTATGCTGCTGCCATGAAGTCTAAAGACATTCTGATTCTTGATACTATCCAGAAGCCTGTAAATCTTTTCTATAAACTCAGTGTTCGGAAATTTCATGCCTGGTGCAGGTCTATTTTCTTCCCTAGTGCTAGGCACAAGTATACAGTTTTAATCTGTTGGCTCATGTGCTTCAGTTATCAACTATTTTACAAGTCACTTCCCACCTTGTTTTCTCTCTTCCTGTAATTCTTATTATTCAGATGTTGGACCACTTACACTGGTCCTTAAATTTTATTGATATGCCTTTATTAAACAACTCTTAGAACATTTTTAGGGCATGTGGTCTATAAAATCAGTTTCTGTCTCATTTTTCAAAAACTGTGGTCAAAGCACAGAACATAAAATTTACCATCTTAACTTTTTAAACTATACAGTAGTCGGCTGGGTGCAGTGGCTCGTGGCTGTAATCCCAGCACTTTGAGAGGCCGAGGTGGGTGGATCACTTGAGGTCAGGAGTTCGAGACCAGCCTGGCCAACATGGCAAAATCCCGACTCTACTAAAAATACAAAAGTTAGCCAGGCTTGGTGGCGGGCACCTGTAGTCCCAGCTACTCAGGAGGCTGAGGTAGAAGGATCGCTTGAACCCGAGAGGTGGAGGCTACAGTGAGCTGAGATCTCACCACTGCACTCCAGCCTGGGCGACAGAGTGAGGCTCCACCTCAAAAAAAATAAATAACTAAAGTATATGATAGTGTTAACCAAATGCACATTGTTGCGTAACTAGAACTTACTCATCTAGTTATACCAATGAAAATCTCACCTCTCTCTTCCCCCAGCCCATGACAACTACCATTCTACTTTGTTTCTATGAGTTTGATTATTTTAGACATCTCAAATAAAGTAGAATCATGCAATATTTATTTTTTGTGACTGTCTTATTTCACTTAGCATAATGTCTTCAAAGATCATGTTTTGGCATATGACAATATTTCCTTCATTCTTAAGGCTGAATAATATTCTGTTGTATGGATATGCCACGTTTTCTTTATCCATTCATCTGTGATGGACATTTAGGTTGCTCCCTCCTAGTGTGATCAATGATGCCCTAAACACGGGTGTGCAAATCAGGGCCTACTGCCTTATCTCTACCAACTCCACTTCCAAACTGGTTCTAGCCCAAAATCATACAGCTTCTGACTCTCACTTCAGAGCTCCTTCTATAATACCGTTCAACAGATGCTTGATGACTGCCAAATACAGCAGGTATAATGCCAAACTCTTGGTCTTGCTCTTAAGTTGCTCATAGTCTAATATAGAACAGCAAAAACACACTAATTAAAAGTGTGAAAGTCAGGTGCATTGGCACACATCTGTAGTCCCAGTTACTAGGGAGCTAAGCCCAGGAGTTGAAGGCTGTAGTGCACCATGATAGCACCTAAAGCCACTGCACTCCAGGAGGGGAGACAGAGCAAGACTTACTCTCTACAAAAAATAAAAAATAAACCCAGCCTGAGACTCTGTTTCAGGGGTCGGGGACTGGGAAATGACAAAGAAAGAAAGAAACAAGGTACCTCTAACCGAAAGAACAACATGCATAATCAATAACCAATTTACAAGACTTGCTAAAGCCTTTTTGTTATATTTCTCACTGAGAGTGAAGACTAATGACTAGATAAATCCTTTTGCAAGTCGCATGGTTTCTAATTCTTAGTTTTCAACGAAATTAAAAGACTAACCAAGCTGTCAACTGATAAGTTAATTTTTGATGATATGTAACTGATTTTTTGGCACACAATTCAGGCTTCAAAATATTGCGTAACATTGCTGGCTAGGCGTGCTGGCTCACACCTATAATCCCAGCACTTTGGGAGGCTGAGGTGGACGAATCACCTGAGGTCGGGAGTTTGAGAGCAGCATGACCAATATGGAGAAACCCTGTCTCTACTAAAAACACAAAATTAGCTGGGCGTGGTGGCGTATGCCTGTAATCCCAGCTACTCGGGAGGCCGAGGCAGGAGAATTGCTTGAACCCCGGGAGGCAGAGGTTGCGGTGAGCCAAGATCGCGCCATTGTACTCCAGCCTGGGCAACAAGAGCGAAGCTCCGTCTCAAAAAAACAAAACATTCCTTTGACTAACCTTATTCATCCCCCTCCACCCTTTTTTTTTTTTTTGAGACTGAGCCTCGCTCTGTCCCTAGGCTGGAGTGCAGTGGCATGATCTCCGCTCACTGCAACCTCTGCCTCCTGGGTTCAAGTGATTCTCCTGCCTCAGCCTCCCAAGTTGCTGGGATTACAGGTGACAGCCACCATGCCCGGCTAATTTTTGCATTTTTAGCAGTGACGCGGTTTTGCCATGTTGGCCAGACTGGTCTCCAACTCCTGACCTCAGGTGATCTGCACCCGCCTCAGCCTCCCAGAGTGCTGGGATTACAGGTGTGAGCCACCGTGCCTAACCGTTTTTTTTGTTGAGGCAGAGTTTTGCTCTGTTGCCCAGGCTGGAATGGAATGGCGCTATCTCAGCTCATCGCAACCTCTGCCTCCCCAGTTCAAGTGATTCTCCTGCCTCAGCCTCCTGAGTACTGGGATTAAAGGCACATGCCACCACGCCTGGCTACTTTTTATATTTTTAGTAGAGATGGGGGTTTTGCCATGTTGGCTAGGCTGGTCTTAAACTACCGACCTCAGGTGATCCGCCCGCCTCAGCCTCCCAAAGTGCTGGGATTACAGGTGCAAGCCACCACGCCCAGCCATTATTACTTTCCTTTATACTTTATTTATGTGAGCAATAATTTTTGGGACTTAAATTTACAAAAACAAAAACAAGAACTGAACTGAGAACTCTTACTTTGGCTACAAGTAATATTCCTCCATAATGACATGAATAAATCAAGGCAGGTAAGGGAGCCCTGTCTATCTCATTAAGGAGGGCGTTTCTAATAAACTTGTACTTTTTTGCATAATAATTACTTATAAAAATTTATAATTCATGCATTGTCTTGTACTAAACTACTATAACTCAACTGGTTGAAATAAGAAATAGATGTACCAGAATCTTATAAATGCTACATATATTATTTTGCATGAATCAACTTTAAAAAGAGCAAAAGCAGCTGGGTGTGGTGGTTTACCTGAGGTCAAGAGTTCGAGACCAGCTTAGGCAATATGGTGAAATCCCATCTCGACTAAAAATACAAAAATTAGCTGGGCATGGTAGCTACTTGGGAGGCTGCAGCAGAACTGCTTGAACCCGGGAGGCAGAGGTTGCAGTGAGCCAAGATCGTGCCACCACACTCCAGTCTGGACTCCGTCTCCAAAAAAAAAAAAAAACAAAAAAACCTGCAAAGGATCCAGCTTAATGGTGAAAGTAAATTAATTTACAATTTTTATTTTGGCTGGGTGTGGCAGCTCACGCCTATGATCTCAGCACTTTAGGAGGCCCAGGCAGGTGGATCGTGAGGTCGAGTTCAAGACCAGCCTGGCCAACATTGTGAAACCCCATCTCTACTAAAAATACAAAAATTAGCCAGGCGTGGTGGCAGGTGCCTGTAATCCCATTACTCCGGAGGCTGAGGCAGGAGAACTGCTTAAACCCGGGGGAGTGGAGGTTGCGGTGAGCCAAGATCATGCCACTGCACTCCAGCCTGGGCAACAGAGCAAGACTCCATTGTGAAGAAAAAAAAATTTTTTATTTTAATTTTTTATACCTATTTTTGTTACAAAGAAATGTGCTAGAATGATAAATAAAAGGCTTCCAAACATATATTATGTTAAAATAAAACATATTATGTGGGCTAAGTGTAAAAAGAATGCAAGTTCCAGGAGAAAAAGGAATTTAAAATTTCTGTTAAAGCATTCTTTAAACAGTTGATGAAAGATAGCATATCGCTAAGATATTCAGATTCCACTGGCTACATTTTAAAAACTGATGTAACCATTTTATTTTTAAATGTTAATATTTATAATTCTCTGGAAGTTATATGCCCTGTAACTGTAAGCAGCACTTTTTTGACCCTTTCTTCTTTTAAAATAGTTGATTCAAATTAAGTATATGTAGCATTTATAAGGCTGTGTTACCTAAATGTATTATTTCATACATTTCATTTAATAAAACTGAATTATGGTAACTTAGTTTATAATTGATAAACAAAAAAATGCATTATAACTTTTCATAAGCTTAAAAACTTAAGATGAAAAGTGCTAGGTGTCAACTTAAAAATGTGTGAGCAGAGGCCGGGCGTGGTGGCTCACGCCTGTAATCCCAGCACTTTGGGAGGCTGAGGCAGGCAGATCATAAGGTCAGGAGATTGAGGCCATCCTGGCTAACAAGGTGAAACCCCGTCTCTACCAAAAATACAAAAAAAAAAAAAAAAAAATTAGCCAAGCGTGGTGGCAGGCACCTGTAGTCCCAGCTACTCGGGAGGCTGAGGCAGGAGAATGGCGTGAACCCGGGAGGTGGAACTTGCAGTGAGCTGAGATCACACCACTGCCCTCCAGCCTGGGTGACAGAGCAAGACTCTGTCTTAAAAACAACAACAACAACAACAACAACAACAACAACAAAAGTGTGAGGGGGGTTGGGCGTGGTGGCTCATGCCTGTAACCCCAGCACTTTGGGAGGCCAGGCGGGCCGATCACCTGAGGTCGGGAGTTCAAGACCAAGCTGACCAACATGGAAAAACCCCGTCTCTACTAAAAATACAAAATTAGCTGGGCGTGGTGGCTCATGCCTGTAATCCCAGCTACTCGGGAGGCTGAGGCAGGACAATCACTTGAACCCGGGAGGCAGAGGTTGCTGTGAGCCAAGATGGCGCCATTGCACTCCAGCCTGGGCAACAAGAGTGAAACTCCGTCTCAAAAAAAAAAAAAAAAGCGTCAAGGAGTTCACAGTATTTCAAAATTATTTTGTCCAAACACCCCGTCTCAACTATAAGGCTTTTCATGACCTAACTCACCTTTCAGCCTTTAAGTCCCAAATTCAAAGAACTACTCACTATCATAATTTAGTGCTTTTGCTTAGTGCCCTAAAGGAAATCAAAGTCCTACTGAATGCTTCTTGATAAGAGCTCATGTCTTCATGCATAGCCACATATTAAAGATTTGAAATGTTCTTTCTTTTACAGATGGAATCTTTCTCTATCACCTGGGCTGGAGTGCAGGGACACGAGTTCAGCTCACTGCAACCTCTGCCTTCTGGGTTCAAGTGATTCTCCTGCCTCAGCCTCCCAAGTAGCTGGGATTAGAGGTGTGTGCCATAACACCCAGCTAATTTTTAATTTTTTTAGTAGCGACAGGGTTTCACCATGTTGGCCAGACCGGTCTCGAACTCTTGATCTCAAATGATCCACCCACCTCAGCCTCCCAAAATGCTGGGATTACAAGGTGTGAGACACTGAATGTGGCAAAAAAAATTTTTTTTTTTGAGATGAAATCTCACTGTCGCCTGGGCTGGACACAGGATCTCGGCTCACTGCAACCTCCGGTGCCTAGGTTCTAGGGATTCCCCTGCCTCAGCCTCCCGAGTAGCTGGGATTACAGGCACGCACCACCACACCCAGCTAATTTTTGTATTTTTAGTAGAGACGAGGTTTCGCCATGTTGGCCAGACTGGTCTTGAACTCCTGACTTCAGGTGATCCACCCGCCTTGGCCTCCCAAAGTGCTAGGATTACAGGCTTGAGCCACCACGCCTGGCCAAAAATGTTCTTAATAAAGCAAATTAAATTTGTTGGCCAGGTGCGGTGGCTCACACCTGTAATCCCTGCACTTTGGGAGGCTGAGGAGGGTGGATCACCTGAGGTCAGGAGTTGGAGACCAAGCTGGCAAACATGGTGAAACCCAGTCTCTACTAAAAATACAAAAACTTAGCCAGACGTGGTGGTGCATGCCTGTAGTCCCAGATACTTGGGAGGCTGAGGTGGGAGAATTGCTTGAACCCAGGAGGTGGAGGCTGCAGTGAGCCGAGATCACTCCACTGCACTCCAGTCTGGTGACAGAGGGAGACTCCGTCTCAAAGAATAAATCAATAAAATAAATAAATAAAATAAAATAAATTTGTTTAGCCAACATGTACAAATGCTCAGGGGGAAAAAAGAACTGTTTAGGCCAGTGTTCCTCAAATGTATTCCACTGTAACTTTCAATAGCCCATGAAATTAGTGTTCCATGGAACACCTTTGGGGAAAGCATCTGGCTAAAGCTTAAGATCCATCTTAAAAGTAAGTTCTGTCTCTTTTTCTTTTTTTGAGACACAGTCTCGCTCTGCCACCCAGGCTGTAGTACAATGTCACAATCTCAGCTCACTACAACCTCCACCTCCTGGGTTCAAGTTATTCTCCTAACTCTGCCTCCCAAGTAACTGGGATTACAGGTGTATGCTACCGCGCCGAGCTAATTTTTGTATGTTTTAGTAGAGACGGGTTTCACCATTTTGGCCAGGCTGGTCTTGAACTCCTGACCTCAAGTGATCCGCCCACCTCAGCCTCTCAAAGTGCTGGGAATACCGGCGTGAGCCACCACAACCGGCCCAGAGTCAGTTCTTTAAAGCCTTCCAAACTTCAACAAAAAGGCATCCCCCTTCCTCAATATTCTCACAGGCTTTAGCCCTGAACTTGGCTTTGCAATGACCTATGTATCATCTGCTCCTACTTAGGCTCCGCAGTACAGGTTCAGCATCTACCACGATTCCTGGCTCCAGCAGGACTTCAACGCTGGTTGAAAGAACCACCAACTAAACGCTGGGAATTGTGGAAAAAGAGTGGAAAATTCTCAGGTTTTTACTTTGGATGACTGGGTTAGGGAAAATACTTAGAAGGAGCATATGATTTGGTAGGAAAAAGGGAAAGTCCATTTTGGATATGTGGGCAATATATCCTGGAAAGATGAAAATGTCCAGTAGACAGCTGGAAATGTGGATTTGAAATCTGGAAGACAGATCTGGACTGGGGATTTGGAGAATCTTATTACAGGTGACAAATGAAGCTATGAAAAAATCAATAACATTACTCAGGGAAAAAAGAGTGAAAATGGTCAGGGATATAGTTGCCTAGGGAACACCAATATTTTTAAAGCACAAAGAAAGTTTCTCAAGCCATAAAACTAGGAATTTCTCTTGAATACTCCCCACTCTTGCCCCCAAAACAAAGCCATTTAGTCCAGCAACCCAGTCCTGCCACCTCTGCCCTCAGAAACTGTCCAAAACCCATCTCCTCTTCTCCAGCTCCACTGCTGCCTACCACCCGCCCCAGCCCTGGCATCTAGAGAGCTGCAAAAGCTTTATATGCATCCACTCCTGTCCATACCAATCCCAGGCATCCTTCACCTAGCACCAGAACAATCTTTAAAAACCTAAGTTGGATCGGCCGGGAACAGTGGCTCACGCCTGTAATCCCAGCACTTTGGGAGGCTAAGGTGGGCGGGTCACGAGGTCAGGAGATGGAGACCATCCTGGCTAACACATGAAACCTGTCTCTACCAAAAAAAAAAAAAAAAAATACAAAAAAATTAGCTGGGCGTGGTGGCGGGCACCTGTAGTCCCACCTACTTGGGAGGCTGAGGCAGGAGAATGGCGTGAACCCGGGAGGCAGAGCTTGCAGTGAGCTGAGATGGTGCCACTGCACTCCAGCCTGGGCAGCAGAGCGAGACTCTGCCTCAAAAAAGGAAAAAAAAAACCTAAGTTGGATCACATCATGCTTCTGCTCCCCATCCTGCTACTGCTTCCCACCACACTTGATCTGGCCCTCCGTGCCACGCTACTCCAGACACACTGGCCTGCTTTCTGTTCTTCACGCCAGCGCAGAAGGGTCCGGCCCCAGACACTTTGTACTGGTGGTTCTCTCTAACTGGAATGTTCTAAGACTTTCAGCTGACTGACAGCCTCTCAATTATCAAGCTCAAATCAAGACATCTTAAGCTACTACTGTCATTTAGTATCACATTACTCTGCCTTTAATTTTTGCTTAGCACTTATTATAACAAAATTAACTTAAAATTATTGATCTCCTCTTTCCCCATGAGAGAAGAATTTTATTTTATTTTATTTTATTTTATTTTATTTTTTTTGAGACGGAGTCTTGCTCTGCCGCCCAGGCTGGAGTGCAGTGGCCGGATCTCAGCTCACTGCAAGCTCCGCCTCCCGGGTTTACGCCATTCTCCTGCCTCAGCCTCCCGAGTAGCTGGGACTACAGGCGCCCGCCACCTCGCCCGGCTAAGTTTTTGTATTTTTAGTAGAGACGGGGTTTCACTGTGTTAGCCAGGATGGTCTCGATCTCCTGACCTCGTGATCCGCCCGTCTCGGCCTCCCAAAGTGCTGGGATTACAGGCTTGAGCCACCGCGCCCGGCCGAGAGAAGAATTTTAATTTGTTCTATTCACTACTGTATACAGTAGTTCCCTTGGTATCCATGGGGAATTGGTTCTAAGACCCTTGCCCAGCTCCACCAGGATACCAAAATCCAAGGACGCTCAAGTCCCTTATATAAAATGGCCTAGTATTTGCAAATAATATATACACATCCTCCTGTATACTTTAAATCACCTCTAGATTACTTATAATACTTCGTATGACAGAAATGCTATGTAAATGTCATATTTTTATTTTTTAATTTATTTTTGAGGCAGGGTCTTGATGTCACCCAGGGGCTAAAGTGCAGTGGTACAATCATAGCTCGCTGCAGCCTTTACCTCCCAGTCCCACACGATCCTACTATCTCGGTCTCCCAAGGAGCTGAGAACATAGGTGCATGCTACTGCACCTTTATAGAGATGACATCTCACTAGGCTGCTCAGGCTGGTCTCGAATTCCTGGGCTCAAGAAATCCACCAGCTTTGGCCTCCCCAAGTGCTGGAATTACAGGTGTGAGCCACCATACCCAGCTATATTTTTATTTTTATCCATTCTCTTCTCTTCTCTTCTCTTCTAGAGATGAAGTCTTGTTATATTGCTCAGGCTGGCCTAAAACTCCTGAGTTCAAGCTACCCTTCCACTGCAGCCTCCCAAAAGTTCTGAGATTACAGGCATAAGCCAACATGCCCAGCTGCATTTTAAAATTTGTGTTAATTGTTGTATTGTTATTTTTTAACTGTTTTTTCCTCAAAAATATTTTCTATCTACAATTGGTTGAATCCGCAGATGCAGAATGCACAGATATGGAGGGCTGATTGCACTCTGGCCTACAGCAGGCACTCACATATTTGCTGTATGAATTAATAAGCGAAAATAGGAAGGAGACAGAGAAAAAAAGTCAGAAAGCTGAAAAGGAAATCAGAAGAGAGAAGCTAAGAAAAGGAAGAAGTCATGAAGAATGATGACTAAGATACCAATGAGGCTGGGTGTGGTGGCTCATGCCTGTAGCTACTCAGGAGGCTGTGGTGGGAGGATCACTTGAGCCTGGGATGTTGAGTCTGTAATAAGCCATAATGGTGCCACTGCACTCCAGCCTAGGCAACAGAGTGAGACCCTGTCTCAAAAAAAAAAAAAAAAAAAGATGCCAATGAATTTGGCAAATCCATCCTTGGTGTCCTTCATGGAGGCAACTTCAGAGGAATAGAAGAGGTGGAAGGCATATTACCATGGGCCAATGAGTAAATGAGAAGTTCAAGTGGGAAGGGCAAAGGGAAGGAAGAATATGGAACTATTTCGACAGTGAGAAAACACAGGACTGTTGGCCGGGCGCGATGGCTCAAGCCTGTAATCCCAGCACTTTGGGAGGCCGAGACGGGCGGATCACGAGGTCAGGAGATCGAGACCATCCTGGCTAACACAGTGAAACCCCGTCTCTACTAAAAAATACAAAAAACTAGCCGGGCGAGGTGGCGGGCGCCTGTAGTCCCAGCTACTCGGGAGGCTGAGGCAGGAGAATGGTGTGAACCCGGGAGGCGGAGCTTGCAGTGAGCTGAGATCCGGCCACTGCACTCCAGCCTGGGCGACAGAGCGAGACTCCGTCTCCAAAAAAAAAAAAAAAAAGAAAACACAGGACTTGTCAGTGTGGAGAATATTTGTTCATAATTTCAAGCTGAAGGGAAAGACTCAGTTGGGAAGGGAGATATGGAAGACAAAAAAGGAAAGAGCGTTCTAGACAAGGTCTCAGGCATTACAGGAAGAAATGAGATCCTAAAGCCACACTGATGAACTTTTTAACAAAAACTACCCAGGCCGGGCACGGTGGCTCACGCCTGTCATCCCAGCACTTTGGGAGGCCGAGGCGGGCAGATCACGAGGTCAGGAGATTGAGACCATCATGGTTAACCTGGTGAAACCCCATCTCTACTAAAAATGCAAAAAATTAGCCGGGCGCGGCGGCGGGCGCCTGTAGTCCCAGCTACTTGGGAGGCTGAGGCAGGAGAATGGCGTGAACCCTGGAGGCGGAGGTTGCAGTGAGCCGAGATCACGCCACTGCACTCCAGCCTGGGCGACAGCACGAGACTCCGTCTCAAAAAAAAAAAACAAAAAAAACCTACCCCATATGATTACAGTACAGTATCTGTTTTATATTCAGAAATATCTACTTCCTGGAAAAATTTGTTATTTTGTAATTCTTGCATGCTTTTGGTCTACAAAATTTTATTTATTTTTTTTTTTTTGAGACGGAGTCTCGCTCTGTCGCCCAGGCTGGAGTGCAGTGGCATGTGATCTCGGCTCACTGCAAGCTCCGCCTCCCGGGTTCACGCCATTCTCCTGCCTCAGCCTCCCAAGTAGCTGAGACTACAGGCGCCCGCCACCACGCCCGGCTAGTTTTTTGTATTTTTAGTAGAGACGGGGTTTCACCATGTTAGCCAGGATAGTCTCGATCTCCTGACCTCGTGATCCACCCGCCTCGGCCTCCCAAAGTGCTGGGATTACAGGCTTGAGCCACCGCACCCGGCCATGGTCTACAAAATTAACAGCTTTCTTAACTCTTAAAAGGTACACATGGGGTGTTTGGGAGCAGAGAGCTATGAGGTGTGCAGCACACTCTCAGATGGTTCAGAGAATAAAAGTTTGAGAGAGAGAGAAAGAGGCAGAGAGTGGGAGAGAGAGAACGTGCAAATGATACGGCAAATGGGGCACAACAGTGACAACAGGTAAATCTAGGTAGTGCGTATCCAGATGTTCTTTGTACCAAGCTTAGAGCTTTTCTCTAAGTTTGACATTATTTACAAATAAAAGGTTAAAAAAGAGACAAACTTCACACACCTAAAACTAAGTAAGAAAAGCAACTTCCGGCCAGGCAAGGTGGCTCACACCCATCTCTACACAAAACTTTAAAACCTAGCCGGGCGTGGTGGTGCACACCTGTAGTCCCAGCTACTCAGGAGGCTGAGGTGGGAGGACCCCTGGAGCCCAGGAGTTCAAGGCTGCAGTGCCCCACTATGGCGCCACTGGGTGACAGAGCCAGACCCTGTTTCAAGAAAAAGGGGAAAAAAATGAAAACCTAATAGACTCATTCCTTGAAAATTAGAAGCCAGGCATGGTGGCTCACGCCTTTAATCCCAGCACTTTGGGAGGCCGAGGCGGGCAGATCACCAGGTCAGGAGATGGAGACCATCCTGGCTAACATGGTGAAACCCCGTCTTTACTAAAAACATACAAAAAATTAGCCGGGTGTGGTGGCAAGCACCTGTAGTCCCAGCTACTCAGGAGGCTGAGGCAGGAGAATGGCGTGAACCCGGGAGGCGGAGCTTGCAGTGAGCTGAGATCACGCCACTGCACTCCAGCCTGGGTGACAGAGCGAGACTCCATCTCAAAAAAAAAGAAAAAGAAAAAGAAAAAAAGAAAATTAGAATAGAGAAAAAGCCTGAAACAGTGTTTCTGATTCATCTCTAACAGACTAAGCTGATAGTAGCTAAGAATTTGCTGTGGTGGGATATCCTGAGAAAACAATAACCTGAAGTCAAGTAAACTCTAGCAGTAAATCTGATCTCTTCTCAGTTGTACAAATGGGCTGCTGGTGAAGTAACTTTGAAATGACTGCCAAAAAGTATACAGTTCACTTGGAAAAAAATTAAGAACTTATAATATTCCTTATGTAAGAAATATTAATGAGACCAAATACATGGAGTTGTCAAAAATAACAATGACTAAGAGATACCTTCTTTCCATCTGTGTGCGCAAAGCTGTTTTCTCCAAGCCAAAGTCCTACACACTCAAGGGCTCTCTTCCCCCCGAATTGAAGGAGCCACTGTTTTCTTAATGACACTCATCTTCTACTCCTACGACCCCATTCCAAGACCAAAGAGATCAGCTAGAGTAACTCGGAGTCCAAGTGGAAAGGGTCCCTCTTCCTAGCAGAGACACAGAAAAGCACATCCAACTGTAGAGTTTAAACTCAAGAAATCCATAGATCAAGGTTTAATGTGATAAAAAGACATCACCTTAACATGGCACATCTGATTAAGCTCTGACATTAAAAGGAATGACTGACAAATTAGATTCAAATTCTAACACACTCAGAATTAATTTCTCTTCAAACAGCATGCCCAGTTTCCTCCACTGACTCAGGACTGAAAAAAAAATCAAACAGGGTCTAAATTCTTAGAATAACTTTAAAACAAAATTGAATCATTACTAATATACGTTTTTTTTTAATTTTAATTTTTATTTTTTATTTTTATTTGAGACAGAGTCTTCCTCTGTTGCCCAGGCTGGAGTGCAGTGGCACGATCTCGGCTCACTGTAACCTCCATCTCCCAGGTTCAAGTGATTCTCCTCCCTCAGCCTCCTGTGTAGCTGGGACCACAGGCGCACATCACATGCCCAGCTAATTTTTGTATTTTTAGTAGAGACGGGGTTTCACCATGTTGGCCAGGCTGGTCTTGAACTCCTGACCTCAGGTGATCCGCCCGCCTCTGCCTCCCAAAGTGCTGGGATTTACAGGAGTGAACCACTGCGCCCAGCCCCCACTAATATACTTTCTAAGGAGGGTTCAAGGCAACTATTTGTGTATAAAACTATGATTTTTATGAGCTTTCATTATTTCCTTCAATTGCAATGACCACAAACTACTCTTAAAAGTCCTTCCTAACACAGGCCGAGCGTGGTGGCTCATGTCTGTAATCCCAGCTACTTGGGGGGCTGAGGCAGGGGAACTGCTTGAACCTGGGAGGTGGAGGTTGCAGTGAGCTGAGATGGCGCCACTGCACTCCAGTCTAGTGACAAAGCAAGACTCCTTTAAAAAAAAAAAAAAAAGGCCTTACAAGAGTTGTTACTCTTGAGCCATGAAAGGAGGCTCATGAAGTTACATCATCTTGCTTGAGGTCAGTGTATAGGAGGAGAGATTACTGAGTAAAGCACTACCAAGTTTGTATCAATAACTCAACAAACAGGCACTTAAGATACACCTAAGATGTGCACTACCCAACTGTAAGCCCAAGCCCTCCCTGCCTCCAAGAGCTGACAGTCTAGTTGGAAAGATTCGACCTAAAGTAATAAGTGACCATGTGCTAAAAATAAATAGCACAGGCTGGGCACAGTGGCTCACACCTGTAATCCCAGCACTTTCGGAGGCCAAGGTGGGTGGATCACAAGGTCAGGGGTTCGAGACCAGCCTGGCCAACACAGAGAAACCCCGTCTCTACTAAAAATACAAAAATTAGCCGAGTGTGGTGGTGTGTGCCTGTAATCCCAGCTACTCAGGAAGCTGAGGCAGGAGAATTGCTGAGGCAGAGGTTGCAGTGAGCAGAGATCACCACTGCACTCCAGCCTGGGCGACAAGGCAAGACTCCGTCTCAAAAAACATAAATAGGTCAGGCGCGGTGGCTCACGCCTGTAATCCCAGCACTTTGAGAGGCTGAGGCGGGTGGATTATCTGAGGTCAGGGGTTTGAGACCAGCCTGGCCAACATGGTGAAACCCCATCTCTACTAAAAATATAAAAATTATTAGCTGGGCGTGGTGGCCAGCACCTGTAGTCCCAGCTAGTAGGGAGGCTGAGGCAGGAGAATCGCTTGAACCCGGGAGGCGGAGGTTGCAGTGAGCCAAGATCGCGCCATTGCACTCCAGCCTGGGCGACAGGGCAAGACGCCGTCTCAAAATAAATAAACACATAAATAAAATAAATAGCATAGACAATATGTTTCCTAAATGTTTTGACAAAGGAGATTCTTACTGCTGTGAGTTAGGGTGCTCAGGAACTAGCTTTAAGGCAGAAGAAAGAGATAAGCTGGGACTGGCAGGGTGGCAGGATTCTGAAAGGCATGAAGGAGGGTCCCACAGGCAGTCTTTAAATGTATGAAATACTGTATTTTCAAGTCCACACTCCTTTCTTTTTATTTTTAAAAGAACCCTGGGGGTGGCAGGGTGAGGTGGCTCATGCCTATAACCTCAGTACTTTGAGAGGCCAAGCTGGAAGAAAGGATCACTTGAGCCCAGGAGTTCAAGACCAGCCTAGGCAATATAATGAGACCCCCATATCTAACAGAAAAAAAACTTTTTTTATTTAGCCAGGCGTGGTGGTGTGCAACTGTGGTCCCAGTTACTCAGGAGGCTGAGGCGGAAGGATTGAGGAGTCTTGAGCCAGGGAGGTTGAGGCTGCAGTGAGACATGACTGTGCCTCTGCACTCCAGCCTGGGCAACAGAGTGAGAGGAGGGCGGGGAAAGAACACTGGGAGATAATAAGCCCAACATGCCCCTAGTTTACAGATGACAAAAGCGAAGATGAGAAGCCTTGACCAGTTGATACAATAAGCAAGGAAATCTGAGTGGTTTTTTCCCTTCTAGCCCAGCAATCAAGGCTAGTGGAGAAGAGAATGAGAAATATAATTCAACCAGAGCAGAGGACCTGTGAGAGACATTAAAAGATAGGTTAGGACTGGTCCCAATTGCCAAACCAAAGACTCTGAACTTCATCCCTTCAAGCAATAGAAGGATTTCTAGCATTTCGAGAGGAAGAGAGAAAGAAACTAGATGCCTAAAGACTCGTTAGTTAGCTAGGGACGGGCACTGCAATAGCCCAGGTGAGAGATAATAAAGGTATGAATTTAAAAATACACAGAACAAATTAGATTTTAACATTTGTTTTAAACTAAAATCCCCAAGACAACCGTTGAAAAATCTTGTCTCTTTTGTGAATCTGTTTCAGGGAGAAAAACCTCTAACCAACAAATTTCAGGAACATTTACTGAGAGCCCAAAGGGAGTAATAACTGACCAACAATCTAACATCATTAGAGATTTTAAACAGGCCTGATAAATTAAAACTAGAATTGTCAATAATATTGCAGGAATCTCAAGTTCACAAAGTTCAGGCTACCTAAACAAGGAATACTCATATGCAACTCACTGAACGTTTTACTAAGTTTTCCACAGATTTCTTGATTTTCCATTCAGAGAAGTTTGAGTTGGTCAACCGAAGGCCGACTTATTTCCATAAGAAAGCCCTGACCCTGCTTACAGCACAGGATCTTGTAAAGGGCAAGGACCCAATAAACATTTGCAGAATAAATGAGGCCAGGCCTACGGTGCAGGAACTCCCTCCATCACAGGCAACTCGAATGCTAGTCTATTTCGAATAAAGATCTCAACATCCTGAAATCAAGTCTGGAAGAAACACCCTCCGGTTAGCGTTCGCCAGCCTTCCCAGGTCGGGCCTCCTGCAAGGCCCTCACGATGCTGTTTTCCCAAAGTAACGCCACCGTGCTACTTCCCGAAGATGACAACCTCTCAGCTCCCTGCCATGTTCCCCTCCCTCCAGCCAGATCCAGGAGTCGCGGATGCCTGGGGAAGTCTCCCAGCGGCCCGATCCTCGTCAGAGGAAGCGTTTTCGGGAGAGGGGGCTGCCGCCCCGACAAGCGCCTTCCCGCGCCCTACTCACCGTGGCCGGGCGGCCGTGCTCGGGGCCGTCAGCGGCGTCCAGGCGCGGGGCGGCGGCGGCGGCGGCGGGCGCCGGGGCCGGGGCGGCGGGCGGCGGGGCCGGGGCGGCGGGCGGCTGCCTGTGCTTGCCGGCGCGCTTGGCCTTGGCCTGGATGCAGCGCTGATGCAGGGCGAAGGTGTGCTGGCGCTCCAGCTCCAGGCGCTCGGGCGACACGGCCTCGTAGCGGGCCTCGCAGGTGCTGTGGTGGCGCCGGCACAGCTCGATGCGCCGGCGAAGGCGCTCCATGACCGCGCTGTGCCGCGGCAGCGCGAACTCCGCCATGGGGCAGGTGGGCAGCACCATGGGCCGCGGGCTGCACGGGCCGGGCCCGGGGCCGGGCCTCTCGGGGCCGGCTGGCACTGCGGGCTTCGCTCCCCGCGGCTACCTCTGTACGCCTCACGGCCGCGCCATGCCCCCGAGGGTAGCGGAGCGGGCTCGCGCGCGGCGGCGGGTTTTCCTCCTGCCCCGCTCGGCCCGACCCCCAGCCGGCGCTTGCTGCCCACCTCAAGCCTCGGCCTGTCCCCACCGCCCCGGCCCCATTGTTTTCCGCGCTACCTCCGCGGCCGCCATCTTAAAATTGTTTTCGGGCCTCTCGGAAGAAGGCGGGGCCTTGGTAAGAGACCTAGTGCGTCACGGCTGATGAGCAGGGGCCCCGGCCAATCAGAGAAGGAAGGACCGGCCGCCCGAGGGCGTGGGGACGAGCACGCAAGAGGCGCGCTCGGGCTCCAGAGCTGTATTTAAAAGGAACTCTCAAGCGAAGGGCGGAGGGAAGCCCCTGGGCGGGCCTTAGTCCTGGGGGCGGGGCTAAGCGTGACTGACAGGAGTCCGTCCAAGAGGCGGCTATTGGTTTCCTGCACGTCGCCCGCTGAAGGCAGGTCCTTCCGGCTCCCCCGAGGAAACGGGAATCCGGCAGGCGGGTGCGGCGCAGCTGGCCCGTCCCCGTCGCCCACCTGGCGGTACAGAGAGCTTTCTTTTTATCTTTCAAATTTCGACTTTGATGAACTCTAAGTAACCATGCTATTTTAACTTCAGCCGTTTTACTTTGACCTTATTCCTTGTATCCAGCCCCATAATTGGTCAGAATCGTCTAGTGAGCTGGTAGTTTCCTCTTGCACCATCCCGAATCACTGGTAGTCAGTTTCCACCTATTTATAAAAGCCCGAGCAAGTTTCAAAAGTGCAGTATTACTCACTACTTTTTAAAAAAGTCCAGAAGATGTGAGCAAAAGCATGCAGGAGTCCAGCTCCATTAGAGGGAACTGGAAATGCAAAGGATGACGTTTCACTGCAACCTCCGCCTTCCGGTTCAAGCGATTCTCCTGCCTCAGCCTCCCGAGTAGCTGGGATTACAGGCATGAGCCACCACGCCCGGCAATTTTTGTATTTTCAGTAGAGACGGGGTTTCTCCATGTTGGTCAGGCTGGTCTCCAACTCCCAACCTCAGGTGATCTGCCTACCTCGCCCTCCCAAAGTCCTGCGATTACAGGTATGAGCCACCGCGCCCGGCCAAATACATTGGTCCTTTAGATAAAACTGAGTTACTCAACAAAACCAAACCAAGACAAATTATGCCCCATAATTAAAACTAATAGGCAAGGGGGAATAGAGGGACTGGAGCAATGAAACAGTGTTAGTACTAAAACTAGGTAGTGTGATGCCAAAGGATATCAGGAACTCTAGATATTGGCACTCTAATTGCTAAAAGGTTAAGCAGGAGGTGGCAGGAGGCTGCACACTGAGATACACCATCAGTAGCTCAAACATTTGTTACTCTAGCTTTTTAGCCCATGAGGTTTTATTTTAAAATCAAGAGAACAGTCAAGTATGTCTTCATACAAACGCAGCAGAAAAATACAAATACTAATGTTTCAAATGGAGAAGGTGGGCCACCAAGGCAAAAGTGCCATAATGCAGTCCAGCTTTTTTTTTTTTTTAGCATTCAAACATAGAACTTTTACACCAGAATTAAACTATTTCATTAACAGAAAAAATAGTAACTAGGAGCACTACATTCTGTGTACATACTTTTCTTCAGTATGTAACCTAAAAATTTAATAGCACATAAAAAAACTGGGCTTTCAACAATATCCCTGAAGTATTTAAGTATACGTAAAATATGGAGTCTGATTCTGAACAAAGAATTTTCTAATAAACATTTCAAAGTTCAATGGTTCCCCCAAGTCTTAAAGAATATTATCTACAAATTACCAGTAGCATTCACTCCTTTTCTGAGCTGCTGTCCACACTATTATGCAACAGAAACTACTGCACTGCAATCATGTGGGCAGGAAGAGGAAAGGGCTAAACATAAAAGACTGCATCAAACTCATGTGGTGAGACAAAATCATTATTTCACTGTCCATAATAGTTTCTGCATATTATTGAACTTTCACATAGTGGCCAATTAAAGGAAGATCAACCCACTTGAACATAGTAACACACACACATTGAAGGTTACTATCAAGAAATTCAGTCAAAAGCAGACACTTAACACAGGGCTTTAATGTAACACCATTTAGTAACGTGACAAATTGAAAAGTGAGGAGTACTTTGTGGACAAGAAAATAGAGGAACACATCTGATGGAGAGTGGGCATTTGACAACAATGGAACAGGTAACCAGCATGTAAAATCATAATATAAGTGTCTTTTTAAGAGCTGAAAGCTGCTGCTGGTCATTCATTAATATGTCAGACATTTAATCAGGAAGCTGGACCTTCAAAATAAAACTGAAAAAAGAACCCAGAAAAGGCATTTTTGTTTTGAACAAACTTTACTAAATAACCCTGGAAAGGCAATGAACGATCTGACAATTTAAGCTCTAATGATTTAAAGCTCAGCTAGAAGAAAGTGAGGCATGACATATACTGTCAACGGAGGGTGAAGGAGGCAGATTTCTGGAAATGCAATGATCCCACACATTTGCTTCAAGGAGAAACCTGCAGACATATTTTCAGGTCTTGCTAAGTAACAACTGTTTATTTGTAATCAATACATCTGGGAAAGTCTGCTATGTAGCTAAGGTCATAGTGTGACCACAGAACAACAAATGAAAAGGAAAAAGCACTGAACATTCAGCAAGAAAAATACATCCCATCCTCTAAAGAATTTAAGTGAACCAGTTTAAAAAGAAAAAAAAATACATACAGCCTTCATCTTTTACAAATATATTTCCTTCCCAATATCTTCCCAATATAAACACTGTGGAGTGTTTATATAATCAGTGCAAGAAACAGTATCATCGGTACATTTGAAAGCCTCTAAAGAACAACTAAAGCTAAAATAACATCTAACTCTGAATACGTTTCAGTGTAGAGTAATAATAACATTATTACACTATAGTGGTGTGGGAGAGGCTCTGATAGCACCCATCTGCATTCCGCATGAAAAAACCTAAGATCACTTTTTAAAAAATTCTACAAGCCACATTTAAAAAAAAATTTGAACAGGACTGCTTTATTGTGTAATTTATGACACAACTGTTACATGAATTGCAAATGAAGGCTTAAAATATTTAGCAGCTACAAAAAAAAATCAGATAACTCATGCTTCATGTCATTCCTCCCACAAATACTTCTAGTCTGTTCAACTGCAGTCAATTCTGTATTGGCTCGCCTGTGAATTAGACTTCTAAAGTCTTTACACAGAGTAAAAGAAATGGATAAAAATCAAAGATTGTATTCTATTCTGTACTTTGACCCTGGAAAGGTATGGGTCTGCTTAAAAGAAAGAAGAAACATACACGTAATCACAATAAAGCTTAACATTATGCAGGGCTTATAATCATTTTCAGCAACGGACTGCAAGCTGCACTGTGAAGAAAATGCATAGCAGAGGAGAAAGCTGGGGATTTGAGGAAATAGGTAAGGAAAACAGTGTCAACACAGTGGAAGAAGTGATGAAGACATCTACTCCGGAGCTCACGTGCCATGCCCTGCTAGCGTTCCTTACCAAGCCACCTGCTCCAGAAGGCCACAGCCTGACCCTCCCAAGTGGAGTATGAATGCCCAAGTGCCACATGAAGCCACCTCCTCCACTACCTGCAAAGCTGTCTGGGAACTGAGCTACAGAACACACGCGCTTTCTGGTCTAACCAACATCAAGTGAAAGATTTTTTTTCTTATGTATCTATTTTTAATACAACTTAAACGCAACTTTTATATAAATTTGGGCTTCTATTCAGTTCCTCTCCTCAATTTCCTTAGGAGGAACTGAGTAATGGAAGCAAACAAAACAAGATTATAACCACAAATGACTGCACTTTAAACGTGATTATCAATTTTGAGGGACAGAGATGTGAATGTTTTACAATACCAAACTTTAAAAAAAATCTATTATAAAAACTGCAACTCATCTCCCTAACATTTTTAAATGGTGGTATTATGTTTGCACAAACAGATTAATACATTAAATTAAGCCAAGATCTTAAAGACTGGCAAAGTTCTATCATTCTATTTTAAAAAACAAAGATGTTAAAAAAAAAAAAAAAAAAGAAGTTAGTTTGCTTCATGTTACATTTCACAACCATTATGTTAAATGTTTTCTTTTCTACAGAAACAGGGTCCTTTATATCACAACTGCAAGTATTTACTGCTAGATGTTTAAAGTTACACAGACTAGTGTTCAACTGGAGCCTGCTGATGGTGATGTCTTGAAGTTTTCTGAATTTCAATCTAAGGTGTGCCAGGTCCTCTCCTAGGACCACTCTTGCAGGGGGTAGGGAGAGGAAATCACAGATCAAGCTCTTAAGATTGTTTCACTCTCTTCGTGGCTTTCTGTTTCTTGGTGATCTGTTCAAAATTTCATCCTCCTATTGATTGAAAAGAAAAGAAATTCACTATAATTAGCACATTTAAAACATAATAAAAGTTCACCATATTTTCAAGATCAGCCAGGCTGAGGGTAACTTATTTGAGGAAAAAATGAGAAAAATGATTAGAAGAAAATGCACCAAGAAGAATGGTTGTCTCAGAGGTGGTGGAATTATTCCTACTTCAGTTTAGTCTTCATTGTTTTCTATAAGCATACACTTTTCTCAATCTAACCCATAAACATATTCTTAAAAAGGGATCAGACACTGTGGTTTCTTCATCTTGCTTAAGTGATTTCTTAATCTTGCTTAATCCCAAACAATCTACTGGCCTATCGCACACTCGCCCCAGTCTGAGGGTAAGAAACCAAGGATTCATGAAGATGGAAGACTATCCAAGTAGACTGACTCCAAGGCTGCTGCTCTTTGTACTCTATCACAAGTTGCTAAGATTGTAAATTACCCTATGAAAATACTCCTTTTTTTTTTTAAATGCGCCAGCAACTTTTTAACATGTGAGGGAGTTTGGGGGAAACATGGTCTCTACTTTTAAGAACTGCATTCTAGGGCTGGGCGCGGTGGCTCAAGCCTGTAATCCCAGCACTTTGGGAGGCCGAGACGGGCGGATCACGAGGTCGGGAGATCGAGACCATCCTGGTTAATACGGTGAAACCCCGTCTCTACTAAAAAATACAAAAAACTAGCCGGGCGAGGTGGCGGGCGCCTGTAGTCCCAGCTACTGGGGAGGCTGAGGCAGGAGAATGGCGTAAACCCGGGAAGCGGAGCTTGCAGTGAGCTGAGATCCGGCCACTGCACTCCAGCCTGGGTGACAGAGCGAGACTCCGTCTCAAAAAAAAAAAAAAAAAAAAAAAAAGAACTGCATTCTAGTTAAGACAGAACATATCCATTGAAAATATACAAAAGATACAGATAGCAATGACCTTTATTAATAGGAAGGCAGAGTTGTAGCTGGAAGTAAAACCTGAGAAGAGCTTTCCAGGAGAGACCAGACTGAGACACAGAGGTGCTGGGGGAAGGACTTTAGTGGGCAATGGTACAATGACTGTTCCCTTTCTCTCATACTCTATATATCTATCCAATCCACCACAAAACCAAGATCCAGAACCCCAACTAGTTCTCATACCCTCTGTTCCTCTCCTGTCACCCTTTTTGGGGCCACCATATCTTTCCTAGATGATTACAGGAACCTCCTAACTGGTCTCCCTGATTCTCACTGGTATATAGGAAACACAGCAGATAGTCATCATCCTGTGACAACTGTGTCCAGTAGCCTGTGATGGTTGCCTGCTTCACTAGGAGGGAAAGCCAAGTCCACACAACAGCCTGTCTAACCCGGAGCCTTCTCCACCCTTCTCTTCTCCACTCTGTCTGTCCACTCACAATACTGGCTTTGTAGACCACTTTAGGCTCTCAATACTGGCTGTTCTCTCTGCCTGGAATGCTCTTCCCACTTACATCCCCATGGAAAAGTTCTCTATCTCTTTCAAGTCTTTGGTCCAGTGTCATCTTTCGAGTAAGGTTTTTAACATGGTGACCCGCCCTACCTCTAGCACTTTTAATACTTTTTCCTGTTTTAATTTTTCATAGTTTCTCACTTCCTAATATGCTGTGTTGTTTACTTCCTTACAATGTTTACTGCTCACTGCCTGTTTCCCCCAAGTAGAATATCAGCTCCCTAAAGGCAGGGTATCTTTGTCTGTCTTATTCACTGACAATGCCTGCAACAAAATGGGCACTCAACACACATCAGGTAAATGAATGAATGAACCAATCTATGGATAACGGGGACAAAAAGTTTAGAACACAGTGATTTGTATAAGAAATACTTTTCAGGGCACTGTGAGGAGAGGCAAATAGACTGTTAATGACCCGAAGTTTCCTTCTTAGCAAGCATTTTATTATCCCCCTACAACCTTCTGCTTATTCCAGAAAATCATTTTCAGCTAAAAAGATACTTTGGAGAGGCAGACGTAGCTTCAGATTATCAAACAAAACACTGACCAGTATCACAAAGAATTCCACTTCAACAAAATTGGTTTTAACAGAATTTTTACTGCCATAAGCCACTGTAAACTACCCTATTAAAATATTCCCTTTAAATAAATGTACCTTAAACTTGGAAAAACAGAATGTGTGACCCCTTTCCTTTACCTCTGCTTTAGGTTTTCTGTCTTCCTCCTCTTGACTGACAGTGCCACCATCTTCTTCAGCATCACTTTTCTGTTTCTCTTCTGAGACAAAAGTTAAACAACTGAGCAAAACCTGACTATTTTTGGTGATTACACATTAGCATTAGAACAAATCTCTAGATCTACAACACTTTTTTTTTTCTTGAGACGGAGTTTCGCTCTGTCAACCCAGGCTGGAGTGCAGTGGCGCGATCTCAGCTCACTGCAACCTCTGCCTCCAGGTTCAAGCGGTTCTCCTGCCTCAGCCTCCCAAGGAGCTGGGGCTACAGGCACCCGCCACCACGCCCGGCTAAATTTTTGTATTTTTAGAAGAGACGGGGTTTTACCGTGTTAGCCAGGATGGTTTCGATCTCCTGACCTCATGATCCACTCGCCTCAGCCTCCCAAAGTGCTGGAATTACAGGTGTGAACCACCGTGCCTGGTCAATAATTTTTTTTTTAAGAGACAGGATCTCGCTGGGTGTGGTGGCTCACGCCTGTAATCCCAACACTTTGGGAGGCCCAGGTGGGAGAATCGCTTGAATCCGGGAGGCAAAGGCTGCAGTGAACCAAGATCACACCACTGCACTCCAGCCTAGGCAACAGGGCCAGACCACATCAAATAAATAAATAAATAATAAATCAGCTGGGCATGTGGTCCCAGCTACTTGGGGACGGGGGAGGCTGAGGTAGGAGGATCACTTGAGCCTATAAGTTCGAGGCTGTGGTGAACTGTGATTGTGCCATTGCATTCCAACCTGAGTGACAGAGTGGGACCATGTCTTAAAAAATAAAAACAGAGGATGGGCGCAGTGGCTCACGTCTGTAATCCTGGCACTTTGGGAGGCCGAGGTGGGTGGATCATGAGGTCAGGAGATCGAGACCATCCTGGATAATGCGGCGAAACCCTGTCTTTACTAAAAATACAAAAAAGTTAGCCAGGCATAGTGGCGGGCGCCTATAGTCCCAGCTACTTGGGAGGCTGAGGCAGGAGAATGGTGTCAACCCAGGAGGCGGAGCGTGCAGTGAGCCGAGATCGCACCACTGCACTCCAGCCTGGGCAACAGAGCGAGACTTCATCTCAAAATAAATAAATACATACATACATACATACAAAATAAACATAAAAAAGAGAGAGAGAGGACCTCACTCTGTTGCTCAGCTGGAGTACAGTGGCACTATCCTGGCTGACTACAGCCTTAAACTCCTGGGCTCAAGCGATTTTCCTGCTGCAACCTCCCAAAGTGCTAGGATTACAGGCTTGAGCCACCATGCCTGGCTAAAAACAATCTTTAACTTGACTGTAAAGGTTTAACGACATCGTAGGGTCTTGGCTTAAAGCAGATTTTCTGGACTCTATTTCTTACCAAGTTTCTCTTCTCCTTCCTCCTCCTCATCTCCCTTGTCCTTTTCCTCTTCCTTCTCTTCTTCCTCTTCCTTCACATCCGGCTGAGGTGCATCAGTTTTCTTATACTCCATAGCACTGGTCTGTTTCTGAAATGTTCCCCAAAGTACAATTTTGTTTACATGTTCAGGTATTATGTTATATAATTCCTGAATGCCTACAGGCAAAGTTCTGTTCCAGGCTGTATACAGGGATAGATATATAAAAACGAATAAGATGTAATTCCTACCCTGAAGAGCATGTGTGCACATGCGTGTTTCAAGGTAGAATAAAAACAAAAGGGCCAGACAGGAAAATACGGGTCAAAAAAGGTGACTGCGGCACAGATACAAAGAATAGTGTCAGAGGATAAGGCTGGAAAAGGAACTTGGGATCCAGTTACAAAGTGCTATGAATGCCAGATGAAGCATAATCCTCATTTAGTAGAAGTAGAGGGCCAAAATAAGACTTCCTTTTTTTATGATAGCACATGCAAAAAAGGCTAGACAAGAAAAACTAACAATAAGGCTGTGGTACCCCAACATACTGTTTTCAGAGTGGGGAAGGTGAAGGCAAAATGGATAATGAGGAATCAAAGACTGAATTTCAAATAATAGAAATAGGTATGCCAGCAGGAAAAGCTGATTATTGGCCAAGTGACTAGTTTTATATCGAACTTTATTGTTTTTTTTTAGAAAGCTGCTGCCGAACATTATGGAGAGTAATAGATTAGGATAAATAATAAAAGCAACCTAGGGGCTATAAATCCTGTTCCCATCTGGGCAGAATAAATGGCCACTGAGGAACAGTAAGTAAGGTTTCTGAAGTCATCACCAAACACGGCTCAGTCATTACTGAGCCACTACAAAGAAAACCTTAGGCAACATTTCTTAGTTATTTTTAATAATCACCAGAGTGATGTCTCTAAAAGTGATTCTAAAAAAACCAAACTTCCTACCTTTCCAGAACAGCAGAAGAGGATAACCAGGAACACGGGCAGGGCTACAGTTAGAATATAGACCACCCACAGCCACGGGCGCTCTTCAGCTGCCTCGATCATCTGCCCCACAACGCCTGGCTGGAAAACAAGATAGGACTGGCTGAAAGTTCCGGCTTTTGACACCAAACATAGACCGCGTTGTTTTTCCACAGCTTAGTTATGGCACGGCACTACACAGGACCTTCTTTTTCAGAGAAAATGTTCATTAAATGTAAAAAAGAAATTAGAGAAAGCCTCCATCCTCTTGCTCTCCTTATAATCAAGGTGATTTCACTCTCACAGGTGCAAAAGCTGGCTTCTACATCACCTGCAAAAGGCTCCCCAACCTCAGGGTCCAGTTTATTTCTTATCTCAGTATCCCTGGCTCTCCAATTCTTAGGTTGGCCACATGACCAGTTGTTTGAAAATTCTGTATGTAGTGTAAACCGAGATTCAACATATAAGAGTGCATTAAAATATAGCCTAAATGACAAATTTTGATATACCCAGATTAAAAAAAAAAAAAAAAAAACCCTGAACAAAACACAAATAGACTCTAAAGCCGCTACATTAGACTAATGAAATCATGCCCCAAACCCAATGTTGTGTCTTCTACCGGCATATATATGGTTGTACTTTTTATGCCAATATTGCCAAATGAAGAAAAAGATAAACCTTAACACAGACTTTCACAAAATAACAGCTCCTTACAATAACATACAAATGCACCAGCAGCAAACACGAACCTCAGCAGCCCCATCAGCAGCTTTCTTCAGGCCCCATCCATCATTGGCCCAATCATCGACTACTCTTCGATCAGCACAAATGATAAAGTTGTCAAAAAAAATGTCAGAGGTCATGGACCACAGCTCCAAACCAACAGCACTAAAGGGAGTCATTCTGAAAGGCTCCAGGTCTTCAAAGAAATCTGGATTTGGTATTTTCCTGGGTTTCCAGATTCCCTAGAAAAAAATGTTTTAGAAAATGATTTCAGATAATGATCAACAAAAGTTTGTGGTGAATCTACTGCAAGAGAAATTTTGCATGAACAATGGAGAGAAATGCCAACTTCATGAAACTTGAAATAAGCAACAGGAAAATAAATAATAAATGCTACAGATTATTTTACATACTCTGCCTCTAAGATTGCAGGACTCCAACTACTTCCAATTTCTACTATCACCCATGACCTTGGTCCAAACCAGCCCCTCAAGTTCCTGGCCCATTCAACAGCCTCCACTCTTATCAGCTGCTAATGAGAATGGGAGTGTAAGTCAGTACATACTTCTTCAGTGATGATTTAAAATAAAACATAGGCCGGGCGCGGTGGCTCAAGCCTGTAATCCCAGCACTTTGGGAGGCCGAGACGGGCGGATCACGAGGTCAGGAGATCGAGACCATCCTGGCTAACACAATGAAACCCCGTCTCCACTAAAAACTACAAAAAAATTAGCCGGGCGTGGTGGCGGCGCCTGTAGTCCCAGCTACTCGGGAGGCTGAGGCAGGAGAATGGCGGGAACCCGGGAGGCGGAGCTTGCAGGGAGCCGAGATCGCGCCACTGCACTCCAGCCTGGGCGACAGAGCGAGACTCCGCCTCAAAAAAAAATAAAAATAAAAATAAAATAAAATAAAATAAAACATACATGATCATCAACCAGCTATTCACTTCTAGATAACTACCTAGAGAAATACTTACAACATACACCCACATATGTACAAGGATTATTACAGCAGCAGTGACTCTGAAAGCAAAAGTGACAATCCACCTAAATGGCCACCAACAGAACAACTAAAGGGCAACTTCTTTTTCACTGCAACCTCTGCCTCCTGTGTTCAAGTGATCCTTGTGCCTCAGCCTCGTGACTGAGCAGCTGGGACTACAGGTGTGCGCCACCATACCCAGCCAATGTTTGTGCTTTTAGTAGAGATGGTGTTGGCCAGGCTGGTGTCGAACTCCTGACCTCAGGTGATCCACCCACCTCGGACTCTCAAGTGCTGGGATTACTGGCGTTGAGCCACTACGCCCGGCCTAAAGGGCAACTTTTTTAAAGTAAAATTTTTATTTTATCTTATTGCTTGACTACACAATTAAAAATACATTCACATAACATCTTTAAAGACTATGAGGAAAAAAAAATTTACAAACAGAAAAACATGTATTACTATATGTACATAACTATGCAAAGATCCTGCTGCAACGTTTTCACAGTATCAGAGCAGCTTCCCCGTTTCTGTATATCTATGTATGTATATTAGCATATGTATATAGACAAAGTAGAAATTAATGATTATAAATAATTTTAATTGCCACTCTTTGTAGAGATTATAAATAATTTTACTTGGCTAGAAAGATAAAAGGAACAAAGGTCTGAGGGTGTACATTTCTGCATGAGGCCCAAAGCTTCACAACCTTACTACTTGTATCCTTACCATCTCCCATTTGGGCCTCAATCTCTTTATAGTTGCAAGCATTGAGGCCAAGCAGTGAGCTGACTTGTAGTCAAGATGCCGACTCATACCACAGTCCTCTACCCACCACGTCACAGACCGTCCAGACTCAGCTGTGGATCTTATGGCTGAAGCAACCCTGGCACCCAAGAGCAGGGTACCCAAATCAACTGTTTTCCATTTTTCTTTTCCTTCTGTTTTTAAATATAGTTACAGAGGAATTATGAAAGTTATACTTGGCTGGGCACGGTGGCTCCCGCCTGTAATCCCAGGACTTTGAAGGGCCGAGGCAGGTGGATCACCTGAGGTCGGGAGTTCAAGACCAGCCTGGCCAGCATGGCGAAACCCTGTCTCGACTGAAAATACAAAAAATTAGCCAGGTGAGGTGGTGCACGCCTGTGCTCCCAGCTACTCAGGAGGCTGAGGCAGGAGAATCGCTTGAACCCAAGGTGGAGGTGGCAGTGTGCCGAGATTGCACCATTGCACTCTAGCCTGGGCGCTAGAGTGAGACTCAGTCTCAAAGAAAAGGAAGTTGACCGGGTACGGTGGCTCATGCCTGTAATCTCAGCATTTTAGGAGGCTGAGGTGGGGGATCGCGAGGTCAGGAGTTTGAGCCCAGCCTGGCCAACATGGTGAAACCCCGTCTCTACTAAAAATACAAAAATTAGCTAGGCGTGGTGGCAGGCGCCTGGAATCTCAGCTACTAGGGAGTCTGAGGCAAGAGAACTGCTTGAAACTGGAAAGCAGAGGTTACAGTGAGCCGAGATCACGCCACTGCCCTCCAGCCTGGGTAGAAGAGCGAAATTCCGTCTCAAAAAAAAAGAAAAGGGCCGGGCGCGGTGGCTCACGCCTGTAATCCCAGCACTTTGGGAGGCCAAGGCGGGCGGATCACAAGGTCAGGAGATCGAGACCACGGTGAAACCCCGTCTCTACTAAAAATACAAAAAATTAGCCGGGCGCGGTTGTGGGCGCCTGTAGTCCCAGCTACTCGGGAGGCTGAGGCACGAGAATGGCGTGAACCCGGGAGGCGGAGCTTGCAGTGAGCCGAGATCGCGCCCTTGCAGTGAGCCGAGATCGCGCCACTGCACTCCAGCCTGGGCGACAGAGCGAGACTCCGTCTCAAAAAAAAAAAAGAAAAAAAAAAGAAAAAAAAAAAGTTACATAAAGTTATTCACTCCAGTTTCTAGGTTTATCTTTGCAACACCTCACCCAATAAGCTCTCTTTCAACTTAGGATGTCTACCTTCTGCTTTTAATTCAATAGCTTGAATATAATGAACAACCATAATGACCAACCTGGCAGCCTGACTCTAGATAAAACTTCTATCTGAATACAAACAGATCAATGAAAGCAACTCAACCATCAAGAGGCACAAACCTGGTAACTGGGATTGTCGATCATAGGAGGCTTCCATTTGCCTTTATAATTGGGGTTGTCAATCATAGGTCGCTGCCAGACACCACATCCAGGGGCTGACTCGCATTTAGGGTTGGCAATCTGAGGAGCCTCCCATTCTCCATCCATGTCTTCATCCCTATGGAGGTACAAACAACAAATTATAAACAGGTTCTGTGATGCAGGACTATGAACAGCTGGCTGGCCCAGGGCTGCCAAGATCCTGCTGAAATGTTTTCACAGTATCAGACCAGCTTCTCCTGTTTCTGTTTTTCCAGTAATAACAGTTTTTCAGGAAAAATATATTTTTTAAAAAAGAAGAAAATATAATTAAAATTGTCAAATTCTACCCTGAAATTGGGGAACTTGGCTATATTTAAGTATTAAGTTTGACTTCCATAAAAACAGGTAACTTATGCTGGGTGTGGTGGCTCACGCCTGTAATCCCAGCACTTTGGGAGGCCAAGGCAGGCAGATCACTTGAGGTCAGGACTTTTTTTTTTTTTTTTTTTTTTTTTGAGGCGGAGTCTCGCTCTGTCGCCCAGGCTGGAGTGCAGTGGCGCGATCTCGGCTCACTGCAAGCTCCGCCTCCCGGGTTCCCGCCATTCTCCTGCCTCAGCCTCCCGAGTAGCTGGGACTACAGGCGCCGCCACCACGCCCGGCTAATTTTTTTGTATTTTTTTTTAGTGGAGACGGGGTTTCATTGTGTTAGCCAGGATGGTCTCGATCTCCGAGGTCAGGACTTTTTAAGATCAGCATGGCCAACATGGTTAAAGCCCGCCTCTACTAAAAATACAAAAAATACAAAAATTTCCCAGGTGTGGTGACACACACCTGTAATCCCAGCTACTCGCAAGGCTGATACAGGAGAATCGCTTGAACCCAGGAGATGAAGGTTGCAATGAGCTGAAACTGCCACTGAACTCCAGCCTGGGAGATAGAGTGAGACTCCATCTCAAAAAAACAAACAGGCCGGGCGCGGTGGCTCAAGCCTGTAATCCCAGCACTTTGGGAGGCCGAGACGGGCGGATCACGAGGTCAGGAGATCGAGACCATCCTGGCTAACACCGTGAAACCCCGTCTCTACTAAAAATACAAAAAAAAAAAAAAAAAAAAAACTAGCCGGGCGAGGTGGCGGGCGCCTGTAGTCCCAGCTACTCCGGAGGCTGAGGCAGGAGAATGGCCTAAACCCGGGAGGCGGAGCTTGCAGTGAGCTGAGATCCGGCCACTGCACTCCAGCCCGGGCTACAGAGCAAGACTCCGTCTCAAAAAAAAAAAAACAAAAACAAACAAACAAACAAACAAAACAACCTACATAATTAAAAAAGTTAACTGAAGTTCTTACCAATCCTCAGGTTTCTCTGCGTCTGGATCAGGTACATACTCGGGCTCATCATCTAACCAGCCTTCAGGTTTTGTGGCCTCTTCATCTGGAATCTTAGCAGGGGCATCTTCATCCCTTAAACATAAAAGAAAAATTGTGCCAATGCTGGTCACAGTACAGTACCACTTTGTGGATCAGAACAGAGTATTCTAAAAATATTTTGGTTTTAATCGCAAAATTTTAAATAATTCTTCTTAGAAAATTCTTGTAAATCATGTCTGCTAAGGGTCTAGTAAAATAACTCTTTACAACTCAATAATATGAAGACAACCCAATTTAAAAATGGGCAAATGATTTTAATAGACATTTCTCCAAAGAAGACATACGAATGTATAAATATACAATACAAACATATAATAAGCATATGAAAAGATGCTTAACATCATTAGCCATCAGGGAAATGCAAATCAAAACCACGATACCACTTAGTACCAAGATGGCTATAATAAAAAAGACTCATGAAAACAAATGTTGGAGAGAATGTAGAGAAACTGAAACCCTCATACACTGCTGGTGGGAAAGTAAAATGGTACCGCTGACTTGGAAAACGGTTTGGCAGTTTCTCAAAAAGTTAAATAGTTACCACATGACCCAGCAATTCCACTTTTAGGTACATCTACCCAAGAGAAATGAAAATATATATCTATAGCAAGGCAGAGTAGCTCATGCCTGTAATCTCAGCACTTTGGGAGGCCAAGGCAGGAGCATCACTTGAGGCCACACCAACCTGGGCAACAAGGTGAAACACAGTCTCTAGTAAAAAAATACACAAGGCCAGGTGTGGTGGCTCACACCTGTAATCCCAGCACTTTGGGAGGCCAAGGCGGGCGGATCACCTGAGGACAGGAGTTCGAGACCAGCCTGAACAATATGATGAAACCCTGTCTCTACTAAAAAACACAAAAATTAGGTCAGGTGCAGTGGCTCATGCCTGTAATCCCAGCACTTTGGGAGGCCAAGGTGGGCAGATCACCTGAGGTCCAGAGTTTGAGACCAGCCTGACCAACATGGAGAAACCCCATCTCTACTAAAAATACAAAACTAGCCAGGTGTGGTGGCACATGCCTGTAATCCCAGCTACTCAGGAGGCTGAGGCAGGAGAATCACTGGAAACTGGGAGGCAGAGGTTGCGGTGAGCTGAGATCGCACCATTGCACTCCAGCCTGGGCAACAAGAGCGAAACTCCGTCTCAAAACAAAAAAGAAAAAACATACATAGCCAGGCACGGTGGCACATGCCTGTAATCCCAGCCCTCTGGGAGGCCGAGGCTGGTAGATCACTTGAAATCAGAATTTTGAGACCAGTCTGGCCAACATGGTGAAATCCCATCTTTACTAAAAATACAAGTATTTTTTGTAGTGGTGCCCGCTTGTCGTCCCAGTTACTTGGAGGCTGAGGCATGAGCACAGTGGTGCACGCTTTTAGTCTCAGCTACTTGGGAGGCTGAGGCACGAGAATCGTTTGAACCCGGGAGGCAGAGGTTGCAGTGAGCCGAGATCGTGCCACTCCACTACAGCCTGTTTGGGCGACAAAACGAGACTCTGTCTCAACAAACAAACAAAAAACCCACAAAAATTAGCCAGGTGTGCATACCGACAGTCCCAGCTACTTGGGAAGCTAAGGCGGGAGATGATCGCTTGACCCGATGAGGTGGAGGTTGCAGTGAGCCGTGACCTTACCACTGCACTCCCACCTGGGCAACACAAAGAGACCATGTCTAAAGAAAAGAGGTCAGGCGTGGTGGCTCACGCCTGTAACCCAGCACTTTGGGAGGCTGAGGCGGGAGGATCACCTGAGGTCTGGAGTTCGAGACCAGCCTGGCCAACATGGTAAAACCCCGTCTCTACTAAAAATACAAAAATTAGCGGGGCGTGGTGGCACACACTTGTGATCCCAGCCATTTGGGAAGCTGAGGCGGGAGAATCACTTGAACTTGGGAGACAGAGGTTGCAGTGAGCCATGATCACGCCACTGTACTCCAGCCTGGGCAACAGAGCCAGACTCCATCTCAAAAAAAAAAAAAAAAAAAAAAAAGGGCCAGGCGCGGTGGCTCAAGCCTGTAATCCCAGCACTTTGGGAGGCCGAGACGGGCAGATCACGAGGTCAGGAGATCGAGACCATCCTGGCTAACATGGTGAAACCCCATCTCTACTAAAAAAAATACAAAAAAGTAGTCAGGCGAGGTGGCGGGCACCTGTAGTCCCAGCTACTTGGGAGGCTGAGGCAGGAGAATGGCGTAAACCCGGGAGGCGGAGCTTGCAGTGAGCTGAGATCCGGCCACTGCACTCCAGCCTGGGCGACAGAGCGAGACTCCATCTCAAAAAAAAAAAAAAGCAAGAAAAGAAAAAACATATTTATATAAAAACCAGTACATGGGGCCGGGCGCGGTGGCTCAAGCCTGTAATCCCAGTACTTTGGGAGGCCGAGATGGGTGGATCACAAGGTCAGGAGATCGAGACCATCCTGGCTAACCTGGTGAAACCCCGTCTCTACTAAAAAATACAAAAAACTAGCCGGGCGAGGTGGCGGGCGCCTGTAGTCCCAGCTACTCGGGAGGCTGAGGCAGGAGAATGGCGTGAACCCGGGAGGCGGAGCTTGCAGTGAGCTGAGATCTGGCCACTGCACTCCAGCCTGGGTGACAGAGCGAGACCCCGTCTCAAAAAAAAGAAAAAAAAAAAAACCAGTACATGAACATTCATAGCAGCATCATTCATAATCACAGACAAAAAGGAGCAAACAACCTAAATGTCCACCAAGGCAGGATAAATAAAATGTAGCATTATCAAACCAGTAGAATTTATTCAATCATAAAAAGGAATGCAGTACTGATACATGCTTCAACACAGATACACCTGGAAAACACTGTGCTAAATGAAAGCAACTGGACAGAGAAAGCCACATACTGTATGATTCCATTTATATGAAATGGACAAAGTGGACAACTGCAGAGAGGCAGAAAGTAGGTTAGTGGTTGCCGGGAGCTGCGGGGAGGAAACAGGGAGTGACTGCTTAATGGGCACAGGGGTCTTCTTAGGTGATAAAGCTAGTTAAGGTATATAATACTGAACAAGGCTAAGTCCAAATCTCATATGCACCAAATATACAAATAAACTTGGCATTTATACTAGTGCATTATAAAAGTTCAGTTATATGTATCTTACCTTTCAAGGAGGAAAAAGATCATCTAGAATTTAATTGCTGGGCATAGGAAGATACTTTTACAAAGGGTAAGAATTTCTTCAGTTTCTGACATTTCTGGAGTCACTGTATGGAAGCTGGAAGCTCAAAGATAGCCATATACAAGAATCCAGCCCCAGCTATCTTAATTTCTCCTCACTCTTCAATGTGCACCCTACATAAAAGGCCAAGTAATTTCTCCCTTGGATGTCAAGCTTATTGCTGCTCCTCTACCTCTGCATATGACATTCTTCAATCAGAAACACCCCTTCCCGTATTCACCAACTCCTTGACTCTCACCCCTTTCCAGCTACTCTAATAGTTTCCCTACAGATTGGACTGCATCATGGATTACTGAAATTATCAGAGCTCACTCAACCAACATTTGGCTGTTCCAGCCACACGGAATATGTGAAATGCTTCCTTACACTTGAAGACAGGTCCCCAAGACTCACCAGTCATCTGGCTTGACAGCTTCTGGATCTGGGATTTTTGGTCTTTCATCCCAATCCTCGGGCTTCCGGTCTTCTGGGTCCTCAATTTCACGTGAAGGATTTACAGGAGGAGTCATGTCATTGAGCAGATTTCCACTATTCACCACAGATTGGTCAACTAGTATTTCAAAACTATTGTCTGGATTCAAGACTGAAAAAAACATTAAATGGAATTAAAAGTACTTAATTTCCCAAGCTCCCTTTACCATAATACAAAAGATCATGACTTCTAACATGAAGCAGCAGAACAGAAGTATGACCTGAGGCTTTGGGGTAAGAACAATGCCTGGTTCTTGGGGTCTTGGGCAAGTTAGTGCCCATTTCCTTATGCAGAAAACATGAATGCTTAGTTCCTCAGGTTTCTAAGAATTACAGCAAATGATAGTTAAAATCTTTAACACTAAAGATTTTACTTATAGACACTAAAAAAAAAATAAATCAAGAAACCTTAATAAACTAACACGATTATTGGGCTTACACATATATAACAGTGAGCAGACAAATTAGTGGACTTATAACTACTTCCCAGTACAAAAGGTCCATTTCTTTATTTCTAATAGAGCTGGTATTATTACCACGTCACTGAAATTACACAAACCTCTAATTTATTAAAACGCATGTCCACTCATGGTTCTCCTTTTTAACTCCCATGGAGAATGAAAAAACAAGTTTAAATCCATAAAAGCTTTTTTTATAATTTAATTTTATTTTTTGAGACAAAGAGTCTCGCTCTGTCTCCCGGGCTGGAGTGCAGTGGTGTGATCTTGGCTCACTGCAACTCCTGCCTCCCAGGTTCAAGTGATTCTTCTGCCTCAGCCTCCGGAGTAGCTGGAACTACAGATGGCCCCATGCCACCATGCCCAGCTAAATTTTTGTATTTTAAGTAGAGATGGAGTTTTGCCATGTTGCCCAGGCTGGTCAATCCGCCTAACCTCAGCCTCCCAAACTGTTAAGATTATAGGGGTGAGCCACCATGCCCAGTCACATGGGCCCCATAAAAGCATCTTAAGTGTGACGTATATTAAAGGCCAGATTCCACACCTAGATATCTAACACGTGGGTGATTGAGTTATAGCACATCTTGACAAGAAATCCTTGGCCGGGCGCGGTGGCTCAAGCCTGTAATCCCAGCACTTTGGGAGGCTGAGACGGGCGGATCACGAGGTCAGGAGATCGAAACCATCCTGGCTAACACGGTGAAACCCCGTCTCTATTAAGAAATACAAAAAACTAGCCGGGCGAGGTGGCGGGCGCCTGTAGTCCCAGCTACTCGGGAGGCTGAGGCCGGAGAATGGCGTGAACCCGGGAGGCGGAGCTTGCAGTGAGCTGAGATCCGGCCACTGCACTCTAGCCTGGGCGAAAGAGCGAGACTCCGTCTCAAAAAAAAAAAAAAAAAAGAAATCCTATGCTGCTGCATCAGTGATAATGAAAACGAATATTTTTGTGAGGAAGAACTTCACACTCTTTTGTTGTTAAGAAAGTCAGGGCTGGGTGTGGTGGCTCATGCCTGTAATCCCAGCACTTTGGGAGGCTAAGGCAGGTGGATCACTTGAGGCCATGAGTTCGAGACCAGCCTGGCCAACATAGTGAAACCCTGTCTCCACTGAAAATACAAAAACTAGGTGGGCACGTTGGTGCACACCTGTAAACCCAACTACTTGGGAGGCTAAGGCACGAGTATCGCTTGAACCTGGAAGGTGGAGATTGCAGTGTTTCTGTCTCAAAAAAAAAAAAAATTAGGGTCAGGCGTGGTGGTTCATGCCTGTTATCTCAGCACTTTGGGAGGCTGAGGCGGACAGATCATGAGGTCAGGAGATCAAGACCATCCTGGCTAACATGGTGAAACCCTGTCTCCACTAAAAATACAAAAAATTAGCTGGGCGCGATGGCGGGCGCCAGTAATCCCAGCTACTCGGGAGGCTGAGGCAGGAGAATGGCGTGAACCCGGGAGGCGGAGCTTGCAGTGAGCGAAGATCATACCACTGCACTCCAGCCTGGGCGACAGAGTGAGACTCTGTCTCAAAAAAAAAAAAGTTAGATACAGCACGTAAAGTTGTATATATGTACATACACATATAGACAAATATATATCACAATGTTGATGTTTAAGATAATTTTAAGTGACCTCTTCGTGTATGTTTTTTGTTTTTTTGAGATGAAGTCTCGCTCTGTCGCCCAGGCTGGAGTGCAGTGGTGCGATCTCGGCTCACTGCAAGCTTCGCCTCCCGAGTTCACGCCATTCTTCTGCCTCAGCCTCCCGAGTAGCTGGGACTACAGGCACCCGCCAATGCACCCAGCTAATTTTTTGTATTTTTAGGAGAGATGGGGTTTCACGGTGGTCTCAATCTCCTGACCTCATGATCCGCCCGCCTCGGCCTCCCAAAGTGCTGGCATTACAGGCATGTGCCACTGCACCCAGCCCATTGTGTTATGTTTTTACTGACATATCATACTTGTACATATTTTTGGGGTACGTGTGATATTTTGGCAGGTGCATATAACGTGTAATGACCAAATCACAGTAATTGGACGGGCCTGGTGGCTCATGCCTATAATCCCAGCACTCTGGGAGGCTGAGGCAGATGGATCATTTGAGGTTGGGAGTCTGAGACCAGGCTTACCAAAACGGTGAAACCTCAACTCTACTAAACATACAAAAAAATTAGCCGGGCATGGTGGCGCACGCCTGTAATCCCAACTACTCGGGAGGCAGAGGCAGGAGAATCGCTTGAACCCAGGAGGCGGAAGTTGCAGTGAGCTGAGATCAGGCCACTGCACTCCAGCCTGGGCAACAGAGCAAGACTCCCATCTCAAAAAACAAACAAACAAACAAAAAACCAAATCACAGTAATTGAAATATCTGTAACCTTAAACATTTACCTTTTCTTTCTTTTTATTTTATAGAGACAGAGTCTCACTCTGTCACTGAGGCTGGAGTGCAGTGGCCCAATCACAGCTCACTGCAATCTCGAAATCCTGAACTCAAGGGATCCTTCCACACCACAGCCTCCCAAACATCTGGGACTACAGGTACATGCCACCAAGCCTGAATAATTGTTTTTTTGTAGGAACAGGGTCTTACTATGCTGCCCAGGCTAGTCTAGAACGCCTGGCCTCAAGTGATCCTCCCACCTCAGCCTCCCAAAAGCGCAGGGATTATAGGCTTGAACCACTGCACCTGACTCCATTTACTTTTTCTTTGTATTGGGAACATTACAATTCTCTTCCAGCTATTCTGAAATATACCATAAATTGTTCTAACTATAATTTCCCTAATGTACTATCAAATATTAGAATTTATTCCTTCTACCTCATTGTATTTCTGTACCAATTAACCAACTTGTCTTCAACCCTCTCCCTCGCTTGAAGTGTTTTCTTCTTGCTTATTTATGGCTTCTGAATTTCTATACCTTAAATATGTATTACTTTTGGAAATAACAAAAAAAGGTTAGGCCGGGCACAGTGGCTCACACCTGTAATCCTAGCACTTTGGGAGGTCGAGGTGGGCGGATCAACTGAGATCAAGAGTTCAAGACCAGCCTGGCCAACAACGTGAAACCCTGAAACCCTGTCTACTAAAAATACAAAAATGAGTTGGGCATGATGGTGTGTGCCTGTAATCGCAGCTACCAGGGAGGCTGAGATGAGAGAATCGCTGGAACCCAGGAGGCAGAGGCTGCAGTGAGCCAAGATGGCGTCACTGCACTACAGCCTGGGCAACAAAGCAAGACTCTGTCACAAAAAAAAAAAAAGAAAAAAGGTTATTATATTCTAGGCTGGGTACAGTCACTCACACCTGTAATCCCAGCACTTTCGGGGGCTGAGGCGGGCAGATCACTTGAGGTCAGGAGTCCAAGACCAGCCTGGCCAACATGGTGAAACCCGGTCTCTACTAAAAATAGAAAAATTAGCTGGGCATGGTGGCACAAGCTTGTAATCCCAGCTACTCAGGAGGCTGAGGCATGAGAATCACTGGAACCCGGGAGGCAGAGGTTGCAGTAGGCCAAGATCACGCCACCGCGCTCCAGCCTGGGTGACAGAGCAACACTCCGCCTCAAAAAAATTAAAAAGGTAGTCTGGGTGCAGTGGCTCATGCCTGTAACCCAGCACTTTGGGAGGCTGAGGCGGGCGATCACCTGAGGTCAGGAGTTTGAGACCAGCCTGACTAACATGGAGAAAACCCATCTCTACTAAAAAAAAATAAATAATTAGCCAGGCGTGGTGGCACATGCCTGTAATCCCAGCCACTTGGGAGACTGAGTCAAGAGAATTGCTTGACAAGAGGCAGAGGTTGTGGTGAGCCGAGATCACGCAATTGCACTCCAGCCTGGGCAACAAGAGTGAAACTCTATCTCAAAAAAAAAAAGAAAGGAAAAAAGGTTATTATATTCTTCAGAAAGAGGCATGCCTATTTATGATCTCAAACTAGCAGGAAAAGCTTCAATAACCAAACCAAAATAAACCTGTATCAAAATGATTCAACTCAATTGTCAATTGTCCAGGTATTAGAGCATCCAAAGAAGTTCAACTGTAAGTTACTTCTGAAAACCTGTTTTCATTGGATTTATGTATAATTATATGTATAACTTATTCTATTATTCAACATCTCTCAACACCACCACCAACAAAAAAGGAAGAAATTAGGTAGATCAGAAAAGCTCTTTATAGGATACAAAAAAAAAATAACTTGTTTTTGGGGGGTGGGTGGGGGACGGAGTCTCACTGTGTCGCCCAGGCTGGAGTGCAACGGCATGACCTTGGCTCACCACCACCTCTGCCTCCCGGGTTCAAGTGATTCTCCTGCCTCAGCCTCCCGAGTAGCTGGGATTATAGGCACCCTCCACTCCACCTGGCTAGTTTTTGTATTTTCAGTAGAAACAAGGTTTCACCATATTGGCCAGGCTGGTCTTGAATACCTGACCTCAAGTGATCTGCTCGCTTCCGTCTCCCAACGTGCTGGGATTACAGGCGTGAGCCACCATGTCCAGCAAAAAACACCAATTTTTTTTTTTTTTTGAGACAGAGTCTTACTGTCGCCCAGGCTGGAGTGCGCTGTCGCAATCTCGGCTCACTGAAACCTCCACTTCCAGGGTTCAAGCCATTCTCCTGCCTCAGCCACCTGAGTAGCTGGATTATAGGCACCCTCCACCACGCCCGGCTAATTTTTGTATTTTTCATAGAGAAAGGGCTTCACCATGTCGGCCAGGCTGGTCTCAAACTCCTAACCTCAGGTGATCTGCCTACCTTGGATGCCCACAGTGCTGGGATTATAGCCATGAGCCACCGTGCCCGGCCAAAAATACCTATTCTTAAAATTATCTCGAACCTCAATTCTTGCGGAAAAGAAGTTTTTTTGTGTGTGTTTTTTTGTTTGAGACAGCATCTCTCACCCAGGCTACGGTGCTGTGGCAAGATTATGGCTCACTACGGTCTTGACTTCCTGGACTCAAGCAATCCTCCTACCTCAGCCTCCTGAGTAGCTGAAACTACAGGCACATGCTACTGTACTCATTTAATTTCTTAATATTTTGTAGAGACAAGGTCTCTCTATGTTGCCAGGCTGGTTTGGAACTCCTGGACTCAAGCAATCCATCCGACTCAGCCCCCGAAGTGTTAGGATTACAGGTGTGGGCCACCATACCTGGCCAAGAAGCTTCTTTTAATGCTGACAAATTAAGGTCATTTCCCAACTAAGATATTAAAGAGATTATTTTCTTTAGTGAAGGGTGACAGAATCTTCCTCTGCCTCCCAGGCTGGAGGGCAGTGATACGATCTCGACTCACTGCAACCTCTGCCTCCTGGGTTAATGTAATTCTGCTGCCTCAGCCTCCTGAGTAGCTAGGATTACAACAGCTACTTGACACCACGCCCAGCTAATTTTGGTAGTTTTAGTAGAAACGGGGTTTTACCATGTTGGCTACGCTGGTCTCGAATGCCTGACCTCAAGTGATCCGCCCGCCTCAGCCTCCCAAAGTGCTAGTATTACAGGCATGAACAACCATACCAGGCTGAGATTGTTCTTATTTGGAGGCTGGGGTAAGATTTACAATCTTTTTTTTTTTTTGAGATGGTGTCTCACTGTTGCCTAGGCTGGAGTGCTGTGGCACAATGATCTTGGCTCCCTCCCAGGTTCAAGCAATTCTCTTGCCTCAGCCTCCCAAGTAGCTGGAGTTACAGGCGTGTGCCACCACGCCTGGCTAATATTTGTATTTTTAGCAGAGATGGAGTTTCAACAGTTTGGCCAGACTGTTCTCAAATTCCTGATCTCAGGTGATCTGCCTGTCTCAGCCTGCCGAAGTGCTGGGATTACAGGTGTGAGCCACAGTGCCCAGCCAGATATACAATCTTTAAAGTAAATGGATGATAAATATGTAATACCATAAGCCCCCAAACTAATGGTTTTTCTTACTTAGTGTGTAAAGATGTGTTTTCTTATCAGTAAAATAAGTCTTCAGATCTGCATCTGGCCTCTTAGCATGTTTTTCTTCATAAATACCCGTTTTGGGGTTTTTGTGTCGGAAGATGAAGTGCAGTTTATAGTCCTCTCCACATTTATCTGGACCAAACATAATCGTATACGGGGTCTTGTCGTGGAACTGATCCTTCAGAAACAAAAAAGGAGTATTTGAAGTCACTGTAGTCAAAGTGTTCAAAAGCAACATTTCAAAAGTGTATGGTAATTCCTCTTATAAAATTCCAAATACATTAATGACAGTTACAGGAAAAGCTAACTACAAGTTTGTTTAGTGAAAAGGAATAACAAGCAATCATCAGTAAATTTAAAATAACATTTAAGTGCCTAAGAAAAGTAATGCACGCATCTAGACAGTTACTGCTTCCTCGTAAAACAAAGAAATAAGCTTGCTAAAACTAAAACTTACACAGAAGCAAAACCAGAAATTCAGATAAAAACAGTTGGTAACAACTTTGTAATTTACACTTCGAATAAAAAGCACATTAGTGTCAAAGTCAATATTCCCAACTTATCAAAAGAGTTAAACAGCAGGAGGAAGCCTTTATTTTCACAAGTATTACAAAATTCTTTTTTTTTGAGATGGAGTCTCACTCTGTCGCCCAGGCTAGAGTGCAGTGGTGCAATCTAGGCTCACTGCAAGCTCCACCTCTTGGGTTCACGGCATTCTCCTGCCTCAGCCTCCCGAGTGGCTGGAACTACAGGTGCCGCCACGACGCCTGGCTAATTTTTTGTATTTTTAGTAGAGACGGGGTTTCACTATGTTAGCCAGGATGGTCTCAATCTCCTGACCTCGTGACCCGCCTGCCTTGGCTTCCCAAAGTGCTGGGATTACAGGTGTGAGCCACTGCACCTGGCGCAAATTACAAAATTCTTACAAGGTAATAGTGGGTGTCCAGCTACATTCCAGAAATGGGAATTACATACCAGGTTGAGCTCTGGTGTTTTAGAAAGCAGTTTCACATAAGCACCACCACATTCTATTCCATTTTGGAAATTAACCTCGTACCTAATATCAGAGAGAAAGGCAGAAAACCGTATGGCATTTTGAAAGATCAAAACTCTCTTAATGTATTTCCTCTCTCCCTCATCTTGGTCATGTTTTACCACAGGTCAAATGTTTCCCCTTACAAAGGATTCCATCTTCTATTGTTTTTGAATAGCTATCAAATCCCACAAAAATAAATAAAATTAAATTGAACATTAATGCAGATTTCCAGTAAGTTTGTTCTGCAAAATCTACAAGTTATTTACAGTCAGGAAAATGAGTAACCAGTTTGTTTCAAAGTAATTTATGAGGCAAGAAAAACTATTACAAGGTGTTTAAATTCACCCAAAAATCCCTACCACAAGTTATATAATCTCATAATTTTTTAACATAAAATAAAAGTTGTCTAATGTCTTCTAAGATTACCCTTTGTAGAAAGCTTTTATCCAACAAGCATTTCACTTACTGAACAATGAGAGGCTTGGTGTCAAATAGGAAGGGCTTGTTCAGTTTAGCGGAGATGGCATGATGCTTGGCCCGAGACATCAATACAAGTCCTTTATCACCTGGAAGCTTTGATTCCTTCATTTCATCTACCTCCCACTTTCCTACAAGACAAAACAAAAAAGTTCTATTCCTTAACTCTACCTCTGAAGGTCCTACAAACACCAAAAAAAAACAAAAACAAAACAAAACTCCTAGTTGCATAAATATATTATACTGGGGCAGCCATGGTGGCTCACACCTGTAATCCCAGCACTTAGGGAGGCTGAGGGCAGGCGGATCACTCGAGGTCAGGACTTCAAGACCAGCCTGGCCAACATGGTGAAACCCCATTGCTAATAAAAACACAAAAATTAGCCGGGCTTGGTGATGGGCACCTGTAATCCCAGCTACTCAGTAGGCTGAGGCAGGAGAATCGCTTGAATCCAAGAAACAGAGGTTGCAGTGAGCCAAGATCGCGCCACTCTATTCCAGCAGCCTGGGCAGCAAGAGTGAGACTCCGTCTCAAGAAAGTAAATAAATAAACAAACATACTTTATTTGGCAAATATTATTAGGATATGGTTTTATAAAACTGTAGTATATTATACTGTCTTGAAATTACTTATTTCCAACATTCAGCAGCACGGGTGATTAAACAGATCTAATCCTATTAAATATAAGGCTACACATGCACCCCGAACCTTAAATAAAAGAAAAGAAACATTAGGCAACGCACAAAGGTGGCAAAACTTTCATGGAAAAATCTTTTTTTTTTTTTTTTTTTTGAGACGGAATCTCGCTCTGTTGTCCAGGCTGGAGTGCAATGGCTCGATCTCTGCTCACTGCAAGCTCTGCCTCCTGGGTTCACACCATTCTCCTGCCTCAGCCTCCCAAGTTGGTGGGACTACAGGCGCCCGCCAACACGCCTGGCTAATATTTTTGCATTTTTAGTAAAGACGGGGTTTCACCGTGTTAGCCAGGATGGTCTCGATTTCCTGACCTCCTGATCCGCCCGCCTCGGCCTCCCAAAGTGCTGGGATTACAGGCATGAACCACCATGCCCAGACTCTTTTTTTTTTTTTTTTGAGATGGAGTCTCTCTGTCGCCCAGGTTGGAGTGCAGTGGTGTGATCTTGGCTCACTGCAAGCTCTGCCGCCCAGGTTCACACCATTCTCCTGCCTCAGCCTCCCCAGCAGCTAGCACTACAGGCACACGCCACCACACCCGGCTTATTTTTTGTATTTTTAGTAGAGACGGGGTTTCACTGTGTCAGCCAGGATGGTCTCGATCTCCTGATCTCGTGATCCACCTGCCTTGGCTTCCCAAAGTGCTGGGATTACAGACGTGAGCCACTGCGCCCGGCCGGAAAAATCTTAAAGCTTACGATTTCCTTTTAAACTAGTCTAGGAAATGCCATGGAGACAACATGTCAAACCTCTATCTGCTATTATATCTAAACCAAATGGAATTCTCACCATCATATTTGGCAATTTCATCATCGGTATCATCTTTCTTGGCTTTGGATAAAATCCACCTGTAAGTAACACAAATCCCAAAATCAGTCTTAAAAATGACAGTTGTCTTGCGAGGGAAAATTATGTAAATACTCATAAAAATAAGACTTATTCTGCTCTTAGCCTATTTAACCACTCTACTTCCAACCTTTAAATCTGTCACACAACTAATGATAATATATTACCTTCAACTCACAAACCTATATGAAAAAGTACCAAACCTAAGAGATAATTCCACTGATGTTTCAAGATCAAGAGAAGATTTTTTTTTCCTCAATCAAAGAACAAAATATAGGGTAGAGTGGGGGAGGGAAAGGAGTGGAAGTAAAAACCACAAATTCCAAAGGACTATTTTCCTACATGGATGTTAACACTGAAGATATTAAAGTTAGAAATTTCAAGCCAGGTGCGGTGGCTCCCGCCTGTAATCCCAACAATTTGGGAGGCTGAGGCAGGTGGATCACCTGCGATCAGGAGTTCAAGACCAGCCTGGCCAACATGTTAAAACCCCATCTCTACTAAAAAAAAAAAAAAAAAACACAAAAATTAGCTAGCATGGTGGCACATGCCTATACTCCCAGCTACCTCGGAGGCTGAGGCAGGAGAATCACTTGAACCCAGGAGGTGGAGGTTGTGGTGAGCTGAGATCACGCCATTGCACCCCAGCCCGGGCAAAAGAGCGAAATTCCGTCTCAAAAAATAAATAAATAAAATAAAATAAAGTTAGACATTTCACTATATAAGATGCTATCCAAAAAGGAATCCACTATCCCATCTTATTTACATGATGTTTGCCTCTAAGATATATTTCTCTGGAAAACACTTACCCTGACAGAGTTCCTCTGTCAAAAGAATCAGCAAAATATACTTCCCCTGTTGGAACTGGAGCTTTGTAGGTGACCTGTGTTAAATATATAAATGAACTAAAAATTTAAATTTTCAGCAACATGCCTTTTTACCTAGAATCATTTATCCTGGTCTGCTTTCAACTGTCACAAAAATTTCATAGCTAGCCTTCAAATTCAACCCATATAATTGGCCTCTAGCAAGATATAACAAAGGCTGCCAGAGAGATCAGTAAGTATTTTAGCAAATTTTGCTTTGCCTTTGAAAATGTTCCAAATTTATCTTCACGATGTTTTTCTTTTATATTTTATTAGATATGGTATCTCCCTGTGTTGCTCTGGCTGGACTCACACTCCTGTCCTAGGCCTCCTGAGTAGTTGAGACTACATGTCTCTGCACCTGGCTATCTTCAAAATTTTATCATCTCAAGAGGTAAAAGGAATAGATTCAAAGACCATTTCAAACCTTGGGAGATGAAGGAGGAGCAGTGGTATCTGGTTTTGAGTCTTCTACCTCTTCAATGACATCGTCAAGGTCATCTTCAATATCAATCACATCATCATCATGTCCATCATGAGCCTCAACAATAACAGTTCCAAGTACCAGTAACATACACAGCAACCACTTCCCTTCCATGATCTACACATAAAAAGAGCAAAATCAGTTAAATGTATTACCACTTATCAAACTTCATAAAGACCACTACCTCTCTCTCATTTAAAATTAAAGCTTTCGGCCGGGCGCGGTGGCTCAAGCCTGTAATCCCAGCACTTTGGGAGGCCGAGATGGGCGGATCACGAGGTCAGGAGATCGAGACCATCCTGGCTAACACGGTGAAACCCCGTCTCTACTAAGAAATACAAAAAATAGCCGGGCGAGGTGGCAGCGCCTGTAGTCCCAGCTACTTGGGAGGCTGAGGCCGGAGAATGGCGTGAACCCGGGAGGCGGAGCTTGCAGTGAGCTGAGATCCGGCCACTGCACTCCAGCCTGGGCTACAGAGCGAGACTCCGTCTCAAAAAAAAAATAATAATAAAAAAAAATAATAAAATAAAATTAAAGCTTTCAAATCACAGAGCTAAAAAGAACTTATTATTTCCTTATCTATAGATAAGGAAAGACAGCCTAGAGAGGATAAAGGGTTTCCCTAAAATCAGTTAGAAGATTCCATTTCTAGAAAATTTCAAAATAAAACTGAAACATACACAACCATCCTCATATAGAGAGGATTGGTTACACAGATGTGAGGCATTCAAATACAATTTCCAACAAACTTTTGCATTTGTAAAGTGTTTTACAACAGACAAAAGCCCTTTCCTACACTAATTTACAATGGGTACCTGTTAAAACATTACAATGAAATAACAGAGATGGCTGGGCGCCGTGGCCCACACCTGTAATCCCAGCACTTTGGGAGGCCAAGGTAGGTGGATCACTAGGTCAGGAGTTCAAGACCAGCCTGGCCAACATGGCGAAACTCTGTCTCTACTAAAAATACAAAAATTAGCTGGGCGCGATGGTGGGTGCCTGTAGTCTCAGCTACTTGGGAGGTTAAGGCAGGAGAATTGCTTGAACCCAGGAGGCAGAGCCTGCAGTGAGCCAAGATCGCGCCACTACACTCTAGCCTGGGTGACAGAACAAGACTCCGTCTCAAAAAAAAAAAAATAAATAACACAGAAAATAATTCCTCTCACATTAAAGGTTTAATATGGATACTGTTGCTCAAATACCATCAATAGACATGTTTTCAAATTAGTGTTTTAGAACTCAACAAGAATATTAAACTAAGAACAAGCTACTTTTAAAATTCATATATTTACTTTATTTATTTTGTGATGGATTCTCCCTCCGTCGCCCAGGCTGGAGTGCAGTGGCACCATCTCAGCTCACTGCAACCTCCGCCTCCCAGGTTCAAGCAATTCTCCCACCTCAGCCTCCTGAGTAGCTGGGATTACAGGCACCCGCCACCACGCCTGGCTAATTTTTGTCCTTTTAGTAGAGACAGGGTTTCGCCATGTTGGCCAGGCTGGTCTCAAACTCCTGACCTCAGGTGATCTGCTTGCCTCAGCCTCCCAAAGGGCTAGGATTACAGGCGTGAGCCACTGCACCTAGACAAAACAAGCTACTTTTTTTTTTTTTTTGAGATGGAGTCTTACTCTATCACCAGGCTAGAGTACATTGGCACTATCTCGGCTCACTGCAACCTCCATCTCCTGGGTTCAAGTGATTCTCCTACCTCAGCCTCCCAAGTACCTGGGATTACAGGTGTACAGGTGTGTGCCACCACACTCAGCTAATTTTTGTATTTTTAGTATAGACGGGTTTTCACCATGTTGGCCAGGATGGTCTCAATCTCTTGACCTCGTGATCTGCCCGCTTCGGCCTCCCAAAGTGCTAGGATTACAGGAGTGAGCCACTGTGCCTGGCCAACAAGCTACTTTTATCTCTTATTTTCTAACCACGTAAGTGCCCTGTGTATTATATTAGACGTGTCTTGGGTGGTAGTGGGCTCTCTTTCCAAGGACCACAGATCTAAAGAAATAAAAACTGAGCTACACAGATGCACAAGATGATGTGGTTGGTAACAGGGAAATTTTCATTTTTGGCCCTGAGAAAGCACAGCTAAAAGGTGGGGGAGAAAACAAGTAGAAGATATACAACTAGAAATGTGCACACACACACACACAAGATGTCCTTTTCTCCTCACATCCTCTGCCCACACAGTCACCCGATCAATCCTAGTCTTTCATTCTTCTCCATTACTGACATCAGGATACTTAAATGTTACCTTATATTACTATGGCCTCTAGTTTCTTCCTCCTCTTTCAAGCTATCCTACAACAAGACAGACTCATCACCCAAAAACTATCATGAGTCCATGTCTGCAAAAATGTCTAAGTCTTTAGCTAGCAATCAGCACCCTCTCCCTCCACTGCTGCTCTACGTGCCATTCCCCCAAGAATCTTCAACTCCCTCGATTAAGACCTTATTTCCCAGCCTGGCCAACATAAACACAGCCTGACCCCGTCTCTACCAAAACAAAACAAAACAAAACAAAAACCACGATCCTGTCTCTACAAAAAATCAAAAAAAGAAAACTTCACCCAGACATGGTAGCACACACACCTGTTGTCCCAGCTACTCAGGAGGCTAAAGTAGGAGAAGCTTGAGCCTGAGAGGTTGAAGCTAAAGTGAGCCGTTGGGCAGGGTGGGGTGGCTCATGCTTGTAATCCTAGCACTTTGGGAGGCTGGTAGACTGCCTGAGCTCAGGAGTTTGAGACCAGCTAGGGAAAGATGGTGAAAGTCCCTTTCTACTAAAATACAAAAAATTAGCCAAGCGTGGTGGTGCACATCTGTAGCCGCAGCTGCTCAGGACGCTGAGAGAGGAGAATCGCTTGAACCTGGGAGGCGGAGGTTGCAGTGACCCGAGATGGCGCCACTGCACTCCAGCCTGGGCCACAGAGAGAGACTCCACCTCCTCAAAAAATAAAAATAAAAATAAGAAATACGCCAGGCACAGTGGCTCACGCCAATAATCCCAGCACTTTGGGAGACGAAGGCAGGCTGATCACCTGAGGTCAGGAATTCAAGACCAGCCTGGCCAACATGGCAAAACCCTATCTCTACTAAAATACAAAAATTAGCTGGGCAGGCTGGGCGTGGTGGCTCACACCTGTAATCACAGCACTTTGGGAGGCCGAGGCAGGTGGATCACCTGAGGTCGGGAGTTCAAGACCAGCCTGACCAACATGGAGAAACCCTGACTCTACTAAAAATACAAAATTAGGCAGACGTGGTGGCCAGCTACTCAGGAGGCTGAGGCAGGAGAATTGCTTTAACCCACGAAGTGGAGTTTGCAGTGTGAGTTGAGATCATGCCACTGCACTGGGCCTGGGCGACAGAGTGAGACTGTCTCAAAAAAATAAAAAAGTCAGCTGTGATGGCACCACTGCATTCAAGCCTGGGCAACAGAGTAAGACTGTCTCAAACAAATAAACAGAAAAAGAAAGCGGAGTTTCAGAGATATTTGCAGACCCGTGTTTATAGCAGTACTACTCACAACAGCCAAGAGTCAGAAGCAACCCAAATGTCCATCAATGGATGAATGAGTAAACCAAATGTGGTACAGGTATACAACGGAATACTATTCAACCTCAAAAAGGAAGGAAATCCCATCACCGGCTATAACATGGATGAACCCTTGAAGACAATATGCTAAGTAAAATAAGCAATTCACAAACAGATACCACAGTTTTAAAAAAGAAGGAAGGAAGAAAGGGAGGGAGGGAGAGAAGAAGGGAGAGAAAGCTGAGCTTAATTTCTGGTCTCCTGGTTGGCATGGGGGCTCGCACCTGTAATCCCAGAACTCTGGGAGTCGGAGGAAGCAGGATGATAGCTTGACCAGCCTGGGCAACAAAGTGAAGTATCTGTGAAAAATTAAAAAAAAAAAAAAATTAGCTAAGAGTAGTGTCATCCGCCTGTAGTTCCAGCTACTCAGGAGGCTGAGGCAGGAAGATCACTTGAATCAATAAGCGCAGGAGTTTAAGACTGCAGTGAGCAATAATCACACCACTGCACTCCAGCCTGATGACAGAGCAAGACCCTGTCTCTAAAAAAAAAAAGTAGGGCCGGGCGCAGTGGCTCACACCTGTAATCCCAGCACTTTGGGGGGCCGACGCAGGCGGACTGCCTGAGCTCAGGAGTTCGCAACCGGCCTGGACAACCCAGTGAAACCCCATCTCTACTAAAATACAAAAAAATGGGCCGGGCGTGGCGGCATGTGCCTGTAGTACCAGCTACTTGGGAGGTTGAAGCAGGAGAATTGCTTGAACCCGGGAAGCGGCGGTTGCAGTGAGCCAAGATAACACCACTGCACTCCAGCATGGGTGACAGAGGGAGACTCAGTCTCAAAAAAAAAAAAAAAAAAAAGTACATCTGTTGCAGTAACAAAGAATTCAACCAGGACTTTCCTGACAAGTTTCACCATAAGCTATATAGGCTATAACTGTGTTTAGGTACTTTCATTATTTCCTAGGCGTTATTATGAACTATGTATTCTATTTCCACAGTTCATTACACTTTTTTTTTTTTTTTTTCTGAGATGGAGTCTCACTCTGTCACCCAGGCTGGAGTGCAATGGCACCATCTCCACTCACTGCAACCTCCGCCTTTCAGGTTCAGTGATTCTCCTGCCTCAGCCTCCAGAGTAGCTAGAGGTTAATTTTTTTCTGTATTTTTAGTAGAGACAGGGTTTCACCATGTTGGCGAGGCTGGTCACCAACTCCTGGCCTCAAGTAATCTGCCCACCTTAGCCTCCCAAAGTGCTCGAACTACAGGCGTGAGAGCCACCGTGCCCAGCCAATTCATTACACTTTTTAAACTAGTTCCATGTTCATCGTTTTATCTGCCCCTCCCAATTGCCCCCTAAAGGTGAAGAACCCAGCAGACTTCGTATTCCTAAAGTTACGGAAACAAAAGTAGGACAAAAGCTACCGGTGGTGGCTCACGCCTGTAATCCCAGCACTCTGGGAGGCTGAGGCGGGTGGTTCACGAGGTCAGGAGATCGTGACCATCATGGCTAACACGGTGAAACTCCGTCTCTACTGAAAAATACAAAAAAATTAGCCGGGTGTGGTGGTGGGTGCCTGTAGTCTCAGCTACTCGGTAGGGTGAGGCAGGAGAATGGCGTGAACCCAGGAGGCAGAGCTTGCGGTGAGCCAAGATCGTGCCACTGCACTCCAGCCTGGGTGACAGAGCGAGACTCCGCCTCAAAAAGAAAAAAAAAGCTACCATACTGGGCCCACAATTCAAGTTTCATGAGCCTGCAATTCATGCTCACCAACTGCCACTTCATCCCCTTAAGCTGTCTTCCAGGGCAAAGAGAACTCTAACTACAAGGATGCAATAGTGTGATTGCCAAAACGGCAGCAACGACTTTTGTCAAAACATTTACCCCTTGTGGCCCTGAGAAGATAATGCGCTAAATGAACTGTGGAGTCAAGATAGTAAGGTGTGGGGGAATGCTGACACCCACCTGCAGCCAAGTCAGAAAATTTCTGTTGTGCAACACTGACCCCACACACAGTTCACTCGGGCATTCTCATGACCCAGTTACCTGGCTTGTTTGTGCACCCTGGTTGATGCAAAGAACTCCCACATAGTCCTTTACCTCTGCTCTAAGTATAATTACACCAAATGTACAACAGTTGATTAACATGGCAGTTGATTCTATTCATGACCCTCAAACAATATTGGGAAAAGACTGAGATACAGAATGATTTTAAAGATCAATAAAATTCTTCCCCCTTAAAAAAATCTAATTAAAAAATTAAGCAAAATATTCCATTTCCTAAATCAGAGGTAAAAAGACTTAACTATAGTTCATCTTGTCCTCTCAATCTTTTAATATTAAGCTCAGTTTAACTTCCCTCAACCAGCAATCACTTGTGTCATACCTAACAGTTAATACACAATGCCCAGTTTCTTCCATCACCATAACTGTGACTTCAGGTCCTGGGAAACAGGACTGAACCAGTTCACTAGGATGGCAGTGTATTGGTCCAAAGGCATTCAGATTATAATAATGTATTGCAGTAATTATAGGGCAGTTACTAAATGTCAGACTTCCCTTATTGTATACATATCTGAATGTAATCCTCACAGATCCATCAGGTATTATTATATCCATCACTTGACAAGAACGGGGGCACAAAGGGTAAGAAACCTGCCGAAGTTCACAGAGCAACAAATGACCAATGAAAGACTTGAGCCAGGGCCTTAACGTTAACCACTGCACTGCCTATCCCTGAACTATAATCCCAGCACCATCATTAAACTAATCGCATGACCTTGGGCCAGTCATTTCATACCTCTAGGCCTCCCCTGTAAAAACAGATGCATGAGATGAGTTTTCGGGTGCTTTCCTGCTTTTAACGCCCTGTCCATCTCCAACTGGATGACTCTCCTCCAGAATAGGTGCTGTAACTGTCAAGTTTCTCAACCACTGCGTGTTCTCCTTCTAGTACATTCCCCTTTCTCTTCAGGGAGCTAGGGTCCAGTCTACTCTTTGGATTTTCAAATACTAAACTGTAACGCTAATCCTAAACATTCCCCCTCGGTCTAACACCATCCTTCCCTACTGCTAGGGGTACCCAGCAGGCCCGATTCCACTCCACACTTTTACCCAGTTACTCCAGCCCACCTCGCGGCTGCCAGGCAGCAGGCAAAGAGGCCTAAGAAAGCCCTAGAAGCAAAGCCATAGGAATAAGTCAGCTTTCCCAGAGGTCAAGGAAGGCTGTAGGGCCACCTGCCACGCCTCCCGACCCCGGCCGCGCGGCCTGGGCCCGCTCCCCAACCAAAGAGGCCCGAATTCGGGCCTCCCCGCTCACCGCGGGCGCGTCGGACAGGGCCTGGGCCCTCAAGAGCCAGCCCGACCCCTCAGTCCCCGGCCACGCCCGACCCCTCAGCCGCAGAGGCGCTCCCAGCCCCCGGGGTCCTCACAGGCCCGAGGACGCACTCAGGTCTCCCGTCTCACCTCTAGCCTCCCGGGGACCGCGGGGCTGCCCGTGCCCCTTCCCGCCCGCACACCTGGCCCCGCGCCGCAGTAAAGACAGAGGCGGAGGCGGCCCGACCGTCACGTGCCGCAGAACCAACAGGCCTCGGACACCGCTGCCGCGCGAGCGAGCCCCACCGCACTAAGCCCGGCCCTGCGCCCGCCCCTGGCCCCTCAGTAGCCACAGCCGGCGCCAAGTCCCGCCCACCCGCGCAAGCCCCGACATCCGGTTGGCCGGCGTGGGCATCGCTCTACGCACCGTCCCATACGCCCCCTACGGCTATTCTTCGTGGAGTGTGACGATTGGTCGGGAGTGAGGCAGGAAGTGGCTGTTGGTTGGGCGGGAGGTGAGGGGCGGGCCACGCTGGATCGAGAGCGCCGGGCGCGCGCGTCCCGGGGCGGGGCTGGCTTAACAGGCGTTCCCGCGCTCGGTTGCCGTGGTGCCTTCGGGGGCGTTCCAACCCAACCCCCAGCGGCCCTCACCCGTCTGGTTGCTGGAGCCGAGACTTGGGACGCATCGCGCGCCCTTAGCTGACGGGGCAAACGGCAGCAGGCGGGAGGGGTGGGAGTGCGACGATCAGCCATCAAGGAGGGCCGGTTGCAGCGAACGCGGGCCCCTATGGGCGTGAGCAGAACGCAGCGCGGGCGCCTGGCCGGCCAGCCGTGCCCCGCTCCGCGCCGTGTGAGCCGGCGCCGCAGTTCCTGCAGAGTCATGGCTCGGCGCAGGAGCCTGCGCAGCCTCGTCGCCCAGCATAACACACAATCCAGAGTAACACAATCCGAGGTTATCTGAACTTTCAATTTATGTTTCCTGAAGTGAGATTAGGGGTCAGGGCAGAGGATGAGCCCTGAGATACAGGGATGACAGGATGAGAGAAGGCATGGTGCCGTGGAAAGATTTCAGATACGCCACCATTTTAGTAACCCACTCTTAGCACGTCTTCAGTTTTCAGTATGCTGAGAACCTCACAAAATGGAAGTGGCCCCGGGTTTTTCTAGACCTTTAGAGATCTTGATCTCTTGTCCTCTGTTTGGACACCCACAGGCTTGAAAACTTGGGTGGAAAACACTAGAATCAGCGGATGTATCACTGATCTCAAAGCCCTCTTGCCACCTGGAAGGGGAAGAAAGGCAGGGTTTGGTGTTTGCATGAGTTAGTATCATCCAACCCTCAGCTCCCCAATTTTTTATTTTTATTTTTATTTTTTGAGACGAAGTCTTGCTCTGTCGCTCAGGCTGGAGTGCAGTGGTGCGATCTTAGCTCACTACAACCTCCGCCTCCCGGGTTCAAGCGATTCTCCCTCAGCCTTCCGAGTCGCTTGGATTACACACGCCTGCCACCACGCCCGGCTAATTTTTGTATTTTTAGTAGAGATGGGTTTCACCATGTTGGCCAGGCTGGCCTCAGGTGATCAACCTGTTTCGCCCCTCCCAAAGTGCTGGGATTACAGGCATGAGCCAGGCGCCCTGCCCTCAGCCCCAAAATTTGTGTAGGAGAATTTTGGTTTCCTGTCTACCTGGGGAAGCAGCTATTCAAAGCAGAATAAAATTCTGGATGGTACACGATCCAAATAATGAGCTTAAAATGTAGTTACAGGGGCCGGGCACGGTGGCTCAAGCCTGTAATCCCAGCACTTTGGGAGGCTGAGACGGGAGGATCACGAGGTCAGGAGATCGAGACCATCCTGGCGAACATGGTGAAACCCCGTCTCTACTAAAAAATACAAAAAACTAGCCGGGCGAGTGGCGGGCGCCTGTAGTCCCAGCTACTCGGGAGGCTGAGGCAGGAGAATGGCGTAAACCCGGGAGGCGGAGCTTGCAGTGAGCTGAGATCCGGCCACTGCACTCCAGCCTGGGCGACAGAGCGAGACTCCATCTCAAAAAAAAAAAAAAAAAAAAAAAAATGTAGTTACAGGAACCACATTTGTGAGCAAAAGAGCTACTCCTGCAAAGGTAAGTGCCAAAAGACTGTGGTACTATGGAGAATTCAGTGGGATTCCGAGGGGGAGGAACTGCTTCCATCCAGAATGGACCAGCAAAGAGGTTAGAACTGGCTGGGTGCGGTGGCTCTCCCTGTAATCTGAGCACTTTGGGAAGCTGATGCAGGAGGATCATTTGAGCCCAGGAGTTCAAGACTAGCCTGGGCAACATAGTGAGACCCCTGTCTCTACAAAAATAAAAATAAAAAAATTAGCCTGGCATGGCCGGGCGCCGTGGCTCACGCCTGTAATCCCAGCACTTTAGGATGCCGAGGCGGGGGCAGATCACGAGGTCAGGAGATCGAGACCATCCTGGCCAACATGGTGAAACCCCATCTCTACTAAAAATACAAAAAATTAGCCGGGTGTGGTGGCAGGCGCCGGTAGTCCCAGCTACTCGGGAGGCTGAGGCAGGAGAATGGCGTGAACCCGGGAGGCAGAGGTTGCAGTGAGCCGAGATCACGCCACTGCACTCCAGCCTGGGCGACAGAGCGAGACTCCATCTAAAAAAAAAAAAAAATAGCCTGGCATGGTGCACACCTGTAGACCCAGATACTAGGAAGACTGAAGCAGGAGTATCCTTGACTCCTTCTTGGTTGAGGAGGCTGCAGTGAGCCAAGATCGGGCCACTGCACTCCATCCAGCCTGGGCAACAGACTGAGAACCCGTCTCTAAATAAATAAATAATAAAAACAAATAGATGTTTTACATGGGCACCATTTGTGTGGTCCAAAGCAATTACAATAGTAACATCAACCTGGATTACCATAACAGATAGAATAATAATGAAAACATATTGTACAAATTCCCAAAATGTGACACAGAGACCAGAAGTGAGCACGTGCTGTTGGAAAAATGGTGCTTATAGACTTGCTTGATGCAGGGTTGCCACATTCAATTTGTAAAAAAACACAGTATCTGTGAAAAGCAATAAAGGGAGTGCAGTAACAAGAGGTTTACAGCCTGTTTACATTCTGACATGGAGCAACAGTCAAGATTTAGTGTTATGTGAAAAAGCACAGAGAAAGGTGTGTTTCCTTTCACAGTGGAAAGGGAGATGTATTCTCACACATGTACGCTTGGCCAAACAAGCTTACTAGAAGGATATACAAGAAACTGCTAGGAGAGGTTAATGCTGGAGAGGGGACCTGTAACTCTAGAAGCAGAAATACTTTCTTGGCCAGGCACAGTGGCTTACGCCTGTAATGCCAGCACTTTGGGAGGCGGGCGGATCACCTGAGGTCAGGAGTTCAAGACCAGTATGGCCAACATGGTGAAACCCTGTCTCTACTAATACAAAAATTAGCCGGGCATACTGGTGCACACCTATAGTCCCAGCTACTTGGGAGGCTGAGGCAGGAAAATCGCTTGAACCCGGGAGGCGAAGGTTGCAGTGAGCCAAGATTGTGCCACTGCACTCCAGCTTGGGTGACAGAGCCAGACAGTCTCAAAAAAAAAAAAAAAAATGACACTTTCTTTAAACATGCATATGATTTTTTCAACAAAGAATCAGGCCAAGTGAGGTAGATCATGCCTGTAATCCAGCACTTTTGGGAGGCCAAGGTGGGTGGATCACTTGAACCCAGGATTCAAGACCAGCCTGGGAAACATGACAAGACCCCATCTCTACAAAATATACAAAAATTAGCTGGGCATAGTGGCTTGAGCCTGTAGTCCCAGCTACTCGGGAGGCTGAGGTGAGAGGATTGTCTAAGGCCAAGAGGTGGAGGCTGCAGTGAGCCAAGATCAGGCCACTGTACCAGAGTAACACCCTGTCTAAAAAAATAAAAATAGGTCGGGTGTGGTGGCTCACGCTTGTAGTCCCAGCACTTTGGGAGGCCAAGGCGGGTGGATCACCTGAGGTCGGGAGTTGGAGACCAGACTGACCAACACGGAGAAGCCCCGTCTCTACTAAAAATACAAAATTAGCCAGGCATGGTGTAATCCCAGCTACTTGGGAGGCTGAGGCAGGAGAATCGCTCAAACCTGGGAAGCGGAGGTTGCAGTGAGCCGAGATTGCGCCATTGCACTCCAGAATGGGCAACAAGAGTGAAACTCCGTCTCAAAAAATAAATAAATAAATAAATAAAAATTAGGACTGGCGCAGTGGCTCACGCCTGTAATCTCAGCACTTTGGGAGGCCGAGGTGGGTGGATCATGAGGTCAAGAGATCGAGACCATCCTGGCTAACACAGTGAAACTCCATCTCTACTAAAAAAAAAAAAATTAGCCAGGCATGGTGGCGGGCGCCTGGAGTCCCAGCTGCTGGGAAGGATGAGGCAGGAGCATGGCGTGAACCTGGGAGGTGGAGCTTGCAGTGAGCTGAGATCGCGCCACCGCACTCCAGCCTGGGAGACAGAGGGAGATTCTGTCTCAAAAAAAATGAATAAACTAAATAAAAATTTTAAAAAAAGAAAAAGAAATTTTAGCTTTAGCTTTTGTGCTTTTTTCAAAATAGGCAGTATATTTCAAACAGTAAGCAAAATTGTTGATCCATTTGTCCTTTGTATCCAGCTTCTTCTCATAGCTTAACTTGTCTCTCCACCCTTCCCGCAAAGCCACCCTCATCCTTGCTCATGCCCAGCTTTTGCTTGAAGGAGAAAGTGGGCACACAGAGAGAGGGCGCACTCACATTTTTATCCATTACTTTCTTTTTTTTTTGACAGATAAACAGTTTGTTTATTCATCCTCCTCTGCTCCTCCTCATCTCCCTGTTCCTCTTCCTCTTCCACCTTTTTCCGGGCAACTGTAGCAGGACCCTTTGCGCCATCAAACTTTCCTTTCGACTTACAGTCAGCAACATCCTTCTCATACTTCTCCTTCAGCTTTGCCGCCTTAGTGATGTAAGGCTGCTTTTCACTGTCATTTAAGTTCTTCCACATCTCACCCAGCTTTTTGACCATGTCTCCAATAGAGATGCCGGGGTTTGTGGATTTCATCTTGGGGCAGAATTCCGAAGAAAACAGGAAGAATCCAGACGGTGGCCTTTTGGGGGCATTAGAATCCTTCTTCTTCTTGCCTCCCTTAGCTGGTCCATAACCCTTCGTTTCCTGATCACAGCGTACTTTATCCGCCTTTGCCATTTCATCAGACTTCGACTTCTCTTTCCCAGACATTGTCTTCCACCTCTCAGAGCACTTCTTGGAAAATTCTGCAAAATTGATGGTTTCTTTTTACGTTCTTCTCTGCACGTCTGCACAAAGAAGACATAAGCAGACATCTTGCCCTTTGGTTTCTCGGGCTCACCTTTAGCCATCCTGACTATATTGTTCACTCTCATTACTTTTTTTTTGAGACGGAGTTTCTCTCTTGTTGCCCAGGCTGGAGTGCAATGGCACGAGCTCGGCTCACGGCAACCTTGGCCTCCGGAGTTCAAGCGAATCTCCTGCCTCAGCCTCCTGAGTAGCTGGGATTACAGGCGTGAGCCACCACGCCCAGTCCATTACTTTCTTAATAGTTAGGCTGGTAATGGTCATTTCTCTATAGTTTCTCTATACTCATGCTAATCTGGCATTGTCAGAATGATGGACAAAGAAAGAGATATGTAACTACGTTAATTGAAGTTTATTTTATTACAGTGAAATTAAACCTTTTTTTTTTTTTTTTTAAGACAAGTTCCCGGCCAGGCTAGAGTACAGTGGCACAATCATGGCTCACTGCAGCCTCAAACTTCTGGGCTCAAGGAATCTTCTTGCCTTAGCCTCCCAAGTCACTAGGACTACAGGCATGCACCACCATGCGTGGCTAATTTTTATTTTTATTTTATTTTTTTGAGACAGATTCTCACTCTGTTGCCCAGGCTAGAGTACAGTGCACAATCTTGGCTCACTGCAACCTCTATCTCCTGAGTTTAAGCGATTCTCATGCCTCAGCCTCCAGAGTAGCTGGGACTACAGGCATGTGCCATTTCACCCGGCTAATTTCTGTATTTTTAGTAGAGATGGGGTTTCGCCATGTTGGCCAGGCTGGTCTCAAACTTCTGACCTCAGGTGATCCACTTGCCTCGGCCTCCCAAAGTGCTGGGATTACAGGCATGAACCACAGCACCTGGCCAACATTTTTCATGTTCATTAACCATACGTATATTTCTTCCTTTGTGAATTCTCTATTCATGTCGTTTGTCCATTTTTCCACTATAGGGTTTGTCTTTTTCATACTGGTTTGTAAGGAATCATTAGGTACTATGTGCACGTACAGTGGCTCTTGCCTGTAATGTCAGCAATTTGGGAGGCCGAGGCAGGCAGACCACTTGAGCCCAGGAGTTTGAGACCAGCCTGGGCAACATGGCAAAACCCTATCTGTACAGAAAATAAAAAATCAGTGGCATGTGCCTGAGTGCCAGCTACTCAGGAGGCTGAGGTAGGTGGACAGATCCAGCCCAGGAGGTTGAGGCTGCAGTGAGCCGTGATCATGCCACTGCACTCCACTAGCCTGGGCAACAGAGCAAGACCCTGTCTCTAGAAAATCAAATAAGTAGAGACAGGGGCTCTTTGTTGCCCAGGGGCTGCTTCAAGTGACCCTCCTACATTGGCCTCTTAAAGTGCTGGGATTACAGATGTGAGCCACTGTGCCCAGACCTTTAAGAGCTTTTAAACTGGGGGCTCTTTTTGGTTATAAGGAACAGAGATGGCTGGACAGAGTGGCTCATGCCTGTAATCCCAGCACTTTGGGAGACCGAGACGGGCAGATCACTTGAGGTCAGGAGTTCTAGACCAGCCTGGCCAACATGGTGAAACCCTGTCTCCACTAAAAATACAAAAATTAGCCAGGCATGGTGGTGCGTACCTGTAGTCCCAGCTACTTGGGAGGCTAAGGCAGGAGAATGGCATGAACCCGGGAGGCAGAGCTTGCAGTGAGCCGAGTTCGTGCCACTGCACTCCAGCCTGGGCGACAGAGCGAGACTCTGCCTCGAAAAAAATAAAATAAATAAATAAATAAATAATAATAAAGAAGAGAGATATACTGAAACTACCTCAAGGAAAGTACATAGGGATGTCAAAGAACCCAAGGAGAGGAAGAGAGTACTGCCTTGCCTCATGCTATCCCGAGCTGGGATTGCAGTGTAGTGGCTCTTGCTGTCTTCCAGAGCCAACTGACATCTGCTTCAACCTCCCTTTCTTGATCAGGCACTTTCACTCATTTTTTTTTTCTTTGTTTTCTTTGCAGAGATGGGATCTCCCTGTGTTGCCCAAGCTGGTCTCAAACTCCTGGGCTTAAAGGGATCCTCCCGCCCTGACCTCACAAAATGCTGGGATTATAGGCATGAGCCAGTGTGCCCAGCCCACTCACCTTTTTACACAGCTTAGTCAGCCTGAAAAAACAACCATACACTGGCTAACATTTCAAAATATTAACCCACCACACAGTCTTGTTTAAATGTATATAGGCCAGGCGCGATGGCTCACGCCTGTAATCCCAGCACTTTGGGAGGCTGAGGCGGGTGGATAACTTGAGGCCAGGAGTTCGAGACCAGCCTGGCCAACAAGGCGAAACCCCATCTCTACTAAAAATACAAAAATTAGCCAGGCATGGTGGTGGGTCCTGTAATCCCAGCTACTCTGGAGGCTGAGGCAAGAGAATCGCTTGAACCTGGGAGGCAGAAGTTGCCATGAGCCAAAATCGTGCTGCTGTACTCCAGCCTGGGCAACAGAGTGAGACATGGTCTCAAAAAACTAAAGTAAAAAAATAATAAATCAATGTCTATAAACATAAACCCACTATAAATTAATTTACAGCTCTATGTCAATATAAAACCGTAAGTTTATAATTTTACCTATAATACAAACCAAAAAGTCAAATTAACATTTATGTTACTTTTTTTTTTCTTTTTTGAGAGAGTCTCACTCTGTCGTCCAGGCTGGAGTGCAGTGGCATGATCACAGCTCACCGCAACCTCTGCCTCCTGGGTTCAAGTGACTATCATGTCTCAGCCTCCCATGTAGCTGGGATTACAGGCTGGTGCCACCACGCCCAGCTAATTTTTGTATTTTTTGTAGAGACAGGGTTTCGCCATGTTGTCCTGGCAGGTCTTGAACTCCTGGCCTCAAGTGATCTGCCTGCCACAAGCTCTCAAAGTGACTTTCTTAAGTGTTTTTTTTTTTTTTTGAGATGGAGTCTTGCTCTGTCACCCAGGTTGGAGTGCAGTGGTGCAATCTCAGTTCGCTGCAACCTCCGCCTCCCAGGTTCAAGTGATTCTCCTGCCTCAGCCTCCTGAGTATGTGGGATTACAGGCCCGTGCCACCACACTTGGCTAATTTTTGTATTTTTAGTAGAGACAGCTTCCACCATGTTGGTCAGGCTAGTCTCGAACTCCTGACCTTGTGATCAACCTGCCTCAGCCTCCCAAAGTTTTGGCGTTACAGGCATGAGCCACTGCACCCAGCCTCTTTTCAGATTTTTTTTTTTTTGGAGACGAAGTCTCACTCTTGTCCCCCAGGCTGGAGTGCCATGGTTCGATCTCAGCTCAATGCAACTCCGCCTCCCAGGTTCAAGTGATTCTCCTGCCTCAGCCTCCCGAGTAGCTGGGATTACAGGAGTGTACCACCACGCCTAGCTAATTTTTGCATTTTAAGTACAGACGTGGTTTCACCATGTTGGCCAGGCTGGTCTCGAACTCCTGACCTCAGGTGATCTTCCCGCCTCAGCCTCCTAAAGTGCTGGGATTACAGGCATGAGCCACCATGCCTGGCCAACTTCTTTTTTAAAACTATATTAGCACAGAGAACACCATGTTGTTTCAGGGAAGGGCAAATGTCACTAACAGAGTATCACAGAAGCCAGACTGAAATTTCCATGGGGAAAAACAAGATTTAGCTTCCTTGGTTTGGGGAATATTAACATTCCTCTTGGTTGCCAGAAGGGACCCACTGACATTCACACCCAGTGTGATTCACAGCCAGTGTGGTACAAATGCTCGTGATGTGGAAAAATCTGAAAAATTTTCAGATGCTCTTCTCCTTTCCTTTCTGCCATCAGAATAAACCTTATGTCCTTCAATTCAGACCTGCTGGGACCCGGTGGCACACCCTTCCCTTCCTCACAGGCTTCAAACCTTGTCTCTTCAGTGACATGGAGATGGGGATCCTCAAAGGAACCAGGAGCCACTTTTAAAATTGTGAATCTTTAAATTCTGAAGGCTCATTAAATGTCCTCAAAATCAAGGTCTTCTTGTGAAAGGAGTTAGCATCCATGTTAACTGGGAATTATCCATCATCTCTCCTAACTTTTCCTGTTCAAATAATCAAATAAGGACTTCCAGGAGTAGGCAAGAACTTTAGAAAGAAAAAAAGAGGCCGGGTGGGGTGGCTCACGCCTGTAATCCCAACACTTTGGGAGGCTGAGGCAGGTGGATCAGCTGAAGTCAGAAGTTCGAGACCAGCCTAGCCAACATGGTGAAACCCCGTCTCTACTAAAAATACCAAAAAATTAGACAAGCATCGTGGTGGGCACCTACAATCCCAGCTACTCAGGCAACTGAGGCAGGGGAATTGCTTGAACTCGGAAGGCAGAGGTTGCAGTGAGCCGAGATCGCGCCATTGCACTCCCACCTGGACAACGAGAGCAAAACTCTGTCTCAAAAAAAAAAAAATGAAAGACTTCCTTGGGTTTTGTAGTATTCTCTTTTTGGTAGGCCATGAAATAAGGGAAGCTGTATGCCATTCCTGGTGGCCATCTATGATCTGTCTGAAGTATGTTTTTGTTGTTTTTTGTTGTTGTTCTTATTGTTTTTGAGACAGAGTCTCGCTCTGTTGCCCACACTGGAGTGCTGTGGCATGATCTCTGCTCACTGCAACCTCCGCCTCCTGGGTATAAACGATTCTCCTGCCTCAGCTTCCCAATTAGCTGGGATTACAGGCGCACGCCACCATGCCCAGCTAATATTTTATTTTTAGTTTTAGTAGGGATGGGGTTTCACCATGTTGGCTGGGCTGGTCTCAAACTCCTGACCTCAAGTGATCCACCCACCTCGGCCTCCCAAAGTGCTGAGATTACAGGCATGAGCCACCATGCCTGGCCAAATATCATGATTGCTAATGAAAAGTGACCTTAGGCGGCCGGGTGCCGCCTAATAGATAATAGATAGATAAAGACAGTATTCTTTTTTTTTTTTTTCTTCTCAGGATGGAGTCTTGCTCTGTTGCCAGGCTGGAGTGTAGTGGCACGATCTCGGCTCACTGCAACCTCCACCTCCTGGGTTCAAGCAGTTCTCCTCCCTCAGCCTCCCAAGTAGCTGGGACCACAGGTGTGTGCCACCACACCCAGCTAATTTTTTCTATTTTTAGTAGAGACAGGGTTTCACCATGTTGGCCAGGCTCATCTCGAACTCCTGGGCTCAAGTGATCTGCCTGCCTCAGCCTCCCAAATTGCTGGGATTACAGGCATGAGCCACTGCACATGGCCGAAAATTGACTTTAATAACATAGATACAATGTGGAGAGAGAAAGAATATGAATCACTGGCTTGGCTAAAATATTCCTGGGCTCTGATTCCGTGTCTTATCGGACAACCTTCGGGGGGTTGATTTGAGCTCTTGAGTGTCCTCATGACAAGAAGAGAAAGCTTTAAACAGTGAGCATGAGGGTTTATTTGTGAACACTGACAATCAAATTCTAAAACTTATATGGAAATACAAAGGATCTAGAAAGCCAAAGCAATCTTAAAGAATAGTATCGGAAGGTTTACACTACCAGGTATCAACAGTATTGGTGCCACGAGAAACAGACCAAGCAAACGAACACAGAGCACAGAACCAAAGCCACGTCCTCAGTCACATGATGAACACCACGGACGTCACTGCAGTTACTGTGGGAAAGGCCAGTCTTCTCTGTGAATGGTGCTGAGTCAATTTGGCATTTCTGTCAAAAAAAAAAAAAAAAAAATCATAAACAAAAATTAACTTAAAATGGAGAGGAGACCTAAATGTAAAGCTAAAACTATGAAACTTCTAGAATAGCTCTTCCACAGGAGGCCTACACACCGCCGCTTGTGCTGCCGCCATGTCTCTAGTGATCCCTGAAAAGTTCCAGCATATTTTGCAAGTACTCAACACCAACATCGATGGGCGGCGGAAAATAGCCTTTGCCATCACTGCCATTAAGGGTGTGGGTCGAAGATATGCCCATGTGGTGTTGAGGAAAGCAGACGTTGACCTCACCAAGAGGGCGGGAGAACTCACTGAGGATGAGGTGGAACGTGTGATCACCATTATGCAGAATCCACGCCAGTACAAGATCCCAGACTGGTTCTTGAACAGACAGAAGGATGTAAAGGATGGAAAATACAGCCAGGTCCTAGCCAATGGTCTGGACAAGCAGCTCCGTGAAGACCTGGAGCGACTGAAGAAGATTCGGGCCCACAGAGGGCTGCGCCACTTCTGGGGCCTTCGTGTCCGAGGCCAGCACACCAAGACCACTGGCCGCCGTGGCCGCACCGTGGGTGTGTCCAAGAAGAAATAAGTCTGTAGGCCTTGTCTGTTAATAGTTTATATATTAAAAAAAAAAAAAAAAAGAAACTTCTAGAATAAAAAGGAGAAAATCTTAGTAACTTTATATTTGGCAGAGTTCATAAATATGACACAAAAAAACGTGAAAAAGAAAAACTTGACAAATTGGACATCGTCAAAACTAAAAACTTTTGCCCTAAGAAGCAAGCCACAGACTGGGAAGAAATATTTGCAAAACATATCCAACAAAGGATTTTATCTAGAATGTAAAAATTGCAGGCTGGGGTTGGGCGTGGTGGCTCATGCCTGTAATCCCAGCAATTTGGGAGGCTGAGACAGGATCACCTAAGGTCGGGAGTTCGAGACCAGCCTGACCAACATGGAGAAACGCTGTCTCTACTAAAAATAAAAAAATTAGCCGGCCTGTAATCCCAGCAACTTAGCAGGCTGAGGCAGGAGAATCCCTTGAACCCAGGGGGCAGAGGTTGTGGTGAGCCGAGATTGTACCATTGCACTCCAGCCTGGGCAACAAGAGCAAAATTCCATCTCCATAAAAAGGCACGGTGGCTCACACCTGTAATCCCAGCACTTTGGGAGGCCAAGGCGAGCAGATCACAAGGTCAGGAGATGGAGACCATCCTGGCTAACACGGTGAAACCCAGTCTCTACTAAAAATACAAAAAATTAGCCAGGCGTGGTGGTGGGCGACTGTAGTCCCAGCTACTCGGGAGGCTGAGGCAGGAGAATGGCATGAACCTGGGAGGTGGGGCTTACAGTGAGCCGAGATAGCACCACTCCACTGCACTCCAGCCTGGGCTACAGAGGGAGACTCCATCTCAAAAACAAAAACAAAAACACAAACTGCAGGCTGGGTGCAGTGGCTCGTGCCTGTATAGCCAGACCTTTGGGAGGCCAAGGCAGATGGATTACCTGATGTCAGGAGTTCAAGACCAGCCTGAAGAATATGGCAAAACCCTGTCTCTACTAAAGATACAAAATTAGCTGGGCATGGTGGCACATGCCTGTAATCCCAGCTACTCAGGAGGCTGAGGCAGGAGAACTGCTTGAATCCCAGAGCCGGAAGTTGCAGTGAGCCACGCATCGCACTCCAACCTGGGCAACAAGAGCGAAACTGTCTCAAACAGAAAAACAAACAAACAAAAACTGCAATTTGAGCAGGCATGGTGGCTCATGCCTGTAATCCCAGCACTTTGGGAGGCTGAGGCAGGCACATCGCTTGAGCCCAGGAGTTCCAGCCCAGGAGTTGTGCAACATGGCAAAAGCCCACCTCCACTAAAAAATACAAAAGTTAGCAGGCTGTGGTGGTGCCTGCCTGCAGTCCCAGCTACTTGGGAGGCACGGTGGGAGGATCACCAGAGCCTGGGCAGGTCAGGGCTGTGGTAAGCCATGATCACACCACTGGACTCCAGCCAGGTGACAGTGAGACCCTGTCTCAAAACAATAACAACAAGAAAAACTGCAATCATGCCTGTATACCCAGACCTTTGGGAGGCCAAGGCGGACGGATTATCTGAGGTCAGGAGTTCAAGACCAGCCTGACCAATGTGGCAAAACACTGTCCCTACTAAAAATACAAAATTAGCTGGGCATGGTGGCAGGCGCCTGTAGTCCCAGCTATTCAGGAGGCTGAGGCAAGAGAATTGCTTGAATCCCAGAGCCGGAAGTTGCAGTAAGCTGCTGGAAGTTGCAGTGAGCCGCGTATTGCACTCCAACCTGGGCAACAGGAGCATTAAGACAAGAGTGTTAAGACAAACAATCCAATTTTTAAAATAGGCAGAAAGACTTGAACCACTGAAAAAAAAAAAAAAAAACAGATGGCTGGGCTTGGTGACTCACACCTGTAATCCCAGCACATTGGGAGGCCATGGCAGGCAGATCACATGAGGTCAGGAGTTCAAGACCAGCCTGGCCAACATGGTGAAACCTCATCTCTACTAAAAATACAGAAATTAGCTGGGTGTGGTGGCATGTGCCTGTAATCCCAGCTACTTGGGAGGCTGAGGCAGGAGAATCACTTGAACCCAGGAGGCGGAGGTTGCAGTGAGCCAAGATCGTGCCACTGTACTCCAGCCTGGTGACAGAGCGAGACTCCGTCTCAAAAAAAAAAAAAAAAAAAAAAAAAAAGACTTGAACAACCACTTCATTAAAATAGATAACAAATACCCACATGGAAAGATGCTTAATAGCATTAGCTGTTAGAGAAATGCAAATTAAAACCTCAATTTATTAAGGATGAGACCGGGCGCAATGACTCACATCTGTAATCCCAGCATTCTGGGAGGTCAAGGCAGACAGATCACCTGAGGTCAGGAGTTTGAGACCAGCCTGGCAAACATGGTGAAAACCCATCTCTACTAAAAGTACAAAAATTGGGCCGGGCACAGTGGCTCACGCCTATAATCCCAACACTTTGAGAGGCCAGGGCAGGTGGATCACCTGAGGTCTGGAGTTTGAGACCAGCCTTGCCAACATGGTGAAACCCCATCTCTACTAAAAGTATAAAAATTAGCCAGGCGTGGTGGCAGGTGCCTGTAATTCCAGCTACTTGGGAGGCTGAGGCAGGAGAATCTCTTGAACCCAGCAGGCAGAGGTTTCAGTGAGCCAAGATCATGCCATTGCACTCCAGCCTGGGCAACAAGAGCGAAACTCCATCTCAAAAAAAAAAAAAAAAAGGCTGGGCACAGTGGCTCACGCCTGTAATCCCAGCAGGAGGTGGGTGATCACCTGAGGTCAGGAGTTCAAGACCAGCCTGACCAATGTGGAGAAACCCCATCTCTACTAAAAATACAAAATTAGCCAGGCATGGTGGCACATGCCTGTAATCCCACCTACACGGGAGGCTGAGGTGGAGGTTGTGGTGAGCCAAGATTGCACCATTGCACTTCAGCCTGGGCAACAAGAGTGAAACTCCATCTCAAAAAAAAAAAAAAAATTAGCCAGGCATGGTGGCATGTGCCTGTAATCCCACATACTCAGGAGGCTGAGGCAGAAGAATCGCTTGAACCTGGGAAGCAGAGGTTGCGGTGACCCAAGGCTGCGCCACTGCACTCCAGCCTGAGTGACAGGACGAGACTCTGCCTCCAAAAATTAAATAAGTAAACAAACAGATTTATTAAGGCTGGGTGCAGTGGCTCAAGCCTATAATCCCAGCACTTAAGGAGGCAGAGGTGGATGGATCACTTGAGGTCAGCAGTTCAAGACTGGCCTGACCAACATGGTGAAACCCCGTCTCTAGTTAAAAAAAAAAAAAAAAAAATTAACCAGGTGTGGTGGCACACGCCTGTAATCCCACTTACTTGGGAGGCTGAGGCAGGAGAATCGCTTGAACCCAGGAGGTGCAGGTTGCAGTGAGTTGAGATCACACCACTGCACTCCAGCCTCGGCAACAAAAGCGAAACTCCATCTCAAAAAATAAATAGATAGACAAATAAATAAAATTAATTAATTAAGGATGAGCTTGTTAAAAATTTAAAACAACAACAAAACAGCAAAAACCCCACAATTTAGATACGCTATCACTATGGCTAAAATTAAAAAGGCTTGGCCGGGCAGGGTGGCTCAAGCCTGTAATCCCAGCACTTTGGGAGGCCGAGGCAGGTGGATCACGAGGTCAGGAGATCGAGCCCGTCCTGGCTAACATGGTGAAACCCCGTCTCTACTAAAAATACAAAAAAAATTAGCCAGGTGTGGTGGCGGCACCTGTAGTCCCACCTACTTAGGAGGCTGAGGCAGGAGAATGGTGTGAACCCAGGAGGTGGAGCTTGCAGTAAGCAGAGATCGCGCCACTGCACTGCAGCCTGGGCGACAGAGCGAGACTCCATCTCAAAAAAAAGGGCTTACTAGCTGGGTCCCGTGGCTCCTGCCTGTAATCCTAGCACTTTGGGAGGCCCAGAGGCCCAGGTGGAAGGATCCCTTGAGCCCAGGAGTTTGAGACCAGCCTAGGCACCATGGTGAGACCCTGTCTCACAAAACACCATTACCACCTTTAATTAAGCAAATTTTTTAAAAATGAAGGTTTACCAAACTAAGTGTCGGCCAGGCTACACAGAAACAGAAACTTTCACTCACTGTTAGTGGCTTAATAAAAAGGTAGCCGGGCGCGGTGGCTCAAGCCTGTAATCCCAGCACTTTGGGAGGCCGAGACGGGCGGATCATGAGGTCAGGAGATCGAGACCATCCTGGCTAATACGGTGAAACCCCGTCTCTACTAAAAAATACAAAAAACTAGCTGGGCGAAGTGGCGGGTGCCTGTAGTCTCAGCTACTCGGGAGGCTGAGGCAGGAGAATGGCGTGAACCCGAGAGGAGGAGCTTGCAGTGAGCTGAGATCCGGCCACTGCACTCCAGCCTGGGTGACAGAGCGAGACTCCGTCTCAAAAAAAAAAAAATAAAAATAAAAATAAAAAGGTAAACATGCACCTGCCATATGACCCAGCCATTCCATTCCTGGGGATTTACTTAAGAGAAATGAAAGCATATATCCACATAAAGATGAACAAAAATGTTCAGTTTTATTTGCAGTAGCCCCCAAACTGGAAACAACCCAAATGTGCATCAACAGCTGAATGGAAAAACAAATTGTGTGGTGTTTCCATACAATGAAATACTACTCAGCAATAAAAAGTAATGCATTGTTAATAAATGCAACAACATGGATAAATCTTAAAATAATTATGTGGTGAGAAGCCAATGCCAAAAAAATCTATACTGAGGCCAGGCACGGTGACTCATGCCTGTAATTCCAGCAGTTTGGGCAGCCGAGGCGGGCAGATCACTGAAGGCCAGGAGTTTGAGACCAGCCTGGTGAACATGGTGAAACCCCAACTCTACTAAAAATATAAAAGTTAGCTGGGTGTGGTGGTGTGCGCCTGTAATCCCAGCTACTTGGAAGGCTGAGACAGGAGAATCACTTGAACCTGGGTGGCAGAGGTTGCAGTGAGCTGAGATCGCACCACTGCACTCCAGCCTGGGCAACAAAGTGAGACTCCTCTCAAAAAAAAGAAAAAAAGGTAATGGATACCACCAGATGGATACATTCATTATCTTGATTTTGGGAATGATTTCACGTAACAAATTATTGAAATACTTCACATTATACGTTATAAATATATGTAGTTGGCCTGGTGTGGTGGCTCACGCCTATAATCCTGGCCCTTTGGGAGGCTGAGGTGGGCGGATCACAAGGTCAGGAGATTGAGACCATCCTGGCCAATACCATGAAACCATGTCTCTACTAAAAAAAAAAAAAAAAATACAAAAAATTAGCCAGGCATAGTGGCAGGCGCCTGTAGTCCCAGCTACTTGGGAGGCTGAAGCAGGAGAATGGCGAACCCGGGAGGCGGAGCTTGCAGTGAGCTGAGATCGCACCACTGCACTCCAGCCTGGGCGACAGAGCAAGACTCCACCTCAAAAAATAAAAATAAAAATAAAAAAATAAATAAATGTAGTTGATTATGTCAGTTATACCTCAATAAAATGATTACAGAAGTTTCCTAGGAGGTGGCACTACCAGCGGGCTCTGCCCCAGCTTGTGAGCTCCTGAGATTCTGGGTCTGTCCCTTGTAGTCAGGTGGGTGGGCTTAGCAGTTAGGACTGACTTCATTTCCTTCCACTGTCCGCACACATGGCACTTGTCCTTCAAACATGCCCAGCCACTTCCTTCCTCTACCCCCAGGTCTTCAAGGGATTAGAGTCTCCTTATTGTTCAGGTTTTAGCACAAATGTCAAGGGCCTGCACTGAGCACCACATCTAAATTAGTTCCTACTCCTCACCCTGTCCCAAAATCACTTTCTGTATTTCCCTGGTTTGTTTTCTTCACTGTACGTATCAGAATTAGACATTCTTTTTATTTATTCTTTGATTTTTTTTGAGACGGAGTCTCGCTCTGTTGCCCAGGCTGGAGTGCAGTGGTGCGATCTCGGCCAACTGCAACCACTGCCTCCTGGGTTCAAGTGATTCTCCTGCCTCAGCCTCCCAAGCAGTGGGGGTTACAGGCATGCACCACCATGCCTGGCTAGTTTTGTATTTTGAGAAGAGATGGGGTTTCTCCTTGTTGGTCAGGCTGGTCTCGAACTCCTGACCTCAGGTGATCCACCTGCCTCGGCCTCCCAAGGTGCTGGGATTACAGGTGTGAGCCACCGCACCTGGCCTGAATATTCTTATTGATTTAGTCATTCCTTTTTTTTTTTTTTGAGATGGAGTTTCACTCTTGTTGCCCAGGTTGGAGTGCAGTGGCACAATCTTCGCTCACTGTAACCTCTGCCTCCTGAGTTCAAGCAATTATCCTGCCTCAGCCTCCTGAGTAGCTGGGATTACAGGCACCTGCCACCACGCCTGGCTAATTTTTTTCTATTTTTAGTAAACATGGAGTTTCACCATGTTGGTCAGGCTGTTCTCGAGCTTCTGACTTCAGGTGATCCACCCACCTTCCCCTCCCAAAGTGCTGGGATTTACAGGCGTGAAACACCATGCCTGGCCCTCTTTTTTTTTTTTTTTAACACAAGGTCTCTATCGCCCATGCTGGAGTGCAGTGGCACAATCACTGCTCACTGCAGCTTTCACCTCCTGGGCTCAGGTGATCCTCCCACCTCAGCCTCTTGAGTAGCTGGGACTACAGTCGCATGCCACCACACCCAGCTACTTTGTTTTTGTAGAGATGGGGTCTTGCCATGTTGGCTAGTCTACCCTTTCATTTTTATCATCTATTCTATTATCTTCCTCCCTCCTCAGTTGGCACCCTACTGAGAAGCCAGATCCCTGGGTGCATCCAAAGGTGCTGGTTGATAACTCTCAGCTGCCCCGGCCAATAACTGACTGACATGTAAAAGGAGGGTACAAAAGGCTGGCTCTCTTGCCTTAAGGAGGCCTAACTGTGGTGCCATTTGTGCTCCGAGTTCCCCATGAGAACAAGCAGAAGCTAGGCTCCATGTGAGACCACACTCTGGCTCAGCCTTAGCCTGTTTTCTCTGCCCTGTCTTGCTTCCCTCACCCCCTTCTCCTGAGAGCACTTCCCCAATAATTCACTTGAACAAGAATGCGCATCTTAGGCTCTGCTGGGGAACCTGACTCATGACACCCTCTGTTAGCTTCCTGAGAGACTATCTTGTTAGTTCCCCTAGAACAAATTCCTGTCTTGGACTCTGCTTATGACCACTCCCCTCATTCCCCTGCCAAGAATGACAGCTTAATGAGGGAATATCTTCTTCACTTCCCTAGAACTGTTCCTAGAACACAGTAGGTGCTCAATGATGCACTGAATGCATGCAGGGGAGAGCCCAGAGTCTATTTGACAGCTCAGTAGTCAGCACCCCTTCTTGTCCGGGGGTGGCCTGGCCTGGAGGCATTGTGAGTCACAGCAGGTGGACAGGAGCTGAGTGGGTCAGAGATAGGACTAGCCCTGGGACAGCAGCTCCGCAACTCCACCACATCTTCCAGGTGAGGCACAACATACAGTGAGGATTAACGGGGAAGGATCCTCTGAGAAGATACAATCTCAAGGGTGGGCCTGGATGTGGGCTTCCAGAGACCATCTCCCTGAACCAGATCTTGGGGATGGTATGTACCATCCAGCCTCTGTCCACCTATATGTGAGGGATAAGTGTCTTATGAATTAACGAAGACATAACAGAGGGGGAACCCTGCTCCAGTTCTTTCTCTTCTCACTGTCCATGGGCAGAAGAGGAATTAGAAACAACACATAACTCCCTTTTTCACATAACAGAATCAGTACTTACTGGGCTGGGGGGTGGGTGGGTGCAGGGAGAAGTGAGCAAAATGGGACTTGTCTGTTTTCTGGACTTTGGACTCCCTGAGGGCATAGTTTGTTTGGAACAAATGTCATGTTTAGTGTGCACAATCCCTGTTACTTTGAGCCCTATGCATAGGTCTAGCCTATGGCACATACCCCAGGATGTCAGTGAACACACTGGACTGTGGTCTGTATACACATCTGTCTTCCAAGCTGGATTAGGAGCATCTTGAGGGCAGGTAGAGGCTGTTCCGGGTCCCCTTCCCAAGACAAGAGCCTGGCACAGAGCGGATGCTAGTTCAAGTCCATCAAATGACTGAATGATGAGGGCAATAATGCTGTTGGCTATGCTAGACATCCTCCCAGATTGTTTTCAGAATCCAGATCTAACCCTGGCTTTGTAATCCTTCCGCAGTTCCCTCTTACCCACAAAAGGAAGTCTAAGCTTCTGAGCCTGCCTGTACAGCACCTTCACGTAGTGCACTGGTCCACCTTCCCAGGTTCCTCTTCTGCTCTTCCCAGCACCAATCCTATCCAAGCTCGTGTTCACATCTGAAATACGAAAGTCCTGCCCTGCCGGATACAGTGGCTCATGCCTGTAATCCCAGCACTTTGGGAGGCCGAGGCAGGCAGATCACCTGAGGTCAGGAGTTCGAGACCAGCCTGGCCAACATGGTGAAACCCCGTCTTCACTAAAAATACAAAAATTAGCTGGGGGTGATGGCAGGCGCCTGTAATCTCAGCTACTCAAGAGGCTGAAACAGGAGAATTGCTGAAACCCTGGAGGCGGAGGTTGCAGTGAGCCAAGATTGTGCCACTGCACTCCAGCTCGGGCAACAACAGCGAGACTCCGTCTCAAAAAAAAGAAAAAGGCCGGGCGCGGTGGCTCACGCCTGTAATCCCAGCACTTTGGGAGGCCGAGGCGGGCGGATCACAAGGTCAGGAGATCGAGACCACGGTGAAACCCCGTTTCTACTAAAAATACAAAAAATTAGCCGGGCGTGGTGGCGGGCGCCTGTAGTCCCAGCTACTCAGGAGGCTGAGGCAGGAGAATGGCGTGAACCCGGGAGGCGGAGCTTGCAGTGAGCCGAGATTGCGCCACTGCACTCCAGCCTGGGCGACAGAGCGAGACACTTTCTCAAAAAAAAAAAAAAAAAAAAAAGAAAAAAGAAAAAGCCCTGCTCGGCTCTTCCCTCTGCCTAGCTCTCCATTTTCCATCCTCAACCCACCTGGCACAGTCCTACTCCTCCTTTAAATATCTACTTACTTGTCTTGCTATCATTCCCTACTCCTCACCCTTCCAGCTGCAACTCAGAGAACAGGGCCCTCCTCCCGTCCTCCATCTGCATATCTATCCCAGGGCCTGAACCCTCAGTGGTCTTTGGGGAAGGTGGTTTAGGTGAGACTGTTGCCTGTGCAGCGTGGAAGGAGGGGCTCCTCGGTGGCCAGCAGCCGGTTAGCCACAGCCGCAGCACTAGGTGCAGGGCTAAGACATGTCCACCGGCCTCGCGGTTTGAGAGGCGGCCTGTACCAAGCACGCTGCTCACCCGGACTCTTGTCTCCTAGCAGCGCCCCCTGGCTCGCCTTCATCATTCTGGACATCCGGGCTCCCGCGACAAGCGCGCAACAAGAGTCGCCAGCGCTCCCGAGGCTCCCCTCCGAGCTCCTGCGTGCCCTACAAGGTCCACGCCCTGGCAACCTTCGAGTGCCTGGCTACAAGCCATGCCAGCCGCCTGTGGGAGCAGCTGCAGCAGTTCTGGGCCGATCACATCTCGCGGCCCTTCTCGCCACGGCGGCCGCCGCTGCGCCGCATGTCTTCCCTGTCCACCTTCTACCTGCTGGACCACAACACGCGCCAGGCAGAGCTGGGCCTCGCCTACGGCGCGCCGCGCATGCGCCTCAGCAACCAGGCCTTCGTGTTCCGCGGCGGGCGGTGGACCACTGAGGGCCCGCTGGCGCGGCCGCGGTCGCCGCTGCTCTCGCGGACCGCCTCGAGCTGGAAGGCGCAGGTGCAGCAGACCAAGAGCCAGGTGTTGCTGGAGGAGAACAACTACCTGAAGCTGCAGCAGGAACTGCTCATGGACATGATGACTGAGGCCATGGCGCGCATGCACTTGCTGGAGAAGAAGCTCAACCCCGAGGTGACCCCGACGGCTGCGGCGCGCGCCTGGCAGAGGAAGATGCGCAAGCGCGCAGGCGCCAGCGGGGGCGTGCTCATGATCCAGCCGTGCGTTCTGGACTCGCAGTGACGAAATAAAGGCCGCGCTACGCATGCGCGCCTCGCGCCTCGCGTCTGCCACTGCCTCCGCGCTAGACTGGCCCCCGCGGATCCCTGGGCCGGGCTCTGCGCGTGGGTGGGGGAGGTCTGCGTGGCCTCCGGGACTGCCCCTCGGTGCTGGCTGTCGGCGGGGGACGCAAGCCTAAGCTGCCTGTTTTGGGAGGGTGCGATGGGGCCGTGGAGGAGGGTCTGCGCGTGGCTCTCCGGGAGTGCAGAGTGGAAGCAAGGCTTGCCGCCGACATAACCTAGCTAGGGCGGAGTGGCGAGTAATGGCCTTGTAGGCCATCCAGGTAATGGAGGGCGAAGTCCCGGAGACGGAGGAACCGCGGTGCTCGGGGAATGAAGGGTGCGGTGCGGAGCGAGCGGGGGGTCGGGGACTTTGCACTTAGTCCGTCCTCAGGGCCTCTAGGCTCAGGAGGTCTAGAAACTAGGAGTCCCAGGGTAAGTGTTACTTTACATTCCCAAGAGAAGCTTTCTGGAAACCATGGGCTGTGCGGCCCCCACTTGCCTGTGCGGCATTTTGGGGAGTGGCGTCTGTGTTACAGGCCCCCCGTTTTTTTTTAAACACGGGGTCTCGGTCTGTCACCCAGGCTGGAGCACAGTGGCACGATCATGGCTCACTGCAACCTCCAGCTTCCGGGCTCAAGCAATCCTCCCAGCTTAGCCTCCTAAACGTGGGATTACAGGCGTGAGCCTCTGCGCCGGGCTCAAGCCTCCTTTCTTTTTCTTTTCTTTCTTTTACCTTTTCTTTGAGACGGACTTTGGCTCTTGTTGCCCAGGCTGGAGTGCAATGGCGCGATCTCGGCTCACCTCAACCTCCGCCTCCTGGGTTCAAGCGATTCTCTTACCTCAGCCTCCCAAGTAACTGGATTACAGGCATGCGCCACCACGCCCGGCTAATTTTTTTGTTTGTTTTTGAGAGAGTCTCACTCTGCCACCCAGGCTGGAGTGCAGTGCTGCGATCTCGGCTCACTGCAAGCTCGCCTCGCGGGTACAAACGATTCTCCTGCCTCAGCCTCCTGAGTAGCTGGGACTACAGGCGCGCGCCACCACGCCCGGCTGATTTTTATATTTTCAGTAGAGATGGGGTTTCACCATATTGGCCAGGCTGGTCTCGAACTCCTAATCTCGTGATCTGCCCGCCTCTGCCTCCCAAAGTGCTGGGATTACAGGCGTGAGCCACCGCGCCCGTCCTCAGGCCTCCTTTTCTACCTCCATAGAATGCAGTCTGCCTGGCTCACAATCTTTTAAAAATTGCATTAGTTGCCAGTTTCAGAATTTGGAGATACCACACTAAAAATCCAGATTTCCTGGGGCCAGGCATGGTGGCTCATGCTTGTAATCCCAGCACTTTGAGAGGTCGAGGCGGGCTGATCACTTGAGGTCAAGAGTTCAAGGCCAGCCTGACCAACAAGGTGAAACCACGTCTGTTCTAAAAATACCAAAAATCTGCCGGGCGCGGTGTCGGGTGCCTGTAAGCCTAGCACTTTGGGAGGCTGAGGTGGGCTGATTGCCTGAGCTCAGGAGTTTGAGACCAACCTGGACAACATGGTGAAACCCCATCTCTACCAAAATACAAAAAAATTAGCCGTGTGTGGTGGCGCATGCCTGTAGTCTCAGCTACCCTGGAGGCTAAGGCGGGAGAATCACTTGAACCTGGGAGGTGGAGGTTACAGAGAGCCGAGATCATGCCACTGCACTCCAATCTGGGAGACAGAGTGAGACTCTTGTCTCAAAACAAAACAAAATTAGCTGGGCTTGGTGGCATGCGCCTACAGTCCCAGTTACTGCTGAGGCTGAGAGGAGAATCGCATGAATCGGGGAGGCAGAGGATGCAGTGAGCCACCATCATGCCACTGCACTCGAAATCCAGACTCTGTCTCAAAAAAATAAAATTTAAAAATCCAGCCGGGCACGGTGGCTCACACCTGTAATCCCAGCACTTTGGGACGCCAAGGTGGGTGGGTCACCTGAGGTCAGGAGTTCGACACCAACCTGGCCAACATGGTGAAACACTATTTCTACTAAAAATACAAAAATTAGCCAGGCGTGATGGCAGACACCTGTAATCCCAGCTACTTGGGAGGCTGAAGCAGGAAACTCACTTGAACCGGAGAGGTGGAGGTTGCAGTGAGCCACTGCACTCCAGCCTGGATGACAAAGTGAGACTCTGTCTCAAAAAAAAACCAGGCAGATTAGGTTACCAAGGGATAGGAGGACAGAGAGTGTGTGTGTGTGTGTGTGAACACAAGGGGGCTTCCTTTTGGGGTGGTGAGAAATTAGCACTATAGTGGTGATAGTTTTGCAACATTGTAATAAAAGTCACTGAATGGTACACTTCAAAACGGTGGATTTTATGTGAATTTTATCACAATAAAAGAAGTAAAAGGAAGATGCTTTACATAAAAACATGAAGCAAAACTTATATGTAGCATGCCAAAAATAGCAAAACTCATAAAGGGATCCAAGAATGCCTAAAGTTTAGGGAATATTGCTTTGGCCAGAGTACTTGAAAACAAATACAGTCCTAGGGTGGAGAAAGGTATCTGCCCCACCAAACCTGCAGCAGGCAGGGAGCCTTACAGCCCAGTGCACGCCCTGTTTAGAAAGGGGCATCCACAGGCCAGGTGCGGCGGCTCATGCTTGTAATCCCAGCACTTTGGGAGGCTGAGGCGGGCGGATCACGAGGTCAGGAGATGGAGACCATCCTGGCTAACACGGTGAAACCCCGTCTCTACTAAAAAATACAAAAAATTAGCCTGGCATGGTGATGGGCGCCTGTAGTCCCAGCTACTCGGGAGGCTGAGGCAGGAGAATGACCTGAACCCGGGAGGCGGAGGTTGCAGTGAGCCGAGATTGCACTACTGCATTCCAGCCTGGGCAACAGAGCCAGACTCTGTCTCAAAAAAAAAAAAAAAAAAAAAAAAAAAAGATGAAGGCTCAGGGAAGTGGGAATGTCAGAATGGATTTATTACATGAGACCAGAAAGTGTTGCATGGAGCTGCCCTTCACTAAGGCAATGCAGAATGTGGACGTGAGGGGGCACCGGTGTCAGAAAGCTGGTGTTGGCTGTGCTTTGTGGCTAGGAGATGCTGCCATGGAACTTGGCTCCTCAGTGTCTTGGGGATGACACAATTCTGGAATGGCATTTAACCGTTCTGGATGGCAACATTTAACCCTCAGAAGCCAAGAGGGCATTCTTATCATACTGTGCAGCAAGATTGGAATGGCAACTGTGGGAAGGGACGTGCTGCTCAGGGCTCTATGGCAGTGACAATAACAGGTCATTGATGGGCAGCCAACCAAAGAAAGGGAGGCAGACGGTGACTGACAGGAAAGTTTGGGAACAAGGACGAGGGTCATGCTGCAGAGATCTGACCGTCTTCCTCTGACGGTGCCACAGCCCTTTGGGAAAGACAGGAAAACCTCTCAATTAACTGAAATTCAGTTTGTACCACTACAGTGGAGTGGCAGGTTTGACCTACAGATTGAATTATACAAAGATATTTTAGGCCAGGTGCAGTGGGTCACTCCTGTAATCCCAACCCTTTGGGAGGTTAAGGCAGGAAGATTGCTTGAAGCAAGAAGTTCAAGACCAGCTTGGGCAGTATAATGAGACCCCCATCTCTAAAAGAAAATCAGATAAAAAGAAATTTGTTTTGTTTTGTTTTTGAGAGAGTCTCGCTCTGTCGCCCAGGCTGGAGTGCAGTGGTGCGATCTCAGCTCACTGCAACCTCTGCCTCCCAGATTCAAGTGATTCTCCTGCCTCAGCCTCCCAAGTAGCTGGGATTACAGGTGCCCGCCACCACGCCCGGCTAATTTTTTGTGTTTTTAGTAGCATTTCACTGTGTTGGCCAGGATGATCTCGATCTCCTGATCTCATGATCCACCCACCTCAGCCTCCCAAAGTGCTGGGATTACAGGCGTGAGCCACCGCATCCAGCCAAAAGAAAAACATTTTAAAACCATTTGAGAATGTGGAGTGAGAGCTGTGCCAGCCACATGGACTAAGGAGGAGGCCAGGCAGTAGGAGATGCTAAGGAATGGCCTGCGGGGAAGTAAATGTGATGTGTGCGTCGGAAGCAGGCTCAGCGAGCCCAGGATGAGACCAGGACCTCAACCTGCAGCTAAGCACTCTGAAGCCCCTAATGCAGGTGGCAGGTGGCAACCTGCAGCTAAGCACTCTGAAGCCCCTAATACAATCTGGGACTGTAACAAGTGGCAGTAAAAACTGTCAGTGGCAGCTGGGGTGGCAGCTCAAGTCTGTAATCCCAGCACTTTGGGAGACGGAGGCGGACGGATCACTTGAGGTCAGGAGTTCAAGACCAGCCTGGGCAACTTGGTGAAGCCCCATCTCTACTAAAAATACAAAAACTAGCCGGGCGTGGTGGCACACACCTGTAGTCCCAGCAACTCTTTTAGGCTGAGGCAGGAGAATTGCTTGAACCCGGGAAGTGGAGGTTGCAGTAAGACGAGATTGGCCGGGCGCGGTGGCTCAAGCCTGTAATCCCAGCACTTTGGGAGGCCGAGACGCAAGCCTGTAATCCCAGCACTTTGGGAGGCCGAGACGGGCGGATCACGAGGTCAGGAGATCGAGACCATCCTGGCTAATATGGTGAAACCCCGTCTCTACTAAAAATACAAAAAACTAGCCGGGCGAGGTGGTGGGCGCCTGTAGTCCCAGCTACTCGGGAGGCTGAGGCAGGAGAATGGCGTAAACCCGGGAGGCGGAGCTTGCAGTGAGCTGAGATCCAGCCACTGCACTCCAGCCTGGGCGACAAAGCGAGACTCCGTCTCAAAAAAAAAAAAAAAAAAAAAAAAATTGTCAGTGGCGATTGTGCAGGGATGGTTGTCCAGAATGGAATATTAGCCAGAAAAGCACAAGAAACACACCTCTTAAGAGGAAAAACTGGGCCGGGCGCGGTGGCTCAAGCCTGTAATCCCAGCACTTTGGGAGGTCGAGACGGGCGGATCACGAGGTCAGGAGATCGAGACCATCCTGGCTAACACGGTGAAACCCCGTCTCTACTAAAAAATACAAAAAAACTAGCCGGGTGAGGTGGTGGGCGCCTGTAGTCCCAGCTACTCTGGAGGCTGAGGCAGGAGAATGGCGTGAACCCAGGAGGCGGAGCTTGCAGTGAGCTGAGATCCGGCCACTGCACTCCAGCCTGGGTGACAGAGTGAGACTCCGTCTCAAAAAAAAAAAAAAAAAAAAAAAAAAAAGAGGAAAAACTGACATTGCAAAGCCCAGGACAGAAGTCCTTGAGGCTGGGTGCAGTGGCTCACGCCTGTAATCCCAGCACTTTGGGAGGCTGAGGCGGGCAGATCACCTGAGGTCAGGAGTTCAAGACCAGCGTGGCCAACATGATGAAACCCTGTCTCTACTAAAAATACAAATGTTAGCCAGGTGTTGTGGCGTCCACCTGTAGTCCCAGCTACTTGGGAGGCTGAGGCAGGAGAATCGCTTGAACCTGGGAGGTGGAGGTTTCAGTAAGCCAAGATTGCACCACTGCACTCCAGCCTGGGCGACAGTGTGAGACTCCACCTCAAAAAACAACAACAACAACAAAGAAAAACAGCCTGAACAACATGGCCAGACTCCATCTTTACAAAAAAAATTTTTTTTAATTAGCCAGATATAGTGGCATGCACCTGTGGTCCCAGCTACTCTGGAGGCTGAGGCAGGAAAATCGTTTGAACCTGGGAGGTTGAGGCTGCAGTGAGCTATGATCACACTACTGCACTCCAGCCTGGGCAAAAGAGCAGGACCCTGTCTCAAAAAAATAAAAAGTAAATATAAAAGGTGCTTGAGAGAGCGTGGGCAGGGTAAAAAGGATGAAAAACATATGCGACTGTGCCACAGCCATAGGTCCCATGGAGGACCCACGCATTGGCCTTGTGTTGGCCAGGATGGGGCTGTGCCCTCCTTTCCATAGGGGTCCCAGGGTGTCTGATTACAGCTGGCAGGTGTTCTCCGGAAAACCACCTGCCTGCCCCATGTCTGGCCAGGAGCACAGTGTTCACAACCACAGTCCCCACTTCTTTTTTTTTTTTTTTGAGACGGAGTCTCGCTCTGTCGCCCAGGCTGGAGTGCAGTGGCGCAATCTCGGCTCACTGCAAGCTCCGCCTCCCGGGTTCGTGCCATTCTCCTGCCTCAGCTTCCCGAGTACGTGGGACCACAGGCGCCTGCCACCACGCCCGGCTAATTTTTTATATTTTTAGTAGAAACGGGGTTTCACCGTGTTAGCCAGGATGGTCTCGATCTCCTGACCTCGTGATCCGCCCGCCTCGGCCTCCCAAAGTGCTGGGACTACAGGCGTGAGCCACCACGCCCCTCCCACAGTCCCCACTTCTCTATTTTTCCTGCCTGCATCTTGCTCAGCTCCGAATGGCTTCCCACTGTGCACTTTAATCTTGCTCCTGCCGGACGTGGTGGCACATAGCTGTGGTCCCAGCTACTTGGGAGCCTCAGGTGGGAGGATGGTTTGAGCCCAGGAGTTCGAGGCTGCAGTGAGTCATGATTGTGCCCCTGCACTCCAGCCTGGGCAACTGAGTGAGACCCCATCTCTAATTAAAAAAAAAAAAAAAAAAAAAAAAGACCTAGCAGTGTCCACACATCTAGCCAGTTCATCTTGTGACTTGTGACTGCACGGGTATTTCCCAGCAGGGGAGTGCCATGCTTTTCCTCTCTGCCTGGTGGATGGGGACAGTCAGGCTGGTCCCACTTTGGGGCCCTTCCATCACTCAGGTTCTGGTTCAAGGCATAGCGTAGCCCTATCTCCTGGAGTTCCAGCTGGAGCAGCCACCGCTTTGCTGGGCAGGAGGATGAGGGACATGAGAGGGTGGCCCCACATCAGGGCTGATGATGGAGGTTGCTCTGGCAGGTCTCTGCTCTGGCCTGGGGGACTTGTTTCTGCTCCTCAGCCCAGGTGGTGGCTAGATGGGCAGCATTACCACAGGTCTGGGGCCTGGATCTCAGCCCGTCAGAAGTATGAAAGTCACACAAGGAACTCCTTGACCCTGCCATGGCTGTTGCCACAGTAATGCTTCCCTGGTCCCATCTGCAGCTATGCAGAGAGATGGGGACATCAGTACCCTGCAGACAGAGGGGAAATGGCCTATGCAAACCCAGTACAAAGCATAAAACCTATGGTAATAATTAACCCTAGCCCAGCGCAGTGGGGCCCACCTGTAGTCCTCGTAGTCTTAGTCACTCCGAAGGCTGAGTTGGGAGGACCACTTGAGCCCAGCAGTTCGAGGCTGCAGTAAGCTATGCTATGAGCTACAAGCAAGACCCCATCTTAAAAACCCCCAAAAAACCTTGCTCCTGCCTCAGCCGTCAATTCCGACACTTGCGTGTTGGTCTCAACTCTCCTATGACACTCCCGACACATTCCCATCCTTAATGATGCCCCTGGCCTGGTCAGTCTGGAAGCACCCCTTCTCTGCACAGGACCTTGCTTGCTGCCTATGCTCACACATGTCAAAAAGAGAGTCCAGGCCAGGCATGGTGGCTCACACCTGTAACCCGAACACTTTGGGAGGCTGAGGTGGGCGGATCACTTGAGGTCAGGAGTTCAAGACCAGCCTGGCCAACATGGTGAAAGCCTGTCTCTATTAAAAATACAAAAATTAGGCTGGGCACGGTGGCTCATGCCTGTAATCCCAGCTACTCGGGAGGCTGAGGCAGGAGAATGGCGTGAACCTGGGAGGCAGAGGTTGCAGTGAGCCGAGATTGCACCACTGCACTCCACCCTGGGTGACAGTGAGACTCCCATCTCAAAAAAAAAAAAAATTAGCTGGGCATGTTGGTGTGCACCTGTAATCCCAGCTTCTTGGAAGGCTGAGGCAGAGAATCACTTAAACCCAGGAGGCAGAGGTTGCAGTGAGCCGAGACCACACCACCTGCACTCCAGCCTGTGCGACAGAGTGAGACTGTGTCTTAAAAAAAAAAGAAAAAAAAAAAAGAAAAGAAGGTCTAGATAACTTAGAAGCCCAGTGAGTTCTTTCCCATGTGCATATGGGAAATAATGGCCACAGAAGCCTGGTGGCCACCGGAGTGGACTGTGTGCAGGGACCAAAGCCCCATGACAGCCTGCTGGGTCTCCAGGAACAGTGGAAAGAAGGAAGCCTATGGTTGCAGTGAGCCAAGATAGCACCACTGCACTCTCGTGACAGAGCGAGACTCCATCTCAAAAAAAACTAAAAAAGGAACTGGGTGATGAGTACATGAGGGTTTATAATACTGTTCTCACTAATTTTGTTTATGGTTGGATATTTTCCATAATAAAATTTTTTTCAGGCCGGGGGCAGTGGCTCACGCCTGTAATCCCAAAACCTTGGGAGGCCGAGGCAGGCAGATCACCTGAAGTCGGGAGTTTGAGACCAGCCTGACCAACATAGAGAAACCCTGTCTCTACTAAAACTACAAAATTAGTCAGGCATGGTGGCGCATACCTGTAATCCCAGCTACTTGGGAGGCTGAGGTAGAAGAATCACTTAAACCTGGGAGGTGGAGGTTGTGGTGAGCCGAGAACGTGCCATTGCACTCCAGCCTGGGCAACAAGAGCGAAACTCCATCTCAAAAAAAAAAAATTTTTTTTCATTGGCTGGGCGTGGTTGCTCATGCCTATAATCCAAGCACTTTGGGAGGCTGAGGCAGGCAGATCACCTGAGGTCAGAAGTTCAAGACTAGCCTGACCAACATGGTGAAACCCCATCTCTACTAAAAATACAAAAATTAACTGGGCATGGTGGTCTGTGCCTGTAGTCCCAGCTGCTCAGGAGGCTGAGGCAGGAGAATCACTTGAACCCGGGAGGCAGAGGTTGCAGTGAGCTGAGATTGTGCTATTGCACTCCAGTCTGGGTGACAGAGCAAGACTCTGTCTCAAAAAAGAAAGAAAGAAAGAAAGAAAATTACCCTCAGTTCCCTTAGAAAGATAGAAGCAATTTAATTCGAAGTCGGCAACCAGAAAGCCAAATGCAGAAAACTCTACAAATCATTAGCAAACCAAATTCAACAATGTATTGAAGTGGCAATTTGTCATAAGCAAGCTGAGTTTATCCTAGGAATACAATGGTGACTAAAGTTAGGAAAAAAATCTATAAATATAAATATATACATAAACAGATTAAAAGAGAAAAAGCAGGCAGGGCACAGAGGCTCACACCTGTAATCCCAGCATTTTGAGAGGCTGAGGTGGGCAGATCACTTGGGTCCAGGAGTTTGAGACCAGCCTGGGCAACATGGCAAAATCCCATCTCTACAAAAAAATACAAAAAATTAGCCTGGCATGGTGGCATGTGCCTGTAGTCCCATCTACCTGTAGCCCCATCTACCCGGGAGGTTGATGTGGAAGAATCAGTTGGGCACAGGAGGTCGAGGCTGCAGTGAGCTATGATTGAACCACTGCACTTCAGCCTGGGAGACAAATCAAGACCCTGTCTCAAAACAAACAAAACAAAACAAAAAAAAAGGAGGCCGGGCGCGGTGGCTCAAGCCTGTAATCCCAGCACTTTGGGAGGCCGAGGCGGGTGGATCACGAGGTCAGGAGATCGAGACCATCCTGGCTAACATGGTGAAACCCTGTCTCTACTAAAAATACACAAAACTAGCCGGGCGCAGTGGCGGGCGCCTGTAGTCCCAGCTACTCGGAGGCTGAGGCGGGAGAATGGCGTGAACCCGGGAGGCGGAGCTTGCAGTGAGCCGAGATCGCGCCACTGCACTCCAGCCTGGGTGACAGAGTGATACTCCGTCTCAAAAAAAAAAAAAAAAAAAAAAAAAAAGAAAAGAAAAACAAGAGAAAAGTCATACGATCTCAACAGATACAGAAAAATCATTTGAGGCCAGGTGCGGTGGCTCCTGCCTGTAATCCCAGCACTGTGGGAGGCCAAGGCGGGTGAATCACTTGAAGTCAGGAGTTTGAGACCAGCCTGAGCAACATGATGAGACCCTGATTCTACTAACAACAAAAAATCAGCCAGGCAGGGTGGCACACGACTGTACTCCCAGCTACTCGGGAGGCTGAGGTGGGAGGATCCCTTGGGTCCAGAAGGTCGAGGGTGCAATGAGCTGTGATCCTGCCAGTACACTCCAACCTGGGTGAGAGAGTGAGATCCTATCTCAAAAAACAAACAACAATAACAACAAAAGGCTGGGCATAATGGCTCACGCCTGTAATCCCAGCATTTTGGGAGGCCAAGGCCGGTGGATCATGTGAGGCCAGGAGTTCGAGACCAGCCTGGGCAACTTGGTGAAAACCCACCTCTAGTAAAAACACAAAAGTAAGGTGTGATGGCATGCGCTACTTGGGAGGCTGGGGCACGAGTTGCTTGAACCCAGGAGGCGGAGGTTGCAGTGAGCCGAGATCGTGCCACTGCACTCCAGCTTGAGAGGAAGCCTCTGTCTCAAATAAATACTACAATTTGTTTATCCATTCACCTATTGATGGAAATTATTTATGTTGTTCCCAGGTTTGGCTATTATAAATAAAGCTGTCTCATGCCTATAATTGCAGCACTTTGAGAGCCTGAAGCAGCAGAATCATTTGAGCCCAGGAGTTTGAGACCAGCCTGGGTAACTAATTGAGACCCTGTCTCTCTTAAAAAAAAAAAAAAAAAAAAATAGCCAGACGCACGGGCGCGGTGGTTCACACCTGTAATCTTAGCACTTTGGGAGGCTGATGCGGGCAGATTACTGAGGTTGGGAGTTCAAGACCAGCCTGGCCAACATTGTGAAACCCCGTCTCCACTAAAAATGTGAAAAACCAGCCATGTGCAGTGTTGTGCACCTGTAATCCCAGCTACTCAGGAGGCTGAGGCAGAAGAATCACCTGAACCCGGGAAAGCGGAGGCTGCAGTGAGCCGAGATTGCACCACTGCACTCCAGCCTGGGCTACAGAATGAGACTTCTCAAAAAGAAAAAAAAAAAAAAAAAAAAAATGGCTGGGCGCAGTGACTCACACCTGTAATCCCAGCACTTTGGGAAGCCAAGGAGGGCAGATCACAACGTCAGGAGACCAAGACCATTCTGGCTAACACGGTGAAACTCCGTCTCTACTAAAAACACAAAAAATTAGCTGAGCAGGCATGGTGGTGGGTGCCTATAGTTCCAGCTACTTGGGAAGCTGAGGCAGGAGAATCCCTGGAACCCAGGAGGTGGAGGTTTCAGTGAGCCAAGATTGCATCACTGAACTCCAGCCTGGGCAACAGAGCGAGATTCCGTCTCTAAATAAATAAATAAATAAAATAGCCAGATGCAGTGGTATATGCCTATAGTCCTAGCTACTGGGGAAGCTGAGGCAGGAGGATAGCTTGAGCCCAGGAGTCCCAAGCCAGGCTGCAGTGAGCCATGATTGTACCATTGCACTCCAGTCTAGGTGACAGAGTGAGACACTGTCTCAAAAAAAAACAAAAACAAAACAAAAAAAACTGCTTTGAGTTCTTTTGGGTATATACACAGAAGCAGGATTACTAGGTCATATAATTCTATGTTAAATATTTTGAGGAACCTCCATACCATTTTCCACAGCAGCTGTATCTTTTTCCATTCCACCAACAGTGCACAAGGGTTCCAATTTCTCCACATCCTTACAACACTTATTTTCCTTTTTTTTCTTTTTTTTTTTTGAGATGGAATTTCGCTCTTGTCACCCAGGCTGGAGTGGAGTGGCACGATCTTGGCTCACTGCAACCTCCGTCTCCCGGGTTTAAGTGATTCTCCTGCCTCAGCCTCCTGAGTAGCGGAGACTACAGGAGCCTGCCACCATGCCCAGCTGATTTCTGTATTTTCTTAGTAGAGACGGTGGGGGTTTCACCATGTTGGCCAGGCTGGTCTTGAACTCCTGACCTCAGGTGATCCGCCCGCCTTGGCCATCCAAAGTGCCGGGATTACAGATGTGAGCCACCAAGCCTAGCCAACACTTGTTATTTTCTGTTGCTTTAATACTAGCCATCCTGATGGGTGTGAGGTGGTACCCCACTGTGGTTTTGTGTTTCCTGTCTTTCATCAATACAATTAATACTGCAATGAGGTGGCTCACGTGGTGGCTCACTTCGGAGGCAGAGGCGGGCGAATCACCTGAAGTCAGATCACCTGAGGTCAGGAGTTCGAGACCAGCCTGACCAACATCAAGAAACCCCATCTCTACTAAAAATATAAAATTAGCCGGGCGTGGTAGCACATGCCTGCAATCCCAGCTACTCGGGAGCCTGAGGCATGAGAATCCCTTGAACCAGGGAGGTGGAGGTTGTGGTGAGCTGAGATCGCGCCATTGTACTCCAGCCTGGGCAACAAGAGGGAAACCCCGTCTGAAAACAAAACAAAACAAAACTGTAATGAAAAGTCTTGAGTATAAGGCAGGGTGCTCAGTCTTCCTCCTAATCACAGAAATGCAAAATAAAAATTAAAAAGAAACTAAGAGCCATCCCGGCCAACATGGTGAAACCCCATCACTACTAAATCTCTATTAAAAATACAAAAATTAGGGCCATGCACTGTGGCTCAGGCCTGTAATCCCAGCACTTTGGGAGGCCAAGGTGGGTGGATCATGAGGTCAAGAGATTGAGACTATCCTGGCCAAAATGGTGAAACCTGTCTCTACTAAAAACACAAAAAATTAGCCAGGCATGGTGGCGGGCACTTGTAGTCCCAACTACTCGGGAGGCTGAGGCAGGAGAATCACTTGAACCCAGGAGGTGGAGGTTGCAGTGAGCCGAGATTGAGCCACTGCACTCCTGCCTGGGCGACAGAGCAAGACCCTGTCTCAGAAACAAAGAGGCCGGGGGCGATGGCTCATGCCTGTAATCCCAGTACTTTGGGAGGCCGAGGTGGGTGGATCACCTGATGTCAGGAGTTCGAGACCAGCCTGGTCAACATGGTGAAATCCCGTCTCTACTAAAAATACAAAAATTGACCAGGTGTGGTGGCGCATGCCTGTAATACCCAGCTTCTCAGGAGGCTGAGATAGGAGAGTTGCTTGAACCCGGGAGGCAGAGGTTGCAGTGAGCCGACATGGAGCCACTGCACTTCAGCCTGGGAGAGGAGACTCCCCCTCAATAAAAATAAAAATCTCTGCTCACCTGAGGGATTAGCAAAAACCCAAGAGTTTGCAACATCCACTGCCAGCAAGGCTGTGGGCGGGCACTCACATAAAACTGCTGAAGAGAATGTACAATGGAAAAATGCCTACGTAAGGAGATTTGACAACGGGGAGCAAAACCGCGTGTGCCTTCACCCTCTGACCAGGCAGTTCCACTTCACAGAATGGATCTCAAACACGCATCCCCCGTCACAAACAGCCCTGAGATAAGGCGCTTGGTAGTCACTGTGTGTGCTTTCCTCCGGGCCCCTTCCCACAGGTGGCTACTGAGGTCATTTTATCAGACCCCCTGGGCTCACCTTTTATTGCATCCTGCACAGGGCAGCCTGGGCAGGCTTTGGCCAGCTTCGCACGGGTGCCACTGCACAGGCTCCCTTCAGAGCAGTGCCGGAGGACGGCGCCAGGAGCCAGTGCACACATCCTTCCTGTCCTGGGGGCCGGACAGCCACCGCGCGGGGAGACCCTTCGCTCAGGAGCAGCGCTGGTGTTGGCTCCACTCGCCGGGTCGCCCAGGGCCCTTCACTTCCCGATCAACTCCCCACCGCCGCCGCTTTCACGGGAAGCCAAGCCAAGTCACCTACGGCACGTGCACTGGATCAAAATAATACACGTTTGCACATGCGCCAGACGGTATGTTTCGTACTTAAGCGCAGGGTTGGAAATGGAATGTCCTCACCCTGCTTCCCCGCGCCGGGGCCGCCTTCCCCGCGGTGCGCGGGAGCTCGGGGAGCGCGCGCCCCCTGCCGGCCGGCCGGAGCGCGGGGCGGGTTTCGCGCCCTCGGTGCCCTGCTAAGCTTGGAATTGCTTTGCTGGTTCCCGCCGGAGGCTGCTTTGAGGCTCCAAGTGACTCCCCGTTCCCCGGGTGCCTCGCCGTCGAGGAGCCCAAAGCTTCTCCATCTCCAGCGCTGGATGAGGCTCCCCTAGTTTTCCTTCTGCCCCGATACCCTGTACTGTCACACAGGTTGTGCTGATGGCGGGGGACCGGGACTGCACTTGCACGTGGCCTGGAGCTCACTTCCGCGCTCCCCCTCGCTGGACCTCTGACTGCGCAGGTCTCCGAGCTTGTTTCTTGGAGGCTTGGGATAGCTGGGAGGCCCCATGAGAGCAAGACGGTGAAGCTACCAGCAATGGGGCCTGCTTCTGATGTAGCCATTGACCGCAACTTGCATAGCTGAGCTTGCACATTCCTCCTCTCCTCCCCAGCCCCTGCCCCCTCACCCACCTGTGGCTGCCCTATGTCCTCTCCAGACCACCCCACACAGCTGTGGCTGCCCTCCCAGTCTCCCTCTTTCACCGCTCTGTGTGGTTTTGTCCTGTGCTTGCTCCTGACACATGGGCTTCGCTTTACCTTTCGTTTTTATTTTTCTAATTTTAACTTTAATTTTTTTTTTTTTTTTTTTTTTTTTTTGAGACGGAGTTTCTCTTTTGTTGCCTAGGCTGGAATGCAATGGCGCACTTTCGGCTGACAGCAACCTCTGCCTCCCGGGTTCAAGCGATTGATTCTCCTGCCTCCGCCTCCTGAGTAGCTGGGATTACAGGCATGTACCACTATGCCCGGCTAATTTTGTAGTATTAGTAGAGACAGGGTTTCTCCATGTTGATCAGGCTGGTCTCGAACTCCTGGGATCCGCCTGCATCAGCCTCCCAAAGTGCTGGGATTACAGGCCCGAGCCACAGCGCCCGGGCTTTTATACTTGCCCAGGGCCAAAAGGAAGTCTTGCATTAGTCAAACTCATCAGATTCAGTAAAAAGTCAACTCTAAAATAATTATTTGAGACCGGTGCAGTGGCTCACGCCTGTAATCCCAACAGGGGCAGGGTGCCGTGGCTCACACCTGTAATCACAGCACTTTGGGAGGCCTAGGCGGGTGGACCACGAGGTCAAGAGATAGAGACCATCCTGGCCAATATGGGGGGAACCCTGTCTTTACTAAAAATACAAAAATTAGCTGGGCATGATGGTGTGCACCTGTAGTCCCAACTACTCAAGAGGCTGAGGTAGGAGAATTGCCTGAACCCAGGAGGCGGAGATTGCAGTGAGCCAAAATCATGCCACTGACTCCAGCCTGGTGACAGAGCAAGACTCCATCTCAAAAAAAAAAAAAAAAAAAACCAGCCCAGAAAACAAAACGAGTCTTCATCTCCAAAAAAAATTAAAAAATAATTACTTGGGTGTGGTGGCACCTGCTTGTGGTCCCGGCCTGTTGGGAAGTTGAGACGGGAGGAGAGCTTGGGCCCAGGAGTTGGAGGCTCCAGTGAACTATGATTGTGCCACTGGACTCCAGCCTGGGTGACACAGCAAGATCCCATTTCTAAAAAATAATTAAAAGCCGGGCGCAGTGGCTCACGCCTGTAATCCCAGCACTTTGGAAGGCTGAGGCCGGTGGATCGCCTGAGGTCGGGAGTTCGAGACCAGCCTGACCAACATGGAGAAACCCTGTCTCTACTAAAAATACAAAAATTAGCTGGGCCTGGTGGCACATGCCTATAATCCCAGCTACTAGGGAGGCTGAGGCAGGAGAATTGCTTGAACCTGGGAGGCGGAGGTTGCGGTGAGCCGAGATCGTGCCATTGCACTCCAGCCTGGGCAACAAGAGCAAAACTCCACCTCAAAAAAAAAAAATAATAATAATAATAATTAAAATAAAATAGTTATCTGTCAAATTTCAGGACCAAAAGTCTAGGTCTTGTCAGTCAACAGACACAGCGGTGAGTGGGGGAAACCCTGGAGGAAAGGTGTGGAAGGGCAAGGGCTTTGGTGTATTTGGGTGTCACTGAGGAGGCCCAGCTCTCTGGTATACTGCCATCACCTCCTGACTGATTGATTAGGTGAGGATTGACCAAGGTAAACGGTTCAAAGGCTAAATGAAATTTAGCTGTGCTACCAAGAAGGTGCTCTAGTTTTAGTGCAAGAGGCATTTCGTCTTCAATGTGTATAAATATATATATTTTTTCAATGTGTATATAATATAAACACAGACACACCGCCAAGGCTGGTCTTTCCCGTAGTTCACTGATATTTCTGGTTCTTTTCCTTCTAGGCCTATGGGAAGGTTTTTCATTCCTGGCATCTTGAGGAAAGGTTTGGCCATGTGACTTATATGACTAATGAAATGTTGGCAGAAGGAATGTGTGTCACTTCTGGGCAAAAGCCTTTAAGAGCCATAGTGATGAATCCAGATGGCGGAGGCGTCATTCCCCTCCTGTAGTATGAGCTGTGAGAAATAAACCTTGTCATGTGAAGCCACTGAGATTTGGGGTTGTTATTGCAGCAAACCAGGCCCATCCTGACTAACACATCCTAAATCCTTTCAGAAACAAAACAGTACAGGCAAACTAGCAAACAGACAGGCAGACAGATTATTTCCCTGGAAACTCTGAGCCCTGAGAATCCAGAGTTCCTTTCTTGGATGCTGGATGGCAAGTGAAAGTATGCTCAAATCAAGGTTGGCACACCTCACGTTCACACTGAGCTGAAGGTGTGGGAGCTCCCACTCTGAGCTGGAGGGCCACGGTCACAGCTACTCGGTCAGGACCAGCCCTTGCTCCGTGTTGTGCTCATCTACATCATGGCCTTGTGAGGCTGCAGGTCGGAGTGGACTCTGGGGCTGTGGGTCATTCCACAGGGCTCTGATAACAGCCTCCTCATTCCTCCTACAGGGCTCCTTGGCTCTAGCCCTGTAAGTCAAGCCTCTTTCTTATTTGTTTGGGTTCTTTTTGTAGTTGTTATATATTCATGAGTCAGTAGTCATGACAGATCACAGCTTTTAGTGAACATTGTCATCCGCACCATGTTAAATTAAAAAGCAGGAGGCAGCCGGGCGCGGTGGCTCAAGCCTGTAATCCCAGCACTTTGGGAGGCCGAGGCGGGTGGATCACGAGGTCAAGAGATCGAGACTATCCTGGCTAACATGGTGAAACCCCGTCTCTACTAAAAATACAAAAAACTAGCCGGGCGTGGTGGCGGGCGCCTGTAGTCCCAGCTACTTAGGAGGCTGAGGCGGGAGAATGGCGTGAACCCGGGAGGCGGAGCTTGCAGTGAGCCGAGATCCGGCCACTGCACTCCATCCTGGGCGACACAGCAAGACTCCGTCTCAAAAAAAAAAAAAAAAAAAAAGCAGGAGGCCAGGCCAGGCGCAGTGGCTCACACCTGTAATCCCAGCATTTTGGGAGACTGAGGTGGGTGGATCACAACATCAGGAGATCGAGACCATCCTGGCTAACACAGTGAACCCCGTCTCTACTAAAAATACCGGATGGAGACCGGCTCTGCCTGTGTCCTGGTGCCCTGCCCCACAGTGCAGTGGAACCAGAGACAGGGCTGCGGGACGATAGCAGCACTTCAGGAACTGCTGTAAGGAGAAAGGTCCAAGGCAGGAAACACGTCCCATAGGGACAAAGGGGAGCCTGATCACCTCCCGGGGACCGACCACTAATCCAACCCAGAGTGGCTGGGGGTGGCAGGAGTGGCCTGCCAATTTGCCAATTTGGATGAACCTCATGTCCCCACTAATAAGGTGGAAGGGAGAAAACAGGCCAACAGAGTAGCAAGTGCAGCAAGAAAGAGCTTGCTGGCAGGGTGGCAAGAGTGGTTTGCCACCCCAAATGGGAGTGTGTGGGTGCATGTGAACTGGGAGTGTGTGGGTGCGTATGAACCTACTGGGGACATGACAGGGGCTCATTTCGTCCAATGAGGAGCCCTGGGGTAGCAGTGGTGTATGTATGTATGTGTGTGAACGTGGGAGCCTAACTAGGTTCACCCGGGACACAGGAGAGGCCCGTTTCATCTGATGAGTCCTGGGGCAGAGGAGGTGTGTGTAAGTGTGTGAAAGAGATGGTATGGGAGAGGCCAACGCAGGGAGTGACGTGGGGAGGCACAGATCCCTTAGTGTAGGCTGTGTGCTCCGAGGTGAGTGCAGGGGAAATCAGACCTAGGGCACTGCATACGGCTGATAGGACCAGCTCCACGGCTGCAGCAGGCTGTGAGATGGGAAGGCACATTCCTGGCTAAGCAGCATCCGAAACTCTCATAATAGGACCTGGTCTGGTAGACCCGAGACTGAAAGTGTGCCACAAGGAAGGAAATGGGAGGGAAAGCGTCACAACCAACTCCTTTGGAGTGCATGTTAAAAAAAAGTTTTTAAAAAGGATTTAGAGGTGATTGTGGGATGAAACTGGATGCTCAAAACTTAAGGACATACTATGAATTAGAACAGCCCTCTTTTAGTGTTGGATGGCTGGCCGAAGGCAATGTAGAGAAATTGGCCATGTGTTTTAAGGTGGTGATTGGGGTCGAGGACACGACCTAGTCTTTATATTGATTCATGGCTAAATAAATGCAGCCCTGCCTAGCAGTTTACTGTAGAATGCTCGCGGCTCCTGCCAAGATGAACCAGCTGCGCTGGCAGCTACAGAGTTAAAGGGAAAGTCACAGAGGCTTGTAACTCCAACAGTAAAAAACGAAAAGTAAAAACCAAGAGTGGAAGTAAAAATCAGCTGCCCAGGCAGCTATGGAAACAAAAGAAAAGTCTCAGGAAAGAGAAAACCGGTTTTGCAAGAACCAGAGGAGGGAATGGAGACCCCTCCTCCCTACATTCCAATCTTCCCCCTGTTACCAAGGCTAACTGCCCCTAAGGGGTTAAGAGATACAAGCTCCCAGTATCACCCAAGAAGCAGAAATCAGAGCTCCGGGAAGTTTATTTATTTATTTATTTTTTATTTTTTTTTTTTTTGAGACGGAGTCTCGCTCTGTCACCCAGGCTGGAGTGCAGTGGCCGGACCTCATCTCACTGCAAGCTCCGCCTCCCGGGTTCACGCCATTCTCCTGCCTCAGCCTCCCGAGTAGCTGGGATTACAGGCGCCCGCCACCTCGCCCGGCTAGTTTTTTGTATTTTTTAGTAGAGACGGGGTTTCACCGTGTTAGCCAGGATGGTCTCGATCTCCTGACCTCGTGATCCGCCCGTCTCGGCCTCCCAAAGTGCTGGGATTACAGGCTTGAGCCACCGCGCCCGTGAAAGGCTGGAAAAGCCCGTGAAAGGCTGGAAAAGTGAAAGGCTGGAAAAGTCAGGCATGCTGTCTCAGGTCTGGCCATGCCAAATTATGCGTATGCCTCTTAAAGAGGACAAAAGGACCCCCACTAGGACCCAGATGATGCAGTCCAGCTTCAGCACCTACAAAAGTGCTGAGAAGCACTTCTGCAAAGTCTAAAGGATGGTAAAAGAAAAAGGCAACCAATATAAAAAATCTCAGAGGTGCTCTGGGGTGCAGATAAAAGCACCAATGAGTTTGAAGAAAGACTTTGTGAGGGTTCATCAGCGCATGTGGATCAGCAATTGTAAGGCAGATCCTGATCTGATTGGCTTAGCAGGGGCCGAGAATTTAGAGGACTGAGACAGACTGGGCTCCCTCCTTTTAGGCCCTGGGGAGCCTATGGTCTCTATGGAAGTAGAGGGCCGATTAATGGATTTTTTGGTCGATACTGGTGCTGATTTCTCTGTGGTAACTCACCCAGTTAGCCCCTCAACAAAGAACTGTGCTACTATTGTAGGGGCTACTGGGGCCAAAGAAAAGAGACGTTTTTGCAAATCTAGGAGATGTGTTATTGGGGGACAAGAAGCGCAGCATGAGTTTCTATACATGCCAAACTGTCCAGTGCCCTTGTTGGGAAGAGACTTACTCCAGAAACTGCAGGCACAAATTTCCTTTACATCTAAAGGGAATATAACACTGGAGTTTGAAAAGACTAAGGCAATGGTATTGACTCTGTCTGGAGAACTGAGGAATGGCGGCTCTATGAACTGTGTGCCAGTAGGCTACCACAGCCGGACCTACACAGTATGTGGGGAATGCTTTTCAAGGTACCAGGTGTATGGGCTGAGGACAACCCCCTGGACTTGCTGCAAACAGCCCCCCCCCGGTGGTAGTAGAGCTTAACCCTCATGCTGCCCCAGTATGAGTCCGTCAATACTCCCTACCCAGAGAGGCAACCGATGGCATAACAAACCATTTAAATCGGCCCTATAAACATGGGATTATAGTCAAATGCAAGTCCTCCTGGAATACTCCTCTGCTGCCTGTGTGCAAGCCAAATGGTGAATACAGGCCAGTTTACAAGGTGTCCAAGGACGAGGCAAAAGTCTGTTTTCAGGAGGTTGGATATCTAGGATTCACAGTATCCCAAGGCCAGTGCAGGCTTGGAAGTGCACGCAAGGAGGCTGGATGTGCGTTGCCCACCCCAGTTACAAGGCGGCAGATCAGTGTGGTGGGATTCTGCCGAACCTGGATTCCAAACTTCTCCCTTATAGCAAGGCCCTTATATGGCGCTACCAAAGGAAAAGAAAGAGAGCCCCTTCTATGGGAAAAGGAACAAAAAAAGGCCTTCAAAGGTATAAAGGAAGCTCTCATTCAAGCCCCGGAACTAAGGTTGCCAGATTTTAAAAAAGCCCTTCTTTTTGTATGTGGATAAACGAAAGTGGTGGCAGTCGAAGTCTTTTTTTTTTTTTTTTTTTGAGACGGAGTCTCGCTCTGTCGCCCAGGCTGGAGTGCAGTGGCCAGATCTCAGCTCACTGCAAGCTCCGCCTCCCGGGTTCACGCCATTCTCCTGCCTCAGCCTCCCGAGTAGTTGGGACTACAGGCGCCTGCCACTGCGCCCGGCTAGTTTTTTGTATTTTTTAGTAGAGACGGGGTTTCACCGTGTTAGCCAGGATGGTCTCGATCTCCTGGCCTCGTGATCCGCCCGTCTCGGCCTCCCAAAGTGCTGGGATTACAGGCTTGAGCCACCGCGCCTGGCCGGCAGTCGAAGTCTTAACTCAGTTGTTAGGCTCTTGGCACTGGCCAGTAACATACTTATACAAAAGACTAGACTTGGTGGCTTTAGGTTGGCCCCACTGCCTCAAGGCGTTGGCAGCTACTGCAGTCCTCATAGAAGATGCCAACAAGCTGGCCCTAGGTCAGAAGATAACAGTCCAGGTGCCACATGATGTAGTCACCTTAATGGAGCAAGGAGGACATCGTTGGCTGTCCAACTGTAGAATGCTAAAGTATCAAAGTCTTCTGTGTGAAAATCCCCAGGTAACACTGGAGACTGTAAATACCTTGAACCCAGCTACCCTGCTGCCTGTGGAGGAACCCAATTGGAAGGACCATGGGTTGCCTCACTGCTGGTAGGAGCTTCCCCACTGTTGCATAAATATGGTGGACCAAGTGTTCTCGAGCCGGGAAGATCTCAGAGATACCCCCTTGGAAAGCCCAGATGCTAAATACTTCACTGATGGTAGCAGTTTCCTAACAGATGGGGTGCGATATGCAGGGCATGCAGTAGTGACCCACACTAGGTAGTCGAGGCTCAAGCCTTACCTTCTGGGACTTCTGCTCAGAAGGCTGAATTAATAGCATTAACCAGAGCACTGTTACTGGCCAAGGGGAAGAAAGTAAACATATATACTGATTCACGATATGCTTTTGCAACCCTGCAAGCCCAAGAGGCAACATGCAAAGAGGAAGGACTTTTGACTACCGAAGGAAAAGAAATTTAAAAAAAAATAAAGAGGAAATGTTGCAATTATTAGAAGCCATATAAGCTCCAAAGAAGGTGGCTGTCATTCATTGCAAAGGACACCAAATCAGGAAAAGCTATGAGGCACAAGGCAACAGAAAGGCAGATCAGGAGGCTCGGCAGGCAGCAAGGAGCAAGGCTTCACCTGAAGAAAGAACTCTAGCAATGCCTCTCCTTACAGAGCCCCCTTTACCGGAGGTGCCCAATTACTCTGAAGTGAAAAAGCTTGGTTTGGTCAGGAAACAGGAAAATATATTAAAGGTGGATGGTGGCTGTTCTCTGATGGGAGGCTAGCCATCCCAGAAACAGTAGCCCCAAGGTTTGTGAAAAAGATCCATCAAGGAACACACATTGGAAGGACGGCCCTAGAGACTTTAATAGGTCGGCATTTCTGTGTGCCACGGCTCTCTGCCATCACCCGTGCTGTTTGTGAACAATGTCTATCCTGTGCCCGGAATAATCCAAAACAAGGACCTACTCGACCTCCAGGAATTCAGGAAGTGGGAGCTGTGCCCTGTGAGAACCTGCTTGTAGACTTTACAGAGTTGCCTTGAGCAAGAGGTTACCAGTATACACTAGTGTTTGTTTGCACCTACTCGGGGTGGGCTGAGGCCTTCCCCACCAGAACTGAAAAGGCATGAGGGGTGACAAAGGTGCTACTGAAAGACACCATACCAAGGTTTGGGTCACCTCTAACCCTAGGATCAGACAATGGTCCTGCATTTGTGGCACAAGTTGTGCAACAGCTGACTCAACTTTTAAAGATCAAATAGAAACTGCACACAGCCTACTGACCACAGAGTTCAGGGAAGGTGGAACTCATGAACCGGACATTCAAACAACTACTGAAGAAATTGTGTCAAGAAACTCATCAGAGGTAGGATCAGGTCTTGCCCGTGGTCCTCCTCCGAGTCGGGTGCACCTCCACCAAACAAACTGGGTATTTGCCCTGTGAGATTTTGTTCGGCCGGCCACCCCCACCCCCATCACAAGTCAGATTAAAGGTAATTTCTATAAATGAGAACAACTAACTTTAAGAAGGCAAATGCAGACTTTAGGTATGGCCATGTAAAAATGCATGGCTAGGTATAGAAAAATGACTGTAAGTCTAACAGACCCAGTACACCCTTTAAACCTAAGGATTTTGTTTAAGCTAAAAAAAATGGAATCCAACCAATCTAGGACCCATATAGGATAGACCTCATATTGTAATCATGTCTACTTCCACTGCTGTGAAAGTTGCAGGTGTCACACCTTGGATTCATCCTAGCCGGCTGAAACCAGCGGCAGCAGTGACTCCTGACGATGACCAGCGGATTAACCAACAAGACCCAGATCTCCCCACCCGAATAGTCCTACGCCTACCGGTAAGAAGGACGACTGCCCTGCTCTGACCACACTGGAGGCTGGTCAGTCTACGCACGGCTGAAGCTTGAGAATCCTGCAAGCTCTGCTCTAGTCACATCCCGGAAGCTGACTAGTCTATGCACAGCTGAAGCTAAGAGGACCATCTCCGGATAAGTGAATGTGGATACCATTTATAAGCCTAGTTATAATTCTATCAGTACTGATTGTTCTGTTGTCATGTTATTACTGCAAATGCTGCAAATGTCTATGCCCAGAAGAAGGTTTGCTATGCCCATGTGTAGTGTTAGCATGTTTCTATTACATACACTGATGTTGTTACCATTTCCGCCTATACTAGAAGAGGAGAAACCTTTAGAAGGATGCCCACACTGTGTACACACTAACTGAGTAAAAACATACGACAGTTAAAACTCTACTGTATCATATCTACTATAAATGTACGAGAACCAAGTTACAAACCTACACATACAACCAGAAACAGTCTGCAATGGTTTAACACAAGAGAGGCTTAGCAGGAGCAGCCCTAAGTATCTGTACAGAGAACCACAAATCGGATGCCTAGACTGTAACATTCAGTGGTCTATGCTACCACAGCTCCAACACTTATATTCAGGAAGGACTGCTCTGCTAAGTAGTATGTCAATCAAACCAAATTGTAAGACAAGAACATGCAATCCTTTAAAATTTACTATCTTAAAGCCAGAGCTACCTTTTTGGTCTACAGGACAGACGGCACTATTACGAGTTAATACACAAGAAGCAGGCCTTAAAGTTCCACTACTAATGCTGGGCGCGGTGGCTCACGCTTGTAATCCCAGCACTTTGGGAGGCCGAGGCAGGTGGATCACCTGAGGTGGGGAGTTCAAGACCAGCCTGACCAACATGGAGAAACCCCGTCTCTACTAAAAATACAAAATTAGCCGGGGTGGTGGCACATGCCTGTAATCCCAGCTACTCGGGAGGCTGAGGCAGGAGAATCGCTTGAACCCGGGAGGCGGAGGTTGCGGTGAGCCGAGATCGCGCCATTGCACTCCAGCCTGGGCAAAAAGAGCGAAACTCTGTCTCAAAAACAAAAACAAAAACAAACAAAAAACAAAAAAAACAAAAAAAAAAAGTTCCACTACTAATGGTCAAATAGACTAAAAAGACTCAAGTATGTCCAACCCCACAATTTCAGGTCCATAAGTCATTCAATAAGCATTTTGATCAGTCAGTGCCTGAGTTTTCCCATCAACCAAAAACTTACTCAACCAGCTGAAAACATAGCTGGCAGCTTAGGAATTTCCTCATCCCTCGTATGTGGAGGAACTGATATGGGGAACCAGTGGCCAGGAGAGGCAAAGAAATTAATGCCACAAGATAACTTCACTTCGCCTAACCCTGCCAGTGAACCTACAGCCTCAGCCAGTGTTTGGTTGTTAAAAACCTCCATAATTGGAAAATACTGTATCTCCCGTTAAGGAAAGACTTTCACAGAGGCAGTAGGAGAAACCACCTGCCCAGGGCAACGTATTACAACAAGCCGAAAACAAAACTCAATGGAGAAACGCCCAGAACCACTCCTACTTACCAGCTCCAAACGCTTTCTCTCGATTCTCCACTCTAAGCCACTCTTGGCATCAGCTAGAGGCTCCAGATGCTTGGAAAGCACCCTCTGGCCGATATTGGACATGTGGAGCACGGGCATATCGGCAACTGCCGGCTAAATGGACAAGGATGTGTGTTAGAAACAATCAAGCCATCCTTCTTTTTACTTCCTCTAAACCAAGGGGAACTCTTAGGGTATCCAATTTATGATAAAAATAAAAAAACTAGAAGCATAATCACAGCTAGAATACGCAAGTTGGCCCAAGCTCCAGTTTACACTTGGTCCGGATGGTCCCCGGATTCCTTGTTTGGAGGATGGTTCTCAACCTTTGGAGGATTCAAAACCCTCATTGGTAGGTTTTTGCTTATTCTTGGCATCTGCCTCATCCTCCCTTGCCTTTCACCCCTGTGTATTAGGAGTATTCAGTCAACTACAGAGGCAGCAGTAACCCAACACACTACCACGCCGTGGATGGCATTAACCAAATATCAGCCACTGCCAGTAAAAGCAGCAGCTCAGCTCCACCAAGAGGTGGCAAATACTGGTGCTTTCTATTAACACCTTTGTTATACAAAGCACCAAAGGGGGGAAATGAAACAGGAATGAAAAGAAATTAAAGAACGTGTAAACAAAAACTCAGTTTATGTAAGAAAACCCAATTCCCCCTGAGGAAGAGAAAGAGGTGGAGTCCTCTAAAAATTAACTGCCTGTTTTTCTGTCTGTGGCTACTGAGCCTTCTCTCTCCCTATCCCAGGCATTGTGAAGACCGTTTCTCCAGCTGTGCAGCTGCAAGGGCACTAGACCGATAAGTCGTAAAACATGTTGTTCCTTGAAAAGTAAAAAATGATGTAATGCATGTCTCAACTGAGTAACTGTCTTTGTTTCTCGCTTCTGTAACGTGCTTCCCCCTGCACAGATCTCCCCCCGCCCCACGAAATGCTTAAAAGGTAACTCGACTCTTTGTTCGGGGCTCAGTCCTTTGGATGTTAATCCGACTGGGTGGGTGCACCTAAATAATTAAATAATTCCTCCTCCACCCCTCGGTCTCTCTGATTCCTTAATTATCCCACTGCCATTTCAAAGCGTAATTTGCGAGTTTCTTGGGCTAAGAATATAGCTCTAAAGGACTGATGATATCAATTACTCGGGAGTACAGAATATTACCATTCTCGATTTGGTTATCCCCTTCACACTCTAATTTCCACATGGATATTAATAGCACTATTTGAAGTAGAGGAAAAATGAATTTAGTGAGTAGCATTCCTTCAGAATTCTGTGGCAAGCCTAAAATCACATTTACAAAAACAGAGTTAACCGTTACCCTCTTAATTTATGTTAATACCTTCCTGTAATGGTCTGAATTCACATGCTTTGCAAAGTGATCAATTTACCAAAACAATTATGATTTTCCTGGCCGGGTGCAGTGACTCACGCCTATAATCGCAGCAGTTTGGGAGGCCGAGGCAGGTGGATCACAAGGTCAGGAGATCGAGACCATCCTGGCTAACACAGTGAAACTCTGTCTCTACTAAAAACACACACAAAAAATTAGACAGGCGTGGTGGCAGGCGCCTGTAGTCCCAGCTACTCAGGAGACTGCGGCAGGAGAATGGCGTGAACCTGGGAGGCGGAGTTTGCAGTGAGCCAAGATCGCACCACTGCACTCTGGCCTGCGCGACAGAGCACAACTGTGTCTCAAAAAAAAAAAAAAAAAGAAAGAAAATTATGATTTTCTTGCATTCATATGAAATAATTTAACACACTGTTTTATATGTGTGTGTGCGCGCACATGTGCATATATGTATACACACACACTAAGCAACAAACTAGAATTTTTTTTTTTTTTTTTTGAGACGGGAGTCTCCCTCTGTCACCGAGGTTGGAGTGCAGTTGCGTGATCTCTGCTCACTGCAAACTCTGCCTCCTGGCTTCAAGTGGTTCTCCTGCCTCAGCCTCTTGAGTACCTAGGATTACAGGCATGTGCCCCCACACCTGGCTAATTTTTTTTGTTGTTTTCTGTTGAGACAGAGTATCACTTTTGTTGCCCAGGCTGGAGTGCAATGGTGCAATCTGTGCTCACTGCAACCTCCACTTTCTTTCAAATGATTTTCCTGCCTCAGCCTCCCAAGCAGCTTGGATTACAGGTTCCCACCACCACGCCCAGCTAATTTTTTTGTATTTTTAGTACAGACAGGGTTTTGCCATGCTAGCCAGGCTGGTCTCAAACTCCTGACCTCAGGTGATCTGCCCGCCTCAGCCTCCCAAAGTGCTGGGATTACAGGTGTGAGCCACTGCACCTGGCCTTGCTCATTTCTTGATTGTTAGGTTTTTGTTGTTGACTATTTTTTTTAATTGAAGTATAATATACATACAGAGAAGCCACCAATCCCCAGTGGGCAGCTTGGTAAATTATTGTAGAGTGAATATATCTGGACACCAGCCCTCAGATCAAGAAATAGAATATTACCTCCCCCAGAGCACTAAGATAATTGCTATCCTGACTTCTCACCAGATGTTTCTTTTGCTTGTTTTAGAGCTTCACAGAAACAGAATCGTGCAGTACGCATTCATTTGTGTCTGGCTGCTTCTGCTCAGCATTATGTTGCTGAGATTCACCAACTGTGCATGGCAGCTGTTCATCCATTTTCAGTGCTATAAGAATTTTACTCTATAGGCCGGGCGCGGTGGCTCAAGCCTGTAATCCCAGCACTTTGGGAGGCCGAGACGGGCGGATCACGAGGTCAGGAGATCGAGACCATCCTGGCTAACACGGTGAAACCCCGTCTCTACTAAGAAATACAGAAAACTAGTCGGGCGCGGTGGCGGGCGCCTGTAGTCCCAGCTACTCGGGAGGCTGAGGCAGGAGAATCGCTTGAACCCGGGAGGCGGAGCTTGCAGTGAGCTGAGATCTGGCCACTGCACTCCAGCCTGGGCGGCAGAGTGAGACTCCGTCTCAAAAAAATAAAAAGTAAAAAAAAAAAAAAAAAAAAAGAATTTTACTCTATAAATATACTGAGAGGTACTTATCCATTCTCCTGTTGGAAGCTGGGGCTACTGTGAATTGTGCTGATAAAACACTCTAGTGCACATCATTTGGTGAACACATGTACAGTGCACAGTTTTTTGTTTGTTTTTTTTTTGAGATGGAGACTCGCTCTGTTGCCCAGGCTGGAGTGCAGTGGCTGGATCTCAGCTTACTGAACCTCCCAGGTTCACGCCATTCTCCTGCCTCAGCCTCCCAAGTAGCTGGGACTACAGGCGCCCACCACCTCGCCCGGCTAGTTTTCTGTGTTTTTTAGTAGAGACGGGGTTTCACTGTGTTAGCCAGGATGGTCTCGATCTCCTGACCTCGTGATCCGCCCGTCTCGGCCTCCCAAAGTGCTGGGATTACAGGCTTGAGCCACCGCGCCCGGCCCAGTGCACAGTTCTTTTGGGTCTATGCATAGGAGTGGAATGTGGGGATCACAGATGTGGTCTCCTTTAGTAGGTATTACCCAAGGGTTTTCCAAAGTAGTTGTGCTATTTTACATTTCCAAAAGTAGTATATGAAGTTTCAGTTACTCCACATTCTTGCCCAAACTTGGTATCAACAGTGTTTTTAATTTTAGCCATTCGAGTAGGTGTAATATTGGCTTCTCACTGTGGTTTAAATTTGATGGCTTACGAGGTTGAGCATGTTTTATATGCTTTTTGGCCACTGGGATGTTCATTTGTTCTTTCCTCTCCCTTCCTCCCTCCTCCCTCCTCCTTCCCTTTTTTGTCCCTCTTCATTTCTTTCACCTATTGGCCTGCCAGCTTTTTTCTTAATTTTTTAAAAAAATTTATTTTACTTTTAAGTTCTGGGACACATGTACAGAACGTGCAGGTTTGCTGCACAGGTAAACATGTGCCCTGGGACACATGTACAGAACGTGCAGGTTTGTTGCACAGGTAAACACGTGCCATGGTGGTTTGCTGCACTTGTCAACCCGTCACCTAGGTATTAAGCCCTGCATGCATTTTTCTTATTAATGTACAGGAATTCTCTTTATACTCTACCTGTGATTCACCCTCCTCCATTCCCGCCTCTTTTTTTTAAGAGACAGAGTCTCACCCTGTCACCCCGGCTGGAGTGCAGTGGCACAGTCATGGTTCACTGCAGCCTCAACCTCCCAGGCTCAAGTGATCCTCCTGCCTCGGCCTCCCAGGTATCTGGGACCACAGGCATGCACCACCACGTGCCCAGCTAATTTTTCGTTTTTGCTAGATACAAGGTCTTGCTAAGTTGCTCGGGCCGTTCTCTAACTCCTGACCTCAAGAGATCCTCTCACCTTGGCTTCCCAAAGTGCCGGCATTACAGCATGAGTCACTACACCCAGTCCCATCTTTTTGCTCTCTTATTGACGAAAAATTCTTAATTTTACTATCACCCAATGTATCAATCATTTTCTTTGGGGATAGTGTTTTGTCTGTCTTATTGAAGAAATTTTTACCTGACTCCTAAGGAACCTTAAAAATCTCCATATGCCTACAAAGTCCCACTGTTCTAATGCCTATTTTGTGCTAGAAAATAAACAAGGCACTGTCCCAAAGGCTATGCCTATCTTGTGGGAAAACTACCTTCATCATCATTTGCCAAGCCAGATGATCGGGATGAGGATAATTTCCATGGCTCCTGGCATCTGGAACCCTTCCAGAATAGCTGGGATTACAGGCACCCACCACAATGCCTGGCTAATTTTTTGTAGTTTTAATAGAGACGGGGTTTCACCATGTTGGTCAGGCTGGTCTCAAACTCCTGACCTTAGGTGATCCACCCACCTCGGCCTCCCAAAGTGCTGGAATTACAGGCATGAGCCACCTCGCCCAGCCTTGTTCTCTTGTATGTCAGTTACCCCTCCATGAGGCTGCTAAACATCCTCCCAGCACACACACACCTGCACACCCTCACGCAGTTTGCAAGGCAGTGGTTCAAGTTACACTTTAATCCCTCAGGCGTGCTCATCTCGCTCTCCAAACCTGCCCTCTTGCAGGATCTATGGTTCTTCTAAGTGTCCTGGTCACAAGGCAGCTGAATCAACACTCAGAGGTACAGAGCAGGGCACAGTGTGGTCCCTGCATCTGTCTCGCCCCCACGATCTTGACACACAGAGACCTTCCCAGGAGCTGTGACTTGAACTTCACAATCTGCAGGGCCCACCCAGGAGCCGTGTCCTCCTCACAGGCAATGGGATCCCCTCCTCTCTCCACCTGTGTGGGAAGATTGGAAACAAAACATAGAGAACGTGGGAGGAAAAACACTGAGGGGGTGGATGGGCCACACCTGAGGGTCCCCAGGATAGAGGGAAACACTGAGGGGGTGGATGGGCCACACCTGAGGGTCCCCAGGACAGAGGGAAACACTGAGGGGGTGGATGGGCCACACCTGAGGGTCCCCAGGACAGAGGAAAACACTGAGGGGGTGGATGGGCCACACCTGAGGGTCCCCAGGACAGAGGGAAACACTGAGGGGGTGGACGGGTCACACCTGAGCTTACCAAGGTTGGAGGCAAACGCTAAAGGGATGGATGAACCACACCTGAGAGTTCCCGGGACAGAGGAAAACACTGAGGGGGTGGATGGGCCACACCTGAGGGTCCTCAGGACAGAGGGAAACACTGAGGGGGTGGATGGGCCACACCTGAGGGTCCTCAGGACAGAGGGAAACACTGAGGGGGTGGATGGGCCACACCTGAGGGTCCCCAGGACAGAGGGAAACACTGAGGGGGTGGACGGGTCACACCTGAGGGTCCCCAGGACAGAGGAAAACACTGAGAGGATGGATGGGCCACACCTGAGCGGCCCCAGGACAGAGGGAAACACTGAGGGGGTGGATGGGCCACACCTGAGGGTCCTCAGGACAGAGGGAAATGCTGAGGGGGTGGATGGGCCACACCTGAGGGTCCTCAGGACAGAGTGAGGGACGGCTGTTGTTGGGATGATAATTCCACATCTTTGGAGAACAAGAATTCCAGCTAGTTCTCTTCTCTCCAAACAGTGTGGTTATGAACTAGCTCTCACTCCAGGAGGCTTTAAGGCTCCATATAATATCTGTAGTAATAAACAAAAACAGGCCAGCTGCCATGGCTCACACCTGTAGTCCCAGCACTTTGGGAGGCCAAGGTGGGAGGATCACTGAGGCCAGGAGTCTGAGACCAGCCTGGGCAACATAGTGAAAGCCCATCTCTAAAAATAATTTCAAAAAAAAAAAAACAAATAGTGGTAACTGTCACAACTAACATATTGTTACAAACAAAAATTTACACGAAGATGAAAACAACTTTTTTTTTTTTTTTTTTTTTTAATCAAAACGATGCCTCAGTCTAGGGAGCGGTGTTTCCTCTCCGGAAGCAGCTGAAGCCCTGAGCTGCTGTCCACAGGCGGACGGACTCTCCCGGAGCCCCCAGTGGGCCTCGGCTCCTCCACGTCAGCTCCTCTCTTGTCCCTCTGCTGGTCCGCGGGGGCCGCTGCAGCTGGCCAGGTCTCCTGGGAGTCAGAGGGGGCCGTGGGTTCCACCCCAGGGCCCACCTCATCAGCACTGTGCTCTCACCATCTGAGCAGCAGCCCAGAGGAAAAGGAGAAAGAAAGGGGGATGCTGATCCCCCAAGCAAAACGGAAACGCCTCCACCTCCCACCCTCCAAAGCACCCAACAATGGGCCCTGGGCACCGGGGGCCTCACAGGGAGTGTTTGCATCACAGTAAAATCTACAACGTTCCCACGGCGTGTGAGTGGACGCTTCCTCAACGCAGGCATGTCCGGCTGCCCCAAGGAATCTCCGGTAACGTCGAGATCTTTGAATAGGAGCAAGGGATCAAGGCCGATGGCATCTCTGAGGGCCTCAGTTTCCATCCATGAGGGCAAGCTCCCCTTTGGGAATCTGGGTTATGGTTCCCGAGATGGGGACAAGAGGCCTCCACTGACAGCTGTATGTACGAAAATCCATCACGTAAACATGCCTGTGAAAGTCAAAGCAGCACAGTAGCTCACTGGAAAGGTGAAAGTTTCTCATCATCACACCCATAGAGATAATGGGGGCGGGGTGGGGGCAATCGCACGTGTGTGCTCTGTGCACTCACAGCCGCCCCTCCTCTGCTCTCTGGCTCCCGATGTGCGTAGTGAGAGGCAGACACCAGGCTAGAATCAGGAGGCCAGCGCCCTGTCCCAGTGAGTTTGGGTCTTGAGACAGTGAGTAGCAAGGGTGCAGAGAGGAAGGGATTTATCGACAAAGTTATCTGACTTTGATTCTCGAGCTCAATAGGGAGAGTTTGAATAACAAGGGACACTGATACTAACACATGTGTTAAACAGAGAAACTGCTTCTCATATTTGATAGGCAATAAATGTCGCATTTATTTATACTTCTAAGCAAAGTCTCATTCTCACTTGCTCATTTTCGGAGAGTGAGAAAGCCCAAGATCTCATGGCCCTTCCCCTTCCTCGGGTTATGGACACCAGGGCCCTGGGGACTGCAGAGCTGGGGAGGTCTCCTGGGAGTCACAGGGGGCCATGGAGGAGAGCGGAGGAGAGAATGCTGTTCTTGGGTGTGATCAGGTGGCTGTCAGATCCCTGCTCCTACATTCGGTAGGGAGTGACCTTCGGAAAATTATGTAACCTCTCTAAGTCTCGGTTTTCTCATCTGAAAAATGGAGCTGATGGTAATAAACCTCATCCAGGAGAACAGTATTTGTTGATCATCCTCATGGCATTCTTTTTAAGAGCTTCACAGCACTCCATTATATGGGCATTAAATCGTTAATTTATTGTGTATAATCTCAGCTCACTGCAACTTCCACCTCCTGGGTTCAAGTGACTCACCTGCCTCAGCCCCCCGAGTAGCTGGGATTACAGACATGCGCCACCACACCCGGCTAATTTTTGTATTTTTAGTAGAGATGGGGCTTCACCATGCTGGCCAGGCTGGTCTTGAACTCCTGACCTCAGGTGATCCACCCACCTCAGTCTCCCAAAGTGCTGGGATCACAGGCCTGAGCCATCACTCCGGGCTCATAGACCTAAATGTAAAACACATTTGTTGAACGCCACGAAACCAGCAGCTTTGCTGTCACCACCAGAGGGCCTCACATGATTTGGAGAATTTTCAAACAGGGATATTGATGCAAACAAACAGGAAGGACCAGTAGCTCTGCTCGTCTCCCCAGAGACCAGAACCTGCCCAAACCACCCAGCATCCCTGACTGATGACGGTGCCTGAGTGCATGTGAAGAGAAGACACGGCGTGGGGAGATGCCTGTGGAAAGCAGATGGCCTGAGCTCTGTGTGCACGCCCCAGTCCACGGGGAGATCCATCAGCAGCAATGGAAGCCTCACCGACTCAAGGTGTTAGTGCACAAATTCACACAACTGTAGGTTGAATACCATGCATGCAGATAAAGGAGCGGTTCCTGGGAAGCCACGCATAAGAACAGAAACAAACAAAAAATGAGCAGAGGCGGCTGTGGCTACACACTGCTGACTGAATTTACAAATTTAGTACAGGCAGGTTACAAACAAATGAACAAAACAGTAAAAACAATTCTCAGGAGAAAAGAATCAGAATCCAGCGTAGAACAGTCTATAACCTAAAGCATCCAGTGTTCAATGATAAGTTATAAGACAAAAAAACAGGAAAGTGTGGAGGGAACCAGTCAATAGAAACTGTCTTCATGTCCCTAGATGTCACACTTAGCAAACAAAGACTTCAAAGCAGTTACTGTATGTTAAAAGAACTAAAAAAATGGCCAGGCATGGTGGCTCATGCCTGTAATCCCAGCACTTTGGGAGGCCGAGGCGGGCGGATCACTTGTGGTCAGGAGTTCAAGACCAGCCTGACCAACATTGAGAAGGCCAGGAGGGTGAAGGGAACTGCAGGGGTGGGTGGTGGTGGGCAGGGCTGGGATTTAGCCTCCTCCTGCCACTGCCCACCCACCCTTAGGAGCCCTTTGTGAGGGGGAGGCCCCAGCTCTGTGATGTGGGCCTGGGCCCCAATAAATACTCCCAGAGGGGATGCCCAGGGCTCAGTAGCCGGAGGACAGCAGTGCAGCTGACATGGATATTCTCTTTCCTCTGAGTGTTACTGATACAGAGCTGTGCCCCAGCCCCGTTCCCCAGATCATCCATCTCATCCTCTTCGTTGGGTTTAGCCTGGTGTTCCTCATCATCTTAAGCCCCTACTTTCCCAGGGAGCCGTCCTCAGTGCCTCCCAGAGAGGAGAACAGCGAGAATGTAAGGAGCCCTCAGCCCACACCCAGCAGAGAATGATTCTATTTTTCCTGCTCTCTTTTCCACTTTTCCAAATCAAGCAGAGGCGCTCCTGTGATGGGAAGTCTCATCATCCCTCTAGGGACAGCAGGGCAGGCAGGGGTTGGAGTGGGCATAGGATTTCCATCCCCAGCTCCCAGACCATCTGTGGGGTGCACGGGAGGCGTCAGAGCAAAAACAAACCCCGGGACTCAGCGGCGAGGACCCGGTCCTGAGAGGGGTGAGGTCTCTGTGGGAGGACAGGCCCTGAGCCCGGGCTCATCAGCCGCCTTCCCGGGCAGGTGCCTCGGGGCCCAGCCTCTGTGTGGGGTGCTCTGGCGGCTGTGCTGAGCCCCTGAGAGCCCCCACCTGAGCCTGGACTCGCCTCTGGCCTCCTCGGAAGCCGAATCCTCCCCTGCCAGCTCAGAGGCTCCTGCGGACGCAAGTGTGTGTGGTTCCCAAGCAGGGGAACAGGCACTGAGGACGCCCAGGGTGGGCCTCACATAGAAAACCCCTCCGTGCATGGCCGGGCGCGGTGGCTCAAGCCTGTAATCCCAGCACTTTGGGAGGCCGAGACGGGCGGATCACGAGGTTAGGAGATGGAGACCATCCTGGCTAACACAATGAAACCCCGTCTCTACTAAAAATACAAAAAAATTAGCCGGGCGAGGTGGCGGCGCCTGTAGTCCAGCTACTCGGGAGACTGAGGCAGGAGAATGGCGTGAACCCGGGAGGCGGAGCTTGCAGTGAGCCGAGATAGCGCCACTGTACTCCAGCCTGGGCGACAGAGCGAGACTCCGTCTCAAAAAAAAAAAAAAAAAAAAAGAAAAAAAGAAAACCCCTCCGTGCTTTTCGAAGAAGGAAACCAGAACAGGTTATTATGCACTTTAGAATCGAGTGAAAGGAAAGAGAAGCACAGGGCTCCGTGAGCCGGGCGGAGAAAGTGTGTCATTCACGAGCACTGTGGGTCTGCAGCTGTGGGGACAGGAGACTGAGACCCGGCCTGCGCCCTCACTCTGTCTTGTCTCTCAGGATAAAGCTGAAGTGGGGGAATGGCTCAGGATCGGAAATAAATACATCACCTGGAAAGGTAAGGCTCTGAGGGTCCCAGAAGCCCCAGAGATGACAGCTTCACCTGTCCCTAGGAATAAGCACCAAGTCTCCTAGGAAGTCATTTGCAGAGGCCTGGTGGGGAAGCTCCTGGTAAGGCGATTGGAACCTGGGATATGTCTCCCGTTCCCTGCTGGGATGAAGCCTTGGGGTCCAGGGAGCGGGTGTTGCCCAGGAGGGGACTGTGTGGGGGAGGGGACCAGTGACCACCTGGACATGCTGGAGGGGATGCAGGTCTATGTGGGCAGCTGTTTAACATGGCTGAGTCCTCTTTGAGAGTGCCCCGTCCTCTCTCCCCAGGAGGTGGCATGTCGGGAAGCACTTTGTAAATGACAAAGTGCTGGCCCCCAGGCACCTGGCTCTCACTCTTGGGGCCCTGTGGCCTTCCACAGGGATGCTGGGGCTCCAGGGTCTAATCCCCGATCCCGGGGTCTCCCCTAAGGGCACATGCACTCAGCCTCCTGTAAGTCCCAGTTTCTTCCCTCACCACCATAACCCATCTCCTGCTTTCCAGCTTGGAGAAGTCTCTTGAAAAAACTGGAGAACGTTAAGGACAACACTCTCCTGCTAGAAAAGTGAGTCTCTTTCCCCTTCTCTCCCGTGTCCTTCCTACCTGGACCCAGGATGCCAGCCCAGGGCCTGGGGCTGATGTGGGAGAGGAGATCACAGCCGTGATGTCACTAAAGCCCTGGAGCAGAGGTAGGCAGAGCTTTGTGAAGTCAGCATGGGGGGCCCTGGAGGGGCGTGGGCCGCAGGTGCCCAGTGCTCCTGGCTGCAGCCTGTGCCTCCTGTGCCCTGCAGGCTGCTGAGGAAGCTCCCTGGTGAGGTCAGCTTCCATTGTCTTCTAAGCCGACACCGCTTGAGGAAGTTGTTTGAACGAGGCCCTTGGAAGGTTCACTGGCCAGGTTGGGGGCAGTATGGGAAAGCTTCTCCCACCAGATTGTCTCTGGGCTCCCCTGTCTCATCTGGCCTCCACGCCATCATTAGTCCCAAAGACCTCCATACGGTCCTCTGGGTCTTTGTCATGCCTGTGTTCCTCCAAGCTCCCAGCGTCTTCATGTCCTCTTGAGGGGTGACAACGTACTAGCAGCCCTTGCTGGTTCTCGGCGCCTCCTCAGTCTTGGTGTCCGCTCTGGCCGCGCTCAAGGAGCCCTTCAGCCCGCCTCTGCGCTGCGGGGGCCCTTCGCTGGGGCTGGCCGAGGCCGGAGTCCGCTCCCTCTGCTGGCCCGGAGGTGTTGGGGGGAGGCGTGGGCGGGAGCTGGGGCGCTGGCGGGCAGGAGCGGTTCCGGGTGAGCGCGGGCTCGGCGGGCCCTCCTCAGAGCAGCCGGAGGGGTGCCTGCTGGACTCCAGCAGGGGACCAGCGCTCTCTTGGCTGCGGGAGCGCCCTGGCTAGACGCCGCAAACTCCCACGCACCAGCACCAGGGAGCGATGAAGCCCGCTGGGCTTCCGGAACCGGTGGTTACTTGGAGAACTTTTCTGTCCAGCTAAAGGATTGTAAACGCACCAATCAGCCCTCTGTGTCTAGCTAAAGGTTTGTAAATGCACCAATCAGCACTCTGTCAAAATGGACCAATCAGCACTCTGTCAAAACGGACCAATCAGCACTCTGTCAAAACGGACCAATCAGCACTCTGTGAAAACGGACCAATCAGCACTCTGTGAAAACGGACCAATCAGCACTCTGTGAAAACGGACCAATCAGCTCTCTGTAAAACGGCCCAGTCAGCGCTCTGTAAAATGGACCAATCAGCAGGATGTGTGTGGAGCCGGATAAGGGAATAAAAGCAGCTGGCCCCAGCCAGCCGCTGCAATCCATTTGGGTCCTTTTCTGCATCGTGGAATCTTTGTTGTTTAGTTTTATGTGCCCTCTGGGTTGGCGCTGCCTTTATGAGCTGTAACAGTCACCTCAGAAATCTGCAGCTTCACTCCTGAAGCTGGCCAGACAAGGACCAACTCCGGATGTGCTGGGGTTAAGAGCTGTAACGCTCACTGGGAAGGTCTGCGGCTTGAGCCCGCCAGAAGGAAGAAACTCTAGACACGCCATCTTTAAGAAGTGTAACACTCACCGCAAGGGTTGGTGGCTTCATTCTTGAAGTCACCGAGGCCAAGAACCCACCAATTCCAGACCCGCTGTGACGCACCCTTTATATGAGCCGTTTGCAAGCACCGTATCAGCAAACCTGGGCACCTCTATAAAACCCTTGGGGTCGCTGTCATCCCTCAGCTTCTCCCAGTGACCAGAGATTTTGCATTCCCTGGAGCATCCTTCACACAAGCCACGTGGGCGTTCTCCCCACCACGGAATCCTGGCTGGGTGTCCTGGTCTGACTCCACCCAGGCTGATTCCGAAACTGACGCCACAATATACCCAATGTGCGACGCCCCTGAGCTGTGTAGCTAGTGGGTGCCTTTTAGCCCTCGAGTGATCCAAGGCATTGGTCGCTACAGTGATCCCAGCCTGCGCCTGTCCTAGAGGCAGGAGGCTGCTAGAGCCCAGTGCCTCTGCACCTCACCCATTCGAGCACCCTAATCTTACCACCCACCTACCAAACGCTTCCCTCTAGGGAGATCCCACAAGCAGGCAGGTGGAGGCAGGAGCCCCACTTCCCTTGGCCTGGATGTGGCAAAGCTGCTGGATGCAGAAGACACGAAAATCTCAGACACTCCCATGGACACCGCACATCCAACATCCACAACAATTAGGAATATCCTGAGGGCAACGTGGAGCTGCGTCCCCTCCCTGATCGGGGTACCCCGCAGTTGGGGAAATGTGTGTTCTAATGGGTTAGGAGAGGAACCTGCAGAGACGCTGGCTGTGTCTAGGCCGAGAGCAGGCGTGTCCGGGTACACACGATAAAGTGTTCAAGGCAGTTTATTACAGTAAAAGAGAAAATACGTCCTCTGTGTTTCCTGTGGCTGCTGTAACAAGCTCCTACAGGCCTGGGGGTTCACAGCAACAGAAACTTACCCCCTCACAGTCCTGGAGGCCAGAAGACAGAAATCAAGGCCTGGAGAAGGCAGGGCCAGGCTCCCTCCTGAGGCTCTCGGGAAGGAGCATTCCTGGCCTCTTCCGGCCTCCAGCGGCTGCTGTGGCGTTCCTGCGCTGTGGCTGTGTCCCAAGACCTACTCCATCCTTCACAGGGCCTTGTTGCCTGTGCGGCGGGTCTGGGTGGAAGCTCCCTTTGCTTCTTTCTTATAAGGCGTTTAGGGCTGGCCTGGAAGACTCAGGATATGCTCCTCTTCTCAGGGTCCCTCCCCTAATCACGTCTATCACCACACAAGGTGATGCTCAGGGGCTTCAGGGCTTAGACATGGGTGTATCTGCGGGAGCCATGATCTGCCTACCATAACCTCCAAGTCATTCGAAAGAGGAAGGCGAATACAGAAAACTGAGTCTCTCTACTAGAAATTAGGAAAAGAGAGAGAAAATAGAAGTTTAGAAAAGCCAGGACAAAAAATTAAGTGGTGGAAATAATTCTCATAGATCAATAAAAATAAGATCCATAAATGTACAGAACAGAGCCTCTCCGATTGGACACAAAACAAAATCTAGCCAGATGTTGCTTACAAAGGTCACAGTGAAGTGTAGAAAGGTAGAAGGCAAGAGGGTGTGGAATAGTATGCAGTGTGAGTGCGGATGGGAAGAAAGCCGGGGTGACCGGGTCAATACCCAACCTAGACTTAAATACACAGGGTCCCTGGGAATGGAGACTCCCAGGTACAGAGCCTATAAGGGTGAGTGAGAGCAGGTGACCAGCTTTGTAGAGGAAAAGGCACTTCCCTGAAGGCTGTGGGGCCCATTCCAGCCTGGCTATGGGAGGACAGCTCTGACCCATCCTCCCATGGGTGGGGTGACCCTGGCCCAGACTAGGGACCATGCAGTGACGGCCAGAAGGCCCTGTTGTGATCATGAAGTTGGGAACTGCCTAAACCGTCTTCACGGAGCCTGTGTGTCCAGAGGGGAATTTCAGGCACATGGAATGCGATGTGAAGGCCACGGTTGCTGAGGACAAGGCTGGGTCAGCGCTAGGCTGGTTTCCAGGAGATGGCAGCAAAGCCACAGAGAAGCCTGGGGAGGGCAGAAATGCACAAGGAGGGGTGGAGCCTGGAGCCTGGCTGGTCCTTGGTGTCGGGGGCTTGAGGGGACCCTGCTTCTTTCTCTGGGAGCCCTGTGGCCCCAACTGGAGGACAGGAGGTGGATGGGCTGGTCCCTGAGGCCCAGGCAGCATTAACTGCGTGTGGAGCCAGGTTTCGTCTGAGCCCTCACAGGCCGGGCCTTTCCCTGCCAGGGACGTGCTGTTTTTACCCCCTAGCAGCCTCCATCCCTCCATCCTGAGCCCTCAGGGACCCTGTTGAGGAAGCAGGAATTAAAGACCCACCCTCCAGGACCATGCAGGCTGTCCTTTGTTTACACTTGGAGAGCTTCTCGAGGCCAGACTCCTTTTTAACACTAGAGCCTCTCCAAGCTCACCAGCACTCTCACCATGCACACACACACACACGAGCATGCACGCGCGCGCACACACACACACAGATGAGCGTGCACGCACACATGCACACATTCCAGGATTTTAAACACTTTCCAACACATCTCAGCACTCACTAGAACTATTTCAGTATTTTAAGAGCCTGTATCGACCGTATGTGAAGGCCATTCTCTCTGGGATCGCACACTAAGTCTCGGGTCTCCGTGTGGGGGTTTCACCCGAGTGTGGGGAGCCTTCCTCCTTTGAGGCCATTCAGCTCCCTCCAACTTCATGCCCTGGGCATCGCCCAACTGAGGTCAGCCCGGGTTGGGTCCCAGCAAAGGACGAGGTCCTCTCCTGACGGCAGAGGGTCATCTTCCCCACCCTGAGGCCCCCACTCTGCCTCAGCTTCCTGCTACAAAGCCTGGACTGGCCCCAGGACCTGGGCTGGTGGGCTCCTTCACCACCTTCAGAAGCAGCCATGAGCCAGCGAGAGTGGGGGAAGCCACACCACCCCCATGAGGGGCAGGCAGAGGGGTGGTCAGGGGTGGGAATGTGGCCTCTGTAGCAGACTGCCTGGGCTCAGATCCCAGCCATGCTTCTGACCGGCCATGGAACCCCAAGCAGTCAGCTGACCCCTTCCAGCCCCAGTGCCCTCATCTGGTAGCAGCCAACAGGGACACGCCCAGGCGGGGTCTTGGTGTCACGTCTATCACTGGGGGAGGTTGTCAAAGCACACCATATGGGTCATCAGTTACGGGCAGCACAACAGTACAGCCCACTTACGGAGGAGGAGGGAGGCTCAGGTGTGAAGGACGTGACCAGGGGACATGCTGCTGAGTGGCCCCATCCCTGTCCAGGCCACAGCTTCAGCCTCCCAGCCACAGCCTGTCCCCAGGGACCCCCGGGCCACATCAGCAGAAGCTGGAGGACATGGGCCTCTTGGGCCTGGAGTCTCAGAGCCTGTGTCGGTTAATTTCATGGGTCTGCCTGACTGGCCCACAGAGGGGAGGCATTTGGCCAAACATTATTCTGGGTGTGTGTGAGGGAGTTCTAGGTGAGATTAACACTTGAACCAGTGGAATGCAAAGCAGATGGCCCTCCCCAGTGTGGGTGGCCCCTACAATCCATCAAAGACCTGAACAGAACACAAAAGCCGGGTAGGAGAGGATTCATTCTGGGTTTGGTGATAGGGTGCTCGCAGGTGGCTGGTGTGAAAGGTGCTTCGGGGGACACAAAGGTTCTGGTGGCTTGGAGGAGCTCAGCGATGACAGAGACCCCAAGGATTCTACAGAAGTCTTCGGGACTGATGACGGCATGGAGGCCAGAGGAGCTGGGGGAGCCTGTGGGGACACATGGAAGCTGGTGGGAGAAGCTTTCCCACACCCCCCACGTGGCCGGTGGTTCCTCGCAGGGGCTCGTTCGTACACCGGCCCTGGGCGGTCTTGGCGTGGAAGGTGATGGGAGCTGCCCTCAACAAGGAGCTTCCTCAGGCACCTGCAGGAGACAGGAGGCACAGGCTGCAGCCAGGAGCACTGGGCCCCTGCGGCCCACGCCTCTCCAGGGCCCCCCATGCTGACTTCACAAAGCTCTGCCTACCCCTGCCCCAGGGCTTTAGTGACATCACGACTGTGATCTCCCCTCCCACATCAGCCCCAGGCCCTGGGCTGGCATCCTAGGTCCTGGTAGGAGGGAGAACACGGGAAAGAAGAGGAAAGAGCCTCACTTTTCTAGCAGGAGAGTGTGGTCCTTAGTGTTCTCCAATTCTTTCAAGAGACTTCTCCAAGCTGGAAAGCAGGAGATGGGTTACGGTGGTGAGGGAGGGATTAACACTTGAATCCGTGGACTGCAAAGCAAAGGCGCTCAGTCTGGCCAGGAGGGGGTGACTACCTCCCACAGGCCCCCGAGTGGTGGGTGCATCCCAGGCTAACATTCCCTGGCCGGGCAGTCCCTGTTGAAATGAGGTGGGAGCACTGGCCAGCAGACGAGGGCAGAATCCCACCCTCCTGGCTCCACAAAAGGACGGAGTCCTGTGCAGCAAAGACTTCAGGAGGTGGCCAGATGTGGTGGCTCATGCCTGTAATCCCAGCACTTTGGAGGCCAGGGCAGGCAGATCACCTGAGATCGGGAGTTCAAGGGCAGCCTGGCCAACATGGTGAAACCTCATCTCTACTAAAAGTACAAAAAAATTAGCTGGACGTGGTGGCGAGCGCTTATAATCCCAGCTACTCCGGAGGCTGATGCTGGAGAATGGCTTGAACCAGGGAGGTGGAGGTTGCAGTGAGCTGAGATTGCACCACTGCACTCCAGCCTGGGCAACAGAGCAAGACTCCATCTCAAAACAAAAAACAAAAAACAAAAAACTCCAGGAGGCATCGTCCCTGGGAGCTTTTCTCCAGCCTCAGAGCCCACCTAGCATCCAAGTGACAGCATGTAGCTTTCCTTTTGTGAGGGGAGCCCGTGGGATTCACTCCCTTTTCCTATTTCCTCCAGGGTGAAGCCTTGTGTGTTGGGACAATGTGGGGTCAGGGACTGTCTGGGTGGCCCTAGCGAGCCTTTCCTTATGGAGTTCTAGGGGCCATCAGGGCAAGGGGAGCATGCCCAGGGCAGCCGTCCCCAGGGGTGTTTGGATACAGGCCAGGAGCAGGCTGCTTTGTGATGGTGGGGGGAGGCAATGAGAGTCCTCTGAGAGGCTCCCTTGGGCGCTGGAAAGATGGGAGATGGGGAACCGCCTCCTGCCTGGACCAGTTGATGCCCCGAGCCACTCCCTTGGGTCCTCACCCCTCCTTCCAGGCAGTGGGGACGTGGGTTTCCAGGGGAAGCCCGGCCTTTAGGGAGAGTGGGAATCTGACTTTGATCTTGCAGCTCCGCATTTTTCCTGCACGTTTGCTGTCAGGGGCCTCAGGGCCAGTGCTGAGTCCCAGGTGTCGTAACCCAGCGAGTTGTAGAGATAACACCACACTCTGAGACTAATTCAGGAGTCTTATTCTCTTGGCCCCGAGGAAGGGGCAGATTTCTTTTTATAACTTTGATCTAAATAGGGGAAGGGGAGTCCAGCTGGAGCAATTTTTTTTTTTTTCTTACAGAAGCAGAACAGGCAAAAAGTTAAAAGATAAATGGTTACAGAAACAGTTACAGGAAAATAAACAGTTCCAGGTGCAGGGGCTTCAATTATCACAAAGTGATAAACACAGAGCCTTTGGGTACCACTAACCGAGCGCGTTCCCAGGAGCCGCTGGCACAGCTTGCCGCAGTATCTTATCAGTAAGCGCACTCCTGGGTGTGCCTGGAGTCAGCTTGCACCAGTTATGTCCTTAAAGGAGGGGGACAAGGGGCTGCAAGCGAAGAAACCAAAATGGAGTCTGTCTGGATCTCTCAGCTAAGAGAGAGTTAATCAGGTTAAAACAAGGTAGGGTATCACACAAGATCTTAGGGTGGGAAAGATGATTCCTCAGATTTCCTGCAGGCATTCGAGCATGGTGGAAGGATCAGTGGAGCCTCCGGTGAAACTTGGCTGATTGAGCACTTCATTTATTTTCACTCTCACAGGATCCTTCCAAAAGATTATCACAAATAAATAGAGAATTCTGAAACCTACAAAGAAAAATACAGCAAAAGAGCAATGAATCAGTTTCAAAGCCTAGGCGGAGAGGCCGTAGGATGACTGACAGCAACCCCCTGTGGGACTGGAGAGCAGACGGTTTGGTGGAAACAGCGCCCAGTCCCACAGAGGGAACTTGAGGAGACGCAAAGGGACTGAGCCAGCAGAGCCGGCCCCAGACCCCCGCCCCAGCCTGGGGGAGCTGCAGGTGTGTTCTGGGAACACACTGTTCTGTCCTTTCTGTTTTTCTCATCGTATAAACTCTGGTTCTAGAAACAACTGACCTGTAGCCAGCTGGCTTGGAGCATGTGGTAATGGGGCTGGGCTATTTACAGCCCATTGTGACTGCTTACAGCCCTACTTACAGGCTGTACCGTGGCCACCTCCCACCACGGTGCTCAGCTGTGACGTCAAAATAAGGCAGAGCCGGCCGGGTGAGGTGGGGCAGGGGGACGGGAGCTGTACACACGCGTGCTGGGGGCTCAGGGACTCAATACTGTCCGGGGCCGGGGCTGTAAACATGACTGGGGTGGCCCCTGTGCCATGGGGAGGAAGCCCAGAGGGAAAATGTCATTCTCATCACATCACACCAAGGGTATCTGCTATTAACATGGCTCATCACTTTTTAAAAATTGTTAGATTCAGTGGGTACATGTGCAGGCTTGTTACATGGATAAACTGTGTGGTGCTGAGGTTTGGGCTTCTAGTGAACCTGTCACTCAAATAGTGAACACAGTACCCAACAGGTGGTTTTCCAGCCCTTCCCCTGCTCCTGCTCTCCACACTTTTTGAGTCCCCAGTCACATTTTTTTTTTTTTTTTTTTTGAGACAGAGTCTCTGTTGCCCAGGCTGGAGTGTAGTGGCATGATCTCAATGCCCTGCAACCTCGGCCTCCCGGGTTCAAGTGATTCTCCTGCCTCAGCCTCCTGAGTAGCTGGGACTATAGGCACTCACCACCACACTCAGCTAATTTTTGTATCTTCAGAAGAGATGGGGTTTCACCATGTTGGCCAGGCTGGTCTTGAACTCCTGACTTCAAGTGATCTGCCCACCTTGGCCTCCCACAGTGCTGGGATTCCAGGCGTGAGCCGCGGCGCCTGGCCCTTGGTCCATGGTTTTAAATACACCAATGACACCTATAAATTGATGATTCCTACATTACATCTCTAGCCAAAACTCTCGGCCGATTTCTAGATTGTACCCGTGCTTCCGCAGCTTCTAGTGCCACTGGTATGTCTGATGCCATCTGACATTTAAGGTCAAAAGGTTTCTGAAGCCACCACACAACTCACATCCAGATCCTCCCCCCGTGTTTTCCATCTCAAAGTAGCATCCTTCCCGCCCTTCCCCACCTATCCCGTAATTTACCTGTTTCTGCGGCCCCAGTTTCTCTCAGTGTTCACATGAGCAAGACCAGCTGGTTTCATCTTCAAAATACATCCTGAACCTGTCTACAGTATTATCACCCCAGTCCAAGCAACCCGCAACCATTCCTATCTGGATTCTTCTAGCTGCTTCCTACCTGGCATCTCTGCTTCCACTCTTGCCCCTGCTCCCCCCCTAATCTTTTTTTTATTTTTTATTTTTTATTTTTGAGACTGAGTCTTGCTTTGTCTCCCAGGCTGGAGTGCAGTGGCACGATCTCCGCTCACTGCAAGCTCCATCGCCTCCCAGGTTCACGTGATTCTCCTGCCTCAGCCTCCCAAGAAGCTGGGACTACAGGCGTCCGCCACCACGCCTGGCTAATTTTTTTGTATTTTTAGTAGAGACGGGGTTTCACTGTGTTCGCCAAGATGGTTTTCGATCTCCTGACCTCGTGATCCGCCCACCTCGGCCTTCCAAAGTGCTGGGATTACAGGCGTGAGCCACTGTGCCCAGCAGCTCTCCCCATAATCTTTACATGGATTTTTAAAAATAGGTAAATCAGACCATGCCACTTCCCTTCCCAGAGACCTGTGGTGGTTTCTCATCATCAGAATAAGGAGCTCTCCTGATCCAGGCCTTGCTTAGCTTTCTGACTTATTTATTTATTTATTTTTGAGACGGAGTCGTCGCCCAGGCTGGAGTGCAGTGGCGCGATCTCGGCTCACTGCAAGCTCCACCTCCCGAGTTCATGCCATTCTCCTGCCTCAGCCTCCTCAGTTACTAGGACTACAGGCACCCACCACCACACCTGGCTGATTTTTTGTATTTTTAGTAGAGACGGGGTTTCACCGTGTTAGCCAGGATGGTCTCGATCTCCTGACCTTGTGATCCTCCCTCCTTGGCTTTCCAAAATGCTGGGATTACAGGCGTGAGCCACCACCCCTGGCCCTGACTTCCTTTTCTAATGGTGGAGGCAGTTAGAGGTGAGCACCCTGTGGAGACTCGGGCCCTCTATTATGTGGAGGGGAGGGGAGGAAAGGAGGGAGGGAGAGAGGGAAGAAAGGGAGAAAACACCAACAACTCAAAGAATCACCATATAAACAACCTGTGCCCATCAGGAACATGCATCTTGCCTGCTGTTATCTAACAGTTGAGATGTGAAGTGGACTCTCAAATTTGTGGGTTCTTGTTATGGAGAGCTGACCTAGGTTGATCCTCATTCCCTAGGTTGATCCTTATTCCCTAGGTTGATGTTGATCCTCATTCTCTAGGTTGACACTCACTCCCTAGGTTGATATTAATTCCCTAGGTGGATACTCATTCTGCCGGAGCCACTGGAATTTGTAGTTTCTGAAAAGAGTTGTGTTTTTGGCAAAACCTGAATTGGGCATCACTTATGTTCATATATTTAGCCAAAGCCCTAGAAAAACTTTTTTTTTTTTTTTTTTTTTTTTTTTTTTTTTTTTTTTGAGACGGAGTCTCGCTCTGTCACCCAGGCTGGAGTGCAGTGGCCGGATCTCAGCTCACTGCAAGCTCCGCCTCCCGGGTTCACGCCATTCTCCGGCCTCAGCCTCCCAAGTAGCTGGGACTACAGGCGCCCGCCACCTCGCCCGGCTAGTTTTTTTCGTATTTCTTAATAGAGACGGGGTTTCACCGTGTTAGCCAGGATGGTCTCAATCTCCTGACCTCGTGATCCGCCCGTCTTGGCCTCCCAAAGTGCTGGGATTACAGGCTTGAGCCACCGCGCCCGGCCAGCCCTAGAAAAACTTTTTTAAGGCCAGACGCGGTGGCTCACGCCTGTAATCCTGGCACTTTGGGAGGCCAAGTCGGGCAGATCACGACGTCAGAGGATGGAGACCATCCTGGCTAACACGGTGAAACCCCGTCTCTACTAAAAATACAAAAAAATTAGCCGGGCGTGGTGGCGGGCACCTGTAGTCCCAGCCACTTTGGAGGCTGAGGCAGGAGAATGGTGTGAACCCGGGAGATGAAGCTTGCAGTGAGCTGAGATCCGGCCACTGCACTCCAGCCTGGGCGACAGAGTGAGACTCCGTCTCAAAAACACCCTGGGAGTTGGAGGTTGCAGTGAGCAGTCAGAGGAGACCCTAGAACAATAATTCCTGGAAATAACGGAAATTTCAGGGACAAATCCAGATCCTCAAAAACTGTGAAATTGAGGGAGCCTGAGCAGAGATCTGCAAGGAGCCAGATACCATCTGTGTGCCAGGGTGAGAGGACAGAAAATGGACCAGGTCTGTCTCTGACAGGTTGAGCAGATGGAGTGGGAAGGAGGGATCTGGAAGGCCAGGAGGGTGAGGGGAACTGCAGGGGTGGGTGGTGGTGGGCAGGGCTGGGATTTAGCCTCCTCCTGCCACTGCCCACCCACCCTTAGGAGCCCTTTGTGAGGGGGAGGCCCCAGCTCTGTGATGTGGGCCTGGGCCCCAATAAATACTCCCAGAGGGGATGCCCAGGGCTCAGTAGCCGGAGGACAGCAGTGCAGCTGACATGGATATTCTCTTTCCTCTGAGTGTTACTGATACAGAGCTGTGCCCCAGCCCCGTTCCCCAGATCATCCATCTCATCCTCTTCGTTGGGTTTAGCCTGGTGTTCCTCATCATCTTAAGCCCCTACTTTCCCAGGGAGCCGTCCTCAGTGCCTCCCAGAGAGGAGAACAGCGAGAATGTAAGGAGCCCTCAGCCCACACCCAGCAGAGAATGATTCTATTTTTCCTGCTCTCTTTTCCACTTTTCCAAATCAAGCAGAGGCGCTCCTGTGATGGGAAGTCTCATCATCCCTCTAGGGACAGCAGGGCAGGCAGGGGTTGGAGTGGGCATAGGATTTCCATCCCCAGCTCCCAGACCATCTGTGGGGTGCACGGGAGGCGTCAGAGCAAAAACAAACCCCGGGACTCAGCGGGGAGGACCCGGTCCTGAGAGGGGTGAGGTCTCTGTGGGAGGACAGGCCCTGAGCCCGGGCTCATCAGCCGCCTTCCCGGGCAGGTGCCTCGGGGCCCAGCCTCTGTGTGGGGTGCTCTGGCGGCTGTGCTGAGCCCCTGAGAGCCCCCACCTGAGCCTGGACTCGCCTCTGGCCTCCTCGGAAGCCGAATCCTCCCCTGCCAGCTCAGAGGCTCCTGCTGACGCAAGTGTGTGTGGTTCCCAAGCAGGGGAACAGGCACTGAGGACGCCCAGGGTGGGCCTCACATAGAAAACCCCTCCGTGCATGGCCGGGCGCGGTGGCTCAAGCCTGTAATCCCAGCACTTTGGGAGGCCGAGATGGGCGGATCACGAGGTTAGGAGATGGAGACCATCCTGGCTAACACAATGAAACCCCGTCTCTACTAAAAATACAAAAAAATTAGCCGGGCGAGGTGGCGGCACCTGTAGTCCAGCTACTCGGGAGACTGAGGCAGGAGAATGGCGTGAACCCGGGAGGCGGAGCTTGCAGTGAGCCGAGATAGCGCCACTGTACTCCAGCCTGGGCGACAGAGCGAGACTCCGTCTCAAAAAAAAAAAAAAAAAAAAGAAAAAAAGAAAACCCCTCCGTGCTTTTCGAAGAAGGAAACCAGAACAGGTTATTATGCACTTTAGAATCGAGTGAAAGGAAAGAGAAGCACACAGGGCTCCGTGAGCCGGGCGGAGAAAGTGTGTCATTCACGAGCACTGTGGGTCTGCAGCTGTGGGGACAGGAGACTGAGACCCGGCCTGCGCCCTCACTCTGTCTTGTCTCTCAGGATAAAGCTGAAGTGGGGGAATGGCTCAGGATCGGAAATAAATACATCACCTGGAAAGGTAAGGCTCTGAGGGTCCCAGAAGCCCCAGAGATGACAGCTTCACCTGTCCCTAGGAATAAGCACCAAGTCTCCTAGGAAGTCATTTGCAGAGGCCTGGTGGGGAAGCTCCTGGTAAGGCGATTGGAACCTGGGATATGTCTCCCGTTCCCTGCTGGGATGAAGCCTTGGGGTCCAGGGAGCGGGTGTTGCCCAGGAGGGGACTGTGTGGGGGAGGGGACCAGTGACCACCTGGACATGCTGGAGGGGATGCAGGTCTATGTGGGTAGCTGTTTAACATGGCTGAGTCCTCTTTGAGAGTGCCCCGTCCTCTCTCCCCAGGAGGTGGCATGTCGGGAAGCACTTTGTAAATGACAAAGTGCTGGCCCCCGGGCACCTGGCTCTCACTCTTGGGGCCCTGTGGCCTTCCACAGGGATGCTGGGGCTCCAGGGTCTGATCCCCGATCCCGGGGTCTCCCCTAAGGGCACATGCACTCAGCCTCCTGTAAGTCCCAGTTTCCTCCCTCACCACCATAACCCATCTCCTGCTTTCCAGCTTGCAGAAGTCTCTTGAAAGAATTGGAGAACCTTGAGTTCTACACTTTCCTGTCGAAAAAGTGAGTCTCTTTCCCCTTCTCTCCCGTGTCCTCCTTCCTACCAGGACCTAGGATGCCAGCCCAGGGCCTGGGGCTGATGTGGGAGGGGAGATCACAGCCAGGATGTCACTAAAGCCCTGGGGCAGGGGTAGGCAGAGCTTTGTGAAGTCAGCATGGGGGGCCCTGGAGAGGCGTGGGCCGCAGGTGCCCAGTGCTCCCAGCTGCAGCCTGTGCCTCCCGTCTGCTGCAGGTGCCTGAGGAAGCTCCTTGTTGAGGGCAGCTCCCAGCACGTTCCACGCCAAGCCCGCTCGGGGTCAGTGTACAAACGAACATCTGTGAGGAACCACCGGCCACGTGGGGGGCATGGGAAAGCTTCTCCCACCAGCTTCCATGTGTCCCCACGGGCTCCCCCGGCTCCTCTGGCCTCCGCACCGTCATCAGTCCCGAAGACCTCTGTAGGGTCCTTTGAGTCTCTGTCATCCCTGAGCTCCTCCAAGTCACCAGAGCCTTTGTGTCCCCTGAAGCAGCCTTCACAGGAGCCACCTGCGAGCACCCTATCACCAAACACGACCACCTCCGCAGAATCCTTGGGGTATCTGTCATCCCTCAGCTCCTCCCAGCAACCAGAGCCTTTGCATCCCCTGGCGTGTCCTTCATCCAAGCCACGTGGGCGTTCCTTTCCCCGACGACGGAATCCTGGCTGGGTGTCCTGGACCGACTCCACGCAAGCTGATTCCGAAACTGACGCCACAATATGCCCAATGTGCAAGGCCCCTGCGCACTCCTGTCGACACAGCTGGTGGGTGCCTTCTAGTCCTCGAGTGATCCGAGGCGTTGGTCGCCGCAGTGATCTCGACCTGGGCCTCTCCTGGAGGCAGGAGGCTGCCAGAGCCTGGTGCCTCTGCACCTCCTCGCAGTACGCATTCGAGCACCTTAATCTTCCCACCCACCTACCAAAGGCTTCCTTCTAGGGAGACCCCACATGCGGGCAGGTGGAGGCAGGGACCCCACTTCCCTCAGCTTGGAGGTGCCAACGCTGCTGGACGCACAAGACACCAAAATCCCAGACACTCCCATGGACACCGCACATCCGACATCCACGAACAATTCGGAATCTCCTGAGGACAACTTGGAGGCATGTCCCCTCATTCAGGCACTCCACAGATGCTAGAAACACGTGTTGTAATGGATTGGGAGAGGCGGAGATAGGGTCCAAACCTCCAGTCCCTGGAGCCCGTAAATCTCCCTGGGAGGCTTGGCCCCCCCAGAGACTTCTCCACAGCGCTGCACGTAGAGACCTGCCACTGCAAAGCAAAGACCTCCCGCAGAGATCTCAGAGTGTCCATTCTTCCTTCCTAGAGGATCCGAACTCACTTAGAAAACTGCCAGCACAGGAGGGATGACATCAGCTGTGCCCTCCGCCGGAAAACCCAGAGACTTTGGGTCATTGTCAACATTGTCGCTAAAATGGACTCTGCCAGGGAAGAGGCTCAGGAATTGTTGCTCTTTCGCAATGCCATTCTTTCCTAACAGCACTGCAGATTCCATGTTCTCTGCAGTTCCCTGACCCACAGTTTAGAGAATCACAATTCTTTTTTCTTTTTTAGATGGGATCTCACTCTGTTGCTCAGGCTGGAGTGCGGTGGCACCATCTTGGCTCATCACAATCTCTGCCTCCCAGATTCAAGCCATTCTCCTGCCTCAGCCTCCTAGTAGCTGGGATTACAGGCGTGTGTCAATGCACCAGCTAATTTTTGTAATTTTAGCCTAGAGAGGGTGTCACCACGTTGGCCAGGCTTGCCTTGAACTCCTGACCTTGAGATATCTGCCCACCTCGGCCTCTCAAAGTGCTGGGATCATAGGCTTGAGCCACCACACCTGGATGAATCACAAATTTTAAACCTGAATAAAATGCTGCATCCTCCAATGAGAGTGAAATATCCTCTTTGCCCAATTTTAGTTATTTTCTAGTCAAACGGTATCAATGTTATATTTTAAAATGTCATTGGGTGACTTCCTTATTTTGGAAACATGATAAAGGCCCACAGCAAACAGACTCTAGAAATTACACCAGCAGAGGCATGTGGGCTCACTCGCCTCCAGGGGCTGTGCAACTGACAAGTTATTTTTTATTTTTTTTTATTTTATTTTTATTTTTTTTTTTGAGGCGGAGTCTCGCTCTGTCGCCCAGGCTGGAGTGCAGTGGCCGGATCTCAGCTCACTGCAAGCTCCGCCTCCCGGGTTCCCGCCATTCTCCTGCCTCAGCCTCCCGAGTAGCTGGGACTACAGGCGCCGCCACCACGCCCGGCTAATTTTTTTTGTATTTTTAGTGGAGACGGGGTTTCACTGTGTTAGCCAGGATGGTCTCGATCTCCTGACCTCGTGATCCGCCCGTCTCGGCCTCCCAAAGTGCTGGGATTACAGGCTTGAGCCACCGCGCCCGGCCAACAACTGACAAGTTATTTTGCACATAACTTGGGTCAGGTTTGTGAGGTCTGGTTTTTAAAATGAAGCAACAATCATATAAAGATTTTCAAACAAATGAGTCAAATGTATGGTAATATTTCTATTTTATTCTATGGCAAAATAATTCGTCGTAATTTTGATATTATTTTGTTCCTTAGGATTTGACAAAGTCTTAATGTTCAGCCAACATGGCTTAAGCTGATGAATTACTTAGAAGGATTCCTTTTTTTTTTTTTTTTGTGAGACTGAGCCTCGCTCTGTCACCCGAACTGGAGTGCAGTGATGCGATCTCGGCTCACTGCAACCTCTGCCTCCTGGGTTCAAGCAATTCTCCTGCCTCAGCCTCCCAAGTAGCTGGGACTACAGGCGCCCGCCACCATGCCTGGCTAATTTTTGTATTTTTAGTAGAGACGGGGTTTTACCATGTTGGCCAGGCTGATCTTGCACTCCTGACCTCAAGTGATCCTCCCCGCTTGGCCTCCGAAAGTTCTGGGATTGCAGGTGTGAGCCACCATGCCCAGCCGTAGGATTCATTTTTTAAATAGTTCTAAGAAATGCACATTTTCCAAGACTCAGGAGGTCAGGCTTCATTTTATCTTCAGTAAAGGGTTAAAAAAGGATGTGATTCTTGAAATATCTTGGAATCTTACAGAATTTCTCACTGAATGTATGCTTGAGATAGATACACGGCCCATTTAAACTGCTGGAAAGAGGTGTCTTGTCATCTGAATTGAAGACAGTGCCCATTTAGTCAACATGTGTATTAGAATAACGAAAGCCCTCACTACTTATATGCCCAGCACTTTCTAAAGGGTGCACTTTGTTGAGACCGTGTATTTCTCGCTGCTGTCGTTGGCTGGTTAAAGTCTGCTTTCAGAGCATCTGTCAAGCACGTGTCCCTGGTGAAGTCTCTCAGATCATCCCTCAGGGTGAAAGCATCACACGACTTTCCTCACAAGGAGCGAAGTCGACACGAAGGCCCTGGAAGCCAATTTATTCCAACAAGAACTTCCCTCCTCGTCCTTATAATTACACATTTATACCTATTATATTTTTTACTTTACTCCCTTTAATGTCATTGAATCACAAAATGATGAAATATGGTCATGAGTATCCTCTAGTGCACTGTCGGCTTATATTCTGTTTCTAGTGCAACAGATGTTTAATCATCAGAACAATGGACCAACTAGGAAAGATTTCCACAGAAAATACATTACAGAGCAGTGTACCCTTTTAAACAGGGTTAAACTAAATGATCATGTCTTTTCACTTAATGTGGTTTGGGGTAGCCACAATGTCTGAAAACAGACAACTGTCCATAATAAATAGCTTATTGTTATGACATGTTTTTTTGTTTTGTTTTGTTTTTGTTTTTTTTTTTGAGATGGAGTCTCGCTGTGTCACCCAGGCTGGAGTGCAGGGGCTGGATCTCAGCTCACTGCAAGCTCCACCTCCTGGGTTTGCACCATTCTCCTGCCTTAGCCTCCCGAGTAGCTGGGACTACAGGTGCCTACCACCATGCCCGGCTAGTTTTTTTTGTATTCTTTTAGTAGAGACGGGGTTTCACCATGTTAGCCAGGATGGTCTCGATCTCCTGACCTCGTGATCCACCCGTCTCGGCCTCCCAAAGTGCTGGGATTACAGGCTTGAGCCACCGCGCCCGGCCAGCTGTTATGACATGTTTAATGCGCTGTCCCTCACTAGGAATTCTTAGTTCAATAGGTTGTGCAAAACTGCAGTGCACGGTGTGCACTAAAGCAACGTTCCCATCATCTGCTGCACCTGTGTCCACCATACATGGCTGCAGATGATTTATGTGTCCAACTTCCAGGGTGTAAATTTATGCCTTTATCAATATTTCCAGACTTCTTTTTTTTTGGAGACACAGTCTCACACGAAGGCTGGAGTGCAGTGGTGCAGCACCGCTTATTGTAGCCTTGACCTCCCGGGCTCAAACGATCCTCCCGCCTCAGTCCCCAGAGTAGCTGGGACAGACAGGTCTGTGCCGCCAGGCCTGGCTAATTGCTGCCTTTTTTTTTTTTTTTTTTTTGGTGAAGATTGTATTGCCAAGGCTGGTCTTGAACTCCCGGCCTCAAGTGATCCTCCCACCTCAGCCTCCCAGAGTGTGGGATTACAGGCATGAGCCACCATGTCTGGCCTTGGTTTTGAACTAGATTTTTATTTAAAATAGGTTTCACACTGGCCGGGTGCAGTGGCTCATGACTATAATCCCAGCACTTTGAGAGGCTGAGGCGGAAGGATCACGAGGTCAGGAGATCAAGACCATCCTGGCTAACACGGTGAAACCCCTTCTCTACTAAAAATACAAAAAATTAGTCGGGCATGGTGGCAAGCACCTGTAGTCCCAGCTACTCAGGAGGCTGAGGCAGGAGAATGGCGTGAACCTGGGAGGCAGAGATTGCAGTGAGCTGAGATGGCCGCACCGTACTCCAGCCTGGGCGACAGAGCGAGACTTCATCTGGGAAAAAAAAAAAAAAGGGGTTTCACACTGATTTCAATAAATCAGGCATTCCAGAACACAATGTTTAGGGTGGCAATTATATGTTGACTTCTTAATACTCACAAGCGATAAAGATCTTTTCCAAATAAGCAAAAAAAGTAGTCATTGTGCAATATTAGCCTCTAAGAGCAATTTCCTTTTATAGACTACAATATTACTGACAGTTTCACGCATTCTTGCTTTATAAAGAACTCCATGGGAAGAAATCTCCTCCGTCTTTCCCAGTAGACACAGCTACGTTTTCTGTCACCTGCAAACCACTGTCGCAGTACAGCGTGTCCAGAGCCAGAGAACGAAGGGGTTTCACAATTGCTTCCCCATGTGTGCCATGAGCTTGGTCAGATTTGAAACCATTCCCGTGACAGGATCAAGCTTTATAATTGTGACCCTGCCATATGGATGGTTTGCATTTTCCGAACAGGAGAGAGTGTCCTGGGTTACTCAGAGGTGTGCCATGGCGCCCTCCCTTGGCCGTTTTATAATAACCAGAACAGTCCATCTGCCCATGGACACACATTCCAAGCTCTCCACGGCCCGGTACCACCCTTATGCAAAGGATATGGATGGAACTCACATTCAGAAAGCTAGAAAATAAGGCTGTGCCAGGCACAGTAGATGAGCAATGAGAAGATGCTAATGTCTTTTCTAGAAGTATGAGTGATCCAGCTCTTTGGTTCTGAGCATTTCTGCGCTTTAGCGTTTCTCTCCCTCATTCACAGTAAAGACATCGGCAGTTCTTCCCTCCTCCTGAGATCAGAAACTGGAACGGCCACCACCTGCTCCCTGATGTTTTCACGATCTCTGCCATTTGTTACAATGACCACTTAGCCAGACATCTCGGTGCACGGATCCCCCTTAAACTGTAGAAGCAAGACCAGCCCACCACCCTTCCTTTTTAGTCCTGCCATAATTTGATGCTAGTAACACTTTGCCTACCTACTTCCAATGGTAACAAATATTTTGCAGAATGTGCAAGTTTATTCTGTAGATTGTGGTCCCTGAAGTGAGAGAAACTCTCCACCTACCAGATCTGTGACTTAGGTAACTCACTCAGTGTCTCCAAACTTAATTTCCTTGATATGGAAAATGGGGATGGAAGTTAAGAACATTGCAGGAAAGGGGACATGAGTTATAATATAAACTCTTTGCATGGTTCCTATTGGATCATTTTGCTATTATTATTGCTTGTATTTTTGTCACATTATAACCAACTTAGTTTTACTTGTTACAGTACACACAATTGGGGTTTTCTTAAAGAATTAATCAATTTAATTTATTAGCACAAAAGCTAGTGTTAAAAATTGAGTTCCAGCGGGGCACGGTGGCTCACGCCTATAATCCCAGCCCTTCGGGAGGCTGAGGTGGGCAGATCACTTGAGATCAGGAGTTTGAGACCAGCCTGGCCAACATGGTGAAACCGTTTCTACTAAAAATACAAACAATAGCCAGGTGTGGTGGCTCGTGCCTGTAGTCCCAGCTACTCAGGAGGCTGAGACAGGAAAATTGCTTGAACTGGGAGGCAGAGGTTGCAGTGAGCCAAGATGGCGCCACTGCACTCCAGCCTGGGCAACAGAGACTCTGTCTAAAAAAAAAAAAAAGTCCCATCTGAGAAAATAAACTGAATATTTAAATAAATTTCAAATCTTTTTTGCCACATGGTATTTAGGGGTTTCTACTAACTGACTTGGATGTTAAAGGGCTGTTTTTGTGATCTCAAAGCCATTGCCGCTTACTTTGAACAAGCTGGACTTCTGGGGTACTTCAGAGCCAACTGTTTTCTCCCTGCAGCCTGCTCCTTGCTGCTGGTTCCGAGTCCCTGAATGAAATCTGGGATCTTCATGGCTTACCTACTTACGTTCAGGAAAAAAAACGAAAAAAGAAAAAAAAAAATCCTCCAGTCATCTCCAACAACAAGAGGTCTGATTTCAGTCATTAAACTGTGCAGTGTGATATCATAGCCAAATGGCCACACTGCATTGGAGAGCCAAGCATCCCCTTCCAGAACAGCCTGCCTGGTCGCGGGCCACTATGCCTGGCTAATTTTTGTATTTGTAGTAGAGACGGGGTTTACAGGCATGAGCCATCGTGCCGGGCTGCTTTTCTTTTTCAAAGAAGGTTTTCTTTATTTTCGCAATATCATTACTTGCACTATTGACAAGTACCAAATGCACACTGTATAACTACATCAAACCCATCCACCTAACAGCCCAATTCAATGTATTCGACTGTTCAGAGCCCTGAATGACATCTTGATAAAGCACCAAAAGTTGTTTCCATAAAGATCTTCAAGGTGTTTGAGCGCATCTTGCCAGACGCCCATAAAGGAAGCTGACTCTCACTGGGTTCCAGGAATTACGTGGTTACATCCAGAACAGCCCATCTGACAAGTGGCAAATACCTGTGGAAAACCAATTAACTATGCTCCTCAGTTTACCCTGGAGGATGGTGGGGGGTGATGCAAAAGTTTGCTTGGAGCCTGCTTCAAGTTCCAGCTTCCTTGGAGTTAGTCCTATTACAATTTAAAACGCGCTAAAATCCACGCTTGTGCATGACATTCGTGTTTCTTCAGAACACGAGGCTAAGATAACATGGATATGACGGGATGATGGGCTGTTCACAGAGAAATCCCCGTCCAGGGCACACTCAGGCCTGGCGCCTGGCCTGGCCTCCCCTGACAGGAGGAAGGTTTCTCTGGGGGGTCCAAGGCGGCACAGGGGACCCACGGCGAGGAGCCTCTGGGGGGCTCAGCGAACCCAGCGTCCACTCAAGCTCGTCCCGCGCCTGCAATCCGCGCGGTGCCGGGTGGGTGCGCGGGAGCCACATCAAAGTCCCCGCACCCCGCCAAGTGCCTGGGGCCCCCCGCCGCTGTCGAGGTCCACAGAGCGGGTTTCTTGCAAATCGCATCCTTCAGCTGGAGGACCCCAGAAAGGCAGCGCTCCCGTCCAGAGTGTGCTGGTCCCGGACGCAGACCCGCTCCCGAACGCCCTGGGGTCGCGGCCTAAGGCCTGGGCATGGCAGGAGCCTGGTTTCCTCACCGCGGTGCTCACAGCCGCTGCCTCTTCCCCGGGCGCCCGGTCTGAGGCCGCCGGGTCTGTGGACGCGGATCCGAGGCGGAGCTTCCCCAGGGTGGTCTCCGCTCCCAAGTCGCTCCTGAGGAGTCTTCTGCGTCCCGCCCTTTGTCCGCGCTGTTCTCATTCCACCTGCCCGCGGCCTTCAGGAGGGGCGGCTCTCCCCGGCTGCGGCGGCCCGGCGCTCGCCCCCCTCGGCCCCGAGTCCCCGCTCGCCCCGCCTCGCCCCCATCGCCGTCCTCGCCCCTCTCGCCCCGCCTCGCCCCCATCGCCGTCCTCGCCCCGCTCGCCCCGCCTCGCCCCCATCGCCGTCCTCGGGCCCCTCGCCCTGCCTCGCCCCCATCGCCGTCCGCGGCCCCCTCGCCCTCCTCCGGCTTCCCGCCCCTCCCCGGGGCTCTGCGCTTGCGTCCGAGGCGCCCTCTCCGGGGACACCGGGCGGGCGCTCCGCAGCTGCAGTCCCGGCTGCCTTCACCGGGCGAGGCCGGGCGAGGAGCTGGGCCCAGAGGTATGTTTGAAACGATTCGCGTATGTGAATCTACTTTTTGAATTGTAAATTGTATGAAACCTAAATACAAATCATGTATTTCTTATGAAAATTTCGTGTCTGAATTAGGAAGTGCTATCAATACAAAATATCAGATTTCAAAAACGTAGTGCAGGCCGGGCGCGGTGGCTCAAGCCTGTCATCCCAGCACTTTGGGAGGCCGAGACGGGCGGATCACGAGGTCAGGAGATCGAGACCATCCTGGCTAACACGGTGAAACCCCATCTCTACTAAAAAATACAAAAAACTAGCCGGGCGAGGTGGCGGGCGCCTGTAGTCCCAGCTACTCGGGAGGCTGAGGCAGGAGAATGGTGTGAACCCGGGAGGCGGAGCTTGCAGTGAGCTGAGATCCGGCCACTGCACCCCAGCCTGGGCGACAGAGCGAGACTCCGTCTCAAAAAAAAAAAAAAAAAAAAAAGTAGTGCAAAAATAGAAGGTGAAATATTTCATTCGTGTTTATGTTGATAACATGTTGAAATGACACTACTTTGGACATACTGAATTAAATATATTAAAATTCATTTCACATATTTATTTATTTATTTATTTATTTGAGACGGAGTCTCGCTCTGTGGCCCAGGCTGGAGTCAGTGGCGCGATCTCGGCTCACTGCAAGCTCCGCCTCCCGGGTTCCCGCCGTTCTCCTGCCTCAGCCTCCCGAGTAGCTGGGACTACAGGCGCCCGCCACCTCGCCCGGCTAATTTTTTGTATTTTTAGTAGAGACGGGGTTTCACCGTGTTAGCCAGGATGGTCTCGATCTCCTGATCTCGTGACCCGCCCGTATATATGTATATACACACGTATATTTTATTTTAATAGGAATGAGATCTCACTATGTTACCCAGGCTGGTCTCCAACTCCCGAACTCAAGTGATCCTCCTGCTTCAGACTCTCAAAGTCCTGGGAAGAATTTTTCAACATCAAAAAAATCTATTAACGTGAGCTACCACATTAAAAAGAAAAAAATCATATAATTAGTCTGTTCAGAAAGAAATTTGATAGGATTCAAAACCTACTTATGATTTTTTCCCTCTTAGCCAAGTAAGACTGGAAGAAACTTTCACAACTAGTAAATTTCATATACCAAAACCTTACATCAAAATTTTACTTGGTAAAGAAAATTGCAAAGATCCTTAATTAACTAATCTTTTAAGGTCATGATTAATTAGCACAAAAATACTCAGTAATCTCCTATGGTTTAACACAGAAATACATTGTCCTAGTCAATGCCCTAGGGAAAGAAAAGGAAAGAAAAGATGTAAGGATTGGAAGGTGAGAATAAATTGCCATAATTTGAAGATGATATCACCATCTACCTAGAAAGAAACTGCTGGCTGGGCACAGTGGCTCATGACTCTAATCCCAGCACTTTGGGAGGCAGAGGCGGAGGTCAGAAGTTCGAGATCAGCCTGGCCAATATAGTGAAACCCAGTCTCTTGCTACTAAAAATACAAAAATTAGCTGGGCGTGGTGCCGCATGCCTATAATCTCAGCTATTCAAGAGATGAGGCAGGAGAATCACTTGAACCTGGGAGGCAGAGGTTGCAGTGAGCTGAGATCATGCCACTGCACTCCAATCTGGGGGACAGAGTGAGACTCTCTCAAAAAAAAAAAAAAGAAAAAAAGAAAAATAGAAACCAGCTGGGTGTGGTGGCTCATGCCTGTAACCCCAGCACTTTGGGAGGCCGAGGTGGGCAGATCACTTGACGTCAGAAGTTCAAAACCAGCCTGGCCAACATAGTGAAACCCCGTCTCTACTAAAAATATTGTGAAAACTAGCTGGGCATGGCGGCAGGTGCCTGTAATCCCACCTACTTGGAGGCTGAGGCAGGAGAATCGCTTGAACCAGGGAGGCGGAGGTTGCAGTGAGCCGAGATCAAGCCATTGCCCTCTAGCCTGGGCGACGAAGCGAGACTCTGTCTAAAAAAATTAATTAATTAATTAATTAAAATAAAACAGTCAAACTCACAGAAGCAGACAGTACAATGGTGGCTTCCAGGGGCTGAGGGGAGGAGGAGGTAGGGAGTTGCTGTTCAGTGGGTTGAAAGTTTCAGCTATGCAAGATGAACATGTTCTAGAGATCTGCTGCACAACGTTGTGCCTGGAGTTCATAATACTGCATTGTACAATTAATTTGTGAAGAGGGTAGATCCCATGTTAAATGTTCTTACCACAAATTAAAAACAAAAAGAATCAGCCAATGAGAAATCCTTAATTTTAGTAATTTTTTATTTGAGATAAGTTATCTTCTGAGGTTTTGAAGTAAAGAAATAGGCCAGGTCCAGTGGCTCACACCTGTAATCCCAGCACTGTGGGAGGCCTGGGTGGGCAGATAGCTTGAGCTCCGGAGTTCAAGACCAGCCTGGGCCACATGGCAAAACCCCACCGCTACAAACAATAAAACAATTAGCCAAGCGTGGTGGTGTGCACCTGTAGTCCTAGCTACTTAGAAGGCTGAGGCGGGAGGATCGCTTGAGCCCAGGAGGCAGGGGTTGCAGTGAGCCAAGATCATACGTGCCAGTGCACTCTATCCTGGGAGACAGAGCAAGACCCTATCTCAAAAAACAACAAAAACAAAACAAAAAACCCCTTACGCAATGTTGACTCCAGATTGGTACAACTCACTGCATGCTAAAGTGAAAGCGTGAAAGGATGGATGGAGGAAAGAAAGCGCGGGTAAGTGAGGAGGGGCTTGATAACGCGGTATAGCAAAGTGTTTACTCTAAAGCCTAGGTGGTTATAAGGGTGTTCATTCTGTAATTCTTTCAACTTTTCTGTACATTTTTCTGGACAAAATGTTAAGAGGGAAGCACCAAAAACAAAACTATTTGTCATATATGTCTGTGTCTGTAAGTGAATGCGAAGGAAACTGTCTATATGGATACGCAGAAAGGGAAGGGAAGGAATTGGGCAGGCGGGGGGCGGGGCAGGCAAGGAGGTTTGGAGAACAGAAACTTGGACTTTTCCTTTTCCGTGTTTTGATTTTTTGCAATGAGAATAAACTCATGCAGTTGCCGGGCGTGGTGGTTCACGCCTGTGATCCCAGCACTTTGAGAGGCCGAGGCAGGCGAATCAGGAGGTCAGGAGATTGAGATCGTCCTGGCTAACATGGTGAAAGTCCATCTCTACTAAAAATACAAAACAGTTAGCCGGGCGTGGTGGCGGGCGCCTGTGATCCCAGCTACTCGGGAAGCTGAGGCAGGAGAATGGCCTGAAGCCGGGAGGCAGAGCTTGCAGTGAGCCGAGATTGTGCCACTGCACTGGAGCCCGGGCGGCAGAGCGACACTCCAACTCAAAAAATTAAAAAAAAAATTAAAAAAAAAAACTAAAAAAAAAAAAAGAGAATATACTCATGCAGTCATGTGCTATTTTTTTAGGTAAAAAGCTCAGCATGTGAGAGTCCCCACAAGCTCACGAGGCAGCATCACTCTTGTGCAGGAGAGGAATCCTAAAGCCAGACAGTCACCGGGGTCCACCAAGGTTACCCAGAGTCAGGAACGACAGGGAGGACAGGAACGAGAGCCCAGCCTGTGCTCCTCCGGGGAAAGAGGCTTTGGTAGAAAGGTCTGGGGCCTTCTCTCCCTGCCCCACCCAGCCCTTCCTCCTACCTTGGGCTGACATGTACACCAGCACCCCTTCATGGTTGTCTGTGGGGCAGGAGACACACACAGCTGCGCTCCTGGGGTACTCACAGGCCTGAGCGTCCACCTGGACATCCACATTGGATGCGTCCTCTGCCCCCCAACTCACCCATGCCCAGCTCAGCAAGCCCAGCGGATACTTCATTCCCCTCCCCCAGCCCCTGTCCGACCAACAGCCATGGCCTCCCCACCGCCCTTCTCCAGCATCTGTGGTCTTCGACTCCTTTGTGAAATCCCTGCTGCTTCTGCCTCTGTCAGTCCTCATGTCTCACCTGGATGACTGTGGATAGTTTCCCAACCGTCTACAGGCCCTTGATTTCACCTGCCCTCGATCACCCCATCTGCCTCCAGATTCTCATTTCTGAAGCACAATTCTGAGCACATCCCTCCCCTACTTTGCAAGCTACACTGTCCCTGTTACCTATGAAGAATCAAGTCCACATGGGACCCTCCAAGACCTGCACCCAGACCATTTTTCCAGATTCGCCACCACCTATTGCGTCACTCAAAGCCACACACACCCCTTCCCCACAGGCGCAGGTCCTGGCGCAGCTGCAGGGCTCCATGCCTTTTCTCTGGCTGGCTCCTCTGCCCAGTGCCCACCCCCGCCCCAGCTCCACCATGCGGGTGAGCAGCCGCTGCTCTTTCCAGGCTCAAGCCGTGTTAGCTTCTCTGTGAATCCTTTCCTACACCGCCCACCACCACTGGGGAACTGACCCCGGCTCCTTCATGCATCAGGAGAGTCTATACGCAGCTGCCCCTTCCAACAAAGCCCCTCAGGGCACTCACTGCGTGTGGCTGCCTCACCAAGGTGGAAGTCATGAGCCTTGGTCACCTCTGGGTCTGGTTCCTCTTCTAGGTACGTGGTGGGACTACAGTTCCCCACACCCTTGAAGTTAGGTACGGCCATGTGTCCACTCTGACAACTGAAACGTGAGCAAAAAGTAGCCCAGGTCACTTTGTGCCTTTTGGGACACGTCACTGTCCCCTGTTCCCTTCCCCCTGCAGGGGGCATGAAGGAAGTTCCAGAGGGGGGAGGCTTGGCCAGCCAGGTCTCTGAATGAAAGAGATGTGGGGCAACAGTGCTAAGCCACGGCGGCTGTGCAGGGTGAACATGTGATATGGTTTGGCTGTGTCGCCACCCAATTCTCACCTTGAGCTCCCACCTGTTGTGGGAGGGACCCCGTAGGAGGTAATTGAATAATGGGGGCAGGTCTTTCCTGTGCTATTCTCTTCATAGTTGATAAATCCCACTATCAAGATCTGATGGTTTTAAAAAGGGGAGTTTCCCTGCACAAACACTCCTCTCTGGTCTGCCACCGTGTGACACTCGCCTTTAACCTTCTGCCGTGATTGTGAGGCCACCCCAGCCACGTGGAACTGTAAGTCCAGGAGACCCCCTTCTTTTGTAAATTGCCCAGTCTCAGGTATGTCTTTATCAGCAGCATAAAAACAGACTAATACAACATGAAATGATTTTTTTTTGTTTAAAGTCACTAACATTAAGAGTAGTTTGTTATGAGCACTGGGATCCAGCTGTGAGCAACACAGACAAGCTTTCTAGAGGAAATGTACTTTTCTAGCTACATTCTGGGAGGGGAGGCAGACAATACCAAATAAAACTCCAACAGGAAAATACTGGGAAGTGATAAGAACGGCAAACAAATGAAAACTGTGTGAAGTGGCACAGGGACTTGAGGTTGGGAGGGATGCATATTTTAGAATGGCTAGAAAAAGTGTGTCTGAAAAGTTTAATTGAGCTTGGATATGAATGATGATGATAAAAAGCCAGACATGCCAAGACTAGGACAAAATCAGTCCAGAAAAACCAGTCCAGTTCTTCGCACATGCAAAGAACAGAGTTGGTGCGTTTAAGGAACAGAAAAAAATCATGGGAGACTTAAATTCACAGATAATGATACAAAACGGGGTCAGAAAGACTGGCAGGGGCCAGATTACTTAAGGCATGTAGGCCAGAACGGATGGATAGATGGGAGAATGGATACGGATGATGGATGTATTGAAAGATGCATAAACAGGCCAGGCGCGGTGGCTCACGCCTGTAATCCCAACACTTTGGGAGGCCGAGGCAGGCGGATCACGAGGTCAGGAGATGGAGACCATCCTGGCTAACACGGTGAAACCCCGTCTCTACTAAAAATACAAAAACTTAGCCGGGCGAGGTGGCGGGCGCCTGTAGTCCCAGCTACTCGGGAGGCTGAGGCAGGAGAATGGCGTAAACCCGGGAGGCGGAGCTTGCAGTGAGCTGAGATCCGGCCACTGCACCCCAGCCTGGGCGACAGAGCCAGACTCCGTCTCAAAAAAAAAAAAAAAAAAAAGAAAGAAAGAAAGATGCATAAACATAAGGGTGGAGGGTGGGAGGAGGGAGAGGATCAGGAAAAACAACTAATGGGTACTAGGCTTAATATCTGGGTGATGAAATAATATGTACAACAACCCCCCCACCCCATGACACACGTTTACCTATGTAACAAACCTGCACATGTACCCCTGAACTTAAACAAAGGGTTTAAAAAGAAAAAAAGTGGATAAAGATAAATGGATGGAAGAATGGGAAGGTGGGTGGATTGGTGGGTGGGTGGATGGATGGGTGGGTGTGTGGGTGGATGGATGGGTAGGTGATGGGTGGGTAGGTGGATGATGGGTGGGTGGATGGGTGGAGGGGAGGGTGGATAAGTGGGTGGAAGGGCAGATGGATGGATGGATGGATGGATACTGTCAAATTCCAGATAATTAGAAACCCAAATCCATTTTCGATCACTAGGTGGCAGCCAAACATTTAGAACTGTTACGTAGTTGTGTCTGTCTTTATATTGGCTTTTTTTTTTTTTTTTTTTTTTTGAGACAGAGTCTTGCTCTGTTGCCCAGGCTGGAGTGCAGTGGCTTCCCGGGTTCAAGCAATTCTCCTGCCTCAGCCTCCTGAGTATCTGGGATTGCAGGCACCTGCCACCGTGCCTGGCTAATTTTTGTATTTTTAGTAGAGATGGGGTTTCACCATGTTGTCCAGGCTGGTCTGAACTCCTGACCTCAAATGATCTGCCCGCCTTGGCCTCGCAAAGTGCTGGGATTACGGGCATGAGCCATCTCGCCCGGCCTGTACTGGCATAAATTTTAAAGAACTCATGATATTCGTCACTGAGAAGTCGATGAACTTTCATCTCTGTGCAGAGCAGAGCGGAGTGTCTGGACTAGTGTGGCCACTGGGCTCTTAGCTGTGCAGAGATATTATGCCCTTGGCCCAGAGATGAGCAGGTAAAATCCGGGGGAGCCAGACTTCCCAAGGGTTACCTCTGCAGCAAGCAGGCTCTGTCCATTTACAATGCTGTGTTGTACAACAAATAGTATCATGTGCCAGGTGGATCATAATGTGAAAAAGATTAAGAGGCACAGCTTCAGAGAGTGAGAATTTCTGGTCCTAATAAAGGAGTAAAAATACCATCAAGTTTGAGAATATCGATTCAAGAAATGACTAGGAAGAGCCACCTACCCTAGAAAAGTGAAGAATCATCCTGGACTCTCCAGCAGAAAAACAGTTTGCATATGGAATTAAATCATATCACTCTTTCCTTCAAAACAGACTTAATGAGTGCAATGATTTGAATAGGGTTTGAATAGGGTTTGCACAGGGTTTGCATAGGGTTTGAATATGGTTTGAATAAGGTTGGAATAGGGTTGGAATAGGGCTGGAATAGGGTTTGAAGATGGTTTGCATAAGGTTTACAATAGGGTTGGAATAGCGTTTGAAGATAGTTTGAATATGGTTTGCATAGGGCTTGAATAGGGTTGGAATAGGGTTGGAATATGGTTGGAATAGGGTTTGAAGACGGTTTGAAGATGGTTTGCATTTGGTTTGAATAGGGTTGGAATAGGATTTGAAGATGCTTTGCATAGGGTTTGCATATGGTTTGCATAGGGCTTGAATATGGTTTGAATAGGGCTTGAAGATGGTTTGAATACATTTTGCATGTGGTTTGAATAAAGTTTGAATAGGGTTTGAATAGGGTAGGAATAGGGTTTGAATTGGATTTGAAGATGGTTTGCATGTGGTTTGAATAATTTGAATAGGGTTGGAATAGGGTTTCAAGAGGGTTGGAATATGGTTGGAATAGGGTAGGAATAGGGTTTGAATTGGGTTTGAAGATGGTTTGAATATGGTTTGCATATGGTTTGCATATGGTTTGAATAGGGTTCCCGCCAAAGTTCAAACTCAGTCCCCAGGGTGACAGTATTGAGAGGTAAGGCCTTTAAGAGGTGATTGGATCACAAGGGCTCTATTCCCACAGATGAATGGATTCCTGGTAAACTAACTGCTTTTTTTTTTTTACAACCTTGCTCTGTTACCCAGGCTGGAGTGTGGTGGCACGATCTTGGCTCACTGCAACCTCCACAATTCTCGTGCCTCAGCCTCCCAAGTGGCTGGGATTACAGGCATTCACCAAGCCCAGCTAATTGTTGTAGTTTTAGTAGAGACAGGGCCTCGCCATGTTGGCCAGGTTGGTGTCGAACTCCTGACCTCAAGTGACCCACCCACCTCAGCCTCCCAAAGTGTTGGGAAGACAGGTGTGAGCCACGGAGCCCGGCCAGAACTGGCCGCTTTATATGAAGAGGAAGAGAGGTCAGAACTGGCAGCTATGTAAGAAGAGGAAGACAGATCTGAGCGAGCATGTGAGCATGCTCAGCCCCTCACCATGTGATGCCCTGCATCGCCCTCTGAACTCTGCAGAGTTCCCGCCAGCAAGAAGGTCCTCATCAGATGTGGCCTCTCAACCTTGGACTTCCTAATTGAAATACATAAATTCCTTTTCTTTATAAATTAGGTATATCTAGTTTCAGTTTCAGGTATTCTCTCAGAAGCAATAGAAACCAGACTCAGGTCATGAGCACTCACTCTGTATCCATTCTGCAACACAGAAGTGGGAGGAATTGCCACGTGGTTCCTTGTCCCAGGGAGCTCCCCCTATAGAAAGGAGTCGGAGAGACAAACGAAGGACTATCATACGGCATCCAAACCGATGCTCAGCCAGCCTGCTTCATCATTCAGGAGCAATTTCAGCGGCAAGTGGGAGAGTTACTGTGGCTTAAATAGGGTCATTTACCTTGACCATTCCCTCATGCTTGTCATCTTATGATGGCAGAAAGGCTGCCCTAGCTCCAGCTATCACATGTACAGTCAAAGCAGGAAGAAAAGAAAAAGGACATGGATCATTAGCTATATTTTTCCATATACTGAGGAAAGCAAAAGATTTCCCAGAAGCACCAACACATTTGGTTACAGCTCATTGGTTAGAACTATGCCACATGGCACCCCAGGCTGCCAGGGAGGTTGTAAACATGGGTATCTCACCTAGGCTAAGCCAACGAACAAAATCAAGGTTCCATTAATACAACAGGTACTGGATATTGAGTATGCAGTTAATAGTGTGTCAAAGAAATGCAAATTTGGCCAGGTGCAGTGGCTCATGCCTGTAATCCCAGTGCTTTGGGAGGCTGAGGCAGGAGGATCACTTGAGGCCAGGAGTTGACCAGCCTGGGCAATGTAGCAAGACCCCCATCTCCACAAAAAAATTTTATGAAATAAAAACATAGCCAGCACTTTGGGAGGCCGAGGCAGGCGGATCACCTGAGGTCAGGAGTTTGAGACCAGCCTGGCCAACACGGTGAAACCCCGTCTCTGCTAAAACTACAAAAATTAGCCAGGCATGGTGGCAGGCACCTGTAATCCCAGCTACTCAGGAGGCTGAGACAGGAGAATCACTTGAACCCGGGAGGTGTAGGTTGAAATGAGCCAAGATTGCACCAGTGCACCCCAGCCTGACAACAGAGCGAAACTCTGTCTCAAAAAAAAAAAAAAAAAAGAAAAGAAAAGAAAAGAATATCACCCCACTCCACACCTGGGATGACTTCTTCCCCAGCTCCGATCACTTTGCCTGGCCGGACTTCAGGGACATTTGCAAATGGAACAACCACGTGGTGAGCAACCTGCTCTGTTGCCAGACCAACTACCTGGTGGTGGCTGCCATGATGATTTCCGTCGTGGGGTTTCTGAGTCCCTTCAACATGATCCTGGGAGGAATCGTGGTGGTGCTGGCGTTCACAGTGTTTGTGTGAGCAGCCCACAATAAAGACATCCTTCGCCGGATGAAGAAGCGCCACCCTACGACGTTCCTTATGGTGGTCATGTTCACCAGCTATTTCCTTATATCCATGTTTGGAGGAGTCATGGTCTTTGTGTTTGGCATCACTTTTCCTTGGTTGTTGATGTTTATCCATGCATCGTTGAGACTGTGGAACCTCAGGAACACACTGGAGAATAAAATGGAAGGAATAGGTTTGAAGAGGACACCAACGGGCATTGTCCTGGATGCCCTACAAGAGCAGGAAGAAGACTGCAACAGACTCACTGACTATCAGCAAAGTGAAGGAAGAAACATAACTGACCTGAGATGGGGTTGCAGCAGAAATTGAGTTGCAGTTTGCCCTTGTCCGGACCTACTTTCTGCTTGTGTTTTTGAAATAGGAGGTGCAGGTACCACTCAATTATCTATGGCAGCATGCATGTATAGGCCGAACTATTATCAGCTCTGATATTTCAGAGAGAAGGCCTCAGAAACTGAAAAAGAACCACCACCCTCCTATTATGTCTGAAGTTTCACGTGTGTTTATGAAATCTAATGGGAAATGGATCACACTATTTCTTTAAGGGAATACAAAATAAATAAATAAACAAAAGAAGTATGGCTTTTACAGCAACAATACTGTTATAGGAATAAAAAAAATCATTGTAAAGTATCAAGACAATACAAGTAAATGAAAAGGCTGTTAAAGTAGATGACATCATGTGTTATCCTGTTCCTAATCCCCTAGAATTGTAATGTGTGGGATATAAATTAGTTTTTATTATTCTCCTTTAAAAATCAAAGATGATCTCTATCACTTTGCCACCTGTTTGATGCGCCGTGGAAACTGGTTAAGCCAGTTGTTTATACTTCATTTACAAATCTAAAGATAGCTGTTTAGGATATTTTGTTAAATTTTTGAAATGATAGTAATGTGTTTTCACCAGCAAGTATTTGTTGCAAACTTAATGTCATTTTCCTTAAGATGGTGACAGCTATGTAACCTGTAGTATTCTGGACAGACTTGTTAAAAAATAAACAGACAAAAAGAAAAGTAAAACAAAACTTGAGTTCTGTTTATCTTGCACATTTTTTGTTGTTACAGTGAAAACAAAAATGGCCCGAGAAAATGTTTCCCATTTTTTTATTTTTTAGTTTATAACTGGAACATTTAGAAAGAAGGAAATGAATGTGCATTTTATCAATTCCTTAGGGGCACAAGGAGGACGATAATAGTAGATCTTTTGAAATTTGAACAACATCTTTAGATAACCAAGCAAAGACTTTAAAAAATTGTAATGAAAATGGAAAACAGCTACTGTAGCTCATAAAAATTTTAGATAGCTATTGCTATAATCATATACTTTTATAGCTGGACATTAAAATTATGATAGCATGAGTTCATACATTCGATTACTTTTCCTCCCTTTCTCTTGTTTTTTTTTTTGAGACGGAGTCTTGCTCTGTCGCCCAGACTGGAGTGCAGTGGCGCGATCTCATCTCACTGCAACCTCCGCCTCCCGGGTTCAAGCAATTCTCCCACCTTAGCCTCCCGAGTAGCTGGGACTACAGGTGCTCACCACCACGCCTGGCTAATTTTGTTTTTTTATTTTTAGTAGAGATGGCATTTCACCGTGTTAGCCAGGATGGTCTTGATCTGACCTCATGATCCGCCCGCCTCGGCCTCCCAAAGTGTTGTGATTACAGGCGTAAGCCACCGTGCCCGGCCTTTTTCTTTGTTTGTTTGTTTGAGACAGAGTCTCACTTTATCGCCCAAGTTGGAGTGCAGTGGCGTGGTCTCGGCTGGCTGCAACCTCCACCTCCTGGGTTCAAGCGATTATCCTGCCTCCTCCTGGGTTCAAGCGATTATCCTGCCTCAGCCTCCCGGGTAACTGGGATTACAGGTGCTCACTACCACTGCTTAGGCTGGTCTCGAACTCCTGGCCTCAAGTGATCCCTTGGCCCCGGCCTCCCAAAATGCTGGGATTACAGGCGTGAGCCACTGGCTATTTTTTTTTTTTTTTTTTTCCTGTCAGGCTCAAGCAGTCCTTCTGCCTCAACCTCCCTGTAGCTGGGACCACAGACACATATCACCATGCCTGACTAATTTTTTTTTTTTTTTTGAGACGGAGTCTTGCTCTGTAGCCCGGGCTTGAGTGCAGTGGCCAGATCTCAGCTCACTGCAAGCTCCGCCTCCCGGATTTACGCCATTCTCCTGCCTCAGCCTCCGGAGTAGCTGGGACTACAGGCGCCCGCCACCTTGCCCGGCTAGTTTTTTTTTTGTATTTTTAGTAGAGACGGGGTTTCACCGTGTTAGCCAGGATGGTCTCGATCTCCTGACCTCGTGATCCGCTCGTCTCGGCCTCCCAAAGTGCTGGGATTACAGGCTTGAGCCACCGCGCCCGGCCTGCCTAATTTTTGTATTTTCTGTAGAGATGGGGTTCGCTGTGTTGCCCAGGCTGGTCTCGGACTCTTGGCCTCAAGTGATCCACCTGCCTTAGCCCCCATCCTTAAATAAAAAAAAAAAAAAAAAAAAAAAAAGGACATGAATTCGATTGTGTCACTGTGCTGCTTGAGCCTTCAGTAGTTGTCCTCCAAGTAGAATCTGCTCCCTGCCTGTCCAGCCTGGAGGCTACTGCTCCAGGCCCTTGGCCTCTTAGCCTCAAAGCCTGCTTCCCTCTGCCTGACCAGGCCCTATCTATCACCTGCCAAATCCCAGGTTACGCATCACTTTCTCAGCAACTCTCCCCAACTCCCAAATAGCTCCCAATTAGGGGCTCTCACTGTAGTGCATAGCACTTGCTGAAACTTGTAGCTGTGGACTGTATTGTAAAATTACTCATTTTTCTTCATCTCCCTGCTAGATTCGAAGCTTCTCCAGGAAAGGGATCTTTTCTCCTCTGGTCATCCCAGGACAAGGCAAATAGAATGTACTTGAACATTCACTGGATGGACAAATGCGTGAAATGAAGACACAAATGTGGAGCTGGTAAGCAGTGGGCCAAGCATCCTTCCAAATGGAGAATGAAATTATGAAGACTTGGGCTGGGCGCGGTGGCTCACACCTGTAATCCCAGCACTTCCGGAGGCTGATGCGGGCGGATCACGAGGTCAGGAGTTCGAAACCAGCTTGGCCAACATGGTGAAATCCGGTCACTACTAAAAATACAAAAATTAGCTGGGCGTGGTGGGGCAGTAATCCCAGTTACTTGGGAAGCTGAGGTAGGAAAATCACTTGAACACTGGAGGCAGAGACTGCAGTGAGCCGGGATTGCACCACTGCCCTCCAGCCTGGGCAACAGAGCAAGACTCTGTCTCAAAAAAAAAAAAAAAAAAAAAAAGCCGGGCGTGGTGGCTCACGCCTGTAATCCCAACACTTTGGGAGGCTGAGGCGGGCGGATTACCTGATATCAGGAGTTCAAGACCAGCCTGGCCAACATGGTGAAACCCCATCTCTACTAAAAAGACAAAATTTAACCGGGCACAGTGGCTCACGCCTGTAATCTCAGCACTTTGGGAGGCCGAGGCGGGCGGATCACGAGGTCAAGAGATTGAGATCATCCTGGTCAACACGGTGAAACCCCGTCTCTACTAAAAATACAAAAACTTAGCCGGGCGTGGTGGCGGCGCCTGTAATCCCAGCTACTCGGGAGGCTGAGGCAGGAGAATCGCTTGAACCCGGAGGTGGAGGTTGCGGTGAGCCGGGATCGCGCCACTGCACTGCAGCCTGGAGACAGAGCGAGACTCCGTCTCAAACAAACAAACGAACAAACAAAAACTTAGCCGGGTGTGGTGGGGCGGTAATCCCACCTACTCGGGAAGCTGAGGTGGGAGAATCACTGGAACCCGGAGGCGGTGGCTGCAGTGAGCGAGATCGCGCCGCTGCCCTCCAGCCTGGGCAACAAGAGCGAGACTCGGTCTCAAAAAAAAAAAAAATTAGCCGGCGGTAGGTTTTGAAGATTTGATTTGGCTGAAGACTGTGAGTGACCCGGCGGAAGCCTTGGGAGATCCGCACCCAGAAAGTTCAAAACGGACCGTGTGTTGTCGGCCTGAAGGCGGCGCGCGGCGCGCTCGGTCCCTCCCCAGGTCCGCGCCGGGCGGACCCTTCTGCTCAGCGGGCGGCGGGACACTGGGGACGCCTTTGTTTCCGCCGCTCGTGGTGTCTGCATCCACAATTTGTTTACGTGGTTGTGGAGCCGGACTCCGCGTCGAAGGGCGGTCTCTTTCAACACAACAGTGGGGCTCCGGGAAAGGCCGAGAGACGCGGGGATCCCCGCCGGAAGGGCGGCCCGCGCTGCCCGGCCGTGGCGGGGGCGGGTGGTACCCCATACCCGCGCTCCAACCGAGATGCCCGTTTCTTAAGGGCAGCCTGGAGCAGCCTGGAGTGTCCCACCCGAGCAGGTCCCGGAGGCGGCCCATGCTGTTTATCACTCAGAAATGTAAAGTTTGTTTGTTTTGAGACAGGGTCTCCCCACTTTGCCTAGGTTGGAGTTCAGGGGCGCGATCTCAGCTCAGTGCATCCTCCACCTCCTGGGCTCAAGCGATCCTCCCACCTCAGTCTCCTGAGTAGCTGGAACTACAGGCATGTGCCACCAGGCCTGGCTAATATTTACATTTTTTTTTTTTTTGTTTTTTTTTTTTTGAGACTGAAGTCTCGCCCTTGTTGCCCAGGCTGGAGTGCAGTGGCGCGATCTCGGCTCATCGCAACGTCCGCCTTTTGACTTCAAGCAGTTCTCCTGCCTCAGCCTCCCAAGTAGCTGGGATTATGGCCCTGGGCCACTGCACCCGGCTAATTATTTGTATTTTTAGTAGAGGCGGGGTTTCACCATGTTGGCCAGGCTGGTCTTGAACTCCTGATCTCAGGTAATTTGCCTGCTTCGGCCTCCCAAAGTGCTAGGATTACAGGCGTGAGCCACTGCGCCCAGCATGTTTTTAAATGTTTGTAGAAATGGGGCCTCAATATGTTGTCCAGGATGATCTGGAACTCCTGACCTCAGGTGATGTGCCTGCCTTGGCCTCCCAAAGTACTGGGATCATAGGCGTGAGCCATCACACGGAACCTAGATCATTTTTTCTCAACTTTTTTTTCATGATCACCATCTTAAAGATCCTTTCTAGATCTTTTTTCCTAGTTCCCCACCACATGACATTTTAATAACATAGATATACTGTAATGTATGTCTTTTTATGTCCTGTGGCCCTTTGGAAGGCAACAAACCATTGCGTTACCTAAGATTTGTTTCCTTCCCCCTCATAGCCTCCCCATCCCACTACCCCCATGCACTCATACCACAATTTATTCCATACTTCATTAGACATTTTTTTTTTTTTTTTTTTTGAGACGGAGTCTCGCTGTGTCGCCCAGGCTGGAGTGCAGTGGCGCGATCTCGGCTCACTGCAAGCTCCGCCTCCCGGGTTCACGCCATTCTCCCGCCTCAGCCTCCGAGTAGCTGGGACTACAGGCGCCCGCCACCACGCCCGGCTAGTTTTTTGTATTTTTAGTAGAGATGGGGTTTCACCATGTTAGCCAGGATGGTCTCGATCTCCTGACCTCGTGATCCACCCGCCTCGGCCTCCCAAAGTGCTGGGATTACAGGCTTGAGCCACCGCGCCCGGCCTTCATTAGACATTAAGCTGCTTTCTAAAGCTTCCCTATTTCATGCTGCCATGAACAATCTTGTAATTAAATCAGTGCAAAAGTAGGAATGGAATGAATGTTTTAATGAAATGTATGTGTTTATACTGCAAATAGCCCTAAGCGAGAGGATGTACCAATTTACACTCCACAATGTACCTCGATGACATCTCCCTGCATGCTTTCCAGCTCTCTTAATTACTCGTTTAAAGGATCACTAATTTGAAAATTAGTTGCAAAGGCTTTGTGTTATTTTATTTAATTGGCTTTCCTTTGTTACCACTCAGAGGGACACCTCTCAAGCCTATGGATCATCTGCATATTTTCTTTTCTTTATTTTTTTGAGACAGAAATTCGCTCTTGTTGCCCAGGCTGGAGTGCAATTGTGTGATCTCGGTTCAACACAACCTCCGCCTCCGAGGTTCAAGCGATTATCTTGCCTCAGCCGCCCGAGTAGCTGGGATTACAGGCATGTGCCACCATGCCCCACTAATTTTGCATTTTTAGTAGAGATGAGGTCTCTCCATATTGGTCAGGCTGGTCTTGAACTCCCCACCTCGGGGGATCCGCCCACCTCAGCCTCCTAAAGTGCTGGGATTATGGGAGTGAACCACTGCGCCCAGCTGTTTTTTTTTTTTTTTTTTTTTTTTTTTTTAGTTTTGCTCTTGTTGCCCAGGCTGGAGTGCAATGACATGATCTCAGCTCACTACAACTGCCACCTCCTAGGTTCAAGCGATTCTCCTGCCTCAGCCTCTCGAGTAGCTGCGATTACAGGCATGTGCCACCACGGCCGGTTAATTTTTTGTATTTTTAGTAGAGGCAGGGTTTCTCTATGTTGGTCAGACTGGTCTTGAACTCCTGACCTCAGGTAATCCACGATCTTGGCCTCCCAAAGTGTTGGGATTACAGGCGTGAGCCTGGTCATCTGCATATTTTCTTTTTTTTTTTTTTTTTGAGACGGAGTCTCACGCTGTTGCCCAGGCTGGAGTGCAGTGGCGCGATCTCGGCTCACTGCAAGCTCCGCCTCCCGGGTTCCCGCCATTCTCCTGCCTCAGCCTCCTGAGTAGCTGGGACTACAGGCGCCCGCCACCGCGCCCGGCTAATTTTTTGTATTTTTAGTAGAGACGGGGTTTCACTGTGGTCTCGATCTCCTGACCTTGTGATCCGCCCGCCTCGGCCTCCCAAAGTGCTGGGATTACAGGCTTGAGCCACCGCGCCCGGCCATCTGCATATTTTCTTTTGCAAATCTCAGGGTTCTGTTTTTCTGTTTGTTTTGTTTTGAGACAGAGTCTCGTTCTGTCACCCAGGCTCGAGTGCAGTGGCGTGATCTAGGCTCACCGCAACCTCCGCCTCCCAGGTTCAAGTGATTCTCCTGCCTCAGCCTCCAAGTAGCTGGGATTACAGGCACGTGTCACTATGCCCGGCTAATTTTTGTATTTTTTTAGGAGAGACGGAGTTTCACCATGTTGGCCAGGCTGGTCTCCAACTCTTGATGTCAGGTGATCCACCTGCCTTGGCCTCCCAAAGTACTGGGATTACAGGTGTAGCCACTACGCCTGGCTTTTTTTTTTTTTTTTTTTTGAGACCGAGTCTTGCTCTGTCACCCAGGTTGGAGTGCAGTGGCAAAATCTAGGCTCACTGCAAGCTCTGCCTTCTGGGTTCCCGCCATTCTCCTGCCTCAGCCTCCCGAGTAGCTGGGACTATAGGTACCTCCCACCACGCCTGGCTAATTTTTTGTCTTTTTAGTAGAGACAGGGTATCACCATGTTAGCCAGGATGGTCTCGATCTCCTGACCTCGTGATCCACCCACCTCGGCCTCCCAAAGTGCTGGGATTACAGGCGTGAGCTACTGTGCCTAGCCCGGGGTTCTGTTTCTTGAGGGCTGTATGGTGAGCGGTGGTTTCCGGATCCTAGCCGACTAGCAGGTCAATCATGGCAGTGTTTACCAGCTGTGCACCTACCTGGAGCAAATTAATTACTCTAACCTCTCTTTGTAAAATTTGTAAAATGGGGTAAATAATAGTACTCATCTCCCATTGGGTTGTTTTGGGAATTAGCTGAGATACCAGTAAGCATTTTATTTTTTTTTGAGACAGAGTCTGGCTCTGTCACCTAGGCTGGAGTGCAGTAGTGCGATCTTGGCTCACTGCAACCTCTGCCTCCCGGATTCAAGTGATTCTCCTGCCTCAGCCTCCTGAGTAACTGGGATTACAGACACCTACCACCACACCTGGCCAATTTTTGTATTTTAGTAGAGACAGGGTTTCACCATATTGACCAGGTCTCTCTTTTTTTTTTTTTTGAGATCGAGTCTTGCTCTATTGCCCAGGCTGGAGTGCAGTGGCGCAATCTTGGCTCACTGCAACCTCCGCCTCCCAGGTTCAAGTGATTCTCTTGCCTCAGCCTCCCAAGTAGCTGGGATTACAGGTACTTGCCAGCACACCTGACTAATTTTTGTATTTTTCGTAGAAATAGGGTTTCACTATGTTGGCCAGGCTGGTTTTGAACTCCTGACCTCAGGTGATCTGCCCACCTCGGCCTCCCAAAGTGCTGGGATTACAGGCGTGAGCCACTGTGCCCAGTCTACTTCACATTATTAAGAAATCCATGAAAATATAATTTTAATGGCTGTAACATGTCATCACACAAAATAACTGGAGTATAACAGTTTCCATCAAATCTAAAATATCATCAATTTTAAGTCCCACCATTATTTTCTGCACTACTACAAACAAATTCTGGCCTGGCATGGTGGTTTGTAATCCCAGCGCTTTGGGAGGCCGAGGCAGGCAGATCACCTGAGTTCAGGAGTTCCAGACCAGCCTGGTCAACCTGTCTCTACTAAAAATACAAAAATTAGCCTGGCGTGGTGGCATGTGCCTAGAGTCCAGCTACTTGTTGGGAGGCTGAGGCAGGAGGATCACCTGAGCCTGGGTGGGGGAGGTTGCAGGGAGCCAAGATCGTGCCACTGCACTCCAGCCTGGGCGACATAGTATTATTACTATTATTATTATTATTATTGAGATGGAGTCTCGCTCTGTCGCTCAGGCTGGAGTGCAGTGGTGTGATCTCGGCTCACTGAAAGCTCCGCCTCCCAGATTCACGCCATTCTCCTGCCTCTGCCTCCCAAGTAGCTGGGACTACAGGCGCCCGCCACCATGCCCAGCTACTTTTTTTGTATTTTAGTAGAGACGGGGTTTCACCGTGTTAGCCAGGATGGTCTCTTATCTCCTGACCTCGTGATCCGCCCGCCTCGGCCTCCCAAAGTACTGGGATTACAAGTGTAAGCCACCGCGCCTGGCTGTATTTTTATTATTTTTTGAGATGGTCTCACTTTGTCACTGTGCCCGGCTAATTTTTGTATTTTTGTAGAGATGGGTTTTGACCATGTTGCCCAGGCTTGCTTCAAACTCCTCAACTGAAGCAATCTGCCTGCCTCGGCCCACAAAGTGCTAGCATTACACGTGTGAGCCACCACGCCCAGCCATGTTATTTATGATTGCATTTCTTTTCTTTTCTTTGAGGCAGAGTCTTGCTCTGTCACCTATTCTGGAGTGCAGTGGTGTGATCTTGGCTCACTGCAACCTCTCCCTCCAGGGTTCAAGCCATCCTCCCACCTCAGGCTCTTGTGTAGCTGGGATTACAGGTGTGTGCCATCACGCCCGGTTAATTTATCTTTTTTACTACACTTGATCTTTGCTCAAAGGATGAGATGTGACAATTTAGTAGAGACGGTGTTTCACCATGTTGGCCAGGTGGGTCTGGAACGCTTGACCTCAAGTGATCAGCCCACCATGGCCTCCCAAAGAGCTAGGATTACAGGGTGAGCCACCACGCCCAGCTGATATCATTGGTTTTAAAACACATTCCTGGCCAGGCGAGGTGGTTCATGCCTATAATCCCAGCAATTTGGGAGGCTGAGGTGGGTGGATCACCTGAGGTCAACATGGCGACACCCCGTCTCTACTAAAAACACAAAAATTAGCTGGGCATGATAGCGGACGCCTATAATCCCAGCTACTCTGGAGGCTGAGGTAGGAGAATTGCTTGGATCCCGGAGGTGGAGGTTGCAGTGAGCCGAGATTACGCCATTGCACTCTAGCCTGGGTGACAGAGCAAGACTCCATCTCAAAAAAAAAAAAAAAAAAAAAAAGCAGAAGAAAATAAATAAAACACATTCCTATCTCATTAAGGCTAAGCTGTACAAAATGTGTCTTATAAATGATACCAAAGATAACAAATATGTGTTTAATCTCTGGATGGGAAAGGCTTTCTAAACTTAAAGACAAACCTCAAAGGAACATATCCATGGCTTTGACATCAAGAAATTTAAACATTCTATATGTCCAAATATTAAAAAGCAATCATAGGCCGGGTGCAGTGCTCACACCTGTAATTCCAGCACTTTGGGAGGCTGAGGTGGGTGGATTACTTGAGGTCTGGAGTTCCAGACCAGCCTGGCCAACATGGTGAAACTCCATCTCTACTAAAAATACAAAAATTAGCCAGGTGTGATGGTGCCTGCCTGTAATCCCAGCTATTTGGTACTTTTTTCCTTCTTTTTTTGAGATGGAGTCTCCCTCTGTTGCCCAGGCTGGAGTACACTGGCGGGATCTCTGCTCACTGCAACCTCCACCTCCTGGGTTCAAGTGATTCTCCTGCCTCAGCCTCCCAAGTAGCTGGGATTACAGGCACTCGCCACCACGCCTGGCTAATTTTGTATTTTTAGTAGAGACAGGGTTTCACCATGTTGGCCAAGCTGTCTCAAACTCCTGACATCAAGAGATCCACCCACCTCGGCCTCCCAAAGTGCTGGGATTACAAGTGTGAGCCACTGCGCCTGGGGTATCCCAGCAATTTGGGAGGTTGAGGCACAAAAATTGCTTGAACCTGGGAGGTGGAAGTTGCAGTGAGCCGAGATCACATACCTGCACTCCAACCTGAGTGACAAAGTGAGATCCTGTCTTAAAAAAAAAAAAGCAATCACAAATCGGGGCCGAGCATCATGGCTCACATGTAGAATAATTCCAGTGCTTTGAGAGGCCAAGGTGAGAGAATTGCTTGACGCCAGGAATTCAAGACTAGCCTGGGCAACATAGTGAGACCCGCATCACCACAAAACAATACAAACAATTAGTCAGGCCTGGTTGAAAGTGACTGTAGCCCTAGCTACTCAGGAGGCTGAGTGTGGAGGATGGCTTGAGCCTAGGAGTTCAAGGCTGCAGTGAGCTATGATTGTGTCACGGCACAGAACAAGACATTGTCTGTAAAACAAACAAAAAAGGCCGGGTGCGGTGGCTCAAGCCTGTAATCCCAGCACTTTAGGAGGCCGAGACGGGCAGATCACGAGGTCAGGAGATCGAGAGACCATCCCGGCTAACACGGTGAAACCCCGTCTCTACTAAAAAATACAAAAAAACTAGCCGGGCGAGGTGGCGGGCGCCTGTAGTCCCAGCTACTCGGGAGGCTGAGGCAGGAGAATGGCGTAAACCCGGGAGGCGGAGCTTGCAGTGAGCTGAGATCCGGCCACTGCACTCCAGCCTGGGTGACAGAGCAAGACTCTGTCTCAAAAAAAAAACAAAACAAACAAACAAAAAATACCACCACAAAACCACAAAAATAATTAAAAGGTAGGCAAACTGAGAAGAATGTTTGGGGCAACTATCCTAAGGGCTAACAGCCTTAACAAAGAGCTCTGTAAACTATAAGAAGTGTACCAAGACATAAAGACCACTGAGGCAAGATGGTGAATTTTTTTGTTTTTTTTAGATGGAGTCTTGCTCTGTGGCCCAGGCTGAAGTGCAGTGGTACAATCTCTGCTCACTCCAACCTCCACCTCCCAGGTTCAAGTGAGTCTCCTGCCTCAGCCTCCTGAGTAGCTGGGATTACAGGCGCTGCCACCACACCTGGCTACGTTTTGTATTTTTAGTAGAAAGGGGGTTTCACCATGTTGGTCAGGCTGGTCTCGAACTCCTGACCTCGTGATCCACCGGCCTTGGCCTCCCAAAGTGGTGGGATTACAGGCATGAGCCACCTCGCCTGGGCTGATGATGAACTTTTTATTTTAAAAAACCTTTGGCTGAGCGTGGTGGCTCATGCTTGTAATCTCAGTACTTTGGGAGGCCGAGGCAGGCAGGTCACTTGAGGTCAGGAGTTCCAGACCAGCCTGGCCAACGTGGCAAAACCCCATCTCAACTAAAAATTAAAAAAAAGTAGGTGTGGTGGCACACACCTGTAATCCCTTTAGACTTGGGAAGCTGAGGCACGAGAATTCCTTGAACCTGGAAGGCAGAGAGTGCAGCGAGCCGAGATTGCACCACTGTACTCCAGCCTGGGTGACAGAGTGAGACTGTCTCAAAAACAAAAGCAAACAAAAAAACCTTCTTTCATTGCCAGACATGGTGGCTCATACCTGTAATCCCAGCACTTTCTCTGGGCAGCTGAGGTGGGATGACTCCTTGAGTCCAGGAATTCAAGACCAGCTTGGGCAACAAAATGAGACCCCATTGCTACAAAAAGAAAAATAAAAAAGTTATCTGAGCAAGGTGGCACATGCCTGTGGTCCTACCTACTCAGGAGGTTGAGGCAGGAGGATTGTTTGAGCCCAGGAGGTAGAGGCTGTAGTGAGCCATGTTTGCACCACTGCACTCCAGCCTGGGTGACAGTGAGGCCGTTTCTCAAAAATAAATAAATAATAAATAAAAAATAAATATTTAAAAACCTTGTTTTAATATGTTGGACAATTTATATATAAGAGCATTGGCTATAAATGTATGAAATTTATTCTACCTCACTACTATTTTTTTTGAGATGGAGTTTCACTCTTGTTGCCCAGGCTGGAGTGCAATGGCATGATCTCAGCTGACTGCAACCGCTGCCTACTGGGTTTAAGCAATTCTCCTGCCTCAGTCTCTCCAAGTGGTTGGGATTACATGTATATGCCACCATGTCTGGCTAATTTTTTTTTTTTTTTGAGAGGGAGTCTTTCTCTGTTGCCCAGGCTGGAGGACAGTGGTGTGATCTCAGCTCACTGCTTCCTCTGCCTCCTGGGTTCAGGTGATTCTCCTGCTTCAGCCTCCAGAGTAGCTGGGATTACAGGCGTGTGCCACCATGCCCAGCTAATTTTTGTATCTTTAGTAGAGATGGTGTTTCACCATGTTGGCCAAGTTGGTCTCAAACTCCTGACCTCAAGTGATCTGCCTGCCTCGGCCTCCCAAAGTGCTGGTATTAGAGGCGTGAACCACCGCACCTGGCCAGAGTCTCTCTTTTTGATTACCTCAGCCAAAGTGTTTTCTGAAATGGTACCACAGATATGTGCTTCCAGTTCCGTTTGTAGTAGAGGGCATGGCATGTACCGTCATTCACCCTGCCTGCTCCATCTGCATTCCCCTCACATCCAGCAAGTTTTCCTTTGCATAGGGCTTATTGCTCCCCTGCTGATCACCTGCCAAAGCCTTCTCTCGGAGTTAACATCCTTGCCAAGGCCTAAGTGGCTTTTGAAGATCAGGCCCTGCTTAGCTCTGGGCTCCCGTCTTTCTTTTGATGTCCTCTCTACTTTTCTCAAACCTGTCAAAACTGGATTCGGACTCTGTGGCCCTGGGGTTGGAAACATGCTTCGTCTGCATCTTCCCAGGGTGGCACTTAGGCCTGCACTAGCTAAGGTAGCCCTGCGGCAAGGTCCAACCCTGCCTTATTGTTAATTTGTTTATTGTCTGTGTCCACTAGAGCTGGGGTGAGGAGGGCAGCCAGATCAGACCTGGGGAGGCCTGGGAGGCTACGGCATCTTCGGTGTTGGGCAGTGCTGTTAGAAACCACGAACATTACTCATCTGGCAGCATGTGTGCACATGGGGTGAGCCGGGGGTCTCCTCGAATGCGGCGTCTACGCCCGGGGATTGGACGCACTGTTACCGATTCTGTCCTGGGAGATTCAGCGGTAACCTACCGGGCAGAGGCCGGCACGCACCCGTGGAGAAGCCCGCGCTCGCGATTCCTCCTCGTGCCAGGGCCCCAGGGCACGGAAGGCCCACCGACCGTGAGGCGGGTCAAGGGGTACACAGGGTGCGAGTTCGTTAGGCAAAAGCTGGGTACAGGCGCGAGCCACAGGCACGGGAACCTCGCGCCGACCGGGGCCCTAGGCCCGACGACCGCAGGTAAGGGGAAGTGGAGGCACACATGGCTGGGACGTGCCCCAGGCACCATCCGGGTGGCTTCGGGCGCGGGACGTCCGCAGCCCCGCAGCTCCCAGGACGCTCGACCATCTGCGGCTGATCAGCTTCGGCCGGTTTGGGGATAAAGGGGAGACAGGCGGCGCGGGGAGTGGGAACGCCTGAAGGCCGCGCCTCTCCTTTCAGGTCGGCCAGGAGCGCACCGGTAAGAGCCAGGGGGTAAGGGGTAGAAAGACGCCCACCTCTTCAACCCAGAGCTCGGGACTCCTATACAGTCCCATAGGGAACAGGCGGCCGCCATTCCCCTCCCCCACGCTGGCGGGTAAGGCTAGAGAACGGTTTCAAGGAAGACGCATGCGCATGAAACAATTATAAACCGCTAAGACTCCCAAGTTCAATATTCGCGGGAAGGCGCATGCGCAATAAAAAGCCCGGCGGCTTTATGGGTGGGGGTGCTGCGCCCAAAACCCAAGCGTGTAATAATCCGCCGGCGGACGGTGGGCTGGCTCTTGAAACTACGCATGCGCCAGAGCTCTTTGTGACGCAACGGGGCGGTGCGGGCAGCTGGCTGCGCGTGCGCAGAACTCGCACAAAGGGCCTTATTTAGGTTGCGCAGGCGCCCGCTGGCCATTTCGTCTTAGCCACGCAGAAGTCGGGTTTCTGGGTGAGTCTCGGTGGGTCCTCGCTTGCAGTTCACCGACCACCGTGGGCGCCGTTTTTGCGAGGATTGGTTGTCCTCATACCTCTGGGAGGGCCACGGGGACCTTGGCGAGCTGCGGGCTGCCATCGAGAGCCGCGAGTGGTTCGCTGAATGTCGGCACCGCAGCTGAGGCCTGCAGGCCGCGCCGACTCTATTGTGTGAGAAGTCGGAGGAGGCGGAGCGGAAGCGGCCGCCGCCATTTCCTTTCCTCCACGCTGGCTCGGCCCGGGCCCCCACGGTTCGGGGCGCCGACGGTTGCTGCTCAGAACAGCTTTTGGGGGTCCGGCCGCCGGACGAGGAGGTGTTGGGTATTGGAGCCGCCGGGGTGGGTGCATCCCCCCGGTTTTTGCTTGGTGGGGGGGCCGGTGCGGGCCCGGGGGCGCCTCGGAGGCGGAGGACAGCTTAATTGGCGCTCTCAGGTCTGGTCCTCCCCGCCTTGCAGTTTGTTTCGACGCCGGACCGCGTAAGAGACGATGATGTTGGGCACCGAAGGCGGAGAGGGATTCGTGGTGAAGGTCCGGGGCTTGCCGTGGTCTTGCTCGGCCGATGAAGTGCAGAGGTTTTTTTCTGGTGAGTTAGAACTAGGACGCGGGAGTTCGAGTTCGAGGCCGGGGCGGGCGGGCTGGCGGGCAGCCGGGCTGGGGCGGGGCGGGGCGGCGGGACCCGGGGCGCCCCCTGGCGAGGCGCGGGCGACTGCACTCACCGCCGTGTGGCTCGCGCCCGGCCGGCCGCGGTTACGCAATGGAATTTTCGAAAGCCCCGCCCGTCCTCCTGGCCCTGCGGGGGGAGTGCGGCAGATCTGGCAGACCCTTTGATTTCTTTACTACCTTTGAACACCAACTTTTCTTTTATGGATGTCGTTTTTCTTTTTCCTTTGTGTTGGGAGTCTCTGTCACCCAGGTTGGAGTGCAGTGGCGCGATCTCGGCTCACTGCAGCCCCCGCCTCCTGGGTTCAAGCGAGTCTCCTGCCTCAGTCTCCCGAGGAGCTGGGACTAGAGGCGCGCACCACCACGCCCGGCTAATTTTTGTTTCTTTAGTAGAGACGGGGTTTCACCATTTTGGCCAGGCTGGTCTCGAACCTCTGGACCTCAAGTGATCAGCCCATCTCGGTTTCCCAAAATGCTGGGATTACAGGCGTGAGCCACCGCGCCTGGCCCCGGTGTCTTTTTGCGAAAAGATGAATTGGCATAGGTGGGTTTCCTCCTCAATCTCGAGAAAATTGCCGAGTAATTAGACCAATAATAGTAATGTTTTTCAGTATCTTGAAGTGTAATCTCTTGTTTCCAGTTCTGGTGTTTCCTTGAAAAGGAGCATTCTTCGGAAAGTTAAAATGTCACGTCTTAATTTCAGTTTTCCTAATCAAGATTTGGTAATTGAAGAGTGTTTGCTCATCTAGTTCTTAATTTGGCTGGCTATACAATTGAAAACACTGAAACCCAGGGAAGTGTTTTTGGAGTCCCTAGGTTTCCTGAATATTTTCTATCAGAATGTCCTTGTTCCCATTATTAGACTGGGAAAAATTAGACTGATAAAATTCTACTTGTATGAAATTGACAGCTTTTGGCAAGACGTTTGTAGTGTTGACTTACTATCTGAATTTAGCATTGGTAACGGAAAACGACCTGTAAAACAAGAACCAAGTACACTGGAAGCCACCTTGCAGAGGGCAACGCTGGGTTTGGCTTCAGCTGTGCAACTTGGAGCATTTTAGCTTGGTAACACTGATCCCCTTTCAGGTGAGTATTGGGCCTGTAATTTGGATTTGAATGAGAAACCGTAATGTGACTGCTGGTAAGGTAAAACTTGACAAACGCGCCAGACCAGACCAAAGCAACTCGCAACGAAGTAGGTTTGCCATAAAGTCACAACGTCCAGGCTTGATAATGTTCTGAGAAATTGATAAAAGATGTGTGATGTGGACATAAGTAGCAGGGACTTAAGAGAGAGATTCATTCTGAAACTGCTTTGAATATTGTATGTTGTTGATGGGTTGGAAATACATCACCTTGGGAATGAGGTTTTTTTTTTTTTTATTGGAGTTCCAGGAGTTGGTAATACCATCATTATATGCAGGCTTCACAAGTTACGTAATTTGTAGTGGGGACACGGAATAGACATTTCATCTGTGTCACCCAGAGGTGGTTTTAGGTTTTAAATTCCGTATTAACGGTTGTTTTCTTTCCAGACTGCAAAATTCAAAATGGGGCTCAAGGTATTCGTTTCATCTACACCAGAGAAGGCAGACCAAGTGGCGAGGCTTTTGTTGAACTTGAATCAGAAGATGAAGTCAAATTGGCCCTGAAAAAAGACAGAGAAACTATGGGACACAGATATGTTGAAGGTTTGATTTACATTGCCCTAGTTACAGTAAATAAAGCATTAAACAATAGAGGTCTTACCCCTTCTGAATTTTAGGTATTTGACTGCATGGAAATGGTCATCTAAGGGAGTTTGTGGCAGCTCTTCCTAGCTTATCTAAAGACCCAGGAAGTCTGAACTTTGTTACCTAATTTTCCAAAAGTGACTAATTCTAAGCACCTCTTTCAGTATTCAAGTCAAACAACGTTGAAATGGATTGGGTGTTGAAGCATACTGGTCCAAATAGTCCTGACACGGCCAATGATGGCTTTGTACGGCTTAGAGGACTTCCCTTTGGATGTAGCAAGGAAGAAATTGTTCAGTTCTTCTCAGGTATGTAGTCCTGTTTGTTGATGAGCAGTGAGTTTTGGCTAGCTTCTGCAAGGTGATTTAATAGACCTTAAAGTTGAGTAGCTTAGGTATTTCAATAGGTTGTGTAAATTGCCAATGAATTAATGTTTTCTTCCTAGAGACCTTCAAATAATTTAAGCCCATCTTCAAGGTGGAAATGAAGTACTTCCAAAATGTTAACTTTGCCTATATTTAGTATTATAGTTCAGAGTAGATCTTTCATTGAGGATTGCCCTCAACAGCTTAACTGCTTTTCCTCACATTGGTGTCCAGCTAAGTACTTCACGTTAAAGGTAAGATCCCTTAACATCAGATTAGTGTGACGAATTAGGTTGTTGTAAATTATGGCAAGTGTCTGTGTTGTTGCAAGAGACACATTTGGGTCATGTGACCAGAATGGTCTAATTCTCTTTAATGCAGAAGTCGATTTATGAAAGACTTGGTTTAACCAGTGTGATATAAACTTACTGAAAATCAGATGTAGTGAGAGTAGTTTGAATGCTTGTAGTCTCAGTATCTGAAATAACAAAGTGTTTTGAAATTGTTCCTGGGCCTAAAGTATTTGAATGTTTTTATGCTGAAGAGCTGATAAGATTGCATGTTTAACAATGTTAGATATCGTATATTTTAAATATTAATATTTATGATGTGATACACTGGAAGCAAGAAATCCTTTCATGGTTTAGTGTAGTATGTTAAAAATTTATATATGTATCAAGTCCTAATGTCAGAATTTTAAAAATCAAGTCTTGTTTTGTTTTTACTCTAAATTGGTGAGAATTGAATGCTATCTGTCAACGTTAAATATGAACATAATTTCATATCTTCTAGGAAAGTGCTTTAAGTCCTTTTTGTAAGCTTGGGAATGTATCCACGGAAAGGATTTTTCATAGACGGAATTTCCAGAAGTGAATCATAACTACTGTTAGAGCATAAGCATGCATGATTGTGCTGTGTAGATCAGTTTTGTTGAAAGTTTAGATTGTTATGTTTGTCAATTATAATTTAATGTTTTAGTTTTTATATGAAATGTTTAAATGTATACCTTTTTAAAGACTTGAAGTTCCAATAACTTAAAGCATTGAAATATAAAATGAGGTAAAAGGTGTTTTGAATTTAGTAAAACTGTTATTTAATGCTTAAAACTTAATTGAATTCTTGTATAATTCTCAACATTAAGTTGCATAGATATGTGTTCTTAAGTTGTTGAATTCTTAATGCATCCTGCGTTCAGCAAGTTTTTTTTTTTTTAATTTATACTGTACCATGGGTGTGTTAAGAATAGTTATACTTCGTAATAATGGAACTTCATATTATTGCAATGCATATTTAAAGAGTACTTGTTGAAAGCATACCATTCACCTAAAGTTAAAAGTTCTGGTTTATTTAAAGCTATAAGAAGAATCATTTCTGGGCTTGTGATGTTAATATTGCCCCCCTACTGGGGTTATTTGTCCTTGGGTTGAAGGGTTGGAAATCGTGCCAAATGGGATAACATTGCCGGTGGACTTCCAGGGGAGGAGTACGGGGGAGGCCTTCGTGCAGTTTGCTTCACAGGAAATAGCTGAAAAGGCTCTAAAGAAACACAAGGAAAGAATAGGGCACAGGTGGGGATGGATGGTTGGTTGGATATGTCACTTTTCTTATGGTAAACAATTAAATCCATATTCTCTCTGCTTAAAAGAAGAAATTAATGTTTTGTAGTCCTAGGTAATTGATGTTTTGCCATGATTTCCAAACTTTTCTTGTGTCAGTCCCATGTTACACGCAAACTAAATTTTAGGTTTAAAATTTGTCCCTAGTTAATTGGTCTACTTGACAATTTTGTGAGTCTTATTAACCCCAATCAATAGAGTTGAGAGACTATGGCTTTAAAAAATTAATGCAAACCTGGCTTTAGCTGTAATAACACCCACCTAGAGTAAATTAATATTACCATAAGAAAATGTGATACTTTCTGATCTTGTTTTTAAAGTTGAAATGCAACAAACTTTTTCTTGCTGTATATAAATATTCTGCATAGTATTAATAAGCATAGCTTTCAAGAAATTGTCACAAAAGGTTTTATTCTCTTTGCTTGTGACTATTTTTCATTGAAGCATGCGCTTACCTATGCTGATTCTTACTAAAAGCATAGGCTGGGGTATTTATTGGCGAAAGGAAATGTGTAGTGTGGGCTAGACTGTTGGTGGAGGCTGGCTTTTTAGCCCACTTGCTATACATGCTGCCAATGGATTTAAGACTTGAAATGTTGAAAGTTGAGTGGAATTATTTCCCTCCTAGAACGTTTATTTACAGTACTCCTCTCTACCCCTAAGGTTGGGCTCTGCCTCAGGAGGAGTGAGTGTTTTTTTTCTGTAAAGTTTACATTGTCTTACTATTTATTGAGTGAATTTCTGGTCATTGCCTATGCAAATATAAGAAATCTGGCTTTAAATATTAGTCAGTTTCATGGCTATGACTAGATTGTATTTCTTGTGTAACTAAATACCTGTATAAAATGAACTAATGTTGTCTCTCCCCTCCCTACCCCTTCCTTATGAACGATGCTTTAGGTATATTGAGATCTTTAAGAGCAGTAGAGCTGAAGTTAGAACTCATTATGATCCACCACGAAAGCTTATGGCCATGCAGCGGCCAGGTCCCTATGACAGACCTGGGGCTGGCAGAGGGTATAACAGCATTGGCAGAGGAGCTGGCTTTGAGAGGATGAGGCGCGGTGCTTACGGTGGAGGTACGTGAGGATTCCCAGGGTTTGGCAAGTAGTCTGTTCCTTTGTTTAGGTGTTTTGTTTGATGGATTGTACTTTGTCTTTCAGGCTATGGAGGCTATGACGATTACAATGGCTATAATGATGGCTATGGATTTGGGTCAGATAGATTTGGAAGAGGTAAGGTAAGAATTGAATTTCTCAGTTGAAGGATGCTTACACTCTTGTCCATCTAGACCTCAATTACTGTTTTTCAGGAATGTCTGATCACAGATATGGGGATGGTGGCTCTACTTTCCAGAGCACAACAGGACACTGTGTACACATGCGTGGATTACCTTACAGAGCTACTGAGAATGACATTTATAATGTAAGTGTAGGATGAACTCACAAGTCTTATTTCAGTATGGCAGTAAAAGTCTGAGCCTTACTCTATAAATGTGAGCACTGTGTTAGAAATTGTAGTTTTATTTTGTAACATTAGAAAGTTGATTTAATTCTTTGAAATGCCTTGTGTTGTAGTTTTTTTCACCACTCAATCCTGTGAGAGTACACATTGAAATTGGTCCTGATGGCAGAGTAACTGGTGAAGCAGATGTCGAGTTTGCAACTCATGAAGATGCCGTGGCAGCTATGTCAAAAGACAAAGCAAATATGCGTAAGTGTGATTGAGCGTTTGTGGGCTCTTTACAGGTGATTGTGTGACTAACATTTACAATAGGGAAATGGAAAAATAAGGATATATGAGAAGTTTCCTCTCCAGTAATAGATTAATTCTTGGGGGATGGGGGGCAGTGGGTTGAAGAAGGTTTGGGTTTTAAAAATTAGTCTAACGGATTTGTGATACGCACATCTTGAAGTTTATATCCTTAATTGACAACATAGATGAATATGTAAAGGCTAGATATTGGAGTTAAAGTAGATCACCTAAGAGAAGTAGCTAGAATTTTCTTTGCCAAGGTATTTGAAGTTCACAGATCTGCTTGTTTAAAAACTTTATAAAAGTGCTTATCCTGTTGTGTTTCACCAACAAACATTTTCAAACTTTTTTTTTCTCATTTCAGAACACAGATATGTAGAACTCTTCTTGAATTCTACAGCAGGAGCAAGCGGTGGTGCTTACGGTAGCCAAATGCTAGGAGGCATGGGTTTGTGTAAATATCACTTTAGTGTCTTTTTTTTAAGCTAACCTTGTATGCCTTTTCTCTCATTTCAGAACACAGATATGTAGAACTCTTCTTGAATTCTACAGCAGGAGCAAGCGGTGGTGCTTATGGTAGCCAAATGATGGGAGGCATGGGCTTGTGTAAATATCGTTAGTTTTTTTAAAAACCAAAACGTTTATATATGTATAAGTCAATTATAAGTTGTTAATCTATTTAATAAGTTTAGCATAACAAACTTAGGCAAAGAAAGCAGTTTCTTGATATTTGAATTTTGTATCTGGCTTACTTAAATCTTTGTTATGAAGTTCCTTAGGATAGATAATTCAAATTAGATTTAAGTACTCTTGGGGGAGGGGACTACGGAGTGAAACTACTTAAATTTTCTGAGTATAAAGTTTAAATAGCAAAATAGGATTAAGATAAATGTGGGCATAATTAGGTGTATTGACGTGCCTTTGATATATCTAAGGGGGAACCCCACTAAATCTAGTCAGGCAGTTTCATAAGATCTTCACAAAATGCCTCTACTTAGGGAATCTTGTGGGTTTTAGTCCTGCTGATGTATATACCGTTAGCACTTCGGTTTATAAATATTTGAGTAGCTCAGATGATGGATAGAAGGGTAGCCCGGTTATAGACAGTAGGCAGAAGGAGGCAGAGGGTTATAGTAATATAAGATCAAGACTGGAAAATATAGATATAGAATTACAATCCCGGTACCACCAGGTACCACATTATGTAAGGAACAAGGTTCTAAAGTTTTCTTAACTTAACAGCAAACCAGTCCAGTTACGGTGGCCCAGCCAGCCAGCAGCTGAGTGGAGGTTACGGAGGCGGCTATGGTGGCCAGAGCAGCATGAGTGGATATGGTAAGCCTGTTTTTTTAAATATACTTAGAATTAAGTTTTAGGCAGGTTTCTTTAGTTGGGAAGGTGCAGGCTCCTTTTTGGTGAAATTGGGTTATTAAATGTATGCTTTCAATCCAAATGTAACTTTTTACTAGCTTAATTTTCAGAAACAATCATTGGGAGGGGGAAGTGTTCTGTGAATAAAAAACTAGTCATTGCAACTTTGGAATACTGTCGAGCCAGAAAATATCTGCCTCCATTTATTAAAACATTAAATAAAGTTGTTCGCTTTTTTGTCTTTTGGTTAGCAGTACATCAATTTTAGATGGAGGGAGAATTTGGAATAGTAGAATGGTGGTTGGGTTCAGGACCGTATTTATTAGTTAACCTAGGATTGGTTTTATTTATTTTTTTTCAATTGGTCTAAAGAATGGTGATTTTGGTATTATAGTCTTACCCTACAAAATCCTTTTGCAGACCAAGTTTTACAGGAAAACTCCAGTGATTTTCAATCAAACATTGCATAGGTAAATATTTTCTCAAAAAATATAATTTAAATTCCCAATAGCAAATACTGATATGTTGTAATAATACTTTCTATAGCAGTCAATGGCTCTGACTTAACTCCATGGAGGCTGCCATTTGGGCACAGTGAGTTGCCTTTAGTCCACCTTGGTTGTCTCACTTCCTGCCCACCGTGAATAGGAAAAGCAAGAGACTTCCCCTGTGCTCCCTTTTCTCAAATGCCATTCGAGGGACACATTGTGAATGTTTATGGTAAATTTTTTTAAAAAATGCCTTGTTTAGCTTTAAAAATACGAAGTAATTTTGCAATTTTTGAAAAACACTAGTTTTCCTTTAAACTTAATTTTTCATGTTGATCCTGAAGAATCCGTTAAAATGGTAGCACAAGAGTCTGGCAAGTTGGTACTGCAGAGAAAAGGGGTTAATTGAGGCTTGTTTGGAGTCGGGATTCCCCTTTCCCAAACATGCGTCTCGCCACTTGGACAGCAGCCATTTGTACTCGTATACTTTTTAAACTTTTTCTTGGAATACTATATTTTATTTGACTGGTAGTCTGACATTACTCCTAACTTGTCAAATTGATCTCTTTGCAGGTAACCAAGGAGCAATGAACAGCAGCTACTACAGTAGTGGAAGCCGTGCATCTATGGGCGTGAACGGAATGGGAGGGATGTCTAGCATGTCCAGTATGAGTGGTGGATGGGGAATGTAATTGATCTGTCCTGATCACTGACTCTTGGTCAACTTTTTTTTTTTTTTTTTTTTAAGAAAAAAAAACTTCAGTTTAACAGTTTCTGCAATACAAGCTTGTGATTTATGCTTACTCTAAGTGGAAATCAGGATTGTTATGAAGACTTAAGGCCCAGTATTTTTGAATACAATACTCAATCTAGGATGTAAAAGTGAAGCTGAGTAAACTATAACTGTTAAACTTAAGTTCCAGCTTTTCTCAAGTTAGTTATAGGATGTACTTAAGCAGTAAGCGTATTTAGGTAAAAGCAGTTGAATTATGTTAAATGTTGCCCTTTGCCACGTTACATTGAACACTGTTTGGATGCATGTTGAAAGACATGCTTTTATTTTTTTGTAAAACTCAATATAGGAGCTATGTCTACAATTAAAAGTGAAACATTTTGGCATGTTCGTTAATTCTAGTTTCATTTAATAACCTGTAAGGCACGTAAGTTTAAGCTTTTTTTCTTTTTTTTTTTTTTTTTAAGTTAATGGGAAAATTTTGAGACGCAATACCAGTACTTTAGGATTTTGGTCTTGGTGTTTGTATGAAATTCTGAGGCCTTGATTTAAATCTTTCATTGTATTGTGATTTCCTTTTAGGTATATTGCGCTAAGTGAAACTTGTCAAATAAATCCTCCTTTTAAAAACTGCACTCTGTCTTGTCTGTGCTTCAGTGTCATGTGGACTGAGTCTCGGTGCTCTGTGCCCACCTGGGTACACATCTAGGGCCACATCTCTGGCTGTGGCAGAGAGGCTTGGCAGTTGAGGCTGTTGTGTAGATGTCTTCAGACTTCCCTCCAGTGCAACTGAAGGTAAACTCGTCTTTGGGGCCCTTGTGGAAGGGCTGTATGTCATTTGGCTGCACAGGACCTGATCTGAACTTGCCTATAACTTGTTAAGCACTTGCACAGAGCGAAGGGGGAGGTGCCAGTGCCCTCACTGCATGGCCTGCATGTCTATGAGGCCTTCATGCTTGGCTGGGAAGGTGCTGGAGGCAAGGGAGGTTATGATGAATACGTGGGTTTCTTCTAGCTCAGGGGTGGTGGGTTTTTGTTTTTGTTTTTTTTTTTGAGGCGCAGTTTTAGCCGTCTCAGGCTGGATTGCAGTGGCGTGATCTTGGCTCACCTGCAGCCTCCACCTTGCGGGCTGAAGCCATTCTCCTGCCTCAGCTTCCCAAGTAGCTGGGGTTACAGGTGCCGCCGCCACTCCAGGCTAATTTTTTTGTATTTTTAGTAGACAACGGGGTTTCACAATGTTGGCCAGTCTGATCTCCAACTCCTGACCTCATGTGATCTGCCCACCTCAGCCTCCCAAAGTACTGGGATTATAGGCTTGAGCCACTGTTCCCAGCCTTCACAGATGGTTTTTCAAATTGAGGTTTTGAACTTTCACATTTTTGGCTCATTCCTAAAAATCAATTCTACTTGGAAGCAGAATTACATGTAAATCTGGGTAGAGTGATAGTGATTGAGAGCTAATGTGACTAGTTTAAATGAACTCTAAATATATCCCCGTTTTGGTAGTTCAGAGCTCCAACATGATGCTAGGAAGTATTCAAGCTGCTTTAAAGTGTACCTGAGCGAGTTAGAAACGCCACACTTTGAGATGAATTCAGGAGTCCTTTGTTAGCCGGTGAACGAGAGACCGCTAAGGCACGAAATTCTCTCCAAAGAAGGGGCTAGATTTTCTTTAATACTTTGTTTAGAGAGGGGAGGGGGATTCTAGCTGCAGCAATCTTAACAGAAGAAAAACACAAAAAAGTTGAAAAGACAAACGGTTACAGGAAAACAGTTCCAGGTGCAGGGGCTTTAAATTCATCACAAGGTGATAGGCGTGGGGGCTCTGGCGTTACCTATGGGACAAATGGGGCTTTATGGTACCATCTCCGAGTAAATTGCTGGGAACTGCTTGCCTCAGCACCTTATTGGTTAATTGCACTCTGATATGCCGAGAGCTTGCACAAGTTAAGTCCTTGAGGAAGCGGGTGGGTGAGGAGCCCTTGATGTCTTGTAAATGAAGGAGCCAAATGGAGTCCGTCCGGCTTTCTCAGCTAAGGGAGAGTCTATTCATATTAAAACAAGGTTAGGTATCTAAGGGAGAGTCTATTCACATTAATAATACAAGGTTGGGTATTAGAAAAGCAGTCCTGAAAAGTCTGGTCCCAGAGTTCCTTCAGTAGATGCTGAGGGCCCGGCAGCTACTCATCCCATTAGATTCAAGTCCCTGATAATGAAATGAGAGTGTAAATGTGTCTGAGCTAGGCTGTCAGATGGGCTTGTGCCCTTTAAAGCAAAGTGTGGATAAGCTTTCTCTTGAGTTTGTTGGGGTAGGGCTAGGTAGGTTGGACAGAGTGGCTTAGTATCGGTCATTTCTAACCATCTGCCCACAGGAGAGGTGCGTGCAGGAGACATGGAGGGAGGGCTTCGCAGATCCTCCCTTGCTTGCTCTACCAGGTTGCCCCATCAGGACTGGACACCAGCAGAGGGAAGGGTCTGGAGTATGTATCGTTGGTTTTGTCTTTGGCAGGTCTAGAGAGAGCAGCAGTTGTCCCGGGGGAAGGCAGTGTTGAGAGTTGCTGAGCTGTGTTCTAAGCCTGGTTACTGCCCTTCAGATCTTGTGTTAATAGTTTGGTACTGAGGCCCAGTATTGAGAAGGATTGAGGGTTCCCTCTCTGGGTCCTGAGTTAACTGTGGTATATTTAGGGATAAAGCTTGCCCTGTGGCCGGGCGCGGTGGCTCAAGCCTGTAATCCCAGCACTTTGGGAGGCCGAGACGGGCGGATCACAAGGTCAGGAGATCGAGACCATCCTGGTTAACACGGTGAAACCCCGTCTCTACTAAAAAATACAAAAAACTAGCCGGGCGAGGTGGCAGGCGCCTGTAGTCCCAGCTACTCGGGAGGCTGAGCCAGGAGAATGGCGTAAACCTGGGAGGCGGAGCTTGCAGTGAGCTGAGATCTGGCCACTGCACCCCAGCCTGGGCAACAGAGCTAGACTCCGTCTCAAAAAAAAAAAAAAAGCTTGCCCTGTTAGAGAAGGGACTAGAACTAGACACTTGGAGTAAGGTTAAACTAAATCCAGAGCCATATGGCTAGTCTAGACCAGGGGCAGTGGCTAACGCCTGTAGTTTCAACACTTTGGGAGGCTGAGGTGGGCAGGTCACCTGAGGTCAGGAGTTCGAGACCAGCCTGGCCAACATGGGGAAACCCTGTCTCTACTAAAAAATACAAAAATTAGCTGGGCGTGGTGGTACACACCTGCAATACCAGCTACTGAGGCAGAGGAGAATTGCTTGAACCCGGGAGGCAGAGATTGCAGTGAGCCGAGATTGCAGTGAGCCAAGATCGCGTCATTGTACTCTAGTCTGGGCGACAAGAGAGAAATTCCTGTTTCAAAAAAAAGTCTAGACGCATTATGGTTCTTTGGAATCTTGTGCTCCATAGCTTGTTTGCAGTGACTTAATTAACCTCCTGACCTTGTGAGTTGGAATCTGCATTTTAAACAAAATCCTGACCACTCACCCCTACCTCAGTTGACTTGGGAAGTGCTGCCTTAGAACATCTGTCCTTCGTTTCTCAGGCTGGGTAAAGGTGGTATGGTACCAGACCAGGGACTGGAGATGCCATAGTTAGGGCTTAGAGTATGTTTGAATTTGGGAGTAGGGAAGTTATCTTGACCCAATATTGCCAACTTTGAAAATGGGTGTGATAAATTTCACTTAAACACAAGTGTCAGGCACAGAGGTGGGAACCTCCTGCATGTTTTTATACTGAGCTGCCAGAACTGACTTGAAGTAGGGGAGGGATGGATTATTCTGCTTTTGTGTGTGCAGATGAAAGCTAAGACTCAAGTGAACCGACTTGCCTAAGGCTGCCCAGCAAGTTAGGGGTCCACACTGGGTGTATTGAAAAGGCACAGATGTCGTATATGCCAGTTAGGGGTAGTGAGAGGCAGTTTTTTCTCAAAGTTTGGCCCTGTATGAGATGGCAGCTGCTACGGTGAGGTGAGGGAAGGGGAGGGCTGCCACTGGGCTTCCCTAACAGGGTTGGAAACCTGCTAGGACATGGCTTTGGAGAAGTCTGGCTGCACAGTCCTAAGCTGTATAGAGCGGTTGGAGGGAGGGAGGGAGGGAGGGAGCGGCAGAGGAGGAAACTCAGTCGAGGGTGCCATGCAAGCATCTACCAGGGCTGACCAGGTCGTGGGGGAGCCCAGAGGAGGGGTGCGATCCTGAGGCCTGCATTTGGTGAGGGTAGGGAGCCTGCGGGAAGGGAAGGTAGGGTCCTGGACAAGGTGCACGTATAGAAGGTGAAGGATGAGGTCTAGCAGACTGACTCTTGGCTGTCTGGACTTGACCGGAAGAGAGCCCCAGGCCATTGGCTGTTTGGGGGTAGGGGCCTCCGAGGGAGGGACTGGAAGCCAGTCCTAGCACTGCATTTGAAATGTAAAAAATGACTGCCTGCCAAGTGCTTTTCCACAGGTGTCTCCATCTGTAACCTGTCCAACTCCCAATCATGTATGTGAACTACTCTTGCACTTTGGTGACAGGCTTGGGGTCACTTCCTCTGCCTGTTGGTGGCAGGCTGCCCCTGCAAACTGCCCTTGGCCCACCAGGCACAGCCCTGCAGGCTCTGGGGCAGCACCGGCAGCCTCTTGCTTACACTGGGCTCGGGCACGAGGGGTGCGGAGGCCTCCTCCGGTGCGGTGGCTCTTTGGAAGTTGACAGGAGCTTCTGCATGCGCCAGAGTGAAAAATAAATGATTTTATTGCCGGACCAACGATAGGTAGTCACAAGGGCATGAAATGGCAGATTTCTTGACTGAAGCAGAGAAGGCACAGACAGACCCCATGTGTGTCAAACGCTGTACACGAGTCAGGTTTTCAGAAGGGAGGTGGGAGAGGGAAAGTACTCACTAGCAGAACTGAACTGCTGTAAAACAGGTTAAATTCTTTGAAAAGTGAAAAATGATAGTAGCAAAATCATGACGTTGTATCTGAACCAGAGCCGTAAGATGGAAGTTTCCATCCAGAGGAGTTAATTCCGAACGAATCACGGCACGGTGAGAGCTGCTGGTTCTGGCACACTGTCTTCTGGAGTGCCAGTGGCCGGGCGAGAAGTTTGATTCTTTCCTTCGATTCTCTTGGGAAAGAACACAATTCCCAAGCCCCTGGAGACCCACAGGGTTTGGCGCTGTCCGCGAGGCTGTGCTCCCGAGGACAGACACTCAGGAGGCTGTGGAGGAGCAGCGCTGCAGGAGCAGGGTGTGGCAGCCGTCGCACACTCGCACTGGCTTGGGGTAGGAGGGCAGGGCCAGCTCGTTGCTGGAGCAGGTGTTGCAGAAGATGTGGCCACAGTTCCGGCAGTGGTGCTAGAGGACGGGAAGAAGGCAGTCACAGGACACCCAGGGAAAAGCCATCCACACACCCTCCCTGCTTCCTAACTCAGAAGTGCATTTGTTTGGAATGGGTTTTTTTTTTTTTTTTTTTTTTTTTTGAGACGGAGTCTCGCTCTGTCGCCCAGACCGCGCCCGGCTGATTTTTGTATTTTTATTAGAGACGGGGTTTCACCGTGTTAGCCAGGATGGTCTCGATCTCCTGACCTCGTGATCCGCCCGTCTCGGCCTCCCAAAGTGCTGGGATTACAGGCGTGAGCCGCCGCGCCTGGCCTGGAATGGGTTCTGTTTCTGTGGAGTGGTGAGGGCTGTGTGCAAAGGGTTTTTTTTTAAATTTGAGACAGTCTCGCTCTGTCGCCCAGGCTGGAGTGCAGTGGCATGATCTGGGCTCACTGCAAGCCCCACCTCCTGGGTTCACACCATTCTCATGCCTCAGCCTCCCGAGTAGCTGGGACTACAGGCGCCGCCACCTCACCCGGCTAATCTTTTGTATTTTTAGTAGAGACGGGGTTCACGGTGTTAGCCAGGATGGTCTCGATCTCCTGACCTTGTGATCCGCCCACCTTGGCCTCCCAAAGTGCTGGGATTACAGGCGTGAGCCACCGTGCCCGGCCTAAGGGTCTTAAGACAAAAAGTTTACTTTTGCTGTACTTCATCATTAAGCCAGCCAGCTATGGGAAGAGTCTGCTTTGTTCTCTTTGCTGCATTCCAAGGGGGTGGGAGTGGGTCTTCCCCTTTCTAAACAGGTTCCCTAGGTGCCTGATAAGACACCGAGATGAGCACCTGAGCAGCCTCTGCTTTTGTGGTTCCACAGATGGGAACAGCCAGGCCTTGTAGATATATGTGATCTCAGGCAGCCTCAGGCCGTGGTTTCTAGCTCTGAGCTTACTGCAAGGCACTGCCTGAAACTCGGGGTGGGGAGTGGGGGTGGCTGAGGCTTCCTCTTTTCCAGAGCTAGGCTGTTGATGGGAACAGACAGAACATGGCGGTGGCAGTGTTTCTTTTAGCTCCCAGTTTTGCTTATATCCAACTCTTCCCCTACCTAGCTGGTCTTGGTGAGGCTATTAATAAGGCCCTAGACCCAAGGGTGAGCCTAGGACCTTGTTTCCAGAACCTAAAAGACAGGGACAAGCACCCTGCCTAGATCACCAGTGATTTTTGGTGACCTGCTGCCCTGTAGGTTCCCCATAGATTCTGTTTTTGCCTAAGTTGGGCCAGATTTCGGTCCTGCCGCACACAGAGAATTTTCAATGACAATCCCCTAGAGCAGCTCGGCACAAGGAGCCCCATCTCCCCCCAAATCATTGTCAATTCCTGCAAGGATGTGCTGGAGACCAGGGGCCTGTGACTGGCCAAGGCCTCCCAGAAAGAGGGTGCCGGGATGGAAAGCCATCTGCACAGGCAAGCAGGAGAGGCGGGGCCGCCCATCTGCCAGCCAGGGAGCAGTCACAGGGCAGTGCGCCTGGTGTGATGCGGGCTTCTGGAACCAGAGAAAGCGGAATCTCAGCGGGCAAGGACCCAGGGCACTGGGAGGGTGGGCGGAGCCCCACATACCTTTCTCCGGGAAATGGAGAACTCCTTCTCACACTGCCGACAGTGTGTCGCTTCGTCATCTTTCAGCCAGGCGTGGCCCTGAGGAGGAGAGGACATCCTAGAATCCACTTCCTGTCTAAGCCCCTGATGAGTGCGTAGCTGTGTTCTGGCTGCATCCATTGTCCCTCATAGCACCTGTTTCCTAGTGAGGCACTGTTTCTTCTCCATCAGATGTGGCCTCACAGCACTGTCATCAACGGGCCCTTGCCCGGTCTGGCTGCAGCCAGGATTCCTGTGTCCTAGCTCCACGCTTCACCTCCTGGCCTCTGCAGGCTGCCCCGGGGCCTCAAGGCAGTCTCCAGCGTCCGCTCACTCAGGCACACCCCCACTTTCCATCAGTTCCCTTTGGCTGAAGTAAGCAGAGTGAGCTTCTGGTGCCTGCAACCCTAGACCCTGCCTGAGACACTGGTCGAAGGGACTAGCTGAACTGGCAGGCGCGGCAGAAGGGCCAAGTCTGAGGGAGACTGGGACACCTGCTGACGCTGATCCCTGTGGAGAGACAGGTGGTGATGGACAGCGGGCACTGCATCCCACAGGCCTGAGGAAGCGCTTCTCCTTGCGGGCCAAAGCCTTGATTCCCGAACAGCCCTGGGGAGCAGATGGACTCCATTCCACAGGGGAGGCGGCTGAGGCTTTGAAAGGTGGCTCTTGGGAGGGCTTTCTCAGGGAGCAGCACCTGTGATTTATTCAGGCTTAGGGACTGGGGCGTTCCAGGAGTCAAAGGCATGAGGTACTTTTCTGGCCTATTAGCATCTGCTGGATGTGATCTTCTTGCTGACAGATCCTCATAGACTGAGCTAGAGTCACACACCCTTGGGGCTGCCAGTGTGTGCCCAGGACGTTCATCCTGACATCAAAGAGCTCTGGCGGCTCTAGAGTCCTGTTTCATGATTTTTACCCTCCCTCTGATACTGTGAAACTGATGTTACCTAGAAGTCCAGGCTGCTGTTAGTTGCTGCCCCTGACCTGACACTTGGAAGTTAGATGCCCAGAGACATTAGGGCCCCTGCTCTGCACCACGTGGGAGAGTGTGGAAAGGGGCTGCTTTTGCATCGCTGCCACGGCACAGCTGAGGCCGAAGGGTGGACGCTCCTGCAGGCAAGGCCATCTTGCAGGCCAGGCTGCCGTGCCCCTGAATGTCTGCCTCCTCTCCCACACGCTCCGCCCTGCAGCTCAGCCTGGCACCTGCACCAGGCCACCCGCAAGCTCCTGCTCTTCAGTGGAATGTGTTATTCTGCCCTCCCCACAAGGGTGTGGAAACCTGGCCCAACTCAGGGCTTGGCTTGAGTGGTCCTTAGCCATGGCACAGGGCACTGCGGTGGGGCTGGCTGGCCTCTGGCCCCTCGCTTCAACAGAAGGGCCTGTTTTTCACTGTTTAAAGATACCTGCGGGTCTCTCCTCTCTGCCACCTGCTTCCCCCTTTAGGAAGACCCATCAGGCCTATTTTCAAAGCACAGCTGATGGCAGAAGAACTGGAGGCAGAAGACCTAGGTTCAGCTTTGGCCCTGCCACCTGTCAGCATCCCTCAGCTGAGGGACACGTTTCTGAGCAGCGTCTGGCTTCTCTGTAAATATGTCATCACCACCACTGCTTCGACCACACGCTCTCATCTGACTGTTGGGATACTTAAACGTACGAGCACACAGGCCATCAGCACAAGCTGACGGCGAAGAAGTGGTTCTTAGCAAGCCAGTACCTTCAGTGCCTGGTTCACTTCTTTTATATCTTCCATCTTCAGCTTGGACCTAAGGAAGAAAAGGCCATTTGACAGCAGTGAGAGAGAGTGAGGCTCTGACTCCCTAACACAGCTGGCTCTCATGACTAGCTTTGTGAAGATACCGGACTTGTGAGGAGACCCAGAGCATGGGTTGTTAAAATGCCTTCCGCCTCTGTACAATCCCAGAGTCGCCTCATCACACTGGCTCCCGTCTGCTGGGGGCTGCGGCTGAGCCTGGGACTGCACCCGGCACAAGAACACACTGCTTAGCCTGCAGGGGCTCAAACAGACTCTGAGGGAGGCTGAGGCGAGAGGATGGCCTGAGGCCAGAAGTCCAAGACCTGGCCCTGTTCTGCGCTGGTCTCTCCCGCTGTCCCCAGCAGGAACCTGAGTCTGCAGCCTCTCCCCGGCCTCCAGTCTGCTGCCTGCTGTCTGGAAGGGGCAGGCTGAGAGGGCACAGCCATTTGTTCTTGCTCCATTCTTGTGTCAGAACAATTCCTTTGTTTACGTAAGAGACAGGACTGAACACGGTTTAAATTGGCAGAACTAAACCAAATAAAATGAGGCAGTTTATGCGATTTGGGGAAACAGTGTGATCTTTTTTTTTTTTTTGAGACAGGGTCTTGCTATATTGCCCAGGCTGGAATGCAGTGATGCAATCATGGCTCACTGCAGCCTCAACCTCCTGGGCTCAAGTGATTCTCCCAAGTAGCTGGGACTACAGGTGCGAGCCATCATGCCTGGCTAATTTTTGTATTTTTTTGTAGAGGTGGGGTTTTGCCATGTTGCCCAGGCTGGTCTTGAACTCCGGACCTCAAGTGATCTGCCTGCCTTAGCCTCCCAAAGTGCTGGGATTATGGGCTGAAGCGTTTCTTTTTTTTTTTTTTTTTTTGAGATGGAGTCTTGCTGAGTTGCCCAGGCTGCAGTGCAGTGGTGTGATCTCGGCTCACTGCAACCTCTGCTTCCTGGGTTCAAGCGATTCTCCTGCCTCAGCTTCCCAAGTAGATGGGATGACAGGCGCCTGACACCATGCCCATCTTATTTTCTTGTACTTTTACTACAGACGGGGTTTCACCATATTGGCCTGGCTGGTCTTGAACTCCTGATCTCAAGTGATCCACCTGCCTCGGCCTCCCAAAGTGCTGGGATTACAGGCGTGAGCCCCCACGCCCAGCCTGGTCTGAGCCTTTGTTAAAAACTGAGATCAGTCTGAACTATCATCAGATTAGACTAATCAAAGTGAGAAAATGGCAGGTCTCTGGGAAACACACACTAGACTTCTAAGGGAGGGATTAGAAAACAGCATCAGGGCATTTAGAGAAATCCCTGTGGCTTTTACTAAAGATTGGGAGGCAGCTCCTTCCCTTCCTGGTCCGGCTGCAGACACAGGAAATAGGCCAGCAGATTGACAGGATCAGAACAGGCTGCCCAGATGGACAGACCTTGGGAAGCCAGGTCAAGATGGCAAACTGAACATACAAGAACTCTGGGAAACACAATTTAGGAAGAATCCAGATGTTCCCAAGATAATGAAACTGGAAAACTGTTCCTGTAGCTAATGTAGGGTCTGCGAAGAGGCTTTGCCGTCTGTCATCCGGCACAGGCTTGCAAGAGGAAGAAGCGAAGAGGAGAGAGCACAAAAGCAGCTCCTCAGGTAGCCCTGTCTGGGTTTGCATACACCTGATGCTGTCACACGCACAGCACTTGCTGGGAGGGAGTGGTGGCCAGGCAGCTCACACTGGAATTCGGAAGCTAGGGTAGCCGGTAGTGCCAGGCAGCCACTAAGTGCAACAATACATTTTTGTGTTTGTTTTTGAGACAGAGTTTCGCTCTTGTCGCCCAGGCTGGAGTGCAATGGTGCGATCTCGGCTCCCTGCAACCTCTGCCTCCCAGGTTCAAGCGATTCCCCTGCCTCAGCCTCCCCCGTGGCTGGGATTACAGGCGCACTCCAGCACGCCTGGCTAATTTTATATTTTTAGTAGAGACGGGGCTTCTCCACGTTGGTCAGGCTGGTCTCGAACTCCCAACCTCAGGTGATATGCCCACCTCGGCCACCCAAAATGCTGGGATTACAGGCATGAGCCACCACACCTGGCCACAAAGATACATTTTAAAGATCAGAGACCATCCACAGTTTCGAGGTCTATGGTCACTAGGAGGGGACCTGTGACACTGCCTTGCCATCCATCCAATGTAAAGAGGAAAACACTGGCTGCAAACCCCAGAAGCCAGCTCCACGCCCGCCCCTGTTCCACGTCTGCTTCTGGTGAGTGCTCCTGGGATGCCCTCACAGCTGGCCTGTGCTCTTGAGCATGGGGACAGACACTGGGCCTTGCGTCGCTCAAGGAGCTCCCTGGGGGTTGGGGAGGAACAGGGGCCACAGCATGGCAAGTTGACAGGCCAGACGAGAGCAGCACAGGGCACTCAGCTGAGCGGGTGGCAGGCAGGGCGGAGGGTGGGAGGGGAGGGAGCAGTGGCCATGGGCTAATGTAGAGAGGTAAGGGGCGCAGGATAGATGGCGAGTGGCCAGCACCTGCATCTGGGAGTGGGCAGACTGCATTCCCACCACAGACATCAGATTCCTTGACTAGCTATTTTTTTTTTTTTTTTTTTTTTGAGACGGATTCTCACTTTTGTTGCCCAGACTGGAGTGCAGTGGCACAATTGTGGCTCACTGCAACCTCTGCCCCCCGGGTTCAAGCGATTCTACTGTCTCGGCCTCCCGAGTAGCTGGGATTACAGGTGCCCCACCACCACGCCTGGCTAATTTTTGTATTTTTAGTAGAGACGGGGTTTCACCATGTTGGCCAGGCTGGCCTCGAACTCCTGACCTCAGGTTGGTCTCCCAAAGTGCTGGGATTACAGGTGTGAGCCACCATACCCGGCCTATTTTCTTAATACTACTAGACTCTACACCTTTCCAGACTGCAAGAAAAATTCTAAGGCTGCACGCATCTATACCCCAGTGTGTTTCGAGCTGATTCTCATTTTGATCTCCATGTGTGGACCTTTTCCGGTCAAATATATGCAGTGCTGGGCCTGAGCCCAGGCTGTGCTGAGGCTGTGAGCCCCATCTCCTTGGTCATGGTGCTTATGGCAGGCATGGGTACTCGGGAGCAGAGTCAACCTTGGGTGACCTTGGGAGCTATGCAGAAAGAAGAGGGACTTTGTTCCTCTGATAGATGGCCTTGCTGACGGCTGTTTTGCCCCTGAAGGGTCCAGACCCACCTGTGAGGTAGACAGGATAGCAGAGGTGGGAAACAGAACCCGATTCCTGATGGCTTCTTTTGCTTAAGCTACTTTGAGTTGGATTTCTGTTACTTGCAGCCGTGAGGCCTGACTCGAGGAGAAAAGGCTACCCACTATGTTGAAAATGCAAAATCATCACACAAATGGACAAGCTCCACAATCCGAAGTGTGATACACCCCAAGGCCCAGGTGTCCACAGCAACGTGTCCAGACTGGGACACCAAGGAGGGGCGCTGTCAAGTCAGAGGACAGCAGAACTACCAGGGTCTGTGCCCATCAGCATCTGTAGCAGACAGACAGACAGGCTCCGGCGGCTGCTGTGGCCAGTTCCCCAAAGGAAGGGGCTGTGCTGCCCAAGGCCGGTGAGTGCACCTCTACCGGGCCAGGCTTCCATTCTCAAACCCGCCACGCTCCCTCTGGCCTGACTGTAGACTGACCAAGCAATCCTCTCATTGCCCATCTGTTCCCTAAGGCCCTGGATACGAAGCTAAGGAATAGGAGTGTCCTGGTCACTAGGAATGAGTGCGCTTGATGAATTAACTAAGAGCTGACTGACATCCCCAGGGGGTTAGCAGGAATCAGTGCTTGGTCCCCCTGAGGCCTGGCTTTCTGAGAGCTCATCCGTGAACAGTGGACGGGGCTCCTAAACGGCCCACCCTCCTTTCGCCAGAAGGTAGGTTTGGGGCCCGAGGGGTGTGCCGGGTAGACTGGTGTGCCTGCAGCGGCAGACGAGGGGAGTGGGGCTCTTACTGGCTGAGGTGCAGGCCCATTTCCTGGAGGGCTTGCTCCTGCTCCTCGCAGATCTTCTGCAGCTCTGCCTTCTCGTCCTGAAGCTCCTGCAACTCCTAAAATGAACAAACCAACCAGACGCTGACGGAGGATTCATGGGCCTTTTTAAAAATTTTTTTATTTTTTTGAGACGGAGTCTCGCTCTCTCGCCAGGCTGGAGTGCAGTGGCACCATCTTGGCTCACTGTAACCTCTGCCTCCTGGGTTCAAGCGATTCTCCTGCCTCAGCCTCCCAAGTAGCTGGAACTACAGGTGCCCGCCACCATGCCCTGCTAATTTTTGTATTTTTAGTAGAGATAGGGTTTCACCATGTTAGCCAGGATAGCCTTGAACTCCTGACCTTGTGATCTACCTGCCTTGGCCTCCCAAAGTGCTGGGATTACAGGCATGAGCCACTGCACCAGCCTTTTTTTTTTTTTTTTTTTTAAAGATTTAGCAACCAGAGCAACAAGCAGATCAGAATGTTTTTCAATAGCAAAAGGCGGCTGGGCACAGTGGCTTATGCCTGTACTTCCAGCACTTTGGGAGGCTGGGGCAGGTGGGTTACCTGAGGTCAGGAGTTTGAGGCCAACCTGGCCAACATGGTGCAAACCTGTCTCCACTAAAAATACAGAAATTAGCTGGGTGTGGTGGGCACCTGTAATCCCAGCTACTTGGGAGGCTGAGGCAGGAGAATTGCTTGAACTGGGGAGGCGGAGGTTGTGGTGAGCCGAGATCGTGCTACTGCACTCCAGCCTGGGCGACAGAGTGGGACTCCGTCTCAAAAAAAAAGCAAAATGTAGTCCTGTGTTAATGTCATTCAAGATTATTTCTTGCTAGCTTCCTCTCGACACCGGGCAGCTCGAAGGCAGGCACTGTACGCGGGCTCTGCAGCTGGGACAGAGACATGGGACAGGACAGTGACATTCATCAGCCACATTAAAAACAGTTACCCTCGGCCGGGCACAGGGCTCACACCTGTAATCCCAGCACTGGGAGGCTGAGGCGGGCGGATCACCTGAGGTCAGGCATTCAACACCAGCCTGGCCAACATGGCGAAACCCCTCCTTTAGTAAAAATACAAAAATTAGCAGGGCGTGGTGGCACATGCCTGTAATCCCAGCTACTCGGGAGGCTGAGGCAGGAGAATCGCTTGAACTGGGGAGGCGGAGGTTGCAGTGAGCTGAGATCGCGCCACTGCACTCCAGCCTGGGCGACAGAGTGAGACTCTGTCTCAAAGAAAAAAAAAGTTACCCTCATGGGACAAATGAGGCTTTGCCTATTTGAGCTTCTTTTTAAAAGATAAACTTTTTACAAAACAGATTGCTATCTCAAAAAATCTAAAGAAGAACTGTGCACAAAAATCACACGAAGCTTGCATCAGCAAAGACTAGTTTGAAAGGTGGTTTCCTGTTCAACTCTGAAAAAGCTGCTTTTTTGGAAAGCACTGGTCAAGGATGATGAAGGCGGTGACTTGGGACCTCATTTCATGGCTAGACCACCTGGGGGCTGGCTGGACCACATGAGGAGCCCTGCATGGAGCAGAATCCCAGGGGACAACGGCACTGACACCTGGGGCCAGTGCACCTTGAGCCAGTCTGGTAAGGCCAGGATGGAGACCCAGAGAGTAACTGGGGTTTCTGGGACCACGGGGGACGGCGGTGGAGCTTAGGCCCGAGCGGCGGGGTAGCTCCCCGCACACCCTGTGCCTAGCCTCTGCTTCTGTGTACATGCTTGCAAGGCACGCTGTGGCTTAACTGGGGATACTAGACATTGTTTTGTTCCTATTGTTGGGGCGGGCTGTAATTGTGTGATTCGAATCTTTTGACCAAAGCATTTTGAAGCAGAATAAAGGAGGTGTGCCCCGTGACGAGGCAGAACTTTCTGAAAGTCCTCTTCTGCCCTGCACTTCCTCCGTTCCACTCTCCAAGCCTGACCTGGCTCTTGAGGAAGCTCTCCCTTCCCCGACAACTCCAGGCACTTTCCGATGGAAATCAAAAGGGCCTTTTCTAACTCTCTCGAGTCGCTCAGTGGTGTCCATTACCGTGTTCAACGCCACAAAATCCAGGTCCAGAAGCCAGCCAGCCCTGGGCCCCTCCTGGGAAGGTGCTGAGGGAAGCCTGCTTTGGGCTCCGCTGTGCCGCAGTGCTCGGCAGTGCAGGGGCCTGAGAGGAGGGCACACCATCCCCACACGGGAGGAGCCCCACAGCGCCCCAGGCCGCAGTCAGCCCGTCCAGGACTCAGAGCCGCCTCCTCTCTGGGAAAAGTCGATGGTTTTACATTAGGGCGAATGTTCCACACGGCCTCGGAGCTTCCTGGGAGGTCTCGTTCCACAGCCAGACAGTGAAGGCCTCCCGGACCCCACTTCTCTCGCCCTCTGAAGCCCACCGCATCCAGGCCATGCCTCCAAGTGAGAGGGTCCTCCAGGGGACTGAGGGGAGGGGGCAGTGGAGGGCTGGGGTCAGTTTGCTTCCCAGGGATGACCCGACCCTGGGCAGTGGCTGAGGTAAGGACTGCCATGTGCTGGGAGATGTTGACTGGCTCCTCCCAGCTTCCTCTCCTGCAAGCCTGCCACTCACTCTCCACACAGGAACCAACGACCGTCCGCAAACGAAACGGATCCTGTCCCTCCACCAGCTTCCCACTGTGCTCAAAACAAAACCCACGTTCCTTCCCCTGGCTCCCAGGGCCCACGAAGGGCTTCCTGCCGCCTGCCGCCGAGGCCTCCCCTTTGCTCCTCACACTCCTGGCTGCTCCTGCAGCCTCTGCCCAAGCGCTGCTTTGTACGGCAACTCACTGGAGCCTCTGCTCACCGGTCGCTCCCTCCCCAGGCCCCTGGCACACGGGTGAGGACACTGTTCTGCTTTATTCTCTTCATGGCACTCGCCTCTATCTGAGCTGGCCAGCAGGCTTAGTGATTTATTTGTCTTCGCTCCTAAAATAGGAGCCCCTAACAGCCTCCCCACGCCCTGGAGCCCCCACACACAGGGTGCGGGGAGAGGAGCCTGCCAGAGGCTCTCCCGCCCCAGGAGGGCCCACCTCACCTTTTTCAATCCTTCCACTTGTTGTAGCTCCGTCCTGAGTAGAGAGGAAGTGTCTTTCTCGCGCTGTAATTCGCGCTGAAGAGCCTGTCTGTGCTCTTTTTCTGATTTCAGTTCTTTCTCTAGGCTTGAGCTGTTTCCATAAAACAAACTTGAGTTAGTCTCGTGGGAGATCTTCATGGAGGACCGACAACCCTACACACTGCCCAGGAAACGGGAGTCTCTGAATTGCCACTTGAGCACTGAAACCCTTTGGCAAGGCTTTCCTCTCCCCCAGGGTCACCTGCCCGTCCGCAGGAAAGAGCAGGAGCCAGGGAGAGAAAAGCCTGCAGGGCCATACTCGACTCTTCCGCAGGAGAGAAGGGAGAGAGCTCTGAACACTTGGACCACAGAAGAGAGCGCGCCCCTGACGTGGAGACCTGAGGAAAGGAAGTTCAAAATTCCTTCTTTCCTTTCCCTGAGACAGGGTCTAGCTCTGTCATCCCAGCTGGAGCGCAGTGGCGCAACCTCAGCTCACTGCAGCCTCAACCTCCTGGGCTCGAGTGATCCTCCCACCGCAGCTTCCCGAGGTGCAGAGATTACAGGCATGAGCCACCGCACTGGCCAATTCATTCTGCTTTCGTTTTTTTGAGACGGAGTCTTGCTCTGTCGCCCAGGCTGGAGTGCAGTGGTGTGATCTTGGCTCACTGCAACCTCTGCCTCCCAGGTTCAAGTGATTCTCCTGCCTCAGCCTCCCGAGTAGCTGGGATTACAGGCACATGCCACCATGCCCAGCTAATTTTTTGTATTTTTACTAGAGATGGCATTTCACCATGTTGGCCAGGCTGGCCTTGAACTCCTGACCTCGTGATCTCCCTGCCCCGGCCTCCCAGATGCTGGGATTACAGGCGTGAGCCACCGTGCCCGGCCTCATTCTGCTTTCTATAACCTATGGCCAGACTCACGATGGAGAACCCTGGAGGGAGAAGAGGCCAGGAGTGAGCCCCGGCCTGAACCTGACTCCTCCCCTGTGCCCGCTGAGTGGCCCTGGGGGCCCTGCTGGACCCCTGGAGTCTGCTCTCTCCCTGTGGGAATAAACATGTCTCTTCTCTCTCTTCTCCCAACATCAGGCTTTTAATCTGCCACATACACTATCTCAAAACATCTACAGGCCACGCACGGCGGCTCACACCTGTAATCCCAGCACTTTGGGAGGCCGAGACGGGCGGATCACGAGGTCAGGAGATCAAGACCATCCTGGCTAACACAGTGAAACCCCGTCTCTACTAAAAATACAAAAACTTAGCCGGGCGAGGTGGCAGGCGCCTGTAGTCCCAGCTACTTGGGAGGCTGAGGCAGGAGAATGGCGTAAACCCGGGAGGCGGAGCTTGCAGTGAGCTGAGATCCGGCCACTGCACTCCAGCCTGGGTGACAGAGCCAGACTCCGTCTCAAAAAAAAAAAAAAAAAAACTAGCTGGGCGAGGTGGCGGGGGCCTGTAGTCCCAGCTACTCAGGAGGCTGAGGCAGGAGAATGGCGTGAACCCCGGATGTGGAGCTTGCAGTGAGCTGAGATCTGGCCACTGCACTCCAGCCTGGGTGACAGAACGAGACTCCGTCTCAAAAAAAAAAAAAAAAAATCTGTAGACGAACTGTGCACAAAATCATATGAAGCTTCCGTCAGCAAAGGGTAGGTGAAAGGTGGCTTTCTGCTCAACACTGACACATGGTTGTTTCTTTTTAGAAAGGGTGGTTAAGGGTGATAAAGGCTGTGACCTGGGACCATGGTCTGAGCGTGGCCAGACCTTCTGGGGGTGAGCTGGACCACGTGAGTCGTCCTGTGGGGAGGGAGCTCCCTAGGGGTAACATACGAACGCTGCAGGGGTGAGTGCTGAAGCAGGACACTACTTGCCCCCAGTTCTTCCCAGTCCCTCCTGAGCCACACCCAGCCCAGGCTCCCTGCAGGGCCCCTACCATTGCTCGTGCAGCTGGGAGAGCTGCCGCTGCAGGGCGCTGATCCTCCCGCCCAGCTCCTGCTGCAGCTTGTGGCTCCGCTCCTCGGCCCCCTGCCTCGCCCGCTCCGAGTGCTGCAACCTGGATGCGACACCAGCAAGAGTACAAATGAAGCAAATCTTTGTAAGGAAAGGATGACTTTTGCTGGCTGAAATTCTTTCTTAAAATTAACACACAGTAAAATTAGCTCTTGTGAGTTTTAACACACGGAGAGTCAGCTCCACCACACTCAGGAACAGGACAGCCCCACCACTCCCAAAACCCCCCAGTGCTGCCGTCCGGAGCCACACAATCTCCCCACCTCAGCCCCTGGCAGCCACTCATCTGTTCTGCAACAATATGGCTTTGGCTTTTTGAGAATGTAATCTAAATGTGATTATACGTTATATAACCTTGAGACTGGCTTTTTCTCAGAATAATGTCGCTGAGATCAGTCCAAGTTTCTGTGTATGTCAGTGGTTCATTCCTTTTGTTTCCTCTCTGAACATTCTCAAAGGGCAGTGGTTCATTCCTTTGTATGGCTGAGCTGTATCTCACTGCACAGATTACCACCTTCTTTATCCATTCACCCAATGCAGAACACGGGGACTGCTTCTAGTTTTTGGCAGTTATGAACAGAGCTGCTATAAACATATGTACTGGTTTTGGTGTAGACGTAAGTTTCATTTCTATTTGGATTACATGGTAAGAGGACGTTTAGCTTCTTGAGAAACTGTTTTCCTAAGTGGTTGCACCATTTTGCATTCCTACCAATAACGTATGAGAGATCCATTAACTCTGTGTCCTCATCAGCACTTGGTGTTGTCATTAAAGAAACTGTAGCTGGCCAGGCGCGGTGGCTCACGCCTGTAATCCCAGCACTTTGGGAGGCCAGGGCGGGCAGATCACCTGAGGTCGGGAGTTCGAGACCAGCCTGATCAACATGGAGAAACCCATCTCTACAAAAATACAAAATTAGCTGGGCGTGGTGGCACATGCCTGTAATCCCAGCTACTCGGGAGGCTGAGGCAGGAGAATCTCTTGAACCTGGGAGGTAGAGACTGCGGTGAGCTGAGATCGTGCCACTGCACTCCAGCCTGGGTGACAAGAGCGAAACTCTGGCTCAAAAAAATTAAACACACACACACAAAACAAAAAAAGAAACCACAGCTGTCCTAACAGATGTGTGGTGGGATGGCGCCACTCATTTCTCTGATGGCCCATGGTCTGAACATCATCTCGTGTACTTTTCTGCTGTCCAGATGTTCTCTGTGATGAAGTATCTGTTCAAGTCTTTTGCCCCCCAATTTTTTTTGGTTTGTTTTGAGATGAAGTTTCTTTCTTGTTGCCCTGGCTGGAGTGCGATGGCATGATCTTGGCTCACTGCAACCTCCGCCTCCCAGGTTCAAGCGATTCTTCTGCCACAGCGTCCCAAGCAGCTGGGATTACAGGCATGCACCACTACACCCAGCAAATGTTTGTATTTTTAGTGGAGACGGGGTTTCACCATGTTGGCCAGGCTGGTCTTGAACGCCTGGCCTCAGGCGATCCACCCGCCTCAGCCTCCCAAAGTGCTGGGATTACAGGTGTGAGCCACTGTGCCAAGCTTGTGCCCATTTTTCAATTGGATTGACTGTTTACTGCTGAGCTTTGAGAGTTTTTTTTTTTTTTTTGAGACGGAGTCTTGCTCTGTCACCCAGGCTGGAGTGCAGTGGCGTGATCTCGGCTCACTGCAACCTCCCCCTCCCAGGTTCAAGCGATTCTCCTGCCTCAGCCTCCCGAGTAGCTGGAACTACAGGTGCCCATCACCACACCTGGCTAATTTTTTGTATTTTTAGTAGAGACGGGGTTTAACTGTGTTAGCCAGGATGGTCTCAATCTCCTGACCTTGTAATCTGCCTGCCTCGGCCTCCCAAAGTGCTAGGATTACAGGCATGAGCCACTGTGCCTGGCTTTTTTTTTTTTTTTTTGGAGACAGAGTCTCTTCCTGTTGGCCAGGCTGGAGTGCAATGGCACGATCTCAGCTCATTGCAACCTCTGCCTCCTGGGTTCAAGCAATTCTCTTGCCTCAGCCTCCCAAGAAGCTGGGATTACAAGCGTACGCCACCACGCCTGGCTAATTTTTTGTATTTTTAGTAGAGACAGGGTTTCACCATGTTGGCCAGCCTGGTCTTGAACTCCTGACCTCAGGTGATACACCGGCCTCAGCCTCCCAAAGTGTTGGGATTACAGGCGTGAGCCACCGCGCCCAGCCCCTGCCCTGCACTTTGGAGAGGAACTCTGAATAAGTTCCAGGCCCAGGGAATGCTTGGCACCTTCCAGAGAGTATCTGCAGGCGGAAGTGATTACCTTTCTTCCATTTGTTTCATGCTGGACATAACTTGGTTGGTTTTTCCTTCAAAGGATGTGATGGCTTCATTCTTCTGCTGCAAACTGCTCTCTGCATTCTACAAAAGCAAAGGAGGGGTTCATACTCTGCCTGTCCCGCATCCTTGCGCCTGCTCGGGATTACAAACGGGGCTTATTTGTTAACCTTGTACCTTTGTGGCACTTTCAACAGTATTCTGCTAATCACTGCTCTTCCCCACACCCCTGGAAGACAAACGGACTCGAGGCTCTCAGTTTTGTCAGCAGAAGGAAAGGTAGAGAGGGAGGTCCTGGAGTCTTTGCTCATTTTTGACAGCGTATTCCAGAGTCGGGTCAGGCTCAGTGTTCCCCAGCTGTCCCCACGTGCCAGGCACATCCACTGGTTCATCTGAGCCCTGAAGGTTCTCAAGGAAGATGCTCTCACCCCACTTTTCCCACCGAGAAACTCAGAGGAAAGCGACTGATAAAGGTTAAGAGCAAATGAGGGGTGGAACTGGGTTCGCACCCACATCTGTGTGATTTTCTCTAAGTACAGCTTTTAGCCATGACAGACACAGAGCGGCCAGGAGCGGGCACCGTGTGTTCCTGTGTGTTTACAAGAGACACCCCAGGCCGGGCGCGGTGGCTCAAGCCTGTAATCCCAGCACTTTGGGAGGCCGAGACGGGCGGATCACGAGGTCAGGAGATAGAGACCATCCTGGCTAACACAGTGAAACCCCGTCTCTACTAAAAATACAAGAAAATTAGCCGGGCGAGGTGGCGGGCGCCTGTAGTCCCAGCTACTCGGGAGGCTGAGGCAGAAGAATGGCGTGAACTCGGGGGGGGCGGAGCTTGCAGTGAGCCGAGATCGCGCCACTGCACTCCAGCCTGGGGCACAGAGCAAGACTCTGTCTCAAAAAAAAAAACAAACAAGAGACACCCTTAAAAAGCCAGAAGACAGGCCGGACACGGTGGCTCACGCCTGTAATCCCAGCACTTTGGGAGGCCAAGGCGGGCGGATCACCTGAGGTCAGGAGTTCGAGACTAGCCTGGCCAGCATCGTGAAGCCCCATCTCTACTAAAAATACAAAATGTAGCTAGGCATGGTGGCAGATGCCTATAATCCCAGCTACTCCGGAGGCTGAGGCAGAATTGCTTGAGCCCAGGAGACGGAGGTTGCAGTGAGCCTAGACTGTGCCACTGCACTCCAGCCTGGCCAACAGCGTGAGACTCTGTCTCAAAGAAAAAAAAAAGCAAAAAAAGAGCCTGAAGACAAAAGTCCTAATAAATTCATGAAAAATAACATACGGAGGCTGGGCACATGTGGCTCACGCCTGTAATCTCAGCACTTTGGGAGGCCAGGCGGGCAGATCATGAGGTCAGGAGATCGAGACCATCCTGGCTAACATGGTGAAACTCCGTCTCTACTAAAAATACAAAAAAATTAGCCAGGCGTAGTGGCGGGCGCCTGTAGTCCCAGCTACTCAGGAGGCTGAGGCAGGAGAATGGCATGAACCCAGGAGGCAGAGCTTGCAGTGAGCCGAGATCGCGCCACTGCACTCCAGCCTGGGCGACAGAGCAAGACTCCGTCTCAAAAAAAACCAACCAACCAAACAAACAAAAAAAAACCATAAAGACTGTATTCTCTGATCTTAATGTAATAAAATCAGACATTAATAACAAAAGAACAGCTAGAAACACCTCGTATCTGGAAACTAAATAGCATATTACTAGAAACGATTGAGCTAAAAAAAAGAGAAATTATGGGCTGGGCGCAGTGGCCCACACCTGTAATCCCAGCACTTTGGGAGGCCAAGGCAGGTGGATCACGAGGTCAGGAGATCGAGACCATCCTGATCAACATGATGAAACTCCATCTCTACTAAAAATACAAAAATTAGCTGGGTGTGGTGGTGGCGGGCGCCTGTAGTCCCAGCTACTCAGGAGGCTGAGGCAGGAGAATCGCCTGAACCCGGGAGGCAGAGGTTTCAGGGAGCCAAGATTGCGCCACTGCACTCCAGCCTGGGTGACAGAGAGTCCGTCTCAAAAAAAAAAGGGAAATTATGAAATACTTAGAGCTAAAAGACAATGCAAACACCATATGATACTTCACTGCACTGAACATGGCACTGAGTCTAGGAAACACCATAATTTCATACACCACTGAGAAAGGAAAAAGCTGCTGATTGAAACAGGATGTACCATCTTGACTAAAAGCTGCATCTCAATTTCCGAGATGCTAAAATGGGGAAAATGGGCTTCTGCAATGATGAAATACTTCAGTCACAATTTGGAAGACGCAGCTAAACTAGTTCTTGTGGGCAATTTTCAACTTTAAAGAAATTTTTTAAGGAAACGGCGACAAAACTAACGCAGTAAGTGTGCATTTCAGAAGCTGAAAATGAGCTACAGAGCAAACCCAAATAAAGCAAGTAGAACACAAAGGTGAGGGTGAGCTGTTCCAGTCACACTACTGACACCAGCTATGTGGGTTTTCCACACCAACCAATTCTGACACTAACTGGACGTCCTACAATTCAATTCGGATACTACTGTAACTACTCAGGGTCAGTGTAGACTCCACAGTTAGGAAGGGCTCAGTCCCACAAGACTGGCCCCCTGAGCCACCAGCTGGGAGCCCTAGATGGCCACTGTATTTCTGACCAGGCAGCTGTACACTGGGGCTTCCCATGAGCCCCTCCTCGGCTTTGCTAGAACGGCTCACAGAGCTCAGGAAGGCACTTGACTTACAATTACTGGTTTATTATAAAGGAATGGCCAAATGGAAGAGACGCACAGGGTAAGGGATGGGGGAACGGGTGCAGAGCTTCCGCACCCTCTTTGGATATACCACCCTCCCAGCACCTTGCTGGGCTCGTCAGGCCAGCAGCTCTCCGAACCCTGTGGTTTGGGGTTTTTAGGGAGGTCTCATTATGGAGTCACGACTGATGAAATCATTGATCACTGGTGATTAGCTCAATCTTCAGTCCGTCACCCCTACCTCCTGGGGTGGGGCTGAAAAGTTCTAGGTCTGTAATCATGCTTTGTCTTTCAGGGGACCATGACTATCCTAACGTTACCCAGAAGCCCCAGCTACCAGCTGTCAGCATACAAAAGACAGTCTTTCACTCTAGAGCATCCAAGGGTTTAGGAAGCTGCGTACCAGGAACCAGGGGCAGAGACCAAACATATATTTCTTGTTATGCCAAAGTAGAAATCAATTAAGTATGGAACAACAGTAAAGCATATTAGAATAGGCCGGGCGCTGTGGCTCACGCCTGTAATCCCAGCACTTTGGGAGGGCAAGGCGGGTGGATCACCTGAGGTCAGGAGTTCAAGACTAGCCTGGCCAACATGGTGAAACCCCATCTCCACTAAAATACAAAAAGTAGCTGGGCGTGGTGGTGCACACCTGTAATCCCACCTACTCGGGAGGCTGAGGCAGGAGAATTGCTTGAACCTGGGGGTTGGAGGTTGCAGTGAGCTGAGGTCATGCCACTGCACTCTAGCCTGGGTGACAGAGCAAGACTGTCTCAAAAAAAAAAAAAAAACCCAAAAAACAAAAACAAAATCAAAAACAGAAAAACATTAGGATAAAAAAGTTGCTTTTTCGGGAAGTTTTTGTTTGTTTGGTTTTTGAGACGGAGTCTCACTCTATCGCCTAGGCTGGAGTGCAGTGGTGCGATCTCGGCTGACTGTAACCTCCACCTCCCAGGTTCAAGCAATTCTCCTGCCTCAGCCTCCCGAGTAGCTGGGCTTACAGACATGCACCACCATGTCCGGCTAATTTTCGTATTTTTAGTAGAGATGGGGTTTCACCATGTTGGCCAGGCTGGTCTCGAACTCCTGAGCTCATGATCTGCCAGCCTTGGCCTCCCAAAGTATTGGGATTATAGGCATGAGCCACCGCGCCTGGCCGGGAAGATTATTAAAAGAGACATACCTTTGGTAAGACTCAATAAGGAAGAAAGGCAGAAAATGCAACTAAAAATGCTGAATGAAAGAGATTTCAAAATTTTGTAAAAGAATATTACAGTCTGGGCTCGGAGGCTCATGCCTGTAATCTCAGCACTTTGAGAGGACAAGGTGGGAGAATCGCTTGAGCTCAGGAGTTTGAGACCAGCCTGGGCAACATGGTGAGACTCCAGTCTCTATTCAAAAAAAGGCTGGGCACGGTGGCTCATGTCTGCAATCCCAGCACTATGGGAGACCAAGGAGGGCAGATCACCTGAGCTCAGGAGTTCGAGACCAGCCTGGGCAACACAGTGACACTCCAGTCTCTATTGGAAAAAAAAAAAGGCTGGGAGTGGTGGCTCATGTCTATAATCCCAGCACTATGGGAGACTGAGGAGGGCAGATCACCTGAGCTCAGGAGTTAGAGACCAGCCTGGCTAACACAGTGAAACCCCATCTCTACCCAAAACACAAAAATTAGCTGGGCATGGTGGCGTATGTCTGTAATCCTAGCTACTCAGGAGGCTGAGGCACGAGAATCGCTTGAACCTGGGAGGCGGAGGTTGCAGTGAGCCCAGATCACACCATTGCACTCTAGCCTGGGAGACAAGAGTGAAACTCTGTCTCAAAAAAAAAAAAGAGATTATGACTGACTCAACCATCTGCATTGGAAGCCCAATGGGGAAAAAGGGTTTGAAGTGAAAACAAGATGATACGATCATAGCAGTAGCAGAGGTCTCTTGGTGTGTGGTGCTTCCCAAATGAAAACGCACCATATTGGGCCAGGTGTGGCAGCTCACACCTGCAATCACAGTACTTTGGGAGGCTGAGGCAGGCAGACTGCTTGAGCCCTGGAGTTCAAGATCAGCCCGGGAAACATGGCCAAATCCTATCTCCACCAAAAATACAAAAATTAGCCGGGCGTGGTGGCATGTGCCTATGGTCCCAGCTACATGGGAGGCTGAAGCAGAACTGCTTGAACCCGGGAGGCAGAGGTTACAGTGACTTGAGATCCCACCACTGTACTCCAGCCTGGCAACAAAGCCAGACCCTGTCTCAAAATAAATAAATAAATAAAAAATAAAAAATAAAACTGACCATATGCGGCACTGACTTGGGAGGCAGGGGTGGGTGTTGTCAAAGTAGATACTGGCAGCTGGAAAGCTGGTGATCCCTGTTAGCTATGGCAAAGCGCTGGGTACAGCTGTCACTTGCCTAAGCTTGGCAAACAGCACCGGCCAGCAGTGCCAGAACGCATAGAAAGAGCTGCAGGAGTCAGTCTAGTGCACGTTGGCTATCCTGCTGTCTGAACAAGGCGCTGTGAGGAAGGGCCGTGCGCAGGTGGAAGTCAGCTGGCTGGTGCAGAAAGACGCACAGGAATAAAGAGGCCAAAGGTAGGGACTTCACAGAACCAGAAACGTCAACTGCTTTTGGACCCTAAAATAGACAAGACTAAGAATAGCAACGAAGGCGCTATAGAACAGCCCTGCAGTGAAGATCAGATCAAAGGTGCTTCTCTCACACCTAAATCTGTTGTTTCAGATGATTGGTCATTAAAGTGACAGAGGGAGGAGAAAGGAAGAGACATACATACACAGACATACACAGACACACACAGACACACACACACCCAAAGAAGCAAAAGCAGTAAGGCAGGAACAAGAACTGAGTTGAGTTCAGGGAGGAACTCTGGTCGCTGACACACAGACCAAGGGGAAATGAACTGAAAAGAGACTGCGACTGAGGCAACTGCCTTGTCAAAGACATCAAGTCTGATCTGAAAAACACCTGTGACCGATCCCCACTACAACCGCCAGGCTGGCCAAGAGATACCTGGAAGAAGCTGCTCGAAAAAGCTGCGCAGGCTCTGAGGAGGGCATGCTCTGAGCCCCCTTCAGATGTGGCCATAGATGACGGCGGACCTCTGAGGGGCTGTGGGGTCAGCTGATCAAGAAATTCCCTCAAAGGCAGAACCAGTGTGGCCAGGCATGCTAAGAAATGGGGCCGGCGACTGCTGTGTGTCTCCCTTTTCCACACGGGCACTTCCCCTATGTGTGTCTTGTTTCTCCTCCACCGTTTCATGCTGGGGGTGACAGGCTAACGTGAGGAAGATGCTGGCCTTCTGGGCCACGGGTCCCGTGGCCTGCTGGAGAGGGCCACACATCAGCCAGGGACTGCAGACTTGAAGAGGATGCAGGGTCCAGGCGGGATGTCACGGCAGTTCCCGTGGGCCAACTCTGGCAGAGACAAAGATCCGTCTACCAACATCACTCCTCCCCTTCAGTGGGCTTGTAGCTCCGGAAAAAAGGAGCTCCCAGGTCCCCCTCAGACCCACGTGGGCCACTGGTGACAACCCCTTCCTACGGAACTGACTGGACGCCTGTGTGCAACTTCTGTCTCACTGCCTGAGAGGAGGTCCCGGCTCTGGACTTTGGTTTTTCCACCACCTTGCAATGGCAGGAATGGTGACAACCAGAGTGGCCTGGAGAGCTGGGGCCCCGAATGACTGCGGGGAACAAAACTGCTAGCCTGAAATGCCCATCTTGCAACCATTACATAACAGAAATACAAATTCCCATATAAATTCCCATATACATAACACACCCATATATATATGTGTGTGTGTGCGTGTATGTATGTGTTTTTCTTTTTTCATCGCCTTCAAGAATAGAATCAAATTTCCATACTTTTAAGTCACTCTATTTTGGGGTCTGCTAAATTCTCACAGCAGATTAGTTTCCCCTAACGAACACATATTTACATTATGTCTATTTACTAACCAACATCAGAAGAAAACATTAAAAAATTAAAATAGATGGCCAGGCGCGGCGACTCGTGCCTGAAATCCTGGCACTTTGGGAGGCTGAGGTGGGCAGATCACGAGGTCAGGAGATTGAGACTAGCCTGGCCAACGCAGTGAAATCGCGTCTCTACTAAAAATACAAAAATTCGGCTAGGCGTGGTGGCTCAAGCCTGTAATCCCAGCACTTTGGGAGGCCGAGACGGGCGGATCACGAGGTCAGGAGATCGAGACCATCCTGGCTAACACGGTGAAACCCTGTCTCTACTAAAAAATACAAAAAACTAGCCGGGCGAGGTGGCGGGCACCTGTAGTCCCAGCTACTCGGGAGGCTGAGGTAGGAGAATGGCATAAACCCGGGAGGCAGAGCGTGCAGTGAGCTGAGATCCAGCCACTGCACTCCAGCCTGGGCGACAGAGTGAGACTCCGTCTCAAGGAAAAAAAATTAAAAAAAAAAATACAAAAATTAGCTGGGCGTGGTGTTGCGTGCCTGTGCTCCTAGCTACTCAGGAGGCTGAGGCAGGAGAATCGCTTGAACCTGGGACGCAGACGTTGCAGTGAGCCGAGATCGCGCCACTGCACTCCAGCCTGGGTGACAGAGTGAGACTCCATCTTAGAAAAAAAAAAAGATGATTTATCAGGAGGCTGAAACTATTTTCTTCCTATTTTTTCCTTCCTTTTTTTTCTTTTGAGATGGAGTCTTGCTCTGTCACCAGGCTGAAGTGTAAGTAGCATAGTCTCGGCTCACTGCAACCTCTGACTCCCCGGTTCAAGTGATTCCCCCACCTTGGCCTCCTGAGTAGCTGGGATTACAGGCACACGCCACCACACCCAGCTAATTTTTTTGTATTTTTAATAGAGACGGGGTTTCACCATGTTGGCCAGGATGGTCTCGATCTCCTGACCTTGTGATCTGCCTGCCTCGGCCTCCCAAAGTGCTGAGATTACAGGCGTGAGCCACCGTGCCCAGCCTTTCTTCCTTCAATTTTTTTTTTTGTAATGACTGCGGAAGAGATGCAAATTCTTCCTTTCTTCTTTTGTTTTACTTCAATTGTTATTGTTACTATTATAATCGTAATTTTTTTTTTTTTTAGCCAGAGTCTCGCTCTGTCCCCCAGGCTGGAGTGCAGTGGCACGAGCCACAACCTCCACCTCCCAGGTTCAAGGGATTCTCCTGCCTCAGCCTCCCGAGTAGCTGGGATTACAGGCCTGCACCACCATGCCCGGCTAATTTTGTATTTTTAGTAGAGATGGGGTTTTCCATGTTGGTCAGGCTGGTCTCAAACTCCCGACCTCAGGCGATCCGCCCGCCTGGCCTCCCAAAGTGCTGGGATTACAGGCGTGAGCCACCGTGACCGGCTGATTAATAGTTTTAAAAAGACAGGAAAAAATAACAGTTTATTATTGCTGTCTCATACTATCTGTGACACAGATGTTACAGGAAGTAAGAATGAAGCTATATCCATGGAAAATGAAATGGGACTGTTTTGGCAAGAAAATAGGAACCAAAATGTCAAAAGTTTTGAGAAAGATGTAGAATGGTCCCCTTCTGAGGAGCTTCTGAGGAATAAAAGCTTTCTAATTTTTAGATACTGTTTTTCTTTTCCTTTTTTTTTTTTTTTTTTGAGATGGAATCTCGCTCTGTCACCCAGGCTAGAGTGCAGTGGCGTGACCTCGGCTCACTGCAACCTCTGTCTCCCAGGTTTAAGGGATTCTCCTGCCTCAGCCTCCCAAGTAGCTGGGATTACAGGCGCCTGCCACCACCCCCAGTTAATTTTTTGTATTTTTAGTAGAGATGGGATTTCACTATGTTGACCAGACTGGTCTCGAACACCTGATCTCGTGATCTGCCTGCCTTGGCCTCCCAAAGTGCTGGGATTACAGGCGTGAGCCACTGTGCCTGGCCTAGATGCTGTTTTTCAAACTCTGGCATGATTGGTTCTGTCTGGGACAGTTCCCCTGGACCACCCTGAAATGACACAGGAGAGGCAACCAGCTACCTATGTGGCCCAGAACACTCAGAAACATTATCTTAACGGCAAGTTTGAAAAGCCAATACTAAATAACTTTTTTTTTGAGTCGGAGTCTTGCTCTGTCACCCAGGCTGGAAGTGCAATGGCATGATTTCGGCTCACTGCAACCTCTGTCTCCTGGGTTCAAGCAATTCTCCTGCCTCAGCGTTCTGAGTATCTGGGATTAGAGGTGCCCGCCACAATGCCTGGCTAATTTTTGTACTTTTAGTAGAGACAGGGTTTCACCATGTTGGCCAGGCTGGTCTCGAACTCCTGACATCGTGATCTGCCCGCCTCGGCCTCCCAAAGTGCTGGCATTACAGGCGTGAGCCACCGTGCCCGGCCCTAAATGACATCTTTAATTCACTCCTCCATGCTTGGTGTAAACAGTAAATCGTTGAAATAGAAGGAAACAGACAGTGGAGAGACAGCGAAGGTGGATGGACAAAGTTTGGGTTTGGGTTAAAAACACCCACGTCTCCCCTTATGAGCTGTCACCAGGGGCATGTGATTTAGTGACTTGGCTCTGCCTTGTCACTTACATTTCCCCCCATTTCTCAGGGACTGCCATGAGGATCGAAATCATAATAGGAGCAGGTCTGACACATACGCGGGGCTCTACGTGTCTTCTCGCTCATTCTGTAAGAAGAATGACACAAGACTGACGAGCAGCAGAAACCAGGATGTGCTAGGCACACAAAGCCAACTCCCACCTGAGCTTTGTGAAACATCTGTAAATTAATCGCTTTGACTTCTTCCAGCTGCTGGCGGAGGGCAACTAGTGTGTCCTGCTTCTCGTGGGTGTCCTTCTCCAGTAACTTCATTGCAATTTCCATTTCGGTTTTCATTCCAATTTGTAACTCCAGTTCTTTTTCCAGTTCCTTAAAAGGATATTTACAAGGAAAATGTTATTAAAATAGATCACAGAAATGTATTTAACTGGGGTTGAATCTCAAGTAGTGCTTAAAATACAAACTGAAGCCTGGGTGTGGCTCATGGTTGTAATCCTCAGCACTTTGGGAGGCTGAGGCGGGCGGATCGTTTGAGGCCAGGAATTCGGGACCAGCCTGGCCAGCATGGTGAAACCCCGTCTCTACTAAAAATACAAAAATTAGCTGGGTGTGGTGGTGGGCACCTGTAATCCCAGCTACTCAGGAGGCTGAGGCAGGAGGATTGCTTGAATCCGGGAGGCGGAGATTGCAGTGAGCCGAGATCACACCACCATCGTACTCCAGCCTGGGTGACAGGGTGAGATTGTCTTAAAGAAAAAAACCAAACCAAACCAAAACAAACAAGGTGAGAGTAGGTTAGGGAGACTGAAAAGAGTCTGTCTGAGCAGGATTAGATGCTGTTTCCCCTGTTCCTCACTGTGCGGTTAAAGCTGGCTCCACATCAAGTCAACAGAAAGCTGGTCAGTGGCAGGATGAGCCTAGGTTCCAGCAACCATGTTTTCCATACCCACAGATCAGAATGCATGTTCTCAAAGAATATCTGTCTCGTCTGAGTGCTGGAAGGGATCTGATAGTGCAATGTTAGAATTTCTAGAATGATTTGCTAGTTTATAGCAACGAAAGTGCAACCATTTTGAAATGGTTCCGTCCTGACCCAGGACATGTCTCTTTGCATTCATGCAAAAAAGCAAAGAAATAAAGCAGGCACAAGAACAGCGTTTACAAGTAACCTGGTCACTGATGCACAGGTTGAGTGGAAATAAATAGGGCAGAGGTTATGACTGAGAGAATTGTATTGTCAAATAAACCATCAATCTGGTCTCATAGCAATCCCTGTAAAAGATTCATAAAATGGCTGGGCGCAGTGGCTCACACCTGTAATTCCAGCACTTTGGGAGGCCGAGGCAGGAGTTCAAGACCAGCCTGACCAAGATGGTGAAACCCCATTTCTACTAAAAATACAAAAAACTGGCCGGGCATGGTGGCTCAGGCCCGTAATCGCAGCACTTTGGGAGGCTGAGGCAGGAGGATCACAAAGCCAGGAGATGGAGAACATCTTGGCCAACATGGTGAAACCCCGTTACTACTAAAAATACAAATATTAGCCAGGCGTGGTAGCATGTGCCTGTAGTCCCAGCCACTCTGGAGGCCGAGGCAGGAGAATTGCTTGAACCTGGGAGGCGGAGGTTGCAGTGAGCCGAGATCGCGCCACTGCACTCTAACGTGGGCGAAAAGAGTGAAATTCTGTCTCAAAAAAAAAACCAAACACCAAAAAATTAGTTGGGCGTGGTGGTAGGCGCCTGCAATCCCAGCTACTCGGGAGGCTGAGGCAGAGAACTGCGTGAACCTAGGAGGCAGAGGTTGCAGTGGGCCGAGATTGTGCCACTGTACTCCAGCCTGGGAGACACAGTGAGACTCCGTCTTGAAAACAAACAAACAAACAAACAAACAAACAAAAATAAAGATTTATAAAATGGGAAAATATGTAAGTGACAATGCACAACTGAGTTGTAACCAAAGACTTAAAATAACTTTTTTTTAAATGAACAGCTTCTGACTTTCCATGAGCATCAGGACGGTTAAGCATGCCTGTGAGAAGTGTTGACAGAATTAACTTAGAGGGCTACTGGGAAACTCTAAAGACACTCAGTCTTGCACACTCACCAACCGGACTTTCTTCTCCTCTTTTAGCTGCTTCCACACATCACTATACATTTCATCCAGACCTTGTCGAGTTTGCTTGTAAGTGTCCAGCTCAACTTTGGTATCCTGTTTTGTTATCTGTATCAAACAAGGACACCAAAAGAGGAATTGTTTGCTTGTGGAAAGCAAGCTAATTATGAAGTACTTAAAAATATACCACAATTGTAAAAAATGTAAAGTAATTTTTATTTTTTAAGCAAGATAGAAAAAGGTAAAAATTTGGCCCGGCGCAGTGGCTCACGCCTGTAATCCCAGCACTGTGGGAGGCCGAGGTGGGCAGGTCACGAGCTCAGGAGATCGAGACCATCCTGGCTAACACAGTGAAACCCCGTCTCTACTAAAACTACAAAAAATTAGCATGGCATGGTAGTGGGTGCCTGCAGTCTCAGCTACTTGGGAGGCTGAGGCAGGAGAATGGCGTGAACCCGGGAGGCAGAGCTTGCAGTGAGCTGAGATTGTGCCACTGCATTCCAGACTGGGTGACAGAGTGAGACTCCTTCTCAAAAAAAAAAGAATGAGAGTTAAGTCCATAGATATTTGAAAAGTTAAGTTCATAGGCTGGGTGTGGTGGCTCATGCCTGTAATCCCAGCACTTTGGGAGGCTGAGGCGGGAGGATCATTTGAGGTCAGGAGTTTGACACAAGCCTGGCCAACATGGTGAAACCCCGTCTCTACTAAAAATATAAAAATTAGCTGGGCATGGTGACATGCACCTATAATTCCAGCTACTTGGGAGGCTGAGGCAGGAAAATCGCTTGAATCCGGGAGGTGGAGGTTGCAGTGAGCTGAGATTGCACCACTGCATTCCAGCCTGGGTGACAGAGAGCAAGACTCTGTTTCCAAAAAAAAAAGTGACTTTCATAAAGCAATTTAAATTCAGTTTTCTTTAAAACAGAACAAGACTTGGCCAGGTACAGTGGCTCATGCCTGTAATCCCAGCACTTTGGGAGGCCGAAGTGGGTGGATCATGAGGTCAGGAGATTGAGACTATCCTGGCTAACACGGTGAAACCCCGTCTCCACTAAAAATACCAAAAAAATTAGCTGGGCGTGGTGGCGGGCGCCTTTAGTTCCAGCTACTTGGGAGGCTGAGGCAGGAGAATGGCGTGAACCCGGGAGGCGGAGCTTGCAGTGAGCCGAGATCGCGCCACTTACTCCAGCCTGGGCAACAGAGCGAGACTCCGTCTCAAGAAAACAGCAGCAACAACAACAAAAAGTGCAACAAGACTTCATTAGCAGGAAAAGCCCTCATTCAGCCCATCATCCAGTACTTATGAACATGTTTTTAGCACTGAGTGAATTTATAAGTGAATCAGATATGGTCTTTTTTTTTTTTGAGATGGAGTCTCGCTCTGTTGCCCAGGCTGGAGTGCAGTGGCGCGATCTCGGCTCACTGCAAGCTCCGCCTCCCGGGTTCACACCATTCTCCTGCCTCAGCCTCCAGGGTAGCTGGGACTACAGGTGCCCGCCACCACACTTGGCTACCTTTTGTATTTTTAGTAGAGACGGGGTTTCACCGTGTTAGCCAGGATGGTCTCGATCTCCTGACCTCGTGATTCGCCCGCCTCGGCCTCCCAAAGTGCTGGGATTACAGGCGTGAGCCACCACGCCCGGCCCAGGTGTGGTTTCTACCCTTAAGTCATCATGTGACACAGTTGCAAGCCAACAATCCTACAAAACGTCAAATGGACTCTACCACGGAAGGGCACAAAGAGCAACGGGAATGAGGGAGGATGGCCCATGCCCGCCCACGGCCCCTGGGATGACATCATGGAGGACATGGCAGGTGAGTGGATGCTGAAGAACGAGTAGGAACTTTGGCATGCAAAGGCCCACAGGCCAGGCAGGGAGTCCCCATCCAAGTGATCCAGGTGGTCTTAGAGTGATGTGGGCAGGGAAGGTGGTGAGAGGCACTTTCTGACATCAAGCAAGGCACCTTTGCATTCTGAAGACGGGCTTGTTCTTAAGCTATGAGCTTGAGATTGACAACGGGTGTGTCTGAGGAAGGAACACGCTGCCCAGCTGTAAGGTCAATTTCTCACCTCTACACTCTTTTCACTTCTCTCTCGAATTAATTCATTTTGTTCTCTTAACTGTTGCTGTTCTTCTTGAAGTGAACAAATTCGGTCTGTTGCAGCTGAAAGCTGATTAAGGAAAATTTTTACAGTTCTTAACATCAAAATTCATCTTATTGTTCAAATTTAAAACATTAATTTGGCATCTTCACAGTTGACAATGTCACAGGTTTGATATTTTATTTCCTTGTTTTCAACAGGCAATAATACATGGTTCCAAATTCCAAAGACATGAAAACGTATGTAGTAAAATCTCTCCCCCGCCCTTGCCCCAGCCATCGCTGCCCGCTCCAGATTTTCTCCCTCTACAAAAATGATAGCATACTGCTTAATGTAGACAAAGATTTACAGACACAAAAAATTAGAAACAGCCTGAATGTTCACTATTAGGGAAATAGTTAAATCATAGCGGAAGCATAAAACAAATATGTAGTCAATAAAATGTTTACAAAAGCTTTTAATCACTTGAGAACATACTTAAGATATAATACTAATGGGAAAAAAGGTCATATGGTATGCTCTCACCTGTATTTAAAAAAAAATCAACTAGGTTAAAAATGCTTAAGATGGAGTGGCCGGGTACAGTGGCTCACACCTATAATTCCAGCACTTTGGCAGGCTGAGGCTTGAATCCAGGAGTTCGAGACCAGCCTGGGCAACATGGTGAAACCCCATCTCTACAAAAAACACAAAAATCAGCCAGGCGTGATGTCTCATGCCTGTAATCCCAGCTACATAGGAGGCTGAGGTGGGAGGATGGCTTGAGCCCAGGAGGCAGAGGTTGTAGTGAGCTGAGATCGTGCCACTGCACTCCAGCCTGGGTGACGGACAGAGCCAGAGCCTGTCTCAAAAAAGAAAAAAGAAAAGATGGGAACAACACATATCAAATAATAAAATGGTAAGAATAGCTGTCACTTAGTGAAGGGGTTACGGGCTTTTGTCCTGACTCTTCTTTCTTTCCAGTTTTTCAGGCTAATGATCAGTAAAAGTGTATTTCAATCACTAGAGGGAGGATTAAAGAATTTGCAGGGAGGAATAAAAAACAAATCATTGGAGATATGCCCGAGAGGACCTCTTCTTCCCCTGGAAGGACTTCTCACGGCTGAGGGAAAAGCATAGAGAAGCAGGATGCTGTCAGGGACCTGCCTAAGGAGAGGCTGTCTCAAGAGGCAAGGCAGATGAGTAAACACAGAAACCAGCCCCTCCTCATTCCAGCCTCATCACACAGCTTGCAGAGAGGAAGGTGCAGCTGGGGAGAAAGAAGCAAGATCTCCGTCCTTGGTGCTTGGCTGGCTTTCGGCATCATTCGCTAGTGGAGGGACTCGAAGCACTAACTCCTCACCTTCTCTGTCAACAGTGTCTAAAACTCCTGAGAATTACTCTTCACTTAGACTCAGAACCCAGCCTGGGGTTTCTACACATAACTGCTGTGCCCAAAAAAACAAACATCAAGGCTTCAAAGGGCGTGCTCAAAGGGAAGAAGCAGGCAAAAACCATAAGCTAATTCCCATTCTACTCTCTGGAGATGCAGAGAGCACACCCTGAAAAGGGCGATGCTTTTCACTAAGCACATTTCTTTGTTTTGTAATTGAGACAGGGTGTTACTCTGTCTCACTGCAGCCTCTAACTCCTAGGCTCAAGGGATCCTCTCACCTCAGCCTCCCGAGTAGCTGGGAGTACAGGTGTGTGTCACCACAGCTAATTTTTAAATTTTTTGTAGAGACAGAGTGTTGCCATGTTGCCCAGGCTGATCTCAAACTCCTGGGCTCAAGCAAGTCTTCTACCTTGGCCTCCCAAAGAGCTGGGATTTACAGGCATGAGCCACCACACCTGGCTGAAGCACATTTTCTATTACAATCATTTGCCTTTAAAGAAAACATAACCTGGCCGGGCGCGGTGGCTCACGCCTGTAATCCCAGCACTTTGGGAGGCCGAGGCAGGCAGATCACAAGGTCAGGAGATTGAGACCATCCTGGCTAACACGGTGAAACACCGTCTCTAATAAAAATACAAAAAAAAAAAAATTAGCTGAATGTGGTGGCGGGCGTCTGTAATCCCAGCTACTCAGGAGGCTGAGGCAGAATAATGTGAACCCGGGAGGCAGAGCTTGCAGTGAGCAGAGATCACGTCACTACTGTACTCCAGCCTGGGCAACAGAGCAAGACTCTGTCTCAAAAAAGGAGAAAAAAAAAAGAAAAAAAAGAAAACATAACCGAAGCTGGGCTCAGCGACTTACGTCTGTAATCCCAGCACTTTGGGAGGCCAAGGTGGGGGGTCACTTTAGCCTAGGAGTTTGAGACCAGCCTCGGCAACAAAGTGAGATCCTGTCTCTACAAAAAGTTAAAAAATGAGTCGGGTGTTGGTGGTGTGCACCTGTAGTGCCAGCTACTGGGAGGTTGAGGCAGGAGGGTCTCTTGAGCCCAGGAGTCTGAGGTTGCAGTAAGCGATGACTGCACCACTGCACTCCGGCCTGGGTGACAGGGTGAGACCCTGTCTGAAAAGCGGAAAACCCCACATAACTCTGTTTGGTTTCAAAAGCTGAATCGGACCTTCACCAAAGCACGCCACCTTGACTGAGAAGTAGTGAATCTGCTTGTCCTAAAATCAAACAACTCGAGTTCCCACGTGGCAAGCGTTGCCCTAAGCACATTACAAGATATTAGTCTTAATCTTTGCAACAGTACTGTAAAGTACGTATTATTACCTAACTTGGGGTGAGAAAACTGAGCTCAACAACCGACCTACCTAGCCTGAGGCTTGAAGGCCTGCCTACCAAGATGACTGTGCAGCCTCCAATCCTAAGTTCCATGAAGTTTCCCCCATGACACCCCCATCTAAGACGCTGTCTCGAATTTCCTTCTCCTCACACCAATCTGAGCTCCTTTCCTGAAAGGCTTTCAGGGCTGGCGCCTCAGGAGGGAGCAGTCGGCTTTAGGGAGCCTTACACGGGGTCCCTCGTTACAGAGGTGGGCTCTGAGGCTCTCCTTTCTGCTGTAACCCACCTCCATGCCGTGGAGGCGTTCCTTCTCAAGCCCCTCTCAGAGCCCTCGTCCTTCTAGGTGGGAGGCCTGGGCAGCCGGACACTGCTACCTGTGGGGAGCCTCAGAAGGGCTGAGCACCCCCCTCCTGCTAACAGGAGACAAGATGTGTCCACCAAGCAGACTGCCGGGCAGCTGGCAGCAAGCTCTCTTCCTCGGCTCAGCCCTCCTTTGTCCTGTCCTTTCATTCTCTCTTCCTAGTGAGAAAGCAGAGAAAGACCGCACTGTGGGGAGGCTGGTTGCATGCTCCTGAGGCCAAAGCAGAAGGGGTGGGCGAGGACACTTATTCCTTATGACAGAGTCTGTGCTTTCTGGGGCAGCAGGGAGGCACACGGCATCATAGGAAGGGAAGAAGAAGAGGAAGACACGGCTCTTCCGCCACAGAAGCTGGGCTTTTCCAAAGAGCAATTTCCTTCTATGGGATGACTTTGAGGTGATAAAATCTAAGTCACTTAGAACTGGCTTGTGATCAGCTGCAGTGTCTCACCGGGAGCCTCGGACATGGCAGAACACAGACATTCCCCTGTCCTACATGGGGCAACTGGAGGTCAGCAAGCCCCTTCCTACCAGCAAGAAGCTCTGCTTCCACAGACCGACTAGACCATTTCTCTAACCTTGGGCCATTCTGTTTTGTCTAAAAATTTCAATAAAACTTACAAACCTCTTCTTGAAGCTTTGAATTAGTCTTTTCCAAGCCATCTATCTTGGTTTGAAGATCCCCAACTGTGCAGCTGTAGAAAATAACAATATTAGGTAAACATAAACTTATAAAAGCTGACTGTTTTCTCAAACTGGAAACAGTTAAGAGAGATTCCTAGATTTCCTGTATGAAATGGAAAAGCAAAGGGTCTCCAATTAACTCAGAGAAGATGAGAATTCTAAATATACATTTGCGACATACTTTTCAATAAGTTTTATCCCTAAAATTTAACCTTTCTTGGCTGGGCGCGCTGACTCACGCCTGTAATCCCAGCACTTTGGGAGGCCAAGACGGGTGGATCACGAGGTCAGGAGATCGAGACCATCCTGGCTAACACGGTGAAACCCCGTCTCTACTAAAAATACAAAAAAATTAGCCGGGCGTGGTGGCGGGCACCTGTAGTCCCAGCTACTTGGGAGGCTGAGGCAGGAGAATGGCATGAACCCAGGAGGCGGAGCTTGTAGTGAGCTGAGATTTCACCACTGCACCCCAGCCTGGGTGACAGAGCGAGACTGTCTCAAAAAAAAAAAAAAAAAAAAAAGAAAAAAGAAAAAAAGAAAAATTTAATCTTTTTTTTTTTGAGGCGAAGTCTCACTCTGTCACCCAGGATAGGGTGCAGTGGAATGATCTTGGCTCACTGCAACCTCTGCCTCCCGGGTTCAAGCGATTCTCCAGCCTCAGCGTCCCGAATAGCCTAGACTACAGGTGTGTGCCACTGCACCCGGCTAATTTTTTTGTATTTTTAGTAGAGACGAGGTTTCACCATGTTGGCCAGGCTAGTCTCGAACTCCTAACCTCAGGTGAGGCTGCACACCTTGGCCTTCGAAAGTGCTGGGATTACAGGCATGAACCACTGTGACCAGCCTATTTTTTCTTTTAGTCATTTGGAAAGAGAATTTTTTTCTCCCAACACAAAAGGTGATAGAAACCAAAATATGTTGGCATTCATATACCTAAAGTAAAATTCATTAACACGGTATTAGTGTTTTTGGGTAGAAGGATCCAAGGTGTTATTTTTGTTTATTTGTTTTGTTTTTTGTTTTTTTTGAGAGAGTCTCGCTCTGTCGCCCAGGCTGGAGTGCAGTGGTGTGATCTCTGCTCACTGCAAGCTCCGCCTCCCGGGTTCATGCCATTCTCCTTCCTCAGCCTCCTGAGTAGTTGGGACTACAGGCACCCGCCACCATGCCCGGCTAATTTTTTGTGTTTTCACTAGAGACGGGGTTTCACCGTGTTAGGCAGGATGGTCTCGATCTCCTGACCTCGTGATCCACCCGCCTTGGCCTCCCAAAGTGCAGGGATCACAGGCGTGAGCCACCGCACCCGGCCCCAACGTGTTTTTAAATCCCTTTTACACCTTCTCCATTTAAAAAATACTCTTTAATAATATGTACTACTTTTTTTTGTTCTTTGTTTTTGAAACAGGGTCTTGCTCTGTTGCCCAGGCTGGAGTGCAGTGGTGTGATCGTGGCTCACTGCAGCCTCGACCTCCAAGGCTCATGATCCTCCCACCTTGGCCTCTCACCTTGCCACCAGGCCCAGCTAATATTTGTATTTTTTTTTTTTGTAGAGGTGGGGTTTCACTATGTTACCCAGGCTGATCTTGAACTCCTGGGCTCAGGTGATCTTCCTCCTGCCCCAGCCTCCCAACCTGCTGAGATTACAGGTGTGAGCTTCCACACCTGGCCTCTAAGCACTTTAAATGCATCAACTCATTTAATCTTCCCCACAATTCAATGAGGTAGATCCTATTGTCAGCCTATCTTACAGACAAGGCAGCCATAATTTTATATAAAAGAAATCACTCAAGTTCACATATCTACAAAGGGGTGCTGGCTTCTGAACCCAGGGAATCTGGCTCTAGAGCCTGCACTTCTGGGCAACAGGCCATGCTGCCAAACACCAGTCCCTGTTGCCAGTGAGTGGGGCACAAAGAAATAAACTTGGCAAGGCTGATGAACCAAGGCTTAGGAACCAGGGGGCAAATATAAAAATACAAAGACACAAAATGAAAAAGGGAAAAAAACCAAAAGATACAGAGGGAGTGAAAAGTTTTAAGAGTATACAATTGTCAATTCTGTGCCAACTTGATAATTCAGAAAATACCCCCAAATTTTATATTTTTCTTAAAAATATAAATGACCGGCCGGGCACGGTGGCTCACACCTGTAATCCCAGCACTTTGGGAAGCTGAGGTGGGCGGATCACGAGGTCAGGAGATCTAGACCATCCTGGCAAACACGGTGAAAGCCCATCTCTACTAAAAATACAAAAAATTAGCTGAGTGTGGTATCAGGTGCCTGAGTCCCAGCTACTCGGGAGGCTGAGGCAGGAGAATGGCGTGAACCCGGGAGGCGGAGCTTGCAGTGAGCCGAGATCGTGCCACTGCACTCCAGCCTGGGTGACAGAGCGAGACTCCATCTAAAAAAAAAATTTTATATATATATATATATATAATTTTTAAAAAAATATATTTTATATATTTATATATTTTTTTGATGAACTAACAACTAAGTAAAAACTGAAAAGCTAGCAATATATTGCCTCAAAAACGCTTTGAGCTTCATAAATTCTTTTTTTTTTTTTGAGATGGAGTCTCACTCTGTCACCCAGGATGGAGTGCAGTGGTGCAATCTCGGCTCACTACAACCTCTGCCTCCCAGGTTCAAGTGATTCTCCTGCCTCAGCCTCGAGTAGCTGGGACTACTGGTGCCCACCACCATGCCTGGCTAATTTTTGTATTTTTAGTAGAGATGGCCACCATGTTGGCCAGGTTGATCTTGAACTCCTGACCTCAGGTGATTCGCCTGCCTTGGCCTCCCAAAGTGCTGGGATTACAATCGCCTGGCTGCTTCATATTCGCAAGGGACAAATAATGCCCATGATCTAGAAGCCAGCTGTTCACAGGCATGAGGAAAAGCTCACTAATTCATTTTGCAACACTATATACCCCTGACATGAGGGCAGAGAAAGAAAACTATGAAATTCCCAGCAAGTCAGGTTACATTTTTTTTTTTATTTGAGATGGAGTTTCGCTCTTGTTGCCTAGGCTGAATGCAATGGTGCAGTCTCAGCTCACCGCAACCTCCGTCTCCTGGGTCAAGTGATTCTCCTGCCTCAGCCTCCTGAGTAACTAGGATTACAGGCGTGTGCTACCACGCCTGCCTAATTTTGTATTTTTAGTAGAGATGGGGTTTCTCCATGTTGGTCTCGGCCTCCCAAAGTGTTGGGATTACAGGTGTAAGCCACCGCACCCAGCCAGGTTACATATGAAAAGGATAATTGAATTATTAAAACTATATCCTGGCTGGGCAAGGTGGCTCATGCCTATAACCCAGCAGTTGGGAGGCTAACCAGGGAGGATCGCTTGAGGCCAAGAGTTTGAGACCACCTTGGGCAACAAGGTGAGACCCTGTCTCTACAAAAAATACAAAAAATCAGCCAGGTGTAGTGGTACATGCCTATGGTTCCTGCTACTTGGGAGGTTGAGGTGGGCAAATCACCTGAGCCCCGGGAGGTGGAGGCTGCAGCGAGCCATGATTATACTACTGCACTCCAGCCTGGGTGACAGAGTAAGATCTTGTCTCAAATAATCCTAATAAAAATAATATGATCAATCCCAGCACTTTGGGAGGCCGAGGCGGGCGGATTATGAGGTCAGGAGATCGAGACCATCCTGGCTAACACGGTGAAACCCCATCTCTACTAAAAATACAAAAAATTAGCTGGGCGTGGTGGCGGCTCCTGTAGTCCCAGCTACTGGGAGGCTGAGGCAGGAGAATGGCGTGAACCCGGGAGGCGGAGCTTGCAGTGAGCCAAGATCGCGCCAGTGCACTCAAGCCTGGGCGACAAAGCGAGACTCTGCCTCAAAAAAAAAAAAAAAAAAAAAAAAAAACACCACATATGATCAAGTGGTGTTTACCCCTGTGACACAGGAATGGTCCAGTATGAAGAAGTCTATGAATAAAATATATCACATCAGTAGACTAAAGGATAAAAACCATGATTATTTTAATGGACACTAAAAGGCATTTGATAAAATTCAATATCTATTTCTTATAAATACTCTCAATAAACTAGGAATTGATCAAAAAACTTTCAAAAAATAGCCAACATCACAGTTAAGAAGAGCCGCAGGCTGGGTGTGGTGGCTCACGCCTGTAATTCTAGCACTTTGGGTGGCTGAGGTGGGAGGATTGCTTGAGCCCAGGTGAGACCAGTCTGGGTAACATGGCAAAGCGCTGTCTCTATAAAAAACACAGAAACTAGCCAGGAGGGGTGGCGTGCGCTTGTAGTCCCAGCTACTTAGGAGGCTGAGGTGGGAGAATCAATTGCCCGAGCCTGGGAATTCGAGGCTCCAGTGAGCCGAGATCACGCCGCTATACTTCAGCCTGGGCAACAGAGTGAGACCCTGTCAAAAAAAAAAAAAAAAAGAAAAGTGAAAAAAGCCCCAGAGCGGTATGTCCCTGACTACACCGGGAGGAACATGCCAGCTTCTTCACCTGGCTTTTGGGGCCAGAGAGGCTGCCCTGTGGAGAACTGTAATGCGCAATGTACCCTCTAACGTGTCTCTCCACATTCCCCACGGATACCTCCAAGGATTAGTGTTTCATGAAACACATCCACAGAGCTCCAGCAAAAAAAAAAAAAAAAAAAAAAAAAAAAAATCAAGATAAAGATGCTTGTGATCACTAGTACATTGCTCTGGAGGGCCTAGCCCAGTGGTTTTCAACTCTCTTTCCCGGCCTAATGCACTGGGTGCTGTGTGCTGATTCCAGCAGCAACAGTGCTTGCCATGAAGGCATTTCCAGCCACGTGGCTGTGGGGCGAGGAGTGGAGAGGCAAGGTTTAATGTAGTTACTTCTCTGTATTATATAACTGCAGAAAGCAGAGAATAAAGATTTCCCAAGAGTTTATCAAGAAGAAATCATACTTCTCCAGTTTGTACAAATAAATGTTGCCTGAATGATGACCCTTTTGTCTTGGTTTGGAAACAAGCTATTTGTAAGTATGTGGCAACTCAAAGAAGTTCCATGAAACAATGACAGTATACCACGCATGTAACTGTCACACTGAAAAAAAAGGAGTCTTACCTCAAGTGCCGGTTAAGTTCTTCCACATAATTTTTTTGATCAAGGACATCAGTAATTCTTTCATGCCTTTTAAAAGGAGCATAAAAAGGGAGAACTTTTTTTATTAATGATTAATACTTTGTAACTGTTCCCCAACCTTCCAATCACCTTGTGGAAGTACCAACGTCTTCAAGAAACCAAGAGACAGCCAAAGCTTAGTAACATCCACAGTCCTAGAGTACAGAGAGCAAAGCTGGCCTGGGGCACAGTAGCCAGCGTCTCCAAGGCCAGGCTGCCAGGGGAGTGGGCTCCCTGCAGACCAAGGTTTCAGGATCAGCAAGCAAGGTGAAAATACCAACCTGCCACATGCAAATGGCTTTGACACAACCCTTATTACACTGAAGGAAAGGAGCCCATGGGACTTACAAACAAAAGAACTGTCCAGGCACGGTGGCTGGGAGGCCGAGGGGGGTAGATCATGAAGTCAGGAGATCGAGACCATCCTAGCTAACACAGTGAAACCCCATCTCTACTAAAAATACAAAAAATTAGCCAGCGTGGTGGCATGTGCCTGTAGTCCCAGCTACTCGGGAGGCCGAGGCAGGAGAACTGCTTGAACCTGGGAGGTGGAGGTTGTAGTGAGTCGAGATCGCACCACTGCCCTCCAGCCTGGGCAACAAGAACGAAACTCTGTCTCAAAAAAAAAAAAAAAAAAAAGGAATATATTTTGTTCCTTTGAAGTATTTGGCCTAATATGAAATAAAATAATATATTTTGTTTAAATTTCAAGTGGGTGAGCCCTTGTACTTAGGATGCATGAAGCTTTAGTGTGGTTCCTGCTGGTCCATTCTTTGGTAAGGTGCACTGCCAGGCACTGAGACCGCGAGAGTCCTCGGGAAGACATGGAAGGGCAGGTAACATACGTACGAGGTGAAATATTCAAACGCAATCGCAGGGTTTACAGTGAAAAACCCCTCCCATGCCTGCCTCCACAGGCAACCACTACTATAAGGTTGATATGCCACTCTAGAAATGTTCCATGAATACATATGGAAGTAAAACATACGTACATACATGCTTTTTTATTATAACGTAAATGGGGCCAGGCGCAGTGGCTCATGCCTGTAATCCCAGCACTTTGGGAGGCTGAGGCGGGCGGATCATCTGAGGTCGGAAGTTCGAGACCAGCCTGACCAACATGGAGAAACCCCATGTTTACTAAAAATACAAAATTAGCCTTGCATGGTGGCACATGCCTGTAATCCCAGCTACTCAGGAAGGTTGAGGCAGGAGAATCGCTTGAACACGGGAGGTGGAGGTCGCGGTGAGCCAAGATCGTGCCACCACACTCTAGCCTGGTCAACAAGAGCGAAACTCAGTCTCAAAAAAAAAAATATCTATCTATCTATATATATATAAATGGCAGTATGTTATGCATAGTTGTTATTATTATTATTTTTTCTCCTGGGTAACTTATTTTAAAAGAATACCCTTGTTAACAAGGGTGAGGGAGAGCTTCATAATGGCATGAAAAGACATCTAGGCCCAGCGTGGTGGCTCACACCTGTAATCCCAGCACTTTAGGAGGCCAAGGCAGGCGGACCACCTGAGGCCAGGAGTTCGAGACCAGCCTGGCCAACATGGGGAAACCCCGTCTCTACTAAAAATACAAAAAAAATTAGCCGGGCGTGATGGTGAATGCCTATAATCCCAGCTACTCGGAAGGCCGAGGCGGAAGAATAGCTTGAACCAGGGAGGCGGAGGTTATAGTGAGCCGAGATTGCACCACTGCACTCCAGCCTGGGTGACAGAGCGAGACTCCATCTCAAACAAAACAAAACAAAACAAAACAAAAATCTAAAACACTATGATTAAAGAACAAGTCCAAGGGCAACTTATATAATACTATCCCATTTATATCTGAACAAATGGTAAAGCAAAATACGCGACCAACAAACAAATACCTGCAAGGCATTAAACAGTCTTCCTCTGAGGGGAAGAATGGGATTGACATGGAGGCAAGGGGACATTGTGAATGGGGAAATTTCACCTGTACACTCTATTCTTCTGCAGAGCCAAATTCCTTAAACAATGAGAATAATGCATTGCTTCTGTACTTAAAAATAACTAAACAAAATCTAAAATCTCAAAGCAAAAACAAGAAAAGTGTTCTTTGCCAATTTTTTTTTTTTTTTTTTTTTTTCCTGCAGAGAAGAGCCTCATTACCCGTTCTGCAGGCGGGGACCACCACCCAGGGTGCGCACCTCCAACCCCAGCGCTCCTACCGCCTCGGCCGGCCGCACTGCCAGTGTGGAGAGAGGCCACACCTAACCTGCCCACCCCACCCCCACTGGGCCCAACCACGCAGTCCGACCCGGATTCTTCGGCCGAAGTTCCCCACCCCCACCCTCCCCTCCTGCCCCACCATTCCTGGCTTCGGGGCCTCCGCTAGTCTTCGGCAATTTCCGTCTGGAGACCTGGCGCTCGCCCAGGCCGGAAGACCTGCCTTTGCCAGAATTTTATTAAAAATGTGATGTAGCTGGGCGCGGTGGCTTATGCCTGTAATCCCAGCACTTTGGGAGGCCGAGGTGGGCAGATCACGAGGTCAGGAGTTCGAGACCAGCCTGGCCAATACGGTGAAACCCCGTCTCTACTAAAAATACAAAAATTAGCCGGGCGTGGTGGCACGCACCTGTAGTCCCAGCTACTCAGGAGGCTGAGGCAGGAGAATCGCTTGAACCCCGGAGGCGGAGGTTGCGCTGAGCCGAGATCGTGCCACTGGACTCTAGCCTGGGCGACAGAGCCAGACTCCGTCTCAAAAAAAAAAAAAAAAAAAAAAAAAAAAAGTGACGTACAATGCAGTACTTACTCCTTCCCACCATCAAGATCCTGCACATCCTTAAGGTAGAGGGAAAAATCTATTACTCCAACCTAAACAAAATAAAATGCACAAGTTTAAATAAAATGTCCTATTTTTCATAAACCTTACAACCTTTGAAATTCAGGGTATTTGCATTCTTACCTCTTTCCTAGGAACATTTAGTTACGTCAACCAGCTCTATGTAGTGGCAATCAATTGAACAAACCAAAAAAACCTAACCCTACCACCTTCTAGAAGAAAAACTGACTAAGTATCAGATTTCAGAGACTATTCTGAAATTTCACGACCTAGTTTTCTGTTTATTCAATAATCACATTGTTTACAAAGATCAACAAAATTATTTGTGTACAAAGTAATTATAATTTAAAAAGATGTGGATCTCTAAACTGGTGACCTTAACTGACATTTCTGAGTCTTCCCCCAGATCTTGGTAAAATGGTCTAATCAGTATTTCAGGAAAATTCTCCACCCCTTAGGTACAAGGGAGAACCAAGACCCCTTACACATCTAAACATCAATGGCTTTGCCAATAAATAAAGCACTTGAAAATGAATAAGTGAGGTCATTCTTATGTGAAATACAGGAAAATTGGGTGCACCCTAAATGTTCATCAATAAAGTTGAAATCAATCATGTTACAGCCATATCACAGAACCTATGCAACTGTAACAAAGAATGCAGTCGATACGTTTGCAGTAATATAGAAAAGCTGGGCCCAGTGGCTCATGCCTGTAATCCCAGCACTTTGGGAGTCTGAGGCGGGTGGATGGCTTGGACTAAGGAGTTCAAGACCAGCCTGGGCAACACAGTGAGACCCTGTGTCCACAAAAATACAAAAATTAGCTGGGTGCAGTGGTACATGCCTGTAGTCCCAGCTACTTGGGAGGCTGAGGTGAGAGGATTGCTTGAGCCCAGGAGGTTGAGGCTACAGTGAGCTGAGATCATGCCACTGCACTCTAGCCTGGGTGACAGAGAGAGACAGGGTCTTAAAAAACCAACCAACCAACCAACCAAAAAACCCCAACAAAACTACAGGATACAATTTTAAGTCAAAGAATAATATATACAATCTCATTATAACAATCCTACTTATGTTGCAACCAAGGCTATATGTAATGGTTCTAACACATGTCTGCAACCTCTGACACACCTACCAAAAGGAATCTATATTTCCAACCTTCAACTCTGGGAGGTCTTACTGCCTGTCTTGATGAGTAAAATGCAGTAGAAATGATGCTGTGTGACTTCTGCAGGTAGGTTAAAAAGGGCAATACAGCTTCCACCCAGCTCTTTCTTGAGGCATACGCGTTTGAAGTTCTGAGCTTTCATGTAAAAAGTCTTGACTTCCCTGAAGCCACAATGCTGCAGACCATGTACACAGAGAGATGTCCAAGAAACCCCTGCCATTCCAGCCCCCAGCTCCTTGGTCTCAGCACAGCAGACAGACGCGGGAGAGAGCGAGAGCCTTCAGGTGAGAGCGAGCCTTCAGGTGATTCCAGCCCCAGCTACCGGCTGACTGTAATCACGTGCGCTCTTGAACAAGAACCAACCAGCTGAACCCAGTCCACCCCCAACTGTGGAAGATACAGCGATTGTGACGGCTGAAGTGCTGTTGCTGACTTGTTACACAGTAATAGAAGATCAGAAAAGATTTAATTTAAAACAAAACCTATGTGAACATAAATGTATAGAAAAAGTAGAAAAGCTTCTAGAAAAATTTCCCCCAGAATCTTTACCATTACCTGTGGGAAAGGGAGAAGAACTGGGGCTGGGACGGGGGATTGGATGAGGAGGTTCAACATCTCTTTTCACATTATGTACTTTGGCATTGCCTAACTTTTTTCAACAAGCAAGTATTTCTTTTATAATAAAAAATAAATAAAAAAATGCAGCCGGAAAAAAACCAACAGAAAGATGAGAATTAATACCCAAAGCAAAAATTAATAGATTAGAAAGCAAATAAAGCCCTACTCCCAAAGTAGAATTGATAAATAAGAGAGCTGGTTTGTCAAAGTTCAACCAAGTAGACTAATTTCTACTAAGTGTGATCAATATTTAGAATACACATTATAAATGAGAACAGTGAGATTTTTCAAAAGCTGTAAGAGAATACTTTCATACAACTCTAGCTTAATAGATCTGAATGAAATGGTTTCTAAAAAAATTATAAATGACTTTAAAAATTGAAGACTTAGGAAACCCATAAATTGATCAAAACTATGCTAAAAGTTAAAGTGATCAAAGAACAAAGACCAAAAAAGGCATAAGGGTGAAGTGCTCACACCAGTAAGTTCTAGCAAGCCTGCACAGAAAAAATAATTCCTGATCTAATCAACTGTGGTAGAAAACAAGAAAAGGAAGGCTATTTTCAGGTTTATTTTAGTTTTATGTTTTTTTTTTTTTTTGAGACGGAGTTTTGCTCTGTTGCCCAGAGTGGAGCGCAATGGTGCGATCTCAGCTCACTGCAGCCTCTGCCTCCCAGGTTCCAGCGATTCTTCTGCCTCAGCCTCCTGGGTAGCCGGGATTACAGGTACACACCACCATGCCCAGCTAATTTTTGTATCTTTGGTAGAGATGGGGTTTCACCATGTTGGTCAGGGTGGTCTCGACCTCCTGACCTTGTGATCTGCCCACTTCAGCCTCCCAAAGTGCTGGGATTATAGGTGTGAGCCACTGCACCCAGCCTTCTAGTTTATGAGACTAATATAATTCTGACACTGAAAGGTGGCAAAGGCAGTATAGAAAATTCAGAAGTTTCACTTACAAGCAGAGACACAAAAATTCCAAACAGTAAATATATGAAATTCAGGGGTTTACAATGATCAAGTAGGGATTATTTTAGAAATTCAGGGATAGTATTCAATAAGAAACCTATGGATTAATTCAATTATACTTATGGGTTAAAAACAGGTATGACATGTTGATAGATCCAAAAAAAGTATTTGACCACATTCAACATTCATCTCCAACAAAAACACAAAGTAGGCTGGGCACGGTGGCTCATACCTGTAATCCCAGCACTTTGGGAGGCTGAAGTGGGCAGATCACGAGGTCAGGAGTTCAAGACCAGCCTGGCCAACACAGTGAAACTCCATCTCTACTAAAAATATGAAAAATTAGCTGGGTGTGTTGACAGGCGCCTGTAATCCCAGCTACTCGGGAGGCTGAGGCAGGAGAATCACTTGAACGCGGGAGGCAGAGGTTGCAGTGAGTGGAGATTACGCCATTGCACTCCAACCTGGGCAACAGAGTGAGACTCCATCTCGAAGAAAAGAAAAAACAAAACAACAACAACAAAACACAAAGTAAACTGGAGTGGAATACCACTCTCTAAACGTGAGACATAGCATCCCTCAGACATCGGCAGCAAACATGTATACGTTATGGTAACACACTATAGGCACTGTCATTCAAGATAGCACTAGACTAGAATGCTCACCGTGTCTATTAATTAATTAAAATCTCAATGGAGTTTTTATTCTGGAATTTGACAAAATGTTCAAGTTCATCTGGCAGAATGGACGGCCCAGAAATATTTGAAACAAAACTACAGTAGAGTAGGCAGGTACTTAACTACCAGAGTCTAGAATATACTATGTGGCTCCAGTCATTAAAGTAATGTGCCACTGGCATAGGAACAGAGATTCAGATTTCCAACAGAAGAGTCCAGAAATAAACGAATGCATATTATGGATATTTCACACATGATAAAAGTGGAATTTCAAATTAGTAGAAAAAATACATTACATGATGATATTGCGAAAACTGGTTAACTATTTATAAAAGAAATTTAGATTCCTACTTCACACTATGCCAAAACAAATGGCAAAAATGTGTAAAATTTACATATTTTTTACACATAAAGTGTGTAAAAAATTACCCAGGTGGAAGCAGAAGGCCTTGGCCTAGCCCTCCAGGGTCCCAGACTGTGGAGACTGGAGGGGCAGGTCTGGCCTTTTCTGGGTCAGCACAGGGTACCCAGGTAGGAGTACAAGCTCACTATCCATTGGCCAGCCTAGTTCCAGCATTCAAGGAATACTGAGGAAGTATTCCCTGTCATCCACATTGGGCTTAACTGTTGCCACCAGGCTTCCAGCCAGTGGGACAAACTTCCCCGTGTTCCATCACGTACTGGAAGGCCGGGACCCGCCGCAGAGCCTCATCCATGGAGCACCCCACAGGCAAATCAGTAGCAGTTATCTGGCAAAGGTCACCCTTGCCATCGATGATGAAGAGGCAGGGTAGGAACACCCTCATGGGTTTTCAGCACACCGTAATCCTCAGACAAGCTTCCCATCATGTCAGCAGGTGGGAGATGCGTGGGGGCCCAGGGCTCCCTACTTCTGGGGGCTGTTGATCCAACTCAGGTGGGTGAACTCAGTCCACCGAGACACCCAGCACTTCGCAGCCCAGCTTGTGGAAATCCTCGGCAAGGTCACTGAAAGCGATGTTCTCTGTGGGCCATAGAAAAGTGAAGTCCAGAGGGTACAAAAAGAGGACGACGTACTTCCCTTCGTAGCCCACAGCTTCACCTCCTGGAAGGCGCCATCCACCAGGGCAGTGGCCTTGAAGTCAGGGGCTGGCTCTCCGAGCTGCGACTGACCGGAGGCCATGACTGAAAGCTGTGGGGGTAAAGGCTGGACAGACGGACAAACACACGCGTGGACCCGCGTTCCGGCGCCCCACATTTGATTTTAAAAGTTAGGGTAATCTTTAGATAGGGAAGGACCTTCACAGTACAATACCTTAGAAGGTATAAAGGAAACACCTGCTAAATCTGGTTGCCAAAAATTAAAAATAAAAAATGTACAGGGCACACCACCCCTGAGAAACCAGAAAAAAAAAATTATAACAAATAATTCTGAAGAAAGGTCAATGTGCTTAGTCGTTAATAAAGAAGCAGAGAAAGAAAACTCAAAAATGGACCAAGTATGAAAAGATGATCACAAATGCTAAACCCCCAATGGCAAATAAAACACAAAAATACTTGTAAATTCGAGATGATGAGTTGTTTTGTCCATGAGACTGAAAAAGACCAAGAATGTTTACCACATCCAGTGTCAGGAGGAAATGGGTTCTCCCACGCTGCTGGTGGGTGTATATAATGAAGACCTTTCTGGAGGCTGGTTTTACATTATCTAGCAAAATGTAGGCTGTATACTTTGACACAACCACCCCAAATTTATGCTAAGGAAATATATGGACAAGAGTACAGAGAACTTTAAGGATGTCTATAATATCGGTGGTTTTTTTTTTTTTCCCAGACCGAGTCTGGCTCTGTTGCCCAGACTGGAGTGCATTGTAGTGGCATGATTATAGCTCACTGCAGCCTTGATCTCCCAGGCTCAAGCAATCCTCCTGCCTCAGTCTCCAGAGTAGCTGGGATGACAGGCAGCACACCACCATGCCTGGCTAATTTTTTTTATTTTTAGTAGAGACAAGGTCTCACTATGTTGTCTGGGCTGGTCTCAAATTCCTGGGCTCCAGTGATCCTCCTACCTTGGCCTCCCGAAGCGTTGGAATTACAGGCGTGAGCCATGTGCCCAGCAATAATACTGTCACAATATGGAAACGATCTAAATTAATAAGGTACTGGTTACATAATGGTACATTAAAAAATGAAACACTACATAGTCATTTAAAATGGTTTATATCTCTTGTTATTGAGAACTGTGTAGAACATATTGTTACATTTTAAAAAATTACAAAATGATGTGCTTAAAATAATCATAGTTTGGTTTCACAAAAAAAGAAACCCTCCAAACATCTCACTCTAAAATACACAAACATATACACACACACATGCATGCACACACCTTTATTCATGTGCTGGAAGGATGTACACCACAACGTAACCCTGAATTATCTGTCTCAGAGTAATGAGAATATGTGTGACGTTTAGTGTCTTTTCAAAACTACTTCTCTGAATTCAAAAAAAGATATTTTTCAACATGCAAAGACAATCAAACTTTTTTTTTTTTTTTTAAAGGGAGGAGAGGTTACAAAAAAACATTGACCTGCACATGGAGGGATCAGGGAATCTTTAGGTTCATCAAACACAACACAGGAGAAAGGCTGGGAATTTTGCCAGACAGTGTAAAATAATCTTTTTTTCTTGGCAGTGGCCCAGCCACAGCTGCAGATGCCCTGAAGAGGGGGTGGAAGTGAGGAATGGGTTAGGGTGCCTATTCCCCCTCACACATTTACGGTCCCTGCCACCAGGAGTTTAGGCCCTGGCTCTGGTTACCAGCTCCCACGCAGGAAGAAAGCCCATAAGAGGGCTGTCCTTCCCACCGAGCACTCCACACCTTACTGGTTACTCTCATTAGTGCCACTTTATCAACCTGACTTCCCGAATCTCTCCTGACTATCTTCCTACTCCCCATCCAGCCTTGCGGGACTTCCAGACTAGACTCAAGGCTTTTTTTTTTGAGAGAGTCTCGCTCTGTCGCCCAGGCTGGAGTGCAGTGGTGTGATCTCGGCTCACTGCAAGCTCCACCTCCAGGGTTCACGCCATTCTCCTGCCTCAGCCTCCCGAGTAGCCAGGAATACAGGTGCCCGCCACCACACCCGGCTAGTTTTTTGTATTTTTTAGTAGAGACGGGGTTTCACCGGATTAGCCAGGATGGTCTCGATCTCCTGACCTCGTCATCCAACCGCCTTGGCCTCCCAAAAGTGCTGGGATTACAGGTGTGAGCCACCGCGCCCGACCTCAAGTCTTTTGCTGTATCTATTCCTGGCCACTTCTAACTCATAACCTGAGTGGCTGCTAGATTGAGCTTTCTCAAACCCAGGCATGATCATTTCAGTGTACTTCTTAAAAACCTCCAACAGCTTCCCACAGCTCAGGATAAAGGGGGATAAAAGCTACACCCTTCAGGCCGGGCGCAGTGGCTCACGCCTGTAATCCCAGCACTTTGGGAGGCCGAGGCGGGCAGATCACAAGGTCAGGAGATTGAGACCATCCTGGCTAACACGGTGAAATGCCATCTCTACTAAAAAAAAACAAACAAAACAAACAACAACAACAACAACAAAACAAAATAAATTAGTCAGGCGTGGTGGCGGGCGCCTGTAGTCCCAGCTACTTGTGAGGCTGAAGCAGGAGAATGGCGCCAACCCGGGAGGTGGAGCTTGCAGTGAGCTGAGATCGCGCCACTGCGCTCCAGCTACACCCTTCAGCACAGCACCCATGGCCTCACAACCAGGCCTAGCCTCCACTTCCACCTCAGCCATGGAGCATCCTCTGCTTCAGCCACGGAGAGCTGTCTGCCTGTTGCCACACCTGCCAAGCTTTCCAAGTGTACCTCTGGCTATGCAACTTCTTCACCCTTCCGAGACCTTCCCCGCTGCTTCCCCACCTGCCCCTGGCTGGTCCTCTACCAGCGGGCTCTTTGCCATCTGCCCTTCTTTGGGTTCAGTACCTGCCTGCAGATCCTACATAAAGTCCCTGGGCTAATGAAAGTGTTCTGTCTAGAGCCAAAATTCCATTTTACCTGAGAATCCAAGTCTTCTCCTTTTAAGCAGAGATTGGCATCGAGAACATTGAGTCCCACCAGCAGACCGACAATCACCATCCCTTCTTCCTCCATCATTAAAGCCTCAGGCTCATAGAACTCGCTACAAGAGATGGACAGGACAGCGGGATGCTCAGAAACAGCTTGACCATCCCCACTCCTTCCCCACCCTGAACTGCCTTTTCAACTGTGCCCTGGAGCCAGAAGATACTGCTGTGGATTTCCTCCCTCCCTTTCATTTCCCTTCACTGCTTCAACGGCTGCTTTTTCTCCCGTCCTCTCTTCTCTTCCTGTGGCTTAGAATGGGCTTGCCCGTCCTCCTGTCTAAAGTAAACTGCTCCATGCAGACCCTGGACCCCGGTTCTCCTCATCTCCTCTTGACTCCTGTCACTCTCCCCTCCTGTGTCTCCACTGGCTCCTCGTCTGTGTTGATATGAACTACATCTCCACTTATGCCCATATAAACAGGAAATGGGATCCCACATCCAAGCATAACACTCCTCCTTCTTGTGTCCCACGGAGGAACACGTGCTGCTTTACTTCCTTGTTGACCAGTCATCGTGACCATTTGCGAGGGGGGGTCCAGCCCCTGCCTGATACTGCTCTGGTCAGCAATGACTTGCTCAGGTACCAAATCCAGTGGCATCCAGGCCACTGTGTGTGTGCGTAGGAACTTTTCTCTTAAGAATTAGTTCATTAGTAAAGTGAGGAATATGGTAATCACCCTGATTTGATCATTATGTAGTGTATACATGCACACGGTATCCCACAAATATGTATAATTTTGTATCGATTATAAAAAAATTGAAAAAGAATTAGTTCATTACAACAAAATCTGTAACTCAAACTTACTCAGTGTAACTGTACTCAGAGTACGTGAAATACTGTAAATCAGTATTTGTCGTGTAAAGCTAAGTTCAATAATGAGCCATGCCTTGAAAACACTGAAAAGCTTGGGTTTTATAGGCTATGCTGTAAAATATGTTTCTCAATTACAAGAGAGCTTTAACTCTGGAAAGAGTCCTCCCTCATAAATCACCATAGTCTAGAGAAAATTCCTTTTATAATGATGTTTGCTTAGTTATAAATATCAAAAATGAACCAGTCGTAAATTTCCATAAATATTGTATACTTATTTTATTTTTTTATTTTGAGACAGAGTCTCGCTCTGTTGCCCAGGCTGGAGGTACAGTGGTGTGATATTGGCTCACTGCAACCTCTGCTTCCTGGGTTCAAGCAATCCTCCTGCCTCAGCCTCCCGAGTAGCTGGGATTATAGGCATATGCCACCATGCCCAGCTAATTTCGGATTTTTAGCAGAGATGGGGTTTTACCATGTTATCCAGGTTGTTTTTGAACTTCTGACCTCAAGTGATCAGCCTGCCTTGGCCTCCCAAAGTGTTGGGATTACAGGCATGAGCCACCACGCTTGGCTGATACACTTATTTTAATTCAAAATGATCTACAGAACTATGTTCTAATCATTATTTTTTTGAGGAGGAATCTCACTCTGTCACCCAGGCTGGAGTGCAATGGCGCAATCTTGGCTCACTGCAAATTCCGCCTCCCAGGTTCATGTGATTCTCCTGCCTCAGCCTCCTGAGTAGCTGGGATTATAGGCATGCATCACTATGCCCAGCTAATTTTTGTATTTTTAGTAGAGACATAGTTTCACCATGTTGGCCAGGCTGGTCTTGAACTCCTGACCTTGTGATCTGCCCACCTCGGCTTCCCAAAGTGCTGGGTTTACAGGCGTGATCCACTGCGCTCGGCCTATTATTATTTATTTTTAGATGGAATCTTCCTCTGTCGTCCAGGCTGGAGTGCAGTGGCGCAATGTTGGCTGTCTGCAACCTCCGCCTCCTGGGTTCAAGCGATTCTCCTGCCTCAGCCTTCTGAGTAGCTGGGGTTACAGGCACCCGCCACCATGTCTGGCTAATTTTATTTTTAGTAGAGGGATTTCACCATGTTGGCCATGGTGGTCTTAAACTCTGGAACTCAAGCAATCCACCTGCCTTGGCCTCCCAAAGTGCTGGGATTACAGGCATGAGCCACCACACCCGGCCTATGTTCTAATTATTTACCAAGCAAAAGATAAGCAAACCTAGTTGATGAAATACCTTAAGAGATGTTTATTGTCTATAAGCACTTTCAGATAATCTGCCAGTTTCTTTTGCATGAGTGCAAGATAAAGCCAAGCTCGGCCTCTTCCCACAGCTGTCCTAGAATTCAAACAGAGCATCAAACTATTGTGACATCACAACAACAAACACAGAAAAGAAACCTGAATTACCTAGGGAGATACACAGGAAACACACTCTTATAAATGCAGAGGACACTCTACAAATGGCTGTTTGGGGTTGGGGAGGGAGGCACGTGGCCTGGGCAGGCATCGAAAATGGCTCACCACACACCTTTGAGTACTATTACAAATACAGTTAGATAATGCTTTGCTTATAGTCATAAAATATCACAGGAAAATATCAGGTTAGATTTGTGTAATAGATAAACATTCTTTCAAAAGACTAATAGAGAACTTAGTGCTTGCTAAAGTGCTAAAGCTTGTAAAATCTCCAAGGGGTTAGCTCAAAGGTACAATTTTTTTTTTTCTGAGATAGTCTTGCTCTGTCGCCCAGGCTGGAGTGCAGTGGTGCAATCTTAGCTCACTGCAACCTCCACCTCTTGGGTTCAAGCAATTCTCGTGGCTCAGCCTCCCGAGCAGCTGGGATTAAGGCACGTGTCACCACGCCTGGCTAATTTTTGTGTTTTCAGTAGAGACAGGGCTTTGTCATGTTAGCCAGGCTGGTCTCAAATTCCTGGCCTTAAGTGATCAGACTGCCTTGGCCTCCCAAAGTGCTGGGATTACAGGCATGAGCCACTGCACCTGGCCTTAAAGGTACAATTTTATGTTTTATTATTGTGGTAAAATACACAGAACATAAAATTTACCATCTTAACCATTTTTAATCTTACAGTTAAGTAGTGTTAAGTACATTCACAATGTTGTGGAACCAATTTTTTTTTTTTTTTTTTCGAGATGGAGTCTCACTCTGTCACCCAGGTTGGAGTGCAGTGGCACAATCCTGGCTCACCATTGTGATCTCAGCTCATTGCATCCTCTACCTCAAGGGATCAAGCAATTCTCCTGCCTTAGCCTCCCAAGTAGCTAGGATTACAGGCACCTGCCACCACGCCCAGCTAATTCTTGTATTTTTAGTAGAGATGGGGTTTCTACCATCTACCATGTTGGCCAGGCTAGTCTCGAACGCCTGACCTCAAGTGATCCGCCCACCTTGGCCTCCCAAAGTGCTGGGATTACAGGCATGAGGCACTGTGCCCAGCCCCAGTCTTGAAGGTGTAATTTTTCTGTATTCTAGCATTATCTCCAGAGAAGCAGAAAAGAAAGAAGAGGAAAAAAAAAGAAAAGAAAGAAAGAACAGGCCTGCATTAAACATTAAAAGAATAAAGGCTTCTCAAGTGCTGCTTGGTGAGACTGTAAACTTTACAACTTCCTTTTTTTTTTGGAGATAGGGTCTTGCTCAGTCGTCCATGCTGCTGAGCAATGGCATGATCATGGCTCCCTGCAGCCTGGAACTCCCAGGCTCAAGTGATAATCCTGTGTCAAGCCTCTGAGTAGCTGAGACACGTGCTACCACACCCAACTAATGTTTTTTTTTTTTTTTTTTTTTTGTAGAGATGGGGTTTTGCCATGTTGTCCAGGCTGGTTTCAAACTCCTGGGCTCAAGCATTCTTCCCGCCTCAGCCTCTCAAAGTGTTGGGATTACAGGCGTGAGTCACTGTGCCTGGTCAACTGTACAACTTTCTAGTGGCAATTTGATGACAACAGGTTACCAAAATTCTACATTTAGTAATACATCCTAGAGAAATAACTGAAGATGGACACAAAGATGTATGTTTCGGGGCGGTCACCACATCATTATCACGGTTTGTGGTAACAAGAATTTGAAGACAGCCACAAGGGGGGTTAAACAAAATTAGATATACAACAGAATACGACTTGGCCATTTAAAAAATGATATTGTAGGCCAGGTGCGGTGGCTCACGCCTGTAATCCCAGCACTTTGGGAGGCCGAGGGAGGTGGATCACCTGAGGTCAAGAGTTTGAGACTAGCCTGGCCAATATGGTAAAAGTCCATCTCAACAAAAAATGCAAAACATAGCTGGGGGTGGTGGCTCATGCCTGTAATCCCAGCTACTCAGGAAGCTGAGGCACGAGAATCACTTGAACCCGGGAGGTAAAGGCTGCAGTGGGCCAAGACTGTACCACTGCACTCCAGCCTGGCAGATAGAGTGAGACTCTGTCTCAAAAAAAAAAAAAAAAAAAAAAAGAAACCTAGAAAGTATTAAAAGGCATATACTTGTCTCCTTGTCCTCCACCTCCCCACCCGCCTTCCCTATACATTAATATAGTGTCCTTTAAGTTCATTTCCAAAACATGTCTCTACACATGAAAACTAGTACCAAATATATTCTCTCCCTTTTTACAAAAACATTTAACGTTTTACATGCAGTTCTCAACCTACTTATTTTGCTGAGTATCTGTCATCTTGAAAATCTTGCCGGGCGCGGTGGCTCAAGCCTGTAATCCCAGCACTTTGGGAGGCCGAGACGGGCGGATCACAAGGTCAGGAGATCGAGACCATCCTGGCGAACACGGTGAAACCCCGTCTCTACTAAAAAATGCAAAAAAACTAGCCGGGCGGGTTGGCGGGCGCCTGTAGTCCCAGCTACACGGGAGGCTGAGGTAGGAGAATGGCGTAAACCTGGGAGGCGGAGCTTGCAGTGAGCTGAGATCCGGCCACTGCACCCCAGCCTGGACGACAGAGCAAGACTCCGTCTCAAAAAAAAAAAAAAAAAAAGAAAATCTTTCCATATCAGTACACAGAGGACTTCACTTTTTCTGCAGCTTTAGTGTGTCGCTGTTGGACAGCACCATAATTTATTTAGCTGGGTTAAAAAAAACTAGGGTGGTTCTAATCTCCTGTTAGAAATAACGACTGCAATAGATTATTCTGTACACGTGTCATTTTCATGTGTTACATGCGTAGGATAAAATGCACGTAAGTGGAATTGCTGGGTCAAAGTGCAGATGATTTTTTTTTTTGAGATAGAGTCTCACTCTGTCATCCAGGCAAGAGTGCAGTGGTGTGATCTCTGCTCACTGCAACCTCCGCCTCCTGGGTTCAGGCCATTCTCCTGCCTCAGCCTAGAGTTCCAGCTATTTGGGAGGCCAAGGTGGCAGGATCACTTGAGCCTGGGAGGTGAAGGTTACAGGGAGCTAAGAGACCGCACCACCACTGCGCTCCAGCCTGGGTGACAGAGAGACTCTGTCTAAAAACAAAACAAAACAAAAGCCGGGCACAGTGATTCACGCCTGTAATCCCAGCACTTTGGGAGGCTGAGGCAGATGGATCACCTGAGGTCAGGTGCTGGAGACCAGCCTGGCCAACATGGTGAAACCCCATCTCTACTAAAAATACAAAAATTAGCTCGGCCTGGTGGCAGGAACCTGTAACCTAAGCTACTTGGGAGGCGGAGGCAGTAGAATCGCTTGAACCCAGGGGGCGGAGGTAGCAGTGAGCTGAGATTGCACCACTGCACTCCAGCCTGGGCAACAAGAGCGAAACTCTATCTCCAAAAAAAAAAAAAAAGAAACCATCAGGACACTGTCTGTGTAGGTGCTTTACTCTTGAGAGAGTGAGCAAGCTGGGCAGGAAGGGTATGAGAAATTGTACCATATGAAGAACAACTGAAGAAGCATGGCAGTAGACTTGAGAGGCTCATGAAAAAGGTCATTAAGGCCAAGCGTGATGGCTCACACCTGTAATCCCAGCACTTTGGGAGACCAAGGTGGGTGGATTACCTGTGGTCAGGAGTTTGAGACTAGCCTGGCTAACATGGCGAAATCCCGTCTCTACAAAAAGTACAAAAATTAGCCGGTTGTGGTGGCACGCACCTGTAGTCCCAGCTACTCAGGAGGCTGAGGCATGAGAATCGCTTGAACCTAGGAAGCGGAGGTTGCAGTGAGCTGAGATTGCGCCACTGCAACTCCAGCCGGGGCAAGAGTGAGACTCCTCAAAAAAAAAAAAAAAAAAAAAAAAAAAGTCATCAAATAAACATTTGAAAGGTTGGCAGGTGCAAAAGGCAGCAATGGAGTTTTATGGGATTTAGAGGGTTTCAGGGCCCTGTCTTCTTCCCCCTCCATCACTCACCTGCTGAGGCGCCTCAGGCAAGTTACTTAACCACTCTAATCAGTTCCCACACTTGTAGACGAGGACACTAACAGCTATCCTAGAGGACAGCTGTGGAGGATTAAATGAGATAATGAAAAGGAATGTTCTCAGCACAATGCCTGTCACAGAGCAGGCCCTGAGGGCAGTGACTCTTACTATTCTCTGAAAATGGAATAGGCTGGCTCCCTAGGAGAAGGGTCAAATAAACGCTGAACAGTCCAGTCCCGTCTGGGAAACTGTGCAGAGGGCTCTTTTGCATTGGCTCAAGGATCCCTAAGACCCTTTCTAGATGCCACATTCCATGAAGATGACTTATTTGTGTTCTGGCCTGTTTTTGATTTTGAGCCTAAGCATAGCGATCCCAAGGACAAATCCAGACATGGCAAGTAATTTGTTAGTCCCACTCTAACAAATTACAAATGTCCCTTGGCCTGGAGTCTACAATCTGGTCCAAAATGTATTATTCAGAAAACTGCCCACCTGTATCTGAAGCAGTGATTCCAGGAGTGTATCAGTAGTTCCTTTTCCTCCTGAGTGCCCTTTGGTTGACAACACCTTTTCAACCTATTTGGCTTGTGTGGCAAGCAGGAATCACTGTCCCCATTTTAAAGAAAAGGAAACTGAGGCTCAGAGAGAGTCAAATCCTGCTCGAGATCATGTGGATAATGAGCAGCAGAGCTCTTTCCAATTAGAAAGGGCTTCATCAGCAAGGAATTGAGAAATGAGTAAATACGAGGGAGTTTTTAAAATCATCAAATCGGCATAACTACTTCTCACTCACTTTAATTCTGGAAGATTTCTGACACTAGTCGCTATATCTGACGCTTCTGGACAAAGTTTCTCCACCAGCTCCAAAGGACCGAAGAAAGATTTATTTTGGCCAATAAAACTCTTCTTAACTAAAAGGAAAAACAAAAGTGTTATTCATAAGAACGGGTTGCAAAATTTCTTCAGGGACCCACAGCCTCTCCCCCAAAAGCCAAGTGAAAGTGAAAGCTGCTAAACTTCACTGCTTAATCCTTTTTTTTTTTGAGATGGAGTCTTGCTAGACTATCGCCCAGGCTAGAGTGCAGTGGGCGATCCCAGCTCACTACAGCCTCTGCCTCCCGGGTTCAAGCAATTCTCTGCCTCAGCCTCCTGAGTAGCTGGGATTACAGGTGCCCACCACAACACCAGGCTAATTTTTTGTATTTTTAGTAGAGACGGGGTTTCACCATGTTGGCCAGGCTGGTCTCCATCTCCTGACCTCGTGATCCGCCCGCCTCGGCCTCCCAAAGTGCTGGGATTACAGGCGTGAGCCACGGCGCCCGGCCTCATCTAACACTATTAAAGAAACCTGGCTATTAGAAAATTTAAAACTGCCTATGTAGCTTTCATGATATTTCTATTGTCCAGCGCTGCTCTAGAACGTCGCTTCTGAGGACAGGAGCCTTGTCTGCTCTGTCCACTGCTGGCATTTCAGCACCTAGAAGGATGTCTGGCACTGATGAGAAAATGCCGAGCAAACACCCAGCCCGAACTTCCACGCTCCCAAACGCCCCCTCAGGCTCACCTTTCAGCCCGTGTTTGAGGCAGTGCTCCATCACCACAAAGAACTGCTGCAAGGGCGCATGCTCCGCATCCAGGCTGCGGCCCAGGCTCAGAGCCGACTGCAGCAAGACCTTGATGCTGAGTTTCATCATGTGCATCAGGTTGGCACGCTCCTCCATCATCTGGCACTTAGACGCTGTGGGGCAGGCGCAGGGATAGCTTCGTTAGTGGACTGAGTGTGGGCAGGTCAGACTCCGGGCCACGGTGAGAAGACGGGTCCGACAAGAGGCCAGGCAGTCTGCTTAGGGAACGGACGTGCTGGCGGGCGGATAACCGGGCTTCGCAGGTAAGTAGTCCCTGATCCCTAGAGGCCACAGCCCGCCAGCTGGACAGCGGGGCCTCGGGTCAGAAGAGCCACTCGGCCTCCTGCTCCAGAGGCCTCTCCCAGGCGGCTCCGCGCGTTGCTACGGCGACGGCTCTAGCAAGACTCGCCGCGTTTGGCTGCTCCCGCAACCTCGGTTCCGTTTTCGACCAATGGAAGGGCGCTACCTACAGGAAGCCCTGCCCCAAGCTCTTAAGAAGGCGTGCTGGGAAAGCGTCCCGCCCCCAGACATTCCTATTGGGCGAGTCCAGCTCAAGGCCACGCCTACGGAGCTAGTGGGCGCCATTTTGCATCCTCTGGCCCGCACGGGGGCGGATGCACACCCCGCCCGGAAAGCTTTTCCAGCCTTCTCTCTTGCCCGATAGTGCCAGCCGGGTGCCTGCAGGGAAGCATCTTCCCCCCAGTTCCAGGCTCAAATTGTTGCCAATCTTTCGTCCGCTACTAGTGGACAATTTTAGGTTTTACGCACACTTCCCTTGGAGTCAAATGAATTCAGAGAATTCCATTTCAACTCCCATTACCTTGTCGCACTGTTTTGAGGGTATAATAAAGACTGCAATTATCATCAGATATTTATATGTGCAGGCCAAGCGTTCTCTTAAACCCAGTAAGCTGGTATCCTAGAAACGAAAAGTTTAGATCCCAAAGTAAGAGTCCTGGCAGGAAAACCCCGCTCGAAATATTTACCAATGGGATTGGGGGCGGGGGATCGTATTGTTTTTGGTTTGCAGTTGTCCAATTACTACTGAGGTTAAATAACGTCTCTTTATTGTCTCCTATTTCTTCTGTGAATTGCTTGCCTTAGTGTTACTGACCTGCATATTTTGGATATTAATCCTTTGTTTACCTGTTTTATTTCACCAGCATTGATTAATATGGACAATTAAAGAGCAAATTTATACGTACTATATTTTTATAGTTAACTGCAGTTAAATCTAAAAGAACGATAATATTATGGCCGTGAACTTGTACTAAAGGTCTTAAATAAATATTGAGACATCCTGGGACTAAAAATTCAAAATTATCTCAGCAAAACCCAAGAAGGTAGGGGGAGAGCTCACGGGCAAGAAGAAACAGCCTAAGCATTTCACCTTGGTTATGGAGAGGGTTAAAAGTGGGTTAAGTAAAGCATTTGGTTGGGCGCGGTATAATTTTTTTTTTTTTTTTTTTGAGATGGAGTTTCACTCTTGTTGCCCAAGCCGGAGTGCAATGGCGCGATCTCGGCTCACTGCAACCTTCGCCTCCTGAACTCAAGCGATTCTCTTGCTTCAGCCTCCCGAGTAGCTGGGATTACGCCCGGCTAATTTTGTATTTTTAGTAGAGACGGGGTTTCTTCATGTCGGTCAGGCTGGTCTTGAACTCCCAACCTCAGGTGATCCGCCCGCCTCGGTGTTCCAAAGTGCTAAGATTACAGGCGCGAGCCACCGCGTCAGGCCAGTATAATTATTTTTATACTTCGAGAGAAGCCTATGTATTATTTATAAATTTTAAAACTTTAATGGATGATTGGCAAAGGAAATAAAAGTTGTAAAACTTCATCAAGAGAAGGGAGAAACTCTGAAGAGAGCAATAACCATAAAAGCAATTTGTAAAGATCTATCCTTAAAGACACGAAGCCCAGTTCTATAATCTAGTGGTCTTGAAATTGGAATACATATACAGCAGTCTTGCCAAAGCTAGGTATGCCCAGATGTTTTAAGGAACTCAATTTCCAGATTTTCAAGTTTCACAGGCACTCTTTCTCCTCCCTCTAAAGAAGGCCAACTCACTCCATAACCTGTCTTCCTCTTGATACAGTGACCTGGGGTGCACTAGGTTCCACACACCGAATGGAGGGGGAGTCGCCCTTGATGATTAAGTAACCGAAAACGTGAAGACTGATCTTTTACTGCTTTATGGTATTTAGTTAAGCTTGGGCTTGGGGCAGAGGGGTGGTCTCTAACCCTCTGCTTGGGTATCCTGAATTTAGAAAGTTAAATTTTTCTCCCCACAAATCTATGTAATTATGTTCAACCAGTTGCTATCCACAACCCTAAGATGTGCCATTAGCTTGATGGCCATTTTCCATAAATTAAACGAGCCCAAACTGCAGCTAAGTTTTTGATGAAAATGGATTTGAAATACATGATAAACTAAAAGTATTTTTGTCAAAAAGGATTGTATTGGCAAAGGTGAATGAAATAAGCAATATTCAGATGTCTGCAACCATTCTGAGTATTCTGGGTTAAACAAAGTGCCTAAGTGAAAGAATAAGAAGTGAAATGATCCCTTGATAAGTCTTTTTTTTTTTTTTTTTTTTTTTTTGAGACGGACTTTTGCTTTTGTTGCCTAGGATGAAGTGCAATGGTGCGATCTTGGCTCACTGCAACCTCCACCTCCTGGGTTCAAGAGATTCTTCTGCCTCAGCCTCCCCAGTAGCTAGGATTACAGGCACCCGCCACCATGCCCGGCTAATTTTTTGTATTTTTAGTAGAGACAGGGTTTCACTATGTTGGCCAGGGTGGTCTTGAACTCCTGACCTCAGGCGATCCACCCACCTCAGCCTCCCAAAGTGCTAGGATTACAGGCGTGAGCCACCATGCTCGACTCACACTTGATAAGTCTTGGTAAAATTTTTTTTTTGGTAACTCCCAAAAGTTGAGAAATTTCCTTAATATGATTAGGCTGCAGGTCAGGTAATTTTCAGTTATTTGCTTTGAATGAAAATAAGGGAACAAAAAATAATTTTTGGCATTAGATCAGTGTGATTTGGGGCATATAACTTGGAAGAGTTCAGAGATGACCAACATTACTAAAACAAACAAACAAAAAACAGGACTAAAACTGATGCTGAATTCTATCACACTTTAGCAGTAAATCATATGTATTTGTCTACAGATATATGCTAATAACAAAAACCAACACCATTCATCTCATTAAGAGATGCAATTCATTGGCTGGGCGTGGTGGCTCATGCCTGTAATCCCAGCACTTTGGGAGGCTGAGGCAGGTGGATCACAAGGTCAGGAGTTCGAGATCAGCCTGGCCAACATGGTAAAAACCCCGTCTCTACTAAAAATACAAAAATTAGCTGGGCGTGCTGGCACACACCTGTAGTCCCAGCTACTGGGGAGGCTGAGGTGGGAGAATCGCTTGAACCCAGGAGGCGTAGCTTGCAGTGAGCCGAGATTGCACTACTGCATTCCAGGCTGGGCAACAGAATGAGACCCTGTCTCAAAAAAAAAATGCAATTCAAGAAAAACTTATGTATAATTTTTTATAAAAATTGTATTTATGTTCCTGTTACCAATGTAGCATTACTAATAAACTTAATGATAATTCACTCCAGAAAAAAATTTTTTATACACTTAGAGCTTTAGTCATAATAAAAATTTATTAAACTTTAACTTATTTACATATTTTTTGCTGAGACTTATAGGATGACCAATAACACTTTTAAAAACATACAAATCTATTACATTAATTCTATGGCAGAAGTGGAATGGAAATTCAAGTTCAATGAATAAAAGGAAAATGTAAAATTTTCAAATATTAAATAACTTCCTATTTTAAAGATGGATGGTGGTAATTATCAATTCATTAAGGTATTTACATACCACTTGATACATTTCAAAACACAATGTAACAGTTTTATTTTAAAAAGTCAATATTTACACTATGCCAGAAAATGAATTCTGAGCAACTTTGAAATATGATGAAGAATCTTATACGTTAATTTTAAAAGTTGGAGTTTTCAGCTGAGAGCAGTGTCTCATGCCTGTAATCCCAGCACTTTGGGAGGCCAAGGCGGGCATATCACTTGAGGCGGGCAGGTCACTTGAGGTCAGGAGTTCGAGACCAGCCTGGCCAATGTGGTGAAACCCCGTCTCTACTAAAAATACAAAAAATTATCTGGGCATGGTGGTGCATGCTTGTAGTCCCAGCTACTTGGGAGGCTGAGGCAGAAAAATCGCTTGAACCTGGGAGGCAGAGGTTGCAGTGAACCGAGATCGCGCCATTGCACTCCAGCCTGGGTGACAAGAGTGAAACTCTGGCTCAAAAAAAAAAAAAAGAAGAAGAAGAAGAAGAAAAAAGGCAGTTTTCTTAGGGGGTTACATGAGCAAAAACTGTTAAGACCAGTGTTCCAGGCAATCAGCGCTGAGTGGTGCTGTCTCTGGAAGTGCTGCTGGCAGTGTTTTGCCATCTCATGCATCCTCTACTGTGGGTGACCTGTTCCCATTAGTACTCAAGTTAGAGGCATGGAAAATTAAACCTGGAACGATCTTTTAGCGGTTCCATCTCTCAGTTGTACTGGCTTTATGACCTTGGTCAAACCATTCACATTTCTAAGTTTCATTAATAATAGTTCAACATGACACACAGAATATCACGAAGTTCTACACCTACTGAATTGCTAAATAAATTGCTAGGCCAGTCTCTTGACTGGCAATAAGTGACAAGCCCATTGCTTGCCTGGGCTCAAGCAATCCTCTCTCATTGGCCTTTCAAAGTACTGGGATTACAGGCGTGAGCCACCTGCACCCCGCCAGCATGTTAATTCTTAAAACACGCATGGTTGTTACTCATCCTTTAGGAAGCATTTCTCTGAAAAGCAAGATGTATTCCTTGTGGGTACATCCTGTTGTTTGTGTGGAAACAGCCAGTGTTGAGAGAGGAAAGCACATGTGTGATGTGCAGAAAAGCTCAAAGATACAATAGTACTGGGGAAAATTTCTGGGAAGGAGGATTTAGTATTTGCCCTTTTTTTTTTTTTTTTGAGACAGTTTCACTCTTGTTGCCCAGGCTGGAGCGCAATGGCGCGATCTTGGCTCACTACAACTTCTGCCTCTGGGTTTCAAGCAATTTTCCTGCCTCAGTCTCTCGAGTAGCTAGGATTACAGGTGTGTGCCACCATGCCCATCTAATTTTTGTATTTTTAGTAGAGACGGGGTTTCACCATGTTGGCCAGGCTGGTCTCGAACTCCTGACCTCAAGTGATCCACCCGCCTTGGCCTCCCAAAGTGCTGGGATTACAGGCATGAGCTACCATGCCTGTCCAAACGTGCTTTTGTATGGTTTGATTTTTAAAAATCATGTTCACTTATTACCTTAAAAAAAAAATCCCCCAGAACCAAACAGGACACCTATGGACAATGCAATCACATACCAGACCCCACATGGGACAACCTTTTTTGTTTTTGAGACGGAGTTTCACTCTTGTTGCTCAGGCTGGAGTGCAATGGCGCGATCTTGGCTCACTGCAACCTCCACCTCCCGGGTTCAAGAGATTCTCCTGCCTCAGCCTCCTGAGTAGCTGGGATTACAGGCATGCGCCACCACACCTGGCTAATTTTGTATTTTTAGTAGACATGGGGTTTCTCCATGTTGGTCAGGGTGGTCTCAAACTCCCGACCTCAGGTGATCCACCCACCTCGGCCTCCCAAAGTGCTGGTATTATAGGCGTGAGATACTGTGCCTGACCGGGACATTTTAAAACAAGTATTCAAAACATTCTGCAGCATTTCCTTTAGCTTCTACCATTGAAAAAATATTAGCCAGCACGAGTGCTGCTCACATTTAATCTCTGCTCCTAAACTGCTCCCTCTGAAAGTCCTGCCTGTCCACAGTGCTTGTGTAGGCAGATCAGTGGGGAAAGAGACCATGAGTCAGCCTTGGGCCTGGGCCTGGCTGAAGTGGTGTCACTGTCTTTTTCCCAACCTGTTTTTCTTGTGTCACTGCAGAGCATACCGCCCTTGGCCCATTTCCTTTCCCCACCTCTGCTCCTGTCCTACCTGATGGCTTCAAATCCTGGTGACCTTCAGGACCAGCCACATGGCTCTACCCAGCAGTTCCCCAGATTTCATCTCTTTTTAAACCATGGTCACCATTTTTGCTGGAGTGAGTGGCAGTTATTAATACTTTCCTTAAATCGAGTTAATTATTATTATTTTTTGAGACAGTCTTGCAGTGGAATGGTCTCGGCTCACTGCAAACTCCGCCTCCCAGGTTCAAGCAATTCTCCTGTCTCGGCTTCCTGAGTAACTGGGGTCACAGGTGCGCACCACCACGCCCGGCTAATTTTTGTATTTTTTTTTAGTGGAGATGGGGTTTCACCATGTTGGCCAGGTTGGTCTCAAACTCCTGACCTCAGGTGATCCACCTGCCTTGGCCTCCCAAAATGCTAGGATTACAGGCGTGAGCCACCATGCCTGGCCTAGTTTTTAAAAATCCATATGGGGTATATATATTGACATTTTGCAGTTGGTGAAGTTACTTCTCTTTAATTCAGTTTACCTCTTTATAAAACAGGGATAATAATGGTACTCATCAGCCTGTGCCATCTGCATAATTTACAAGGCTCAGTGCAAAATTCCTGGCCTGGAGCAGAGCGCAGAAGTCAGACTCCCCCTTACTACAGCCCTAATGGATTGCAACTCCCCTGCAGGGACGGGACGGGTGAGAGGCCCTGCCCACTTGCCTGCCTAATGTGCTGTGGTACCTGCCACCCTGCCCTGAGATTCAAAGGGTGCAATCCCGATGCTACCTGGGCAAGAGTGGGATCAGGGAGGCTAGGGAGAAGCCCCAGGGCAGCTCTAGGGGGCCAGGGCAGCTGAGAACCTGTCCCATTGGCCTTCATTTAAAAAACACAAATTCAAAGATAAAATTAAGAATTTCAAGCATGGGATACTTCTGAGTGCCTGGCCCTTTCCACCGGAGTGATCAAAGCCTGCATTGACCGTACACCCATGAAGCTAGTCCTGCTATCTCATAGGGTTGTTGTGAGGACTAAATGAATACTTGTACAGATTTAGGACTAATGCCTGGCACCTTTGAAGGACAATATAAGTGTTGGCTATTGTTTATATCACTTCCATAGATGGAAAACAGGTATTTTTCAAATATGCATTTGTTCAGCAAACACTTACTATTCTGTACCAGGTACTGACACATTTATCTTTTTGTTTCCTTGATTCTGCATTAAAGGAAAGAAATTCTGGCTGGGCGCGGTGGCTTATGCCTGTAATCCCAGCACTTTGGGAGGCCGAGACGGATGGATCACGAGGTCAGGAGATCGAGACCATCCTGGCTAACACGGTGAAACCCCGTCTCTACTAAAATACAAAAAAAATTAGCTGGGCGCAGTGGTGGGCGCCTGTAGTCCCAGCTACTCGGGAGGCTGAGGCAGGAGAATGGCGTGAACCTGGGAGGTGGAGCTTACAGTGAGCCGAGATCGCGCCACTGCACTCCAGCCTGGGCGACAGAGCGAGACTCCGTCTCAAAAAAAAAAAAAGGAAAGAAATTCTATCAGGGAAGAACTAACATTTATTATTTGCTTACTCCTGCCACGAAATATCTAAGAGGCCTCCAGGGGATGCCATGCCTTGACTTTCAGTATTGACTGTCAATGAGTATGCAATTCAGCATCCACTGATGTGTGGAAATCTCCGGAAAAGGTGTCAAGCTAGAGGGAAGTAGATTTCCGGGCTGCACAGGCTCGCATCACCCTCTAATACTACTTTCCACTGCCAGGATCTCAAAACCAGTCAGCCTTTCAACTTTACTCATTAATCATTCTTTTTTTTTTTTTTTTTTGAGACCGAGTCTGGCTCTGTGGCCCAGGCTGGAGTGCAGTGGCGCGATCTCAGCTCACTGCAAGCTCCAGCTCCCGGGTTCACGCCATTCTCCTGCCTCAGCCTCCTGAGTAGCTGGGGCTACAGGCGCCTGCCACCACGCCCGGCTAATTTTTTGTATTTTTAGTAGAGATGGGGTTTCACCTTGTTAGCCAGGATGGTCTCGATCTCCCGACCTCATGATCCGCCCGTCTCGGCCTCCCAAAGTGCTGGGATTACAGGCTTGAGCCACCGCGCCCGGCCTATTAATCATTCTTGACCACTGCAAATCTCACAATTCACTACCTGGGGTCAGTGCGTCTACAGCAAAGGTACCAGTGGATGGGGAGGAATCAGGAGGCCTTAAGGGTGTGCTATGATGCTCCTTGGAAGGCACCACCACCTTTCCTCAGCTCTGTCCCCCCATTTTCTATGAAGTTGGCGATGTTCTATGCTGTGCTCTCTCATACAGTAGCCACTGGCTACACACAGGCTACTGAGCACTTAAAACGTGGCCGCTGTAATCGAGGAACTCACTTTTGTTTTTGTTTTTTTTTGAGACGGAGTCTCGCTCTGTCACGCAGGCTGGAGTGCAGGTGCAGTGGCGCGATCTCGGCTCACTGCAACCTCCGCCTCCCGGGTTCAAGCGATTCTCCTGCCTCAGCCTCCTGAGTAACTGCGACTACAGGTGCATGCCACCTCGCCCAGCCAATTTTTTGTATTTTTAGTAGAGACGGGGTTTCACCGTGTTGGCCAAGATGGTCTCGATCTCTTCACCTCGTGATCCGCCCGCCTCGGCCTCCCAAAGTGCTAGGATTACAGGCGTGAACCACCGCTCCCGGCCGAGGAACTCAATTTTTAATTCAATTTAAAAGTACTCAATTTCAATTTGATTCAGTTAGAAATTGAGGAATTCGGCTGCGGGCGGTGGCTCAAGCCTGTAGTCCCAGCATTTTGGGAGGCCGAGGCAGGTGTATCACGAAGTCAGGAGTTCAAGACCAGCCTTGCCAAGGTGGTGAAACCCCGTTTCTACCAAAAATACGGGGCCGGGAGGTGGCTCACGCCGAGCATGGTGGTGGGCGCCTGTAGTCCCAGCTACTTGGGAGGCTGAGGCGGGAGCACAGCTTGAACCCAGGAGGCAGGGGTTGCAGTGAGCCGAGATCACACCACTGCACTCCAGCCTGGGCGACAGAGCAAGACTCGGTCTCAAAAAATAAATAAAAACAAAAAAAGAAAAACACACACAAACATACGCGTGCTGCTGTATTGGATAGCACAGCTCTGGATGTCTGGCGTTGGAGGGCTAAGTTAAAATCTTACTATCACTGATATGCTGGCACTTTATTCATTACAAGGGCTGAAAAGTCTTTCAGAGATCATCCGGTGACTTTAAAATCCCCATCTCACAGGCAGGGGTGAGCGGAGGCGCCGCTGGTCCGCTGCGCGCAGGGCCCACGCCCTCCCGACACCCGCCAGCGCTCCACTCCCGCACTGAGCGGCTGAAAAGCAGAACCGTGCTGGCTCCGTGCCGTGGGTGGAGTTACTACAGAGTTTCGAAGCCCGGACGCGCACACGTCCTTCACCTAGTTAGTGGGAAAGCGCAGAGGCGCGGGAGCGGGAGCGCGCTCAGGCACGCGGGGTCGCGGGGGGCGGTCTCTGCTGGGCCGCCGGAGTAGAGACCTACGCGCAGCCAGGCGCCGTCCGCCGGCCAACAGCTCGCGTAACCTCCCCGACCGGCCGGCGCCCTCCCAGCCCGGCCCCCACCGCGCCCGCGCCAGCGGCCAGCGGGGACACGCGGGTCCGCCGCGGGACAGACCCGGCCCGAGCCTACCTGCGCGCGCCGTGCCGTCCCCGCTGTCCCCGCCGCCCAGCCCCGCGGCCGCGCGCAGCGCGCTCCCGCAGCTCGCCGACAGGTTCCCGGTGGCCCTGCGTGCCAGGGTCAGGATGGGCGCCGACCAGCCCTCCGCCGCCCGCGGCCTCGTTGCGCTCCGCAGGTCGCCCGGGCCGGGCAGCTGGCTTCGGTCCACGATCTCAAACTCTTCTCCCGGCTCCAGCTCTGACCCAGGCCCCGGCCCCAGCCCCGGCTCCAGCTCCCGCCCAGCAGTGCAGCCGCCTTCCCCGTCGGCCATCTTGACCGTGTCACGTGACCCAGCGGGGTGGGCGCGGCCGGGCACCGCCTTTCCCTTCGGTAGGCGAGATTTTTCTTCCTCTTCACCGCCCGCCTCGCCTTCCTGCAGCTTCGAAAGGTTCGGGAAGGTCCAATAACATAAAAACTGCGTATTCCCTGCCGCCGGCAGGACGTGTTCGCGGGGAAGTTCCTCTTGAACTTTCTCCCAGGACTGTTGTGCCCCCTGCGGCGCTTCGCGGGGTCCCGTGGCCGTCGTTTTCTTTGTGACACCATTTCCTCTTTTAAATTTTCATTTCATGTTCTGTGTTTTCCACTTCGTCATTTTTCTGCAGCACTCATCAGAACAAGCCCCGAAAGGGCAACTAAGGAAACGCACAGGCGAGGCAGGAAAGCGGGAATTTTTTTTTTTTTAAATAAATGTGACGGCTTGGCAAGAAAGAGTGCACGATAGTGGACCGGAAATCAGAGCTGGCTTCTCCTATTAGTTAAGTGGGATAACAAAAAGCTGACCTCATTATTAACTAAGTTTGCAGTAAGGACCACATGGCAGATGTCAACGATTGTGACTACTATCTCTAGTATCCAATTATGTGGCCCGGCTAAGTCACTATACACTCAGTCTGTTTCCTCACTTGGAAAAGAAGGGGATTTTACTAAATACAAAGGAAAATTTTGACCAGCTTGGCCAACAGGAGGAAACCCCATCTCTACTAAAATACCAAAAAAAAAAAAAAAAAAAAAAAAAAGGCCGGACGTTGTGGCGGGGCAGCTGCACTCCTAGCTCCCTGGGGGGCTGAGAATGGGAGGATCGCTTGAGCCCAGGAGGTCGAGCCCATAGTGAGCGGAGATCCTGGCCGCTACACTCCAGGCTGGGCGACAAAGTAAGACCCTGTCTCAAAAAAAACACTAAAATTTCACTAGCACTGAACACTTTGCAAAGTGAGGCAACATGAGCCACACCAAACCAGCAGAACTGTTTTGATTCCCAGAATGTTTAAAAATCTTAAAAGTTGTTGCCGATATGTAGAAATCAAAAGATTTCACATAAGAATATGGAGTTTAGCTTTCTCTGGAATCACTGGAAGGTTTGGTAAGTCATGGTATATTCCCTGATGGCAACAAATTTGGGAATGAACTGTGCTGCCCCTTTAGAAGCCCACCTGCTCCCTGGACCTGTCTTGGTCCAGCCCAGTTCACTAGGTTGCATGGTATGTCTGTTCCCTGAAAGACCAGTTCTCAGTGAAGGGATACCACTTCATCTAGGAGTGTTTTGGGAATTTGTGGAATGGCACAATCTCAGCTCACTGCAACTTCTGCCTCCCAGTTCAAGCGATTCTCCAGCCTCAGCCCGTAAGCTGGGACTACAGGCATCTGCCGCCACACTCGGAATTTTTGTATTTTTAGTAGAGACAGGGTTTTGCCATGTTGACCAGGCTGGTCTCAAACTCCTAGCCTCAAGTGATCCGCCCACCTCAGCCTCCCAAAGTGCTAGGATTGCAGGTGTCAGCCACCATGCCTGGCCAGTGAAATCATTTTCTGAATGATGCGATATGACTTTTTCTTGCCAAAAATGTTTGCCTAGGCTGGGCATGGTGGCTCACGCCTGTAGTCTCAGGACTTTGGGAGGTCGTGGTGGACAGATTGCTTTGAGTCAGGAGTAGAGACCAGCCTGGGCAACATGGTGAAACCCTGTCTCTACAAAAAACAAAAACTAGCCAGGCGTGGTGGCTGGCACCTGTGATCCCAGCTACTTGGGAGGCTGAGGCTAGAGGATTGCTTGAGTCCGGGAAGTGGAGGTTGAAGTGAGCCAAGATCGTGCCACTGCACTCCTGCCTGGGTTACAGAGTGAGACTCTGTCTTAGGAAAAAAAAAAAAAAAGTTTGCTTAAAAACACATCAGGTATGTGGAGCAGCACTGTCCAACAGAACCCTCTGAGGTGATGGGAATGTTCTCCCTCTGCACTGTCCAGTATGATAGCCAGTGGCCACAAGCAGCTACTGAGCACTTGAAATGTGGTTTGCCTGACTGAGGAGCTGAATTTTACTTCAGTTAATTTAAATTTATATGTGGCTAGTGACTACCGTACTGGCCAGCACAGCTTGAGATCTAGCTTTTAGTTTGCAGAAAATGTAGAGGAGAAAGGAGGAAGTTAAAACAGCACCTGTTGTAAACCCCAAGAACAACCCTGATGAGATCAGAGCAATCTGCTGGGAAAGACATTTTTTTAGTTGGGGAACTTTGAATATGGACTAGATATTCTAGATAACATTATGGAATTACTGTAAATTCTGTTAAATGTGATAATGGATTATGCTTACGTAGGAAAATGCCCTTTTTCTTTTTTTTTTGAGATGGAGTCTCGCTTTGTCTCCCAGGCTGGAGTGCAGTGGCGTGATCTTTTTTATTTTATTTTATTTTATTTTTAATTTTTTTTTTTTTTTTTTTTTTTTTTTTTTTTTTTGAGACGGAGTCTCGCTCTGTCGCCCAGGCTGGAGTGCAGTGGCCGGATCTCAGCTCACTGCAAGCTCCGCCTCCCGGGTTCACGCCATTCTCCTGCCTCAGCCTCCCGAGTAGCTGGGACTACAGGCGCCGCCACCTCGCCCGGGTAGTTTTTTGTATTTTTTAGTAGAGACGGGGTTTCACCGGGTTAGCGAGGATGGTCTCGATCTTCTGACCTCGCGATCCGCCCGTCTCGGCCTCCCAAAGTGCTGGGATTACAGGCGTGAGCCACCGCGCCCGGCCCAGTGGCGTGATCTTAGCTCACTGCAAGCTCCGCCTCCCGGGTTCCCGCCATTCTCCTGCCTCAGCCTCCCGAGTAGCTGGGACTACAGGCGCCCACCAGCACGCTGGCTAATTTTTTGTATTTTTAGTAGTGAGGGGGTTTCACTGTGTTAGCCAGGATGGTCTCCATCTCCTGACCTCGTGATCCGCCCGTCTCAGCCTCCCAGAATGCTGGGATTACAGGCGTGAGCCACTGCGCCTGGCCTGAACTGGATAATTTTTATACTTTTTCTATTTTCTTGTACAGCACACGGTCTAGTAGAAATATAATGCAAGAACACAGTGATTAATGTTTGTAGTAGCCACAAAAAAGTAAAAAGAAATATGTGCAATGAATTTTAATAATATATTTAATTCAATATGTCCTAGGTAGTGTCATTTCAACATGTTATCAACATAAACATGAATGAAATATTTCACCTTCTATTTTTGCACTACATTTTTGAAATCTGATATTTTGTATTGATAGCACTTCCTAATTCAGACAGGAAATTTTCATAAGAAATACATGATTTGTATTTAGGTTTCATACAATTTACAATTCAAAAAGTAGATTCACATACGCGAATCGTTTCAAACATACCTCTGGGCCCAGCGCCTCGCCCGGCCTCGCTCGGTGAAGGCAGCCCGGACTGCAGCTGCGGAGCGCCCGCCCGGTGTCCCCGGAGAGGGCGCCTCGGACGCCAGCGCAGAGCCCCGGGGAGGGGCGGGAAGCCGGAGGAGGGTGAGGGGGCCGCGGACGGCGATGGGGGCGAGGCGGGGCGAGCGGGGACTCGGGGCCGAGGGGGGCGAGCGCCGGGCCGCCGCAGCCGGAGAGAGCCGCCCCTCCTGAAGGCCGCGGGCAGGTGGAATGAGACCAGCGCGGACAAAGGGCGGGACGCAGAAGACTCCTCAGGAGCGACTTGGGAGCCGAGACCACCCTGGGGAAGCTCCGCCTCGGATCCGCGTCCACAGACCCGGCGGCCTCAGACCGGGCGCCCGGGGAAGAGGCAGCGGCTGTGAGCACCGCGGTGAGGAAACCAGGCTCCTGCCATCCCCAGGCCTTAGGCCGCGACCCCAGGGCATTCGGGAGCGGGTCTGCGTCCGGGACCAGCACACTCTGGACGGCAGCGCTGCCTTTCTGGGGTCCTCCAGCTGAAGGATGCGACTTGCAAGAAACCCGCTCTGTAGACCTCGACAGCGGCGGGGGGCCCCAGGCACTTGGCGGGGTGCGGGGACTTTGATGTGGCTCCCGCGCACCCACCCGGCACCGCGTGGATTGCAGGCGCGGGACGAGCTTGAGTGGACGCTGGGTTCGCTGAGCCCCCCAGAGGCTCCTCGCCGTGGGTCCCCTGTGCCGCCTTGGACCCCCCAGAGAAACCTTCCTCCTGTCAGGGGAGGCCAGGCCAGGCGCCAGGCCTGAGTGTGCCCTGGACGGGGATTTCTCTGTGAACAGCCCATCATCCCGTTATATCCATGTTATCTTAGCCTCGTGTTCTGAAGAAACACGAATGTCATGCACAAGCGTGGATTTTAGCGCGTTTTAAATTGTAATAGGACTAACTCCAAGGAAGCTGGAACTTGAAGCAGGCTCCAAGCAAACTTTTGCGTCACCCCCCACCATCCTCCAGGGTAAACTGAGGAGCATAGTTAATTGGTTTTCCACAGGTATTTGCCACTTGTCAGATGGGCTGTTCTGGATGTAACCACGTAATTCCTGGAACCCAGTGAGAGTCAGCTTCCTTTATGGGCGTCTGGCAAGATGCGCTCAAACACCTTGAAGATCTTTATGGAAACAACTTTTGGTGCTTTATCAAGATGTCATTCAGGGCTCTGAACAGTCGAATACGTTGAAGTGGGCTGTTAGGTGGATGGGTTTGATGTAGTTATACAGTGTGCATTTGGTACTTGTCAATAGTGCAAGTAATGATATTGTGAAAATAAAGAAAACCTTCTTTGAAAAAGAAAAGCAGCCCGGCACGATGGCTCATGCCTGTAATCCCAGCACTTTGGGAGTCCGAGGCAGGCGGATCACGAGGTCAGGAGTTCGAGACCAGCCTGGCCAGCATGGTGAAACCCCGTCTCTACTACAAATACAAAAATTAGCCAGGCGTAGTGGCCCGCGCCCAGGCAGGCTGTTCTGGAAGAGGATGCTTGGCTCTCCAATGCAGTGTGGCCATTTGGCTATGATATCACACTGCACAGTTTAATGACCGAAATCAGACCTCTTGTTGTTGGAGATGACTGGAGGATTTTTTTTTCTTTTTTCTTTTTTTTTCCTGAACGTAAGTAGGTAAGCCATGAAGATCCCAGATTTCATTCAGGGACTCGGAACTAGCAGCAAGGAGCAGGCTGCATGGAGAAAACTGTTGGCTCTAAAGTACCCCAGACATCCAGCTTGTTCAAAGTAAGTGGCAATGGCTTTGGGATCACAAAAATAGCCCTTTAACATCCAAGTCAGTTAGTAGAAACCCCTAAATATCATGTGGCAAAAAAAGATTTGAAATTTACTTAAATATTCACTTTATTTTCTCAGATGGGATTTTTTTTTTTTTTTTTTAATTTTAGACAGAGTCTCACTCTGTTGCCCAGGCTGGAGTGCAGTGGCGCCATCTTGGCTCACTGCAACCTCTGCCTCCCAGTTCAAGCAGTTTTCCTGTCTCAGCCTCCTGAGTAGCTGGGACTACAGGCAGGAGCCACCACACCCGGCTATTTTTTGTATTTTTAGTAGAAACGGTTTCACCATGTTGGCCAGGCTGGTCTCAAACTCCTGATGTCAAGTGATCCGCCCACCTCGGCCTCCCAAAGGGCTGGGATTATAGGTATGAGCCACCGTGCCCCACCTGGACTCAATTTTTAACACATTTTTAACACTAGCTTTTGTGCTAATAAATTAAATTATGGATGGAAACTGAGGCCCTCAGAGATGCCATCGGCCTTGATCCCTTGCTGCTATTCAAAGATCTCGACGTTACCGGAGATTCTCTGGGGCAGCCGGACATGCCTGCGTTGAGGAAGCGTCCACTCACACGCCGTGGGAACGTTGTAGATTTTACTGTGATGCAAACACTCCCTGTGAGGCCCCCGGTGCCCAGGGCCCATTGTTGGGTGCTTTGGAGGGTGGGAGGTGGAGGCGTTTCCGTTTTGCTTGGGGGATCAGCATCACCCTTCCTTTCTCCTTTTCCTCTGGGCTGCTGCTCAGATGGTGAGAGCACAGTGCTGATGAGGTGGGCCCTGGGGTGGAACCCACGGCCCCCTCTGACTCCCAGGAGACCTGGCCAGCTGCAGCGGCCCCCGTGGACCAGCAGAGAGACAAGAGAGGAGCTGACGTGGAGGAGCCGAGGCCCACTGGGGGCTCCGGGAGAGTCCGTCCGCCTGTGGACAGCAGCTCAGGGCTTCAGCTGCTTCCGGAGAGGAAACACCGCTCCCTAGACTGAGGCATCGTTCTGGTTAAAAAAAAAAAAAAAAAAAAAAAAAAGTTGAGTTTTTTCACCTTCGTGTAAATTTTTGTTTGTAACAATATGTTAGTTGTGACAGTTACCACTATTTTTTTTTTTTGAAATTATTTTTAGAGATGAGCTTTCGCTATGTTGCCCAGGCTGGTCTCAGACTCCTGGCCTCAGTGGTCCTCCCACCTTGGCCTCCCAAAGTGCTGGGACTACAGGTGTGAGCCGTGGCAGCTGGCCTGTTTTTCTTTATTACCACAGATATTATATGGAGCCTTAAAGCCTCCTGGAGTGAGAGCTAGTTCATAACCACGCTGTTTGGAGAGAAGAGAACTACCTGGAATTCTTGTTCTCCAAAGATGTGGAATTATCATCCCAACAACAGCCGTCCCTCGCTCTGTCCTGAGGAGCCTCAGGTGTGGCCCATCCACCCCCGCAGTGTTTCCCTCTGTCCTGGGGACCCTCAGGTGTGGCCCATCCACCCCCGCAGTGTTTCCCTCTGTCCTGGGGACCCTCAGGTGTGGCCCGTCCACCCCCTCAGTGTTTTCCCTCTGTCCTGGGGACCCTCAGGTGTGGTCCACCCCCTCAGTGTTTTTCCTCCCACGTTCTCTATGTTTTGTTTCCAATCTTCCCACACAGGTGGAGAGAGGAGGGGATCCCATTGCCTGTGAGGAGGACACGGCTCCTGGGTGGGCCCTGCAGATTGTGAAGTTCAAGTCACAGCTCCTGGGAAGGTCTCTGTGTGTCAAGATCGTTGGGGTGAGACAGATGCAGGGACCACACTGTGCCCTGCTCTGTACCTCTGAGTGTTGATCCAGCTGCCTTGTGACCAGGACACTTAGAAGAACCATAGATCCTGCAAGAGGGCAGGTTTGGAGAGAGAGATGAGCACGCCTGAGGGATTAAAGTGTAACTTGAACCACTGCCTTGCAAACTGCGTGAGGGTGTGCAGGTGTGTGTGTGCTGGGAGGATGTTTAGCAGCCTCATGGAGGGGTAACTGACATACAAGAGAACAAGGCTGGGCGAGGTGGCTCACGCCTGTAATTCCAGCACTTTGGGAGGCCGAGGTGGGTGGATCACCTGAGGTCAGGAGTTTGAGACCAGCCTGACCAACATGGGGAAACCCCATCTCTACTAAAACTACAAAAAATTAGCCAGGTGTGGTGGTGGGTGCCTGCCGAGATTGTGCCACTGCATTCCAGCCTGGGCAACAGGAGTGAAACTCCGTCTCAAAAAAAAATTTTTTTTGATCAATTTTGACACACGTACGCACCTGCAAAACCATGAGCATAGTGAAGACCAGGAGCAGCACTACTCCCCAAGCTTCCTTGTGCTTCTTTGGAATCCCTCCCTACAGCCCCTCCCACCCCACCCCACCCCACCCCATCCCATCCCAAGCAGCCACTGATTTGCTTTCTGTCACAGTCAGTAGATTTGCAATTTCCTTAATACCATTTCTGAGCCCAGGAGGCAAATACTTTCTTCTTATTGGGTGGACCTTTCATCGCATATTTAAGCTTTTGAATTCAGCGGGTGAGAGAATGAGAAAGAAAAGGCTGGTCTGGGTCACTCCTGGGAGGCCTGGCCCTAACCACAGTGTGGCTCACGTGCCCTGGAGCCCCTGTGCACAGGACAGCCCTGACTGCCCTTCTACAAGCTTTGTAGCTCCCCCATTACCTTTCCTGGACCAGCTGGGACAATCTCAAACTTTTCACCAATTCTGACATCTAAACAACTCATGCCAGAGACAGGCGCTGTGGAACCAGCAGGTGCGACCTCAGCTCCGGTCCCCAGAACACTGAGCTGTTAAATGAAAGGTGCATCCTTCCTTCTCCCTTCCCAGGGAGAATGCTCTGCTCTTCTTCCTGCTGGATCCCTCCTCTACCTGCTTCTCTCCCACCTCCTGCAGCCCCTGGAGCCCCATGGCAATGAAGGCAGACTCATCTGTACCCTCATTCTGTTTGCAGAACCACATCTCTGAGCTAGCTCTGCCCAAGGACACCACACCTTCTCCATTCCTCATGCCCTGTCCCTGTGGGGTGCAGGTGAGGCTGGGATGGGGCACCCGCCTGGCCCACAGTGGCATCAGGCTCACTCTCTCTAATGCAGGAAGCGTTTCAGATGCCGGGAGCCGTGGAAATTGTCCTCATCCCAATCATCTGGCTTGGCAAATGATGATGAAGACAGTTTTCCCTCAAGGTAGGTGTAGCCTCTGTGACAGTGCCTTGTTTATTTTCTAGCACAAAATAGGCATTAGAACAGTGGGACTTTGTAGGCATATGGAGATTTTTAAGGTTTCTTAGGAGGCAGGTAAAAATTTCCTCAATAAGACAAACAGAACACTATCCCAAAAGAAAATGATTGATACATTGGGTGATAGTAAAATTAAGAGTTTTTTCGTCATTAAGAGAGTAAAAAGATGGGGCCAGGTGTGGTGGCTCATGCTGTAATCCTAGCACTTTGGGAGGCCAAGGTGGGAGGATCACTTGAGGTCAGGAGTTAGAGAACAGCCTGAGCAACTTAGCAAGACCTTTTCTCTACAAAAAATGAAAAATTAGCTGGGCGTGGTGGTGCATGCCTGTGGTCCCAGATACCTGGGAGGCTGAGGCAGGAGGATCACTTGAGCCTGGGAGATTGAGGCTGCAGTGAGCCATGATTGTGCCACTGCACTCCAGCTGGGGTGACAGGGTGAGACTCTGTCTCTTAAAAAAAGAGGCGGGAATGGAGGAGGGTGAATCACAGGTAGAGTATAAAGAGAATTCCTGTACATTAATAAGAAAAATGCATGCGGGGCTTAATACCTAGATGACGGGTTGACAAGTGCAGCAAACCACCATGGCACATGTTTACCTGTGCAACAAACCTGCACGTTCTGTACATGTGTCCCAGAACTTAAAGTAAAATTTTTTTAAAAATTAAAAAAGCTGGCAGACCAATAGGACAATGGGTGAAAGAAATGAAGAGGGACAAAAAAGGGAAGGAGGAGGGAGGAAGGGAGAGGAAAGAACAAATGAACAGCCAAAGGGCCAAAAAGCATATAAAACATGCTCAATCTCATAAGCTATCAAATTTAAACCACAGTGAGAAACCAATATTACACCTACCAGAATGGCTAAAATTAAAAACACTGTTGATACCAAGTTTGGGCAAGAATGTGAAGTAACTGAAACTTCATATGCTGCTTTTGGGAATGTAAAATAGCACAACTACTTTGGAAAACCCTTGGGTAATACCTACTAAAGGAGACCGCACCTGTGATCCCCACATTCCACTCCTATGCATAGACCCAAAAGAACTGTGCACTGTACATGTGTTTACCAAATGATGTGCACTAGAGTGTTTGTATCAGCACAATTCACAGTAGCCCCAACTTCCAACAGGAGAATGGATAAGTACCTCTCAGTATATTTATAGAGTAAAATTCTTACAGCACTGAAAATGGATGAACAGCTGCCATGCACAGTTGGTGAATCTCAGCAACATAATGCTGAGCAGAAGAAGCCAGACACAAATGAATGCGTACTGCACGATTCTGTTTCTGTGACGCTCTAAAACAAGCAAAAGAAACATCTGGTGAGAAGTCAGGATAGCAATTATCTTAGTGCTCTGGGGGAGGGTGGCTCTGGTAATATTCTATTTCTTGATCTGAGGGCTGGCGTTCAGATGTATTCACTCTACGATAATTTACCAAGCTGCCCTCTGGGGATTGGTGGTTTCTCTGTATGAATATTATACTTCAATTAAAAAAAATAGTCCCCAGCACTTTGGGAGGCCGAGATGGGAGGATCACGAGGTCAAGAGATCGAGACCATCCTGGCTAACATGGTGAAACCCCGTCTCTACTAAAAAATACAAAAAACTAGCCAGGTGAGGTGGTGGGCGCCTGTAGTCCCAGCTACTCGGGAGGCTGAGGCAGGAGAATGGCATAAACCCGGGAGGCGGAGCTTGCAGTGAGCTGAGATCCCGCCACTGCACTCCAGCCTGGGCGACAGAGCGAGACTGTCTCAAAAAAAAAAAAAAAAATCAACAAGAAAAACCTAACAATCAAATTAAGAAATGAGCAAGGCCAGGCACGGTGGCTCACACCTGTAATCCCAGCACTTTGGGAGGCTGAGGCAGGCAGATCACCTAAGGTCAGGAGTTCGAGACCAGTCTGGCCAACATGGTGAAACCCTGTCTCTACTAAAAATATAAAAATTGGCCGGGTGTGGTGGCATGTGCCTGTAGTCCCAGCTACTTGGAAGGCTAAGGCAGGAGAATCACTTGAACCCAGGAGGTGGAGGTTGCAGTGAGCCGAGATCACGCCATTGCACTCCATCCTGGGTGACAGAGCAAGACTGTCTTAAAAAAAAAAAAATGAGCAAAGGACTTGAATAGACATTTCTCCATACTCAGCATCACTAATCATTAGGGAGATGGAAATGACAACAAGATACCATTTCACTCCTGCTACATTGACTAGTATCAAAGAAAACCCAGAAAATAACAAATGTCGGTGAGGATGTGGAGAAACTGGAAACCGTTGTGCACTGCTGGTGGAATGTAAAACAGTGCCACCCATCTAGGAAACAGTATGGCAGTTCCTCGAGAAATTATACCGCTCCAGCAATTCCACTTCTGGGTATATATCCCCCCAAAATTGAAAGCAAGGAAATAAAGAGACACTCACCCACCCCTGTTGATAGCGGTGTTGTTCACATTAGATAAAAGGTGGGAGCAGCTCGGCCGGGCGTGATGGCTCACACCTGTAATCCCAGCACTTTGGGAGGCTGAGGTGAGCAGATCACGAGGTCAGGAGTTTGAGACCAGTCTGACCAACATGGTGAAACCCCGTCTCTACTAAAAATACAAAAAAATGTCCAGGCGCAGTGGCTCATGCCTGTAATCCCAACACTTTGCGGGGGCCAAGACGGGCAGATCACCTGAGGTCAGGAGTTTGAGACTCGCCTGGCCAGCATGGTGAAACCCTGTCTCTACTAATAAGGAAGGAGACCACTACTACTCCTGCTGCTCTCCTCCCCCGCACCTTGCCTAGTTCACAAGACAGGAGGAAGGAGAGAAAGAAACAAAAGAAAGATAAATAGCCAGACAACCTTGGCACCACCACCCGGCCCTAGGAGTTAAACAAAATAATAACATCAACCCCTGGCCTAAACTACTTGTGTTATCTGGAAATTCCAGACACTGTATGAAAAAAGCATTGTAAAACTTTCTGTTCTGTTAGCTGATGCATGTAGCCCCCAGTCACGTTTCCCACGCTTGCTCGATTTACCACGACCCTTTCACGTGGATCCCTTAAAGTTGTAAGCCTTTAAAAAGACCAAGTATTTCTTTCTCGGGGAGCTCGGCTCTTAAGATGCGAGTCTGCCAACGCTCCTGGCCAGATAAAAAACCTCTTCCTTCTTTAATCCGGTGTCTGAGGAGTTTTGTCTGCGGCTCGTCGTGCTACATTTCTTGGTTCCCTGACTGGGAAGCGGGGTGATTAAGGGATGGTCGAGGCAGCCCCTTAGGCAGCTTATGCCTGCCCTGTAGAGCACCCCTGCGGGGGACTCTGGCCAGCTTGAGCGATGCGGATCCAGAGAGCGCTCCCGGGTAGGCATTTGCCCCGGTGGAATGCCTCCTCAGAGCAGTGCACAGCAGGCCCCCGTGGAGATTCAAGGCAATGGCTGAACACCGGGAAGGAACTGGCACTCTAAGTCCGGACATCTGAAACTTGCTAAAACTGGTCTTTGGAACTCGCCCACTCCATTTGAGTGGGCGTGCCTGTACCGGCACTTTGGTTTTTGTTTTTGACTTGACTTGAATTAATTGCTTGATACTTTGGTTTTTGTTTTTGACTTGACTTGAATTAATTGCTTGATACTTTGGTTTTAATTTTGACTTGAATTGCTTGATAAACAGACGTGCCTTTATTGGCACTTTCGTTTTGGTTCTGATTTTGACTTGGCTTAAATTGCTTGATGAACAGGTGTGCCTTTAACAACACTTTGGTTTTAGTTTTGATTTTAATTTATTGTAACTTAGATGAGTGAGTGACCTTTTACCCTTTCCTTCTTGTAGTGTAAATGTTGTTTTGTCTTGAGAAAAAAATAGGTCAGACACAAAGTAAGCCTACTCCGCTAGGAACTGTGTTAAAACATTTCAAAAAGAAAAATTTCAAAAAAATAAGTCATCAAATCATCAAAACTTACTCTATTAAAATGCATGTTACAGAACCTTAAAAAAGGTTTTGCAGGAGATTGTAGAGTTAAGTTAACCCCCTAGAGATTAAGATCTCTGTGTAAATTAGAATTGCCCTCTGTTGGTGTTGGACGGCCCACCGAAGGAACTATAGACGGGGAACAACTGGCCATGTATTTAAGGTGGTGACAGGGGTCGGAGGACAGCCAGTGTACCTAGATCAAATTCCTTTATATTGACTCATGGTTAAATATAATGTAGACAAAACCAGCATAAATTTAGCCCTGTTTAACAGCTTATTGCAAAAAAGCCAAAAGTAAAATTAAGAGCAGCTTTACCAGCAGACAGAGTTAAAAAGGGAGTCCCAGAAACAGCAGGAGAAGTCAGTTTTGCAGGAGCCGCCAGAGATCATAGAAATTCTTTCTCCACATGTCCCAGCCTACCCCACTTTACCGAGGCCAACAGCCCCCTCAGAAACGGGATTCAGGAGCTAACACGCCCCAGGTCTCGATAGGCCAAGGAAGGAAGTCAAGATAGTCAAGTGGCCGTCTCAGATCTGGTCTTGCTGGAGCTATGCAAATGCCTCTCAGGGAGACGCGAGGACCTGTCTATTACAATGACCAGGCCCACAACCGGGGCGGAGGGGCAACAGACTTTCATCTACCAGCCCTTTTCAACCATTGATCTACTAAACTGGAAACACCCTGAACCCGCCGCCTTGCTCCCGGCAGCTAGAGCCCTGTCGACATGACTGTGTAGAGGTGTTGGACTCCAGTTTACTCCAGCAGACCTGACCTCCGGGACCAGCCTTGGGCATCAGTAGACCAGGAGCTATTCGTGGACGGGAACAGCTTCATCAACCCACAAGGAGAGAGATGTGCAGAGTGTGCGGTGGTAACCCTGGACACTGTCGTTAAGCTGAGCTCATTGCTTTAGTTCGGGCCTTAGAACTCAGTGAAGGTAAGACTAAACATTTACACTGACTCTCGGTGTGCCTGTTTAACCCTCCAAGTGTATAAAGAATTATATAAAGAAAAGAGCCTGTTAAACTCTAGAAAAAAGGGAAAAAAAACACCCAGAGAATGCAACTCAGTTTCAGCGTTTGCAGAGGTACTGAGAAGCACTTCTGCAGAGGCTAAGAGTTGGTAGAAAAAAAGCAAGTAATAGAAAAAAAGATTTCAAAAATGCTTCATGGAGCTGACAAAAGCCTAAGTCAGTTTTATAAGAGACTCTATAAAGCATTCTGGCTTTATACCCCATTTAACCCTGAGGCTGCTGAAAATCAGTATATAGTGAATACTTCATTTGCAAAGCAAGCCCAGGGTAACATCAAGCAGAAACTACAGGCATGAATACCACCTAGTCTAGAAAAGTGGCCACCAAGGTGTATGTTAACTGTGACCAAGAAACAAAACTGGAAAAGAACAAAAGAAAAAGACTAAAAGTAAGTGTAAAAAAAAAAAATTAGCAATGTAAGAGGACATGGACGTGAATGTAAATATAAGAGAAGTCAAGTTAGGCAAGGATTCAAGAGCCAGACAAGGCTAGAGAAAAATTATTGGAGCCAGACAAGGCTAGAGAAAAATTAATGTGCGAGATGAAAAAAAAAAAAAGGACACTAGAAGGGTAAATGTTCAAAAGGCAATAAAGGAAATGGCCAAGACCGCAAGACAAAGCGGCCATCGGCCACGGGCTGCCACACCTTGGAGGAACCAAATACTGATCAGTTCAGGCTGACAGGAGCTGAAGAATGTAAAGACTAGGGCAGACCCGGCACCTTCTCATTAGGCTCCCAGGAGCCCATGGTCACATTAGAAGTTAAAAGCAGCAAGATTCTGCCGTATCTGGATTCCAATTTCTCACCGAAGGCTAAGCCACTAAATAGAGTTACAAAGGGTGGGGGGCGGGAGGAGAAGAACTCCTCCCCTAAGAAACTTAGTAAAAAGAGCCATACCTTGTGAAAACTTGCCTATAGACTTTACAGAAGTGCCCCGTGCTGGAGACTACAGGTACGTGCTAGTGCTTGTTTGCTCGTTTACGATAAAATCAGGTTTTTGCCTATGGTCCTCCTCCAAGTCAGGTGCACCCCCACCAAACAAACTAGGTATTTGCCCTGTAAGATTTTGTTCGGTCGGCCACCCCCAAATCATAGGTCAAATTAAAGGTGACCTCCAGAAACTAAAGAAATTAACCTTAAAAAAGTAAATGCAGGTTTTAAAAATAGCCATACGAAGTGTTCATAATTAAATAAATAAAAATGCCTATAAGCCTGACACCCCTTTAAATCTAGTGACTCTGTTTAAAGTAAAATCTAGTTTTTCTAGGACCCATATAGGATGGGCTCTATACTATAACCTTGTCCACTCCCACTGCTGTTAAAGTTGCAGGTGTTGTGTCTTGGATCCACCACAGTCAGCTAACACCAGCAGCTCAGGACAAGTGGACCAGCCAGCAGGACACCAGATCATCCAACCCGGCTGATCCTGAGATGAGACCAAGCTGCTGCTGAGGACGACAGCCCTGCCCTGGTCATTCTGGAGGCTGACCAGTCTGCGCACGGCTGAAGCTCTAGTCCTGCTCTAGTCACACACCGGCAGCTGACTAGTCTACGCACGGCTGAAGCTTGAGGACTCATCAAGCAAGTAAATGTAGTTAAAAATCTTAATAGTTTTCCTGCAATACTAACTGTTTCCCTATTGTTCTGCTGCTATATTCAACCTTTTCCCCAGGTAAGGACCTCTTTTGTCCTTGCTGTACGTTGTTTTGTTGTTGTTACCCCCCATAACCACGCTAGAAGAAACACCTATATGAGGTGTCCCCCCGTACACATACTACTTAGGAAACCCAGGCCCGTCCAGCCCAGCAACAATTCTGAGTCTTACGGTCATTCTTTAAACATAAACCAGAAGTTACCAGAACCTCTTCCTTTAGCAAAAACAGAAAAAGCCTATTTAGTCAGTTGGCTGAAAACATTGCTGGCAGCCTGGATATTTCTTCATGTTATGTTTACAAAAAGGCTAACATAGGAGACCAATGGCCTTGAGAAGCAAAAGAGTTAATGCCTCAAGATAACTTTATTTTAACTTTTTCCCCAAACAGATGCCCCAAGTTCAAGCATCTGGCTCTTAAAAACTTCTGTTATTAAAAAATACTGTGTTACTTGCTAAGAAAAAGCTTTTCAGACCCAGTGACAAAACTAACCTGCTTAGAACATGACAAAGATGATACACGTGCCTGTACAGGTTTAACACAGGTTTGATCCTAGGTCTTCATTTAGAAAACACTTTGCAGCTGTAAAAATTTAAAACCCTCATTCTAAGTATATTACTGGTAATAGAAAGTGGCTTGCTGCTCCCCTGTGTATTACACTTGTTCCTTCAAATGAGAAAAGGTTTTGTAGCTACCATGGTTCATCAGAAAACATCAGCACAAGTGTATTACATAAAACACTGTTGCTGTGTCTTGCAAAGAGACTCAGAAAATAAAAATAAAAGTGAGAACTCCCACTAATTAGTAAAAATTCTCAAAGGGGGGAATAAGGAAAGAGACCAGTACTACTCCTGCTGCCCTCCGCCCCCCACCTTGCCTAGTTCACAAGACAGGAGGAAAGAGAGAAAGAAACAAAAGATAAATAGCCAGACAACCTTGGCACCACCACCCAGCCCTAGGAGTTAAACAAAGTAATAATAATAACATCAAACCCTGACCTAAATTACTTGTGTTATCTGTAAATGCCAGACACTGTATGAAAAAGCATTGCAAAACTTTCTGTTCTGTTAGCTGATGCATGTAGCCCCCAGTCACGTTTCCCATGCTTGCTAGATTTACCACGACCCTTTCACATGGACCCCTTAAAGTTGTAAGCCTTTAAAAAGGCCCAATATTTCTTTCTCGGGGAGCTCGGCTCTTAAGACGCAAGTCTGCCGATGCTCCCGGCCGAATAAAAAACCTCTTCCTTCTTTAATCCGGTGTCTGAGGAGTTTTGTCTGCGGCTCCTCCTGCTACACTAAAAATATAAAAAAACTAGCTGGGCGTGGTGGTGGGGATCTGTAATCCAAGCTTCTCGGGAGGCTGAGGCGGGAAAAGCATTTGAACCTGATGAACCTGGAAGGTGGAGGTTGCAGTAGCTCAGATTACGCCATTGCACTCCAGCCTAGGCGACAAAAGTGAGACTCCATCTCAACAGAAAAAAACAAAACAATTAACCAGGTGTGGGGCTATGTGCCTGTAATCCCAGCTACTCAGGAGACTGAGGCAGGAAAATTGCTTGAACCCGGGCGGCAGAGTTTGCCGTGAGCAGAGATTCGTGCAACTGCGCTCCAGACTGGGTGATGGAGTGAGACTCCGTCTCAAAAAAAAAAAAAAAAAAAGAATTCTGGCTTGTTGCTTAGTGTGTATGTATACATATATGAGCGCACACACATAAAATGGTGTGTTAAAATATTTCATATGAATGCAGGAAAATCTTATGTATATATATGTATATTTTTGAGACAGTCTCGCTCTGTGGCCCAGGCTGGAGTGCAGTGGCCCAGTCTCGGCTTACTGCAAGCTCTGCCTCCCGGGTTCACGCCATTCTCCTGCCTCAGCCTCCCGAGTAGCTGGGACCACAGGTGCCCACCACCATGCCCAGCTAATTTTTTGTATTTTTGGTAGAGACAGGGTTTCACCATGTTAGCCAGGATGGTCTCCATCTCCTGACCTTGTGTTCTGTCTGCCTCGGCCTCCCAAAGTGCTGGGATCACAGGTGTGGCCATCGCGCCTGGCCAGGAAAATCATAATTGTTTTGGTAAATTGATCACTTTTCAAAGCATGTGAATTCAGACCATTACAGGAAGGTATTGACATAAATTAAGAGGGTAACGGTTAACTCTGTTTTTGTAAATGTGATTTTTTTAGGCTTGCCACAGAATTCTGAAGGAATGCTACTCACTAAATTCATTTTTCCTCTACTTCAAATAGTGCTATTAATATCCATGTGGAAATTAGAGTGTGAAGAGGATAACTGAATCGAGAATGGTAACATTCTGTACTCCCGAATTATTGATATCATCAGTCCTTTAGAGCCATATTCTTAGCCCAAGAAACTCGCAAATTACACTGTGAAATAATGAATAAATGATTAGAAACGATATAGGAGATTCCAAAAACTAGCTTTGGTGGTTTAAAAAATGATACTAGAAATGCTATCCTAAGTTTAAAATACAAAGAAAAAGTGGACCCTGAAAGGAAAACTTGGTGTTTTTTTTTTTTTTTTGAGACGGAGTCTCGCTCTGTCACCCAGGCTAGAGTGAGTGGTGCGATCTCGGCTCACTGCAAGCTCTGCCTCCCGGGTTCCCGCCATTCTCCTGCCTCAGCCTCCCGAGTAGCTGGGACTACAGGTGCCTGCCACCACGCCTGGCTAATTTTTTGTATCTTTAGTAGAGACGGGGTTTCACCATGTTAGCCAGGATGGTCTCCATCTCCTGACCTCGTGATCCGCCCGCCTCGGCCTCCCAAAGTGCTGGGATTACAGACGTGAGCCACCGCATCCGCGGAAAACTTAGTCTTTTAAATAATCACTAATAATAATGATAGGCTGGGCATGGTGGCTCATGCCTGTAGTTCCAGCACTTTAGGAGGCCAAGGTGGGCGGATTACTTGAGCCCAAGAGTTCAAGACCAGCTTGGGCAACATGGGGAAACCCCATCTCTACAAAAAATACAAAATAATTTAGCTGGGCATGGTGGTGCATGCCTATAGTCTTAGCTACTCAGAAGGATGAGGCAGAAGGATCACTTGAGTCCAAGAGGTGGAGGCTGCAGTGAGCGCTGATCTGCTACTGCAGTTCAGCCTGGGTGACAGAGTGGGACATTGTCTCAAAAAAATAGAAGAAGAAGGAGGAGAAGGAGAGGAAGAGAGAAGAAGAGGAAGGGGAAGAAAGAAAGAGGAGGAGGAAGAGGGGGAAGAGGAAGAAGAAGAGAGAAGAAGAAGAGGAAGAAAGAAGCAGCAGAAGGAGGAGGAGGAAGAGGAAGAAGGAGCAGGAGAAGAAGAAGGAGGAGAGAGAAGAAGAGGAAAAGGAAGAAAGAAGAAGGAGGAGGAGGAGGAGGAAGAGGAAGAAGGAGAAGACAAAGATGGAGGGGGAGAAGAAAAGAAAAGGAAGAAAGAAAAGAAAGAAAGAGAAAGAAAGAAATAAAAGAAAGAAAAAGAAAGAATCTGGGCTTACTTTCAGTGTCACTACGGTTCTATTATTCTGGAGAAAGTAAGTCTTGTTTCTCATTTACAACAGAATACATACATAATAACAGGATAGAGCAGATTGGAGAAATTATTTTGAACACCTGGATCTTAGGTAAAAACATTGTCTTTGCTAAACTGTGTAACTCCTGGAGACTTGGATGTCAGCACACCCAGCACTGCGATGCTCTGCACATCGCGTGCGTTTGTGTTTGTAATTCTAACGTTGTGTTAGAATGGGCTGACGTTGTCACAGTGGGGGGCATCACTGGCTAAGCCTTATTTATTCTGGGAATCTGCCTCTTGGGATCTCAAATTTTTACGTGTCAGAAATAAATGTTACAGAGAAAATTATACCAGTGGACTTTTGAAAAGTAAATGCAATGATCATATTCTGAAACACATGTGTCTAGAGTGTGTGCATGTGATAAAGTAGATTCTAGGTACTGAAATAACTGTTGCACTTACCCTTTCATTATAGCTATTTCCAGAAGTATATTTTGAAGTGTTTAATAAGCAATTTAGAACACCAGAGACCATACATTAGGACATTTGGAAATCTACAAGAAATTGGAGCAACTTGTTTTTGAAAAATGACTTATGTTAATATGGAGTTGTGAAACTCTCTTTGTGAAAGTTGCTGTTCTGATCGCTTTATTTTTTTTTCATGTTTCCCAATGAGTATAGTAGTTTTATGTCTACATTGGGTTCTTTCTTTCTTTCTCCTATCAAGAACATTGTAGCTTTATGAGAATTTATTTTGTCTTGTTAGGGTTCTTTACTACATCAAAATAAATGCGGATGATTTACTATTGACATAGGAAGTCTTTCCTACTTACTTATCAAGTAATGTAGATTTACAGTCTATTTTCATGTGGTTCTTTCAGAGGATACAAGTTTTAACTCTCACACCAAAGCAAAATTTCATCCAATTCATCCAATCATATTTTTAAATATGTTGGGTTCAGCAAAGATATAATTCATAGTTATACAGGCATTTGCCCTTCATTGCTTCTTATTGTTTTTAATTCCATCTAGATATCACCATGTAAAATTTCCATTATTGTTAAGAAATAAACACAGAAACATTTGCTAGAAAGATTTGAAGTCACATAGTTGAATTCTAGTTAATGTTTTGATCGTTGAGTAGTTTGAATATGGAGCACCAAATCAAGCCCTGGACAAGTGCTTCTGCACACTTTTTAAATTTTTTTATTAAAAAAAATTTTTTTTGAATCGGAGTCTCTCTTTGTCACCAGGGCTGGAGTGCACTGGCACGATCTCGGCCATTCACCAGTCTCTCTTTGTCACCAGGGCTGGAGTGCACTGGCACGACCTCCACCATTCTCCACGCCATTCTCCTGCCTCAGCCTCCCGAGTAGCTGGGATTACAGGCGCCCACCACCACGCCCGGCTAATTTTTGTATTTTCACTAGAGACGGAGTTTTGCCATGTTGGCCAGGCTGGTCTCGAATTCCTGACCTCAGGTGATCTGCCAGCCTCGGCCTTCCAAAGTGCTGGGATTACAGATGTGAGCCACCGTGCCTGGCCAACCTCCTGAATTTCTAATCATCCTGCCATCTTTGTCTCCACATGAATTACTACTAGGCTACTAGGCTGGGCCCCTCTCAGGGCCACCATCAAAATACCTGCAGGATAGATAAAGATGGATGGACAAATGGGACAAGAAAATGGATGGATGTGTGGGTGAACGAATGCATGGTAGGATGGTTGGGGTGGATGGATGGATGTTTGAGTACTAAGTGGATTGTGGGTAGCTAGATGGACAGATGAATGAAAGCTGGACACATGGGTAGACAGAAAAAAGGATTAAGAAATGGATGGATGGATGTGTGGGTGAAGAATGGATGAAGGGATGGGCGGTAGGATGGTTGGGTTGGTTGGATGGATGGCTGAATGGATGTTTGAGTAGTGAGTGGGTAGTGGGTGGCTAGATGGACAGATGAATGAAAGATGGACACACGGTTGGACAGATGAAATGATTGATAAATAGATGGAGGGCTGGCTGGGTAGGTGGATGAGCAATAAATGGATAAAAAAGGAGATGGATTTCTCTTAGGAGAAAGTAAGCCTTTTAAGGTGGAACTGTGCATTTCACTTCCTTGTTTTTGTTTGTTTTTGTTTTTTTGAGTTGAAGTCTCGCTCTTGTCCCCCAGGCTGGAGTGTGATGGCACGATCTCAGCTCACTGCAACCTCCGCCTCCCAGGTTCAAGTGATTCTCCTGCCTCAGCCCCCTGAGGAGCTGAGATTACAGGCACCTGCCACCATGCCCAGCTAGTTTTGGTATTTTTAGTAGGGATGAGCTTTCACCATGTTGGCCAGGCTGGTCTCGAACTACTAACCTCAGGTGATCCACCTGCCTCTGGCTCCCAAAGTGCTGGGATTGCAGGCATGAGCCACCATGCCGGGCCACCTACAGTGATTTCTACATAACAGGCTTAGCAAAATATTTCTTAACTGTAACAGACTTTTCACACTGACAGGATTATTGCCTTCAGATCCCACATAGACTAGGTAAGATTCTTAGGAAAACCTGGTAAAATCAGTGACAGTGATGGTCACCCTCCCCCAGAAAACTGCACTTAGGGATTATTTTATAAAAAGTACTGTTGTTTGTCCAGGCACGGTGGCTCACGCCTATAATCCCAGCACTTTGGGAGGCTGAGGCGGGCGGATCACAAGGTCAGGAGATAGAGACCATCCTGGCTAACATGTTGAAACCCTGTCTCCACTAGAAAAATACAAAAAAAATTAGCCAGACATGGTGGCAGTCGCCTGTAGTCCCAGCTACTAGGGAGGCTGAGGCAGGAAAATGGTGTGAACCCGGGAGGCGGAGCTTGCAGTGAGCTGAGATCGCACCACTGCACTCCAGCCTGGGCGACAGAGAGAGACTCCATCTCAAAAAAAAAAAAAAAAGAAAAAAAGTACTGTTGTTTGTACCCTTTAAAATGTACTTTGAAATGTTACTGATTAATATATATGTATATATAATATGTGTATATTTATATATGTATTATATATGTATATATGTATATATCTTTTTTTTTTTTTTGAAATGGAGTCTCACTCTGTCACACAGGCTGGAGTGCAGTGGCGAGATCTCAGCTCACTGCAACCTCCACTTCCCAGGTTCAAGCAATTTTCTGCCTCAGCCTCTCAAGTAGCTGGAATTACAGGCACCCGCCAGCATGCCTGGCTAATTTTTTTTTATTTTTAGTAGAGATGAGGTTTCACCATGTTGGCCAGGCTGGTCTCAAACGCCTGACCTCATGATCCACGTGCCTCAGCCTCCCAAAGTGCTGGGATTACAGGCGTGAGCCACTGCACCCAGCCTATATATATGTATATATCTTAACTTGAGGCATATGAGAGGGATTTAAGCAGGAGAGAAATCCCTTCTTTTTCCTATTCAGTATGAGCCTATTTCCTTCGTCCTATGCTGAATAAATAGCAACATCATTTAACAAAGAAATTTTCATAAATATTTCTGTTCATTTTTCCAAGAAATAGAAAAATTGCCTTTCTCTCGAACCAGCCAGTGAAATCCACATGGTGAAAAGGGTGTCAGGGTCTCCGAAGCAGCCCAGAAACCCCATGCTCCTAGAAGGACCATGAGCCTTAAGACAGTGCTGGGAACCCTCAGGCTGAGCCCTCATCCTGCACTGAAGCATGGGGAGACCAGGAAGAGGAGCGGCCAGCCCAGGGCCACAAAGGCATTAGGAGCAGCGGCTGCAGTGCTGTCCTGGAATTCTCTGTCCAGTCAGCAAGTCTTTCTCTTGTCTGTTCACACAGGGTGGTGGCTCACCAGAGGAGCAGTCCTCCTGCGTCTTCTTCTCAGGCCTTCCTCCAGCAGGGCCCTCTTCATGGGATCCAGTGTCTTCAGGGCCAAGGGGAGGTGCCTACCTGGAGCCCACTCCCACAACCCCTGGTCCATGCTCTGGCTACCTCAGGCCCCACGGTTCCCCGCCCAAAAGTCCCGAGCCCCTTTCAGGGCCTAGCGCAGGCCTCTTGCATGGATCGCTCCTGGAGGGTGGACCAGATAGCTAGTAGGCCTGAGAGGTGGTCATAAAACAGCTGTTTGCAGGGCTGCTTGGAGCTGGGGCTGACCAGAGGTCAGGGTGCTGGGCCCTCCCCATTGCAGTCCAGCATAGAACCTGGAGGCGGCCAAGAATTCTCACTGGGAATAAAGTCACTTTAACAGCAGATTTCTCCAGGGTGGAGCTAGAACATATTTTATTTACCACTTTGTTCATTAATTCATAACTTGATTTATAAATATTTAGACAAGCAGTTCTCAAACGTTTTGTTCTCAGGATCCCTTTGCATTCTAAAAAATCATTGAGAACCCCAAAGAATTTTTGTTCGTTTGGGTTACATCTATCAATGTTTACCATATTGTAATTTTAAACTGAGGCATTTAAAAATTTTTATTCGTTAAGTTTTAGAAAAATAACAATAAGCCCATTATACAGTTATACAAGTAACACACTTTTTGTTTTGTTTTGTTTTTAAAAAAGCTATTTTCAAAGACAACCTAAAAACTGTAGTGAGAAGAGTAGTACTGTTGGAGAGCTTTGCAAATCTCTTCACTGCCTGGATGAAGAGCAGACAGCTGAGTTCTCATCTCTGCTCTGCCTTCAGTCTGTGTTGCGATGTGTTCTCAGGTTGAAGCATACGAAGAAATTCCAGACTCCTGCAGAGAGGAAATTAGAAAAGGGAACCGTGTTTTCAGAGCATTTTCAGAGAGCTGCGGGCGTTCTTACTTGATGCTACTCCAGAACTCAACGAGTAGCAGTTTCCTAAGGGTTAGCTGCCGGGGCCGACTAGGGGGAGCAGAGTGAGGCCAGGGTGCAAACTCAGGGAGGCGCTGGTTCTCAGGGGTGTACAGGTGCTGACCCTGTACCTCGTTCCCTTCAACCTAATATCCACCCTGCTAGATGCAGTGTGAAGTCTGAATCCAGAGTGATCAACTTTTGTTCTCTGCTCCATCAAAATTCATTCATGTTTCTTGGACTTTGAATGGATCTTTTGCCCATGCATGTTTGCATGGGTGTGTATTGGGCGAACCAGCCCCCAGTATTTCAATGTAGGTTCTTTTCTATTTTCCATAAGTGTTGGCTGGTCTGAGAAATAAAGAGAAAGAGTACAAAAGAAATAAATGGTACAGCTGGGTCTCTGGGGGTGACATCACATGTTGGCAGGTTCCGTGATGCCCCTTGAACCACAAAACCAGCAAGTTTTTATTAGGGATTTCAAAAGGGGAGGGGTGTACGAATAGGGAGTGGGTCACAGAGATCACCTGCTTCAAAGGCAATAAAATATCATGAGGGCAGAGAGGCAGAGTGAGATCACAAGGCCAGGGCGAAACTAGAATTACTGATGAAGGTCCATGTGCTGCTGGGCACACATTGTCATTGATAAACGTCTTAACAGGAAACAAGGTTGAGAGCAGACAACCTGTCTGACTAGAATTCGCCAGGCTGGAATTTCCTGATCCTAGCAAGCCTGAGGGCGTTGCAGGAGACGAGGGCGTATTTCATCCTTTATCTACAACTGCATAAGACAGAAACTCCCAGAGCGGCCATTTCAGAGCCCTCCCCCTGGGAATGCATTCGTTTTCCCAGGGTTATTCCTTGCTGAGAAAATAATTCAGTGATGTTTCTCCTACTTGCTTAATGAAAGAAGAGAAATATGACTCTATTCTGCCCGGCCCCGCAGGCAGTCAGACCTTATGGTTATCTCCCTTGTTCCCTGAAAATCGCCGTTATCCTGTTCTTTTAGGATGCCCAGATTTCATATTGTTCAAACACACATGTTTTACAAACAATTTGTGCAGCTAATGCAATCATCACAGGGTTCTGAGGTGACATACATCCTCAGCTTATGAAGATGACGGGATTAAGAGATTAAAGTAAAGACAGGCATAGGAAATCACAAGGATATTGATTGGGGAAGTGATAAATGTCCATGAAATCTTCACAATTTATGTTATTCTGCCATGGCTTCAGCTGGTCCCTCCGTTCAGAGTCCCTGACTTCTCGCAACAGGCATGAAACCATCAGGACTGAGATTTCATTTTACTCTACTACAAACTAATCCATTAACTTGTTACTGTTGCGTGGATGCTGGCAAAAGAGATGAGATTCCTGTATCAGAAAAAAAGGACTTTATTATTGCTGCTCACACAGCAAACAGAGCGGGCATCAGCCTGTTTTGCACTTGTTCCCTCTGCCCCCCAGGTCCTGCAGAGGTGATGCAGAGGAGCTGAGATAGATGCTACACACACAGTGGGTTTGCGCTGCAACTGAGGAACCCTGAGCCTGGGGACCCATCGCTTTTGTAGCACGCAGCAAGCAAGCCTGCTGTTTGTCCCGGAGGGAGACAGTAGCTCATACCTCAAGGCTGCCCACCACAAATATAAATCTTAGAAATAGTTTGGATAAAAAGAATGCCCAAGCTTTGCATTATTGGCACACCCAGCAAGACCTGTAGGAGTGTAAGAGATCCACAGAGGATGATTGTCTTCTCCTGATGGAAACATGAAGCACTGATCATCTGGAAAATATTGGTTCACTGAGCTGTGTAGATCCTCCAAATGACACATTTCTTTGCACAACATCAAAAAAATCACATTTTTATTTATTTATTTATTTATTTAATTTTTTTTTGAGACGGAGTCTCATTCTGTCACCCAGGCTGGAATGCAGTGGTGTGATCTCCACCCACTGCAACCTCTGCCTCCCGGGTTCAAGTGATTCTCCTGCCTCAGCCTCCTGAGTAGCTGGGATGATAGGCATGTGCCACCACACCTGGCTAGTTTTTGTATTTTTAGTAGAGATGGGATTTCACCATATTGGCCAGGCTTGTCTCAAACTCCTGACCTCAGCTGATCCACCTGCCTCGGCCTCCCAAAGGCGACTTTTCTTGACATTGGGAGTGTAGAGCAGTAAGGAACACGGTGCTGGCACATTTGGGATCAACTGCCTTGATTTGAATTAGTTTTACTCAGTATCATTTTGTACCTTTACACCAAATGTCAACATGATGAAAAGGGCAAATAATGTCTTAATAGTCACATGAAAATAGTTTTACTTCACAGACCCTCTGAATAAGTCATGGGAGCCCTAGGGTCCTGCAGACCACAAGGGAAGAACTATTGATTTTCAGACTGGACACTCGGGTTTCTGTTTGCACCCTTGCCCCAGGCCCTGTGAACTCCAGGGAAGGATGTTCCAGGGATACAAACAACAAGAGAACAAAATATTTGTTTGTCTTCAAGGACTTCAGGGTCTTTGGCAGTGTTCAAAACCACAGGTGACTTCAGGGACCAAGAGGCAGAGAGATGGGAGGAGTGTCTGGGTGGGGCCCAGGCAGAGTGGAGGACACAGGTGTGAATTTGTGGGCAGCCACTGCTCCCTCCAGCCAGCTGTGGCCATGTGGACATTCAGATCCTGAGCGGCCAAATCTTGTAATTTCCAAAAAAGCCAAAACCCAGATTTTTACATAGAATTTCCGAAATGTTGAAAGTTGGCAACTAATTATCTTCACAAAATAAACTGTGAGGCTAAACAGAAGATCCCCAGGCTGGGTTCAGGCCATGGGTGCCAGCGTGCAGCCTCTGGTCTCGAGGGAGAGCCAGACACATAAATCATTGCAACATGAGCTGATGTGGGGCTACAAGGTGCTCTGGGAGCAGAGAGAAAGAAGGGTCTGATAATCACAGCTTCTCTCTCCTGAGAACTTGCAGGTGCCGGGGGATCTACACACCATGGTTCATGTAATCCACTCGGCAAACTCACGCGGTAGGAACCATTATGACCCGCCATTTTATAGATGAGGAAACTGAGACTTAAGGTGCATATGTAACTGGCCAGGCCGCAGCTCTCCCCTCACTTCCTACAGCTCTCCCCTCACTTCCTACAGCTCTCCCCTCACTTCCTGTAGCTCTCCCCTCACTTCCTACAGCTCTCCCCTCACTTCCACCTCTCTTCCCTCTGAGTTTCTTGCTGCACTCACAGCAAGCAGGCTTCTGCCTCGGGGCCTTGGCATATGCTGTCTCCTTCTGTCTGGATGGTTCTTCCCCCAGAAGAGCTTCCTCCTCCACTGCATTCAGGCATCTACTGAAAACCACCTACTCAGAGAGCCCTTCCCTAACTCCCTGTCCCATGATAACTACACACACACACACACACACACACACACACACACACACACACAGAGTACACCCTCACCCTGCTTTATTTCCTTCTGTGTATTATTTCCCAAAATTACTTGATTTCTGTTCCGGCTTATTTTCTATCTTCTGTCCCCGCCAGTGCCACCCCCACTGGAATGCCACTCCCTGCGGAAGGTCGCCCGGCACCTAGGACCGCGCTGGGCCCCTTGAGTGCTCCCTAACTGTGCCTCCTGGATGGAGGGAGAACTGCTGCCGCCAGGCTCAAGACACAGGAACACGAGGCACACACAGTCATGACTCATCAGACCCTTGCAATTTATTTCGAAAGAGTCTAATGACAACGAAATGTAAAATGCTATGAGAAATCAGCACAGCGAGGGAGAGGTGAGCTGAGTGTGAGATCGGGATAGGCCCCTCTGGGGGGATGTGGTGCTTGGGCTCCCCCCGGGGGTCTTTCCTGCACGCACAGCCACCCAAGGACAGCTCACCTCGGCCGGCCCGCAAGCACGTTACCTACTCAATTCTTCATGCACAAACAGTAGTGACAGACTCACAATATGAAATCGACTGATAACCCAATTTTCAAAAATAACTAAAAGCCTTACGGGAGCCTTCCCAAAAGAAGATGGCAAGTGGCAGATACATGTATGAAAAGGGGCTCAACCTCTCTATTCATCGGGGAAATTCAAATGAAAACCACACAGAGATACCGCAGCACTCCAGCAGAATGGCTGAAATTAACGACTGGCTGTACCCCGTGTGGGTGTAGATGTGGGGCAATTAGGACCCTCGTGCGCGGTTGGTGGGCATATAAATGGGTATCAGCGCTGCACAGAAATGTCTGGAAATCCCTCCTCTTCCCTAACATATGCTGGTCCTTTGACCCACATTTTCCTCTCTTGTTCTATACCCAAGAGAAATGAGTGTGTATGTTACAGAAACACCAGGGGTCTGTCTAGGTGCTGCTGCTGGTCACACAAAAAGCCAGTCACTGAGACAAGCAGCATTGCCAGAGAAGAAGCTTTAATCCCCTGCTGCAGCCCAGAACATGGGAGATCAGTCTCAGCCCATCCCCTGACCCACTAAAATAGGGGTTTATCTAGCAGAGAAGAAATGTAACCATGTGTGAAAACAGGAATCAGGGAGGGGTGAGGAAGAGGAGTCGGTCACCAGGAAGCAGGTGGTGGGTTAGGCAGTTTTGACGGGGAGGGTGCAGTGGTCTCCTGTTTCCTTGATTCTATCTGGGAGGTGGGGAGGGCACGGTGGTCTTGTGAGTTTTTTTGGTTCTATCTAGGAGGCCTGGTGGGTGGTTTTTTGGGAAAGGAACTCAGATAAGACAAATGGAACTTTCTCAACTTGTAAGACTGGGAGAATCATTTCTACGTTTATTCAAAGAAACCGTAAACATCAGTTCTATGGGACCATTGGGCCGGTTTCACTTCTCTCCAATAAAGAACACACTCAAGAATGTTCATAATAACTTTTTTCATAATAGTCAAAACCCCAAACACTTACCAGTAAATGAGTCAGTGAACTGTGGCCTTTGCATATGAAGCAGCACTACACACACACAGCAGATGACAGTCTCAACAACGTGGTGACTCGCACGCTGGGTAAAAGAGGCCAGACACAAAAGGGAACACACTGAATGATTCCTTTTACATAAAGGACAAGAGTAGGCAAAACTGCTATGTGGAAATGAGAACAGTGGCTACCTCCTAAGGCAGAGGAGTGAACAGACCAGGAAGGCAGAGGAGGGGCTGTCCTGAACTGCACCTGGGGTTTTGTTTTCCTCAGCTCTGGTCAGATGACAGCCTGGGAGACGCTGCCTTTGAATGAAGAATTGACGACTTTCAGCTCCCAGCATGGGGAAGCACCAGGTCAGTCCTGAGGCAGAAGAAGCAAGGGGAGAGCCCTGGCCGGGCCTTCACTGGGGTCTCCATGGGAAGGAATGGATGAGAGTGGAGGCGAGTTTGAGCAAGCTTCGGGTGGGCCGTTTGCCTAATGTTGGCAGGCCCGGGGCTACGGGGTGGTCCCTAGTTATCCAGGACCATGCTCCAGAGTGAGATGGGGCAGGCAGAATATTCACTGGGTGTGTGAGAGTTAAAGGGTGTGGTGCGGGCAGGCGCTTCCGACTGCTGGTCTGCATAGGGAGGTCTGTGCTGTCTCTAGAACTAGCCAGCCCTGGGAGAGGCAGTCCCTTCCCCGCCACCAAAGCCTCCTGCAATGCCAAAGCGCCATAGAACACAGAAACTGGAAAGCGGGGTTAATCCAGGCCTGATGCTTTACATATCAGTGTCCTTTCTGCACTCTGCCATAGTCTACCTCCTCTTTTAAAAATGCAAATAGAGAATTCAATCTGAAGAACTAATGCAAAAGAACTCTTTTTTGTTGCTGTTGTTTGTTTGTTTGAGACAGAGTCTCGCTCTGTTGCTTAGGCTAGAGTGCAGTGGCACAATCTTGGCTCATTGCAACCTCCATCTCCTGGGTTCAAGTGATTCTGCCGCCTCAGCCTCCTGAGTAGCTGGGACTACAGGTGCGTGCTGCCACACCTGGCTAGTTTTTGTATTTTTAGTAGAGACGGGGTTTCACCATTTTGGCCAGGCTGGTCTCAAACTCCTGACCTTGTGATCTGCCTGCCTCGGCCTCTCAAAGTGCTGGGATTACAGGCGTGAGCCACCGTGCCCGGCCACAAAGGAACTCCTTAGCACTCATCAGCCACCCCTCTGCTCCTCGCTGTCTTTCTTGTTTTTTGGTTTTTTTTTTTTTGAGATGGAGTCTCGCTCTGTCACTCAGGCTGGAGTGCAGTGCTGCGATCTCGACTCTCTGCAAGCTCTACCTCCCGGGTTCACGCCATTCCCCGGCCTGTCTCCCTAGTAGCTGGGACTACATGCACCGCCACCACGCCCGGCTAATTTTTTGTATTTTTAGTAGAGACGGGGTTTCACTGTGTTAGCCAGGATGGTCTCTGTCTCCTGACCTCGTGATCCACAAGTCTTAGCCTCCCAAAGTGCCAGAATTACAGGCGTGAGCCACTGCGCCCGGCTTCGCTGTCTTTCTGGTATCAGCATCCTCCTCCTCCTCCCTCCCAGACTCCAGGCCCTGAGCTCCAGGCACAGTCCATCCCTGTGGCCTCAAGGCACTGGTCACATCCATGCCAGTTTTAGTCTCTGTAACTACAGTCATGCAGCTGTGAGCTGAGAATTTAACAGACTGTCCCTCTGAGTTTCTGTTTCTCCTTCACTTTCTTGTAGCAAAGCAAAAAGGCGGGAAAATGCATCCCAGGTGCCGCCAGCTGCCACTGTTTTTCTTTGTGTGGTGTGTGTGACAGAGTCTTACTTTGTTGCCCAGCCTGGAGTGAAGTGGCGTGATCCTGGCTCACTGCAACCTCCGCCTCCCAGGTTCAAGCGATTCTCCTGCCTCAGCCTCCTGAGTAGCTGGGATTACAGGCGCGCACCACCATGCCCAGATAATTTTTGTATTTTGAGGTTTCACCATGTTGGCCAGGCTGGTGTGGAACTCCTGACCTCAAGTCATCCACCTGCCTCAGCCTCCCAAAGTGTTGAGATTACATATGTGAGCCACTGTTACTGCCCTGCTGCCATGTTTTCAAGCCACTCTTAGGCTTTTCCACATCCCCCAGCATGCACCCACTCTCCTGGCATGCTTAGGGGGCTCCTTCACCATTTTGTGGAAACTGCCCAGGAAGAGCAGTCAGAGGCTGCCTGGGGCTCCCCACACAGGCATGGAGACGTAGAGGATGCAGCGTGATGCTGGACTGCACAGGACCCTCTTCCGCCAGGTTCCCCGGACACCTCCATCCCCTATTCTCGCAATCATGCCACTGCATTGGGGCGCCTGTGTCCTAAGGTTCCCATGCCACAGGCTTGAGCCCTGCAGCCCGGTCTCCCGAGGCCAGGATTGAGCCTGCTTGGCCCAGGGGAGGGGGCGGTAAATGTCATGGATGGAAGCATCACGTGGGAGAGCGCTTAGTGTGGGGTCGTCACAGTGACACTGAGAGGCTGAGACACATTGTCTGACGCAGCCCAGCCAGGCACTGCCCACTCCTGAGGTTCCAGAGGACACCTTCTGTGTCACCGTATTCCAGGATTCAAATCCTTGAAGCCTGGGACAAGTTCCACGGGGTGCAATGAGGCTGCCCCAATTTGATTTTGAAATATACAATGAAATGCCTCCCTTGGTGGTGGCCAAGCCCTGGCCCTGTCAAGGACAGTCTGGGAGCGGCAGGGCAGGCCCAGATGCCCCCTGCTGATGGACACACAGGCACGACACCCACAGCTCAGGGAGCCGGCTCCAGCCTGCCATGGAGCCCAGGGCCAGGTGGTGAGCCACAAGCCTGCTCGGGACAGTCCTTCCTGATCCTGGAAGGGACCAGCCCAATTATAACAGCTCCCGGCCTGCGAGGCTCTCAGTGGAGCGGAGCCCAGAGAGGAGGCCTGCACTGCCAGATGGGCGAGCTCATTAGAATGGGCGTGTGGCATTTCTTATGCAAATGAGGGCAAATACATCCATGAGAGAAATGTGAACAACAGACACAAGCAGGAGCACGGACTTCACTGGGTTTCGAGAGGAGAGGGAGCTGGGACAGGAGGCCAGGAGAGATCCCTGCCCCCAGCACTGCCCTGCAGTGGCCTAGCCCAGGCCTTCTGGATCTGCAAATCTGGGATGCCCAAGAGGGAAACTGAGGCCCCCCACGAGCCCTGCACGTGGGTGGGGCCTGGCCTGACCTGTGGCTCCTTGGGAGGCTGAGGGGGAAGCATTGCTTGAGGCCAGGAGTTTGAGACCAGCCTGGACATCACAGTTAGACCCCATCTGTACAAAACACTAAAAAATTTGCCAGGCATGGTGGTGCATGCCTATGGCCCCAGCTGTTTAGGAAGTTGAGATGGGAGGATCGCTTGAGCACACGACTTAGAGGTTATGATGAACTGTGATCGCACCACTGCATTCCAACCCGGGTGACAGGATGACACTCTGTCTTTTAAAATAGATAACATACATAATATAAAATAAATAAAAATTATAATAAAAATAAAAATGACTGTAGTGAGAACTCTTAAGGAGAGTCAGGAAGATATTGCAAATAAACTATATGAAAAAAACAATTTCCTTAAGGGTTCTTCTCATTACAGTTTTTGTTTTTTTTTTTCTGATTCTGTCTTGTGTCTTCACTGGAGCCCCTCTCTCCAGGAGCCCCCCCAGCTCTGATGTTTAGCCCAGATCCCCACCGCTCAAGCTACTGCGTCCTTACCATCAGCGCTGCTCAGTGTGGCCTTGGACCCATGACATTCTGGCATTCCCTGGGTGCCTGTTGGAAATGCAGATTCTTCAGCCCTGCCCCAGACCTCCTGACTCAAATCTCTGGGGTGGAGCCCAGGACCTCATATGCTCCAGCTCCCCAGCGGATTCTGTTGAGACCCGGCCTCTATTCTCGGTGCCTGGCTTTTCGGGGTGAGGCCCCCTGCAGACTGAGCTGGTCAGGATCTAGGCTCTCAGCAGCCCGCATGAGGCAGGGAGATAAGTCCTTCTCTCGCGGAAGGCAGAAAGCAATGGCAGGTAAGCCGGCCGACAAGGCCCTTGCCACTGAGCTGTCCCACGGAGAACCCCCGTGCCTGTTTCTCAGGGCTCTCTCTGGGTGTGCCTGGGGTGGGACTGAGCCCCAGCAATCTCCCTGCATGTCGGTTGCTGCTCTTACTTTCACTGTGGTCCCCGGGGCTGTTTCAATGCTCTATCCTGGCCCAGGGAAAGGTGGACTATGAGACCTCACAGCCAGAAAGAAGCAGCAACCAACTGAACTTCCAAATGGATTTGAGGGGTGCACAGTAGAGGAGATACAAGTTTGAAAATCAAGATGTGTTTGATTTTCTTTGGCCATCAAGAGATACATCCTGAAGGACTCTGCCTCAACATTTTTCTACATAGAAAAACAGAGTAGGGAAGAATGCAGGTTGGTGGGAGCTGGAAGATAAGGTCCACAGGCCAGGAGAGGGCCCCCAGGCTGGGTCGTGTGAGGCAGTGCCCATCTGAGAAGGGAAGCCTGCTGGCCGCAGGGTCCCCGCACCCAGGAGCTAGAGGAGAGGAGGTGGGAGGGAGAGCAGCTGCGCGTCCCTGGGTTTCTTGAGCGAGGACTGGTAAACCCCAGGGGCACGTGTAGCTGTCACAAAAGCATGCACCACCAGTGCTTCCCCCTCCCAGCCGGCGGGAGAGGAATGGACCAGGATGGAGGCGAGCTTGGCAAAGTCTTTCTGGAATCAGCATCCTCCTCCTTCCTCCCAGACTCCAGGCCCCGGGCTCGAGGCACAGTCCATCCCTGTGGAGGACTTCCGTGGATGCTGGTGGGCGCAGATGCCAGCCCATCATGTGCTACCCTGGCAAATGCTAGGGAGCCAGGGGCCAGGCATCGTTCTCCCTGATGCCAGGGCACCACTCTGAGGAAAGGGAAGGAAGGACAGGTTGGTCTAAATCTACCTGCAGGGTCTGAGTGACCATACATGGGGCTGGGGGCTGAAATTTTCTGAGAGGGACTGGATTACATTTTCAGAAATTAGAATCAGAAATTGAAACTGAGCTATAAAAACAATGAGTTACATTTTGCACATGTGACTTTTGAGCCGATGATTTGTTTGCCACGTTTATACTTGAATGCGAAAGCACCTTGCACAGCACTTGGCATAAAGCCAGTTCCCAGTGATTTCTAGTGAATGCCTTCCTAGCTGTGTACATGGCCTGAGTGCACACTCACACACGATGGAAGCAGTCAGGGAGCGGAGAGGGTGCCCCGCTGGTGCTGTCCTGTTATTTTTATTCGGAAGTCTGTTTGCCTTTTACACATGTTTGATCCTAACATATAAACAATTTTTAGAACCTTCATGTTATGTTACATTCACATTTAATGCTAATTTTTATAACATTAGTGCAAGATGATTGAATTCCTCCCTGGTCAGAAGACCCACGTCTGAATCCTGGATCCCCTATTTGTTAGTTGAAGCCAGCAACTGCACCTCTGAGAGTCGGTGAAAAGGAGGCAATGCCTAGCTCAGGAGGCTGATAGGACGAAGTTGGAGAGGAATGAATGGAAGTCTCTTGGGACCCAGGCCTGCCTGATACTCTCTGGGCAGCTTAAAGTATGTTTTCTGAACGTTAAGGGATTAGCACAGAGCAGGCGTGCGTGCAGATGGGGTGAAATATTACTTCCATTCTTCCATGTGTGAGTCCTAAACACACACCACCTCCCCCCTACACAAACAAACCTGCAACACATGCCACACATAACACAGGCACACACACACGCACTGCAGCAACACACACTGCACGCACACAGCACAGAGTGGAACACATACACGTGTACCACCTACCACACTACACAATGCAACACATTCCCATGATATGCATGTACCACGTGCACATATATGACCCACATCACCAACAAACACGCGTGCATCATATGTACACATAATTCATCACATGCACACATGACCCACATGAACACACACATATGCCACACTGCATGCATGCATGTCTACACCACACATGATACAGGCACATACAAGGTATGTAGACACTGCGTGCATGCACATTTACACCATGCTACATGCACACACCATGCTCACACATACTTGCACACACATCACTAATACACATATTTCCACACATGTCCACGACCTGCATGCACAAATCATATTGTGCACGCACCCCCCATATACTATTAGGTTGGTGCGAAAGTAATCACAGTTTTTGCCATTACTTTCAATAGCAAAAACTGCGATTACTTTTTTGTTTTTTGAGATGGAGTGTCACTCTGTTGCCCAGGCTGGAGTGCAATGGTGTGATCTTGGTTCACTGCAACCTCTGCCTCTGGGGGTCAAGTGATTCTCCTGCCCCAGTCTCCCCAGTAGTTGGGATTACAGGTGTGTGCCACCATTCCCAGCTAATTTTTGTATTTTTAGTAGAGATGGGGTTTCACCATGTTGGCCAGGCTGGTCTTGAACTCCTGACCTCAGGTGATCTGCACACCTCGGCCTCCCAAAGTGCTGGGATTACAGGCGTGAGCCACCGCGCCCAGACAAAAACTGCGATGACTTTTGCACCAACCTAATGCATGTGCACAGGCAAGTTTGGTAAGCAGGCGTTGCAATAATTAAAGATGACACGAGGTGGCACCATGACACTTTTACTCAGAAATCGTATTTGCCTATTTTTACACAGTTGTGATTATACTCTATATTAGTAGCTCTCTAAGTGTAGCCAAAACTATTTTCATAATAATGGTAAGATGTGATTTGCCTTTTCTCATTCTCATTCTCCCATGAGTATACAGTGGAATTTTCCAGAGACGCCGTGATGTGTGACATTGCAACAGATTGAAGGCAAAAGCAGATCTGAGAATCAGCTCAGACATCTACCTAGAGATTTGCCAGTGGAAAACGACGCAACTCACTACTTTTTCAGAAGATATTGTTGCTTCCCATACAAAAGTATTTATTGTTAACATACAACAATGGGTTTGTTGTTTTTTAATTTAAAAAATTGCGCAATGTGGATTCTTTTTAAAGCTTATTTTTAATTGAAAATGAAATTATTTAATGTGTACAACATGATGTTTTGAAATATGTAGACCTTGTGGAATCATTGCTATTTTAAAACAAGTAAATATTTCAAAATCTCCTCAAATTTAATCTGTATTACAGTAAAATTGATAGATACAATTCACGTAAAGTTCTTTAGGGTCCACAGGAAATTTTCAGAGTATAAAGCTATCCTGAGAAAAAATATTTAACAATCACTCTTCTATATGGAATCACATGTCCATAAATATATTTGAGGTTAATCATTTTCATTTATTTTAAATGTATAAGGAACCAACAAGAAAAGAGAAAAGAAAAGCACTTGGAATCCTATTGCACGGGGACAAGAGACAATCACAACTGGCATTTCCATGTTTTCTCCTAGTTGTGTTTCAGAGCATCCATTTCCAGGTTAGTGTGTTCCGAATATAGGCTCTGTGTCCTACGCTCTGAATATGAGCCCTGCATCCTAGGCGCTGGGTATCAGACTTGGGTCCTAGGCTATGGATATGTCTTGTGTCCTAGACTCTGGGTATCAGCCCTGGGTCCTAGGCCCTGGGTATAAGCCATGTGTCCTAGGCTGTGGGTATAAGCCCCGCGTCCTAGGCTCTGGTGATAAGCCTTGGGTCCTAGGCCCTGGATATAAGCCTGGGGTCCTAGGCTCTGGGTATAAGCCCCAGGTCCTAGTCTCTGGGTATAATCCCCGCATTTTAGGCTTTGGGTATAAGCCCTGGGTTCTTGGTCCTGGATATAAGCCCCATATTGTAGGTCACCTACCAGATTGAGAGCCCAGTCAAAGTTCTTTCTCAAGGTGTGTCTAGGACGTCAGAAAACCGAGAGATATGGCCAGACTCTGAGCCCCCCGAAAAGGGTTCCCAGACCTTTTGCGAGAGGGAGGCTTTGCCTGCCCAGAGCCCACCGAGTCTTGGAGTCTTAGAGGGCTGCCCAGCTCCTCAGGTAGGCCTGTCTGCACCTCAGCCTCACCCTGGTCTGGGTATCCACCCCATACAGATATGTTTTTAAAAATTGAGGAATAGCTTTGCACAGTGGCAGTATTGTAGCTGATGAGGTTTATCCAAGGCGCAATTATTGCTAATTGAAAAATTGAGGAATAGTTTAGTAAAACACACAGATCTTAAGTATGTAGTTCAATGGTTTTTTACAAGTATCTGTCTGTAGCCAACACCCCAATCAAGGCAGAAAACATTGCCACCATTGTAGAAAATTCCCCCCAATCCCTTTACAGTCTACTCAACTTCCCTAGTCCCCTAATCCCCAAGCAGCCATTATTCTGATTTGTATTCCAGAAAAGTAGTTTTTCTGGAGTTTTTTTTTTTTTTTTTTTTTTTTTTTTTTACAGAGTTTCGCTCTTGTTGCCCAGCCTGGAGTACAGTGGTGTGATCTCAGCTCACTGCAACCTCCACTTCCTAGGTTCAATCAATTCTCCTGCCTCAGCCTCCCAAGTAACTGGGATTACAGGCGTGCACCACCACACCTGACTAATTTTTGTATTTTTAGCAGACATGGGATTTCACCATGTTGACCAGGCTGGTCTTGAACTTCTGACCTCAGGTAATCCACCCGCCTCTGCCTCCCAAAGTGCTGGGATTACAGGTGCGAGCCACCATGCCCAGCCTGGTTTTGAATTTAATAAATCTGTATTACATCCTTTGCATGGCTCCTTTAGTTTAAAACACTGTGTTGTTGTTGTTGTTATAGAGATGGGATCTTGATCCATTGCCCAGGCTGCTTTCAAACTCCTGGGCTCAAGTGATCCTCTGCTCTTGGCCTCCCAAGTGTTGGGACTGCCGGTGAGAGCCATTGCACCAGCCAGAGTCGAATTCTGACTCTCGTGAGAGCAGCCACTTGAATATAAAGGCTCAGGAATTCCTCCTCATGTTTGCTGCGGGAGCACTTGACCTCTGAGTATCAGTTAGCCATTGCCACAGTTATCCTGTGTAACAAACCATCCCCACATCTCAGTGGCAAACAGTAATAATCATTTATTTCTTACTCATGCGTTTGTGAGTTGGCTGGGCAGCCCTGCTTCACGTGCCTCTCATCCTCTTCCTGGGACCAGCAGGGCCAGGCTCATCTCGGGCTCATGTCAGGGCCCTGAGAGACGGCACATCTAACCCCACAAGCACCTTTCCAGTTTTGCTGTGTCATGCCTGCTGGCATCCCTTTGGCCAAGTCCAATGTCAAGGGGTGGGAAAGGGAGGCTACGGCGAGGGTGTGAGTGTGGGTGAAAAACTGGGGTGGATCATTCAATCTACGTTACCAGTTTCCTGCCAGTGTAAGTTAAGAGACGGAGCTTCATCGGAATTGAAAGGATGAGGAGAGATTTCTGTTTAACTTAATATGTTGATAAGTTAGGAATTCTTGTTTTTCATATTTCAGCAGCTCAGTACTCTCTTTAAGAGAACCTGTCTGGGGCCAGCTTTTACCGTACAGATCCTGGTCATACATAATCTGTCTCCCATCCAGGCGGCCCTCCAACTGGCATGGTCTGATTTATTGCAGTTTAAAGGGAGCTGAAAAGGATATGTAGTCATTTAAATGAATTTCTTAGATGTGTTTCCCCTCTTCCCCCTGGCCTGGAGTGGATTCAAGGACACAAAATGTATAAACACTTTAATTAATTTAAAAATGCAAAACTGGGCAGGGCGTAGTGGCTCATGCCTGCAATCCCAGCATTTTGGGAGGCTGGGGTGGGCGGATCATGAGGTCAGGAGATCGAGACCATCCCGGCTAAAAGAGTGAAACCCCGTCTCTACTAAAAATACAAAAATTAGGTGGGCGTGGTGTTGTGTGCCTATAGTTCCAGCTACTCAGGAGGCTAACGCAGGAGAATGGCGTGAACCTGGGAGGCAGAGGTTGCAGTGAGCCGAGATTGCACCACTGCACTCCAGCCTGGGCGACAGAGCGAGACTCCATCTCAAAAAAAAAAAAAAAAAAAAAAAGTAAAACTGGTTTACTAGTCCAATTATTTAGTGAATCAGTCCAGTTGATTATAAATCCCAAATGAAGTTCTTTTCAGAAGTGCGGCAGTTCCGACTGGATCATTTGCTGAAAGCTTTGCTCCTGCCTTGGGAAAGTCACGTCTGCACTGGGAGTGTGAATTTACTCGCTGTTCTCCTGCTGTTGCTCCTGCCCCTGCTGTGACCAATTCCCTACCACACTGAGCTCATTTGAGACTTCAGTTTCATATTTTTAAGACCAGTTTAGTACATCAACTCGGTCTTTATTTCTCCCTCCAGCACTTACTGTAGTCGATACCTTTTATTTTCTTAGATTCTTTGGGGGGAGTTTATAGGTGGGATGAACCCCTATACGCATGAAAATGTCTTTATTTTGCACCCCCACTTGAAGGCTAGATTGGCTGGGTCTTGGATCCTAGGTTACAAATAGTTTTTTCTTTGGAATGTTAGAGAAATTGCCCTACTATCTTTTAGCATTCAGGATTGATGATAAGTCTGGTGTCAAGCTGATTTTCATTCTATTGTGATAACCTATTCTCTCGGTCAGAAAACTATGAGGATTTTCCTTTTCTCCTTGGTATTCCAAAATTTTGCTGCAATGTGCCTAGATTTCTAAAATTCCACTTTATTTTTTTTTTTTCTGAGACGGAGTCTTGCTTTGTCGTCCAAGCTAGAGTGCAGTGGGGCGATCTCTGCTCGCTGCAGCCTCCGCCTCCCGACTTCAAGTGATTCTCCTGCCTCAGCCTCCCGAGTAGCTGGGATTACAGATGACCATGCCAGGCTAATTTTTGTATTTTTAGTAGAGAAGGGATTTTGCCATGTTGGCCAGGCTGGTCTCGAACTCCTGGCCTCAAGTGACTGTCTTGGCCTCCCACTTTATTTTATTTCTTTTCTTTCTTTCTTTTTTTTTTTTTTTTTGAGGCGGAGTCTAGCTCTGTGGCCCAGGCTGGAGTGCAGTGGCACGATCTCGGCTCACTGCAACCTCCACCTCCCGGGTTCAAGCCATTCTCCTGCCTCAGCCTCCCGAGTAGTTGGGACTACAGGGGCCTGCCACCAACCCTGGCTAATTTTTTGTATTTTTAGTAGAGACGGGGTTTCACTGTGTTAGCCAGGATGGTCTCGATCTCCCGACCTCGTGATCCACCCGCCTTGGCCTCCCAAAGTGCTGGGATTACAGGTGTGAGCCACTGTGCCCGGCCCCTGCTTTATTTTTCATTGAGTCTGCTTGGTATTGAATGGAGCCTATCAACCCGAGAACCGATGGCTTTCTTCAGCTCTGGGACCCCTCTCCCCCCATTATTTCTTTGAGTATTTCTTCACTCCAATTTTATCTGTTCTCTCCTATTGGGACTCTTTTTATAACGACATTGGAATGTCTGGGTCTACTCTCCGTGACTAATGACTTTTAACCACATTGTCTATTTCTTTGTCCTTTCACACTAGGCTAAAGTATTCCTTGGTGTGATATCCCACGTCCCTAATTTCCCTTTGCTGCATTTATTTTGCCATTCATCCAATCTATCAAGTTTTTGAAGTTAATCTTCAGTCTCTATTATTTATAATTAATTTTTAAGGGATGAAATAGCCTCTCAGAAGATAGAAAGTATATATATTATCACATCTTCTTTATTTTCTTCATTAATTTCTTCTGGTTATAATTCTCTGATGTTGCTGCCCATCTTCATATCTAAGAGTTCCTGTTCACCTGCTTTTTCTATTTATCTTATCTGCCTCTAATGACTATTGGGGTGGCAGGTTTCATTCCTCAGAGTGGTGAAGGAGTTCCCTGTCCTTCTTCTTCTTCTTTTTTTTTTTTTTTTTGAGACAGAGTCTCATTCTGTCACCCAGGCTGGAGTGCAGTGGCACGATCTCGGCTCACTGCAAGCTCCACCTCCCAGGTTCACGCCATTCTCCTGCCTCAGCCTCCCGAGTAGCTGGGGCTACAGGCACCCGCCACCACGCCCAGCTAATTTTTTGTGTTTTTAGTAGAGACGGGGTTTCACCGTGTTAGCCAGGATGGTCTCGATCTCCTGACCTCGTGATCCACCCATCTCGGCCTCCCAAAGTGCTGGGATTACAGGTGTGAGCCACCGTGCCCGGCCATGAGTTCCCTGTCCTTCTCAGGGACAGGGACCAGTGATTCCTGGGGCGACTGTCTTTCTTCTCTGGACCAAGTATTCACACTTTCCATTTCAACTGGGGGCAAATGCTGTGCGATGCTGGTGAGCTTGCTGATTTTCCCAAAACATAATGCATTTCCTTCCCCTTTCTTTCCCTTTTGTGCTACTTCTAATTAAGGAAGATATTTCTATCATTTATGGGATTTTGGTTCGGAGGGAGGTCAATCAGGGGTGCTTGTTCCTCCATCTGGCCCTGATCCGCGTTTTTAGCAAAACAACTGAGTTTGGAAGTTTGAAACTAACGACATTAGGGCTGGGAAATTTCTTAATGTAAATATATTTTAGCAGAGTTAATGAAAACTTGGAGTGCTTACAAAGTTGGATATCTTACATGTGTGACAAATTATATATAAACCAGATTTCATTTCCTGTTTTTTTTTTATTTTTTCTTTTTTTTAATCAGCAAAGGAAAAATGGAAAACCAAGTCTCCTGTCTTATAACTACACATTTTAGGGGAGAATGCATATTGAAACATTTTCAACATTTGCTGTTAAAATGAACACAATTTTGCAAAAAGAAATCCCCCCCCAACACACACATAAAGCATCAAGTTCTAGGCAATGATGAGCCCCTCATTCAGAAATGGTCCAGGCTTTGCCTCTGTGAGCCCGTTGGCCCCAGCCTGCTGCTGTTGGCAACCGCAGTGCCGTTTCCCTCACATCTCTCATCACTATGGTGATTCTTGTTAAATAAAGTGAGCAGTCCCGATCATGTGCACTAGTGCCTTCTTCTGCGTTTAATCTGTGGCTGTCAGTTTCCACAACCCATCTATTCAATAAAGATTTGTTGATTATCTACTATGTGCTTGGGTCCAGTGATGCAGAGATGAATAGGACAAGGTGCTTGCCCTCGAGAAAGCTTCACGTAGGGGAGAAGAGGCAGAACAGTCAGATTCCACGGATCCCCTGGCACGTGGAGTCCCACTGTACATGTTGTTGTGAAGTGACTGAATTTAACAATGTTTCATGCTTGTATAATTTTTCAAAAAATATCTTTAACTTTCAAATGGGAGATGCATGACATAGTTCAAACCATCAAAATGATATGAAAAGATATCCCCATCTGCTCATTCTCCTTCCCCCCTTCCCCCACCTCCCCGTCTAGGTAACTTCTTTTTTTTTTTTCCCCACGTCCCCCTCTAGGTAACCTTTTTTTTTTTTTTTTTGAGACAGAGTCTCGCTCTGTCGCCCAGGCTGGAGTGCAGTGGGGCGATCTCGGCTCACTGAAAGCTCCGCCTCCCGGGTTCCCGCCATTCTCCCGCCTCAGCCTCCTGAGTAACTGGGACCACAGGCGCCCGCCACCATGCCCGGCTAATTTTTTGTATTTTTAGTAGAGATGGGGTTTCACCATGTTAGCCAGGATGGTCTCCTGACCTTGTGATCCACCCACCTTGGCCTCCCAAAGTGCTGGGATTACAGGCGTGAGCCTGATATGGAGTGTCACTCTGTCACCCAGGCTGAAGTGCAATGGTGTGATCTCGGCTCGCTGCAACCTCCGCCTCCCAGTTTAAGTGATTCTTCTGCCTCAGCCTCCTGAATAGCTGGGATTACAGGCATGCGCCACCATGCCCGGCTAATTTTTGTACCTTTAGTAGAGACACGGTTTCACCGTGTTGGCCAGGCTGGTCTTGAACTCCTGACCTCAGGTGATCCAGCCGCCTTGGCCTCCCAGAGTGCTGGGATTACAGGCGTGAGCCATCGTGCCTGGCCTGGGTAATCATGTTTGTTAGATTCTTGTTTACACTTCTAGTGTTTCCTTATGCAATTATATATGGATATATGTTTTTATTTTTCCTTCCTAAAGAGGCGGGTATGCTGTATACTCACTGACGTAGCCAGGAGACCTTTTCCTAGTGGTGCACAGCGACCCTCCTTGCCATTTTTACTGCTGAGTATCCCACGGTGTGAGTGATCATTGCACATGAACCAGTTCCTTAGTGATGGCCACTTGGGGTAGTTCCCATCTTTTGCCATCACAATGAACGTCGCAGTGAATAATCTCATACTTATGCCATTTATATGCATGCATGGGTACTTGTCAAACTGATTTCCAGAAGTGGGCTTGCTGGATCAAGGGCTGCTTGCGTCTGTAATTTTGGCATATTCTGCCAGCCCTCCCTTTCCAGGGGAGATACCATCGTACTCTCTCCCAGCAATGTCTGAGGAGCCTCTTTCTCCTGAGTCAGAATATTTCTAACCCTTTCTTGTCTCCCAGGACCAAATAATATTTGCACCTGTTTTTGAAAGTACTGTGTTTGTTTTCAGGTACTATTAAAGTTTCTATTCGCAAAAGGAAACCACCCGTAAGTAGACAGTGCGGGACACTTGCTCTGTGGTGTTGAGATGAGAACGCATGGAAGGAACTAGGTGTTGCGGGGTGATGCAGAGGGCAGGCCGGCTGGGCCCACACTCACGCTGTTGAGCAGCCGGAGGGAAGATCAGGGCCAGACTGTGAAGCAGGTGAGCTGCCATGCACTCAGAACTCTGGGCCGGAGAAGATCAGGGCCAGACTGTGAAGCAGGTGAGCCGCCATGCACTCAGAGCTCTGGGCCGGAGGGAAGATCAGGGCCAGACTGTGAAGCAGGTGAGCTGCCATGCACTCAGAGCTCTGGGATCTTCCTGCAAGCAATGGGCAGCCACGGAGGGCTTCACAGAGGAAGAAGGTGGTGGCCACTCCGTTAAGGCAGATAAGAATTCCAGCGGCTGTGAAGGATGGGGAGGAGACTGCAGTGATTCTGTCACTTTTAATTGTTCCATTTACCTGCTATGGTAGCACATGAATGCTACCACTCCTTCCATGACACGGAGGGGCCTGGGGAGAAACCCTTGGGACGATGCTTCCCGACTGCAAAGATCAAGGGCCACTTTCCCACTCGGTTCCTCAAGAGAGGCCCTTCTCGTCGCTGTGCAGCGCATGTTGATGGAAACAGGCTCACAGAGCAGCAGATGCCTGAGAACAAGGGCTCTGTATCCTTGAATCGAAGCGTGAGATTATTTATCACTTTCAAGGGAGCAAATCATTAGTGGGGCAATACTTTGTTCCAGACATGGTGAAGAGGGGGCGGCAGGGCTGAGAAGAGAAGCCCAGCTTCCCGAGGCTCTGCTCAGCTGCCTTCTGCCTACCCAGTGGCCCTGCCAGCCGTGTTTGTCTGGCTCTCAAGCAGCGATGCTGTGTGCGGTTTCCATGGCAGTGGGCCCCGGAGGGCAGCCGGGGACACAGCCAGGTGCCTCGCAGCTCACCTGACTGGCTGTTGGCAGGAGGCAGGCGGCCTCCTTGTGCTTCTCTCAGTTCCTGGAGCTTTCAGAATGTCTTCAGTTACTCCCTTTAGGAGTCTGATCTCTGTGTGAGAGAAACTTAAAGTTCTGGGCTTATAAAAGGTACACTTTATCTCCGAGCGACTGCCTGGCAGTCATGCAGAATGCCAGGGCGGAAAAGTACCGGGAAAGCGCACATCTCTGCAAGGGAGGCTGGCACTCAGGGGCCCAGCTTCCCACGGTGGGCAGCAGGAGCACACTTCGCACAGAGGAAAGACAGGCTCCCCCTGCAAGGGCCACAGGATGACCTTCACAGGGTCACTGGCACTCGGCCCTTAGGGCTCAGGGTCTGGCATCTTTGATTCATGAACTCGTAAGACTGTGTGGGTCAGAGCTGCCTCCTGCAGCACACACGGTTGGCTTAGTCACTGTCATCGTTCCAGAGAGGACTCATCACAGGATTACTAGGAATTCAGACTCCAGTGGGGGAAACACAAGCTCTCAAACAGAGAAGAAGTCAAAGTCAGGTCCAAGTTCATGGTGAGCCTTTTCAGCGAGTGCTTCCTGCTCCGAGTTGCAGACTGTGGTTGCTGAGCTCCCAGCCTGGGGTGTTGGGGAAGCCAGGCGTGGGGCTCGGCCCGCAGGGTGGGCTCTGGCAGACCACAGGCTTTATGCGAGGAGCTAACACTTAAAAGAATTCCATGACAGGGATGGAGAGAAAGGCCTGGGGCCAAGGACTCAGGCTCTGTCTCCAGAAATGAAGATGTTCCAGCAGTTTCCGTCGAATAGAGACATGAATGTGGGGGCCGCTGGAACGTGGGATAAACAAAGCTCTTCTTCTCTGCTTAGGACCCTAAAGAAATGGCCCTGAGGCCACATGTTCTTGTTGACTTGTTGAAGGATCAACAGCAGAGTGAAGCGTATCTTCGTATCAAGCACCACTGCGAAACAAAAAACAAAGCTCATTTGAAGACCACACATGAGACAAAGGCAGATTTCGTTTTCTTAAGGGGCAACCTTTTTTTGCGCTAATCACCTACCATTAAATCATGAACAAAGACAATGAGATTCCTGTTGGTAACCCCCAAACTAATTAAGCATATTTCTTGGGTTCTGTATTATGAGCAGTTGGAGGAGACGGAGAGGGAGGGGTAAGTCCATTCAATCGCACTGCAGGAAAATAGTTTTTAATGTACTTATTAGGTTTTAGGTTCCAAAGTAGGCACTGAGAGACCCGGCCCATACCCCTGGTGGCTGGGTTTTCTGGGCATTTAGGAAAACAAGCAGCCAGCCAGTGGGTAGATGGAGGCCCGATGCCCTGGTCCTGGGGCAGCGGCTGGAATGAGAGGACCAGCCAGCATGGGGCTGTGGACTCCATGTTGCCCATAGGAGAGGCCTTTAAACAGGAGAGATGGGATTCTCAGAGATCACCCTGGCTGGTGGGTGGAGCAGGGGAGATGAGACTGTCGTGGAGACAGGGAATCCAGGGAGATGTCTACAGTGGAAAGCCAGAGGGAAAACAGTGGAGATGTGAGTGGCGGGGCGGGTGCGGATTCTCGACACCCCTGGGCTGGCCCAATGCCTGGGTATAGGAGGAGAGAGAGGGAGGAGTCTGGCCAGACCCCGCAGCTTCTGGCCTGGGCAGCAGCAAGGCAGACCATGCCATTCATCAGGATGAGGACTATGAGGGCGTCTGGGGGGCGGTGTGATGGTGGAGGATAGTGGGAGAGAGAATGATGAGTTTGAATTTAATGGATTTTATTAGGTAGTGTATTGGTCAGGGCTCTTCCAGAGAAACAGAACCAGTATGTATATCCATATATACAGAGAGAGATGCATTGCAAGGAACTGGCTTCCCCAAAGGTGGGGCTGGTAGGGCAAGTCAGGAATCTGTAGGCCAGGGCACCGGAAGGGCAGGCGGGAACTCTCAGGCGAGCGCCGATGCTGCGGTCTAGACAGGGCTTCTCCTTCCTCCGGGAAGCCTCAGTTCTGCTCACGGTCTTTCCTCCTATTGGATGAGGCTGACCCAGGTGACCAAGGATAATCTCCTTTTCTTAAAGTTGGCTGACTGCAGACGTGATTTGCATCTACAAAACGCCTTACAGAACACCTAGGCTAGTGTTGCGTTTGTTAAAGTCGATTAGAATGAAGACCAGGTCTGAAGAAACCTTGAGCAGACAAAGCCAGTTAGGCCCCATATGTGACCTTCACCTTGCTTGATTTGCAAACATAAGTGAAACTTAACTTGAGCTATTTCTTATAAATGTCTATGTTAAAGAGAAACAGAACTTAAGCTCAACTAGTCAGAATCAGCCAGAAAACTTCTAATTATATAACTAAGGACTTTCCAGCGTGACAGGACCAAATAAGGCAACTTATAGCCAGTTAAATATTTTCTGAGTCTCACTTCCGCATTCCCCGATAACACCTGGGCCTCTGCACCTTCGGTGCGACCTTCGAACCACCTCTGGTTTGGAGCTGCCTGATTCGCAAATCACTTTGCTCAAATAAACGCTTTAACATTTTATTGTCTTGGTTCACTTTTTTAACAGATTCAATAACTGGGTACTATAGTCCAACCGAGTTAACCCATAAAGCCGACAATTGTGGCCAGGGGCTGTGGCTCACATCCGCAATCCCAGCACTTTGGGAGGCTGCGGTGAGAGGATCACTTGAGCGCAGGAGTTCCAGACCAGCCTGGGGAACATGGCGAAACCCCGTCCCTACAAAACATGATTAGCTGCCTGTGGTGGTGCATATCTGTAGTCACAGCTACTTGGGAGGCTGGAGTAGGAGGATTGCTGGAGCCCAGAGCAAGGTGCCCCCTACCTTTTTTTTTTTTTTGAGGCGGAGTCTCGCTCTGTTCCCCAGGCTGGAGTGCAGTGGCGCAATCTCGGCTGACTGCAAGCTCCGCCTCCTGGGTTCATGCCATTCTCCCGCCTCAGCCTCCTGAGCAGCTGGGACTACAGGTGCCTGTTACCACACCTGGCTAATTTTTTTGTATTTTTAGTAGAGACAGGGTTTCACCATGTTAGCCAGGATGGTCTTGATCTCCTGACCTTGTGATCTGCCCGCCTTGGCCTCCCAACATGCTGGGATTACAGGTGTGAGCCACCACACCCAGCCAGCCCTGTCTTAAAAAAAAAAAAAAAAAAGGACAAAAGCACAAAACCAAGTAACTATGATCTGTTACCCAGGATGGAGTGCAGTGGCATGATCATAGCCCACTGCAATCTCAAACTGGGGAGAACTGGCAGGAGTTTGAGATGGGAGGAAACACTTATAATCACCCTCTACAACGTGTGTAGATCACTTTATGCTCCTCGCAGCTCTCCCCAAAGGAAACCACAGTGAAAGGGTTTCTGTGTCTGCATCCACAGAGGGGAGGGGATTTGGACAGGAAACAGAAACTGGGGGTTCTTAGCAACTGGGTAAGATGGGAAGCCATGAGACCCAGGGAGGGTGTGAAAGTCATGAGGCACAGAGGAGAAGGGCAGAACTCTGGGGACACCATGAACAGGGGACAGGGTAGAAGGGAAACCAGGAGTGGGGGCATCATGGAAGCCTCAGTCAGTAGAATCCCAATGAGCTGGTGCATGATGAGTCCAGAGCAGGTGGCCAGGCAGCCCCACTGGCTGCAGCAGAGGGACAGGGAGCAGGGGTGCCAGGGTGGATGGTGGTCTTCACACCCAGTTCTGAGGGAAGAAACACCCCACCCTGCAGTCAAAGTTAAGAGCAGGTCCTGGCTGTGTTGAAGAAGAAGATATCAATGCTTCTAGTTGTGCTGCTGCGAGCAGGGGGCAAGGGCGGTTGACACTTGGTTTAAGGTTCACCATCATGAGTTTCTGGTTGAGCAAAGGTTTTCCTGGAGCCTTATTTGGGATTGCGCATAAGAATTTGAGGATGAGGGGTTGACACCATGTGAGAAGGGAGGAGGAGACCCAGTCCATGGCAAGAGGCTGCACGAGGAGCAAAGATGATCAGTGAGATCATCTCGCATTAGGGTCGTGGTTGAGGGGCTTGGCAGACGTGACCCATTCCTCAGTTTTACACTGTGCCCTGTTGTGTACAATGGTGGATCCAACGCCACGCCCCTTATTTCTCCAAAACCTGGAGGGACAGTCTGTACAGCATGACAGAAAATGTCTACCAAGTGCATGTGAAGGCCTGGCCACCGTGCTGGGCCCCTGCGAGTTGTGGTGACCCTCACAGGTGACCTAACTCCTCCCTGGAGCAGGGTCTTTCAAGGCCCCACATCACATGAAGGCCCAGGGCACTTGCAGATATGGTGGTTCCTGGCTTAGCCCATCGCTGTCTCAGGGGGATTCGAATGGGAAGGAGCACTTCCCTCTAACACACAGCTCATCTCCTGGACCTGGAGTTGCCTGTTTCCAGTCGTCTTCTGAGGCCCAGAGGAACAAGTGCCATGACTTATGTAGCTCTTTATGGAGACAGATCTCCTGTCTGCCAGATTCTCTTTCCCAGGCCTTCTCTCTTGATACCCGTAGCTGTTCTGATAAGCTTCAGCCTCTCACTTCCTTGGGCATACGAATCAGAAAGTCCCTCTGTTTCACTGTAAAGATTTTTTTTCTTTTTTCCCTAGAGTTCATGGGATGAAGCTTCTAAAGCTTTTGGAATTCTCCAAGTGACAAGAGCATGTTTGTCATTCATGGTGGCCCTTGGACCACATCTGAGTTTATGCTATCAAGACACACCATGAGCCAGGCGTGGTGGCTCACACCTGTAATCCCAGCACTTTGGGAGGCCGAGGTGGGAGGATTGCTTGAGGCCAGGAGTTTGAAACCAGCCTGGACAACACAGATCTCATCTCAAACAAAACAAAACAAAACAAATCACCACCAACACCCAGGATACTCCTGCTAATAGCTGGTCTGGGATCAAAGAACTCACCCAAATATTAGTAACATAATAGCTATAACTTCAAATTCATACAGAATACCTAAGAAAAATCCTGAAAAAGAGAAACAGAATTTCTCTGCAGATGAAGAAAATATGTCAGAAAAATGTTGCCAAAGGCGGAGGAAAATTGCCTGCACTCCAAACTTCCAACATATATTAAGAAAAAAACACCTCAGTGAAATAGTTGCAACTATAAAGACCACAAAGCAGAAATATAAGAACTTAGGATAGAAATAGCCAGACAAGAGGAAGAGATGACCAGATAGCAGGTGGACATTATGGACTGGTAGAGTTAGAAAAAAAAAATAGAAGAAAAGGCAAACCTATTTCAGAATGAACATGAAATTAAAAGGAGTTTAAGAGAGACAGACAGAGTTGAAAGCATGCTAAGGCACAGAGATGACAGAAATGAGGAAAAACTATGAACTAGAAGTAAAGGGATGAAGCAGGTTAGAAATACCAGGAAAAGTGGTAAAAAGCCTTTGAAATGACCAGAAGAATGATTAGGCATCTTCAGTAGAAAACTGCTTTGGATCTCAGTGTAAAATGAAGCACCCTCTTCGGGGCCACCCACTTTTGGGTTTGTGCTTTTCGTTGTCTTTGTGCTATTTTGTAACTTTGTAGATTGTAGATAAGCAACAGCAATGCAAATGATTTTCATCTGTAGATGTGCAAATTAATTCTTTCTGGTAGAAAGAACACTTGATTCCCCACCGAGGCAGGCAGAGTAATTGACCCCCAAAGATGTCCACAGTGTGAGTATGTTACTTTATGGGCAAAACAGACTCTGCGTATGTAAATTAGGTAGAGGTCTTGAGGTGAGGAGATTACCCTGAATTATCTCGGAGGGCCTGATGTAACCACAAGGGTCCTTCTAGGAGGAAGGCAGGAGGGCTGGGGTTAGAGAAGATGTGGCTGTGGAAGCAGAGGGTGCAGTGAGGCCTGGCCATGAGCCAAGGGATGAGAGCAGCCTCTAGGAGTGGGAAAGGCAAGAAAACAGGCTCTTATGGGGCCTCCCGAAGGAATTCTGCTCTGTCAACCCACTTTGGACCTCCCATCTCCAGAACTGCAAGACAATACATTTGCTGTTTTAAGCCACTTACATTTGTGATAATTTGTCATAGCAGCAAGAGGAAGCTAATGCAAACCCTACCAAAAAAGAGCCAATTTGAAATATATTTATACATCCACGTCACAATCCATAGGTGTCTCTGTTCTTTGAATTCTCCTTTAAACGAGTTGTGGTAGCTTACTGATTTTCTCATTCATTCACGAGGCGAGTAAAATATTTTAAATGTGTTTATATTTATTTATTTATTTATTTATTTATTTACTTTGGAGTTGGTCTCACTCTGTAACTCGGGCTGGAGTGCCGTGGTGTGATCATGGCTCATGGCAACTTTGAACTCATGGTCTCAGGGGATCCTCCTGCCTTAGCCTCCTAAGGAGCTTGGACCACAGGCACAGGCCACTATGCTTGGCTAATTATTTTTTAATTTTTGTAGGGACGGAATCTCAGCATGAACGAGAAGAGACAGCAGACACGATCACGGAGATGGCACAAATGTTAGAATTATCTGACGAGAATTTTAAAGCAGCTGTCATAAAATGCTGCAATGTGCACATTATGAATATGCTTGAAACAAATGAAAAAGGAGAAAGTCTGGGCAAAGAAATAGATGATTTTTTTTTTTTTTTTTGAAACGGAGTCTCACTTTGTGCTCCAGGCTGGAGAGCAGTGGTGCAATCTCGGCTCACTGCAAGCTCCACCTCCCAGATTCAAGCCATTCTCCTGCCTCAGCCTCCCGAGTAGCTGGGACTACAGGCGCCCACTACCACGCCCGGCTAATGTTTTGTATTTTTAGTAGAGATGGGATTTCACTGTGTTAGCCAGGATGGTCTTGATGTCCTGACCTCGTGATCCGCCCACCTCGGCCTCCCAAAGTGCTGGGATTAGAGGCGTGAGCCACTGCGCCTGATAGAAATAGGTGATATTAATAAATAAATGAGGCTGGGCACAGTGGCTTATGCCTGTAATCCCACCATTGTGGGAGGCCGAGCTGGGCGGATCACCTGAGGGAGTTTGGGACCAGCCTGGCCAACATGGTGAAACCCCATCTCTACTGAAAATACAAAAAAATTAGCCGGGCATAGTGGCGGGCACCTGTAATCCCAGCTCCTTGGGAGGCTGAGGCAGGAGAATCACTTGAACCCAGGAAGCAGAGGCTGCAGTGAGCCGAGATTGCGCCACTGCACTCCAGCCTGGGTGACAAAGAGCGAGACTCCGTCTCAAAATATAAAATAAAATAAATAAAAAAGTAAGGATAAAATATAGAACAACAATATAAAAACTCAATGGATGGGTTTAACAGCAGAATGGAGAGGACGGAGGAAAGAAATCAGTGAACTTGGAGGTACAATGATATATATTACCCAATCGGAATAGCAGAAAGAAAATAGCCCCGAAAAAACCAACAACCCATCAGCACATCAGCTGCTCAAGGGCAGGGCCTTCGCCTTCCCATTCACTAAAGTATCCCAAATGCTCCGTTCAGCGCCTGGCATACGGTAGGCGCTCATATCTGTTGAACGCTCTAATGCCCCGCGCGTGTGGATTCCCCTTTGTCGATGTTTTTGTTTGTTTGGTTTTGGTTTTGGTTTTTACCAGTTTAAGTGAAGCGTTTTTTCTGAAGGCTCTGAGACAGAATTGGGTTCACGCCTCTCTCCTGGCTTCCGGTGGCTGCAGCAATCCTTAACCTTCTTCGGCTTTTGGATGCGTCACTGCCACTCGTGTTTCCGTCTCCACATCGCCTTCTCCTCTTTGCCTTTTGTCTCCAATGTCCTTCTTCCTTTTCTCACAGCTGTCATTGGATTCAGGGCCCACTTTGACTCCAGGATTATCTCAACTCGAGACTTTTAACTTAATTACAGTTGTAAAGACCCTTTTCCAAATAAGGTCACACTCCCGGTTCCAGGGGTTAGGAGCTGGACATACATTTTTGGAGGCCTATCGCCCCCTACAGAGATGGAAAACGGATGAGTGGCTGTCAGAGGTTAGGGATGGTGGGGACGTGGCTGTGTAGTTGACTATCATGGGGTGGCTCCCAAGGGAGATTTTTGTGGCAATGGGACAGTTTTGTATTTTGATTGTGATAGTTACATAAAACTATACATGTGATAAGATGTCACACATTGGATCGGGCTTGGTGGCTCATGCCTATAATCCCAGCATTATGGGAGGCTGAGAAGGGCAGATTACCTTAGGTCAGGAATTAGAGACCATGCTGGCCAACATGGTAAAACCCTTTCTCTACTAAAAATACAAAAATTAGACAAGCTTGGTGGCGTGTGCCTGAAATCCCAGCTACTCGGGAGACTGAGGCATGAAAATGGCCTGGACCTGGGAGGCAGAGGTTGCAGTGAGCTGAGATCGCACCACTGCACTCCAGCCTGGGTGACAGAGCGAGACTCTGTCTCAAAAAAAAAAAAAAAAAAGATGACGCACATAGTACCAATGTCAATTTTCCCAGTTTTGATGTTGTACCACAGTTATATAAGATATTGTCACTGGGAGATACTGTGTGAAGTGTAAATGGGGACATCTCGATACTATCCTTACAACTTCTGTGAATCTATAATTGTTTCGAAATAAAACATTCAAGAAAACCCTATGTGATGTGTGCACATGCACGCACAGACACAAACATAAGCAAAGTGAAAAGACGACAAACAGGCAAAAAAATTCTTTTCTTTCCCAAAACAAAACCCAAATTGATTCAGCAGACATTTTAATTAGGAAATCCTAGAGATCAGGACCACTCTAATTTCAGACACTCCATTATGAAGTGTACATCTACATCCAGAGGATGAACAAGCCATTGAATCTCTTAAAAACTGGCTTTGCTACCTTTGCATTTGGGGGTAAGACCTTCGTAAGACACCATCAAGCTTCAAAGGGCAAAGCCTGTGATTTCTTCTCTGGGAAAGCCACATTTTAAAACCAGCTTCGGTCACAAAGAACAGCTGCATGGGAGAAGGAGACAAACCGAGAGGGTGAGGACGTGCAGAGGCTGAGGCCCACGGCTTCACAGAGGCCAGCACAGAGCAGAAAAACATCCAGGGTCTCTTGTCCATTCCTACAGATGCCAGCAAGGGTGGAATAAGAAAGGTTGGCTGCGAGGATAGGAGAGAGGCTCAAGAGATTATTCAGGCGGGCACAGTGGCTCATGTCTATAATCCCAGCATTTTGAGAGGCCAAGGCAGGAGGATTGCTTGAGGGCAGGAGTTTGAGATCAGCCTGGGCAACATAGTGAGATCCCATCTCTACACAAAAATGCAAAAATTAGGCGGGGCGCAGTGGCTCATGCCTGTAATCCCAGCACTTTGAGTAGCCGAGGGGAGGTGGATGGATCACGAGGTCAGAAGTTCAAGACCAGCCTGGCCAAGATTGTGAAACCCCGTCTCTACTAAAAATACAAAAATTAGCCAGGCGCAGTGGCAGGTGCCTATAATCCCAGCTACTTGGGAGGCTGAGGAAGGAGAATTACTTGAACCTGGGTGGCAGAGGTTACAGTGAGCCGAGATCGCGCCACTGTACTCCAGCCTGGGTGACAGAGAAAGATTCCATCTCAAAAAAAAAAAAAAAAAAAAAAAAAAACAAAACATCAACCAGCCTGGTAGTGGCATGCACCCGTGGTCCCAGCTACTAGGGAGACTGAATCAGGGGGATTACTTGAGCCCAGGAGTTTAAGGCTACAGTGAGCTGAGATTGTACCACTGCACTCCAGCCTGGGCAACAGTTTTAAAAAGCCAGTTTTTAACAGATTCAGATTCAATGGCTTATTCGTCCTCCGGATGTGGATGTACACTTCATAATGGAGTGTCTGAAATTAAGAGTGATCCTGATTTATAGGATTTCCTAATTAAAATGCCACTGAATCAATTTGGGTTTTGTCTTGGAATAAAAAAAGAATTTATTTATTTTCTTTTTTTTTTTTTTTTTTGCCTGTTTGTCATTTGTCTTGTTTGTCATTTGTGAGACCCTGTCTGGGGAAAAAAAAAAGGAAAAAACCAGATTGTTTGTGATTGTTTCTGAGAAAGCTCCTGGTGTGGCTAGAGTGGTCTTGTGGGAGAAGAACAAATTCTGTAAAGAGGAAAGCAAGAAAAAGCAAGTACTTCTCCCCACACACCCCCTCTGCCTGTTTGTGTCCTCTAGAGACTCCAGGCAACAGCGGAGCACAAACAGGGCTCTTCTCGGAGTGCGAAAGTGAAGACCCCGCGGTGAGTTAGCGTTCCCAGGAACTGCACCGACTCCCACCTACAGCCAGCCTTGACCTTGAACTGCGACTGGCAGGGTGGAGTCCTTTACGAGCACACTCTCAAATTCCACTCTCAAATTCCCCTTCAAAACTGCCCAGGTCCCTCCAGTCCCCTAAATGGAGCTGACATCTCCCACCTTCGCCAGCCATAAACCAACGGGAGAAAGGGTCAGCACCAACCCACCCACGGCCGAGTTTTTACACGTTCTCCCTGACCCCGTAACCACTTTCACTAAGTTCCTCCACCGAAAATCACAACAAAATGTATGTCTGTCCTTAGTTTTTAGTATTGTTCTAACCCTCAAGATTCCCAACCCTCAAGCCCTGTCTTCAAACAATCCAAGCTCACGATGCCCCCAACGGCTAAGACAGGCTCAGGGTGATGCCAGCAGCTGCTCCAGTTCTTCAATGATCCCAGGTCTTTGGCCCCGATGGCCACCAGCGCATTCCTTCCCTTGTCGCCCGCACCACATCTCCCATCCAGACGTGGGGTCTATTTCCTATTCCTTAAATCTGGGCTGACCGTGTGACTTTCTATGACCAAAGGAATGCAGAAATGACAATCCATGGCTTTGGAATCCAGGCCTTAAGAGGGTTGGCAGCTTCTGTTTCCTCCCTCTTGAAAGCCAGCTGCTATGGAAGAAGGCTGACTTCCCCGAGACCACCATGCTGTGAGGAAGCCCAAGCTGAGGGGACGTGGCATGTAGACGAGCACTAAGGCACTGGACAAGTGAGTGAAGGCTTTGTGGACCATCCAGCTCAGCCAAGCTGCCAGCCAAATGTAGACAAGTGGGTAACCCCAGCTGGTAGCACAATGGGAGAAGTGGTGTGGGCCACAGGGAAGGAACGTACCGGTGGCCATCGGGGCCAAAGATCTGGGATAAACTGGGAGAACTGGCGCAGCTGCTGGCATCACCTTGAGCCTGTCTTAGCCGTTGGGGGCATTGTGAGCTTAGATTGTTTAAAGACAGGGCTCGAGGGTTGGGAATCTTGAGGGTTAGAACAATACTAAAAACTAAGAGCAAGAACAACCCAGCTGTGCCCATCCAACCCACAGGATCCTGAGGAATAATAAATTATGCTGCTTTAAGCCATTAGATTTTGAGGTAATTTGTCATGCAGCAATAAAGATAGCTTTTACTTTCCTAAGAAAGAGATCAAGAACTCCAAAGAAAAAATGGGCAAAAGAAAGAAATAGTTCATACAGAATGAAATGCAAATGATCCTTAACCATCAAGAGATGCTCAACCCCAGTTGTAATAAGAGAAATGCAAATTAAATTGCCCTTAGACACCATTTTGCGCAATTCAATTTGGCAAAAATCCAAAATTGTAAAATACATTGTTGGTATGGCTGTGAGGAAACAGGTTTGGCTGCGGAGAATGCAAAATTGTACAAACCTTGTGAAGAGCAGTTTGGCATTGCTTATAAAAAATACAAATGTATTGGTCGGGCGCGGTGGCTCACGCCTGTAAATCTCAGCACTTTGGGAGGCTGAGGCAGGCGGATCACCAGGTCAGAAGATCGAAACCATCCTGGCTAACACGGCGAAACCCTGTCTCTACTAAAAATACAAAAAATTAGCCGGGCGAGGTGGCGGCGCCTGTAGTCCCAGCTACTTGGGAGGCTGAGGCAGGAGAATGGCGGGAACCCGGGAGGCGGAGCTTGCAGTGAGCCGCGATGGCGCCACTGACTCCAGCCTGGGTGACAGAGCGAGACTCCGTCTCAAAACAAACAAACAAACAAACAAACAAAACCTCGCACTCATTCTCTGAGCCCACGTGTGATCTGATTCTTCCAGGACATCAAGGAGGAACTCAGGATACAGAAAGCGCTCTGTCCTTGCAACAAGGTAGAGGGTCTAATTGAGCTGGTTAACACAAACCACCTATGGATGGCAAAACTAAAAGAGCACATGTAGCACATGCCCCCTGGGGCTTCAGGCGCTGTGAACATCCTCCCCTAGACGCTTGCTCTCCTAGAGGCTTGAGCCAGCGGGGCACTGAGGAAGCGAGCCACACCCCGTCACACGCCCTTCGAGGAGGACAAGAGAAACGTTCCCGTTTCAGCCTGATGCTCGTGAACTCAAAACTGTCTAAAACACCTGGAAAATACTATTAATAAAAACCAGCTTAAGGATAAATAGAAAACCTGAATGAAGAGTCTGATAAAATTTAAAGAAATTCGATTATTAGTAAACAATCTTTCACAAAGGAAACAGACCGAGGTAAGTTTAAGACATCTTTAAAGGAGAAGGTGGTTTTGGTTTTACATATAAAGTGTTCTGGAGATGAAGAGGAAACATTCTCCAATTCATTTTATAGTACCAAAAAGAGAAAATCGGGAGAAAAGTAAATTACAGGCCAACCTACTTATGAACATGGATGCGAAAACACTCTAGGTAAAATATTGGGCAAAACACACAGTAGTATAAGAGTCCAGGCCGGTCATGATGGCCCACGCCTGTAATCCCAGAACTTTGGGAGGCCGAGGTGGGCAGATCACCTGAGGTCAGGAGTTCAAGACCAGCCTGGCCAACATGGTGAAACCCTGTCTCTACCAAAAATACAAAAATTAGCCGGGTGTGGTGGCGGGCACCTGCAATCCCAGCTACTCAGGAGGCTGAGGCAGGAGAATCCCTTGCACCTGGGAGGCAGAGGTTGTAGTGAGCCAAGGTCGTACCACTGCACTCCAGCCTGAGCAACAAAGCAAGACTCCATCTCGGGGAAAAAAAAAAAGAAAGAAATATAACAGTTCATGTCAAGGTTGTTATGTTCCAGAAATTCAAGGTTGATTTAACGTTAGAAAATCTACCTGTGAAGTCACCATGTTAATAGGCACAGGGAAAAGACAGCTGATGATATTCCTTCCTTCCTTCCTTCCTTCCTTCCTTCCTTCCTTCCTTCCTTCCTTCCTTCCTTCCTTCCTTCCTTCCTTCCTTCCTTCTTTCCTTCCTTCTTTCCTTCTTTCCTTCTTTCCTTCTTTCCTTCTTTCTTTCTTTCGACAGAGTCTCACTCTGTCGCCCAGGCTGGAGTACAATGGCGCAGTCTCGGCTCACTGCAAGCTCCACCTCCCGGGTTCATGCCATTCTCCTGCCACAGCCTCCAGAGTAGCTGGGACTACAGGCGCTCGCCACCACGCCCGGCTAATTTTTTTGTATTTTTAGTAGAGACGGGGTTTCACCATGTTAGCCAGGATGGTCTTGATCTCCTGACCTTGTGATCTGCCGGCCTTGGCCTCCCAAAGTGTTGGGATTACAGGCGTGAGCCACCGCGCCTGGCCAAGAGTAGATGATATTCTTAATAGATGCATGAAAATAAATTGATAAAATGTAAAAACCACTCATGATTGGAAAAAACCTCAAACTCTTAGCAAATCTCAAGTCAAAGAAGATATACACTAACAATCTACGGGAAACGTCACATTTGACAGTGACATGCTAGTAGTCATCCTTAACCAGTCAGGAATACAATCAGATGCCCAGCATGCTCTTTCTGTTGGAGATTGTCCTGAGGGCCCCAGACAGTGCAGACAGAGAAGAAAAAGAAATTCAATGTATGAGAATGAGAAGAAGAGAAGGCAAACTGTAATTGCTGTCCAATGATCTGATTATATAAATAGAACCTACCCCAAACTTACAGACAGATGACAGAATTAATAGGGTAGTTTGGCAAGTTGCTTGATCAATAAACAAAAATCAATTGCCTTTCTACATTCCAAAAAGCAATGAAAAAAATCAATTTACTAAAATAACAAAAGGTATAGGGTGTGTAACAATAAAGCTAGCAAATGTTCTGTAAGGGACTTCTAAACGTCCCAGTTCCAATGGCCTCAGGTCCAACCCAAATGCGGCAAGAGAGGAGAGAGAAGGCAGAGCCCGGACTCACATCGCAGACCCACCCTATAGCTCCTGTCAGATTTCCCCTTCATCAGCCTGCAGCATGGTGTCAGAAGGTCTCGAGTTAAAGCAAATATTAAACAGAGCGTGTAGGCAGCTCCCAGCAGCCACCATCCTAAAAGCCGGCCCCTCATCCTGCCTTCCCCAAAGGGGCAGCTGGCAGTGTTGACCCGGCCCAAGGCCTCTGTGCCCCCCAACAGGTGTCTCCGACGACACCTGGTCCCGCTCACAGAGCAGGGGGCACCAGCCGCGTGGTGGGTTTTGCAGGGTGACCTCGGGCATAGCTGCTGGCTGGGGATGCTTCTGCCTCATGCTTCCATAGGTTTTTTTTGAGACAGAGTCTTGCTCGGTCGCCCAGGCTGGAGTGCAGTGGTGCGATCTCGGCTCACTGCAAGCTCCACCTCCTGGGTTCACGCCATTCTCCTGCCTCAGCCTCCCCAGTAGCTGGGACTACAGGTGCCCACCACCACGCCTGGCTAATTTTTTTGTGTGTTTTTAGTAGAGACGGGGTTTCACCGTGTTAGCCAGGATGGTCTCCATCTCCTGACGTCGTGATCTGCCCGCCTCGGTCTCCCAAAGTGCTAGGATTACAGGTGTGAGCCACTGCGCCCAGCCTTCCACACGTATTTTTAAGATGAATTTTATTTTGCCAATGGGTAATCCTATGGTCTGAATGTTAGTGTCACCTCCAGCTACATATATTGAAGCCTAGTGACCAGTGTGATGGTATCGGGGGGTGGGAGGGACCTTTGGGGGGTGATGAGGAGATGAGGGCAGAGCCCTCATGAGTAGGGTTAGGGGCTATCTGTGAACCAGGAAGCAGCCCTCACCAGCCCTCACCAGCCCTCATCAGCCCTCACCAGACGCTGAATTTGCCAGCACTTGATCTCGGACTCCCAGCCTCCAGAACTGCGAGAAAGCAATTTCTGTCGTTGATAAGCCCCCAGTCTACGGTATTCTGTGATGACAGCTGGACGCACTAAGAGAGGCAAAGCATCTACGTTGTTAACAGACCTCAGGGCAGGTGACAGAGGAGACCCACAGTACAGGTGGGAAGCGGCCTGAGCTGCGCATGCCCCACCCACCCCAGGGCCCTGCTTGTCCAGCGTCTCTCTCCTCCGGAGAGGCCCCTGTCCCATGCCTGGGCTTGCCCTGCTTCCACCCTGAACAAATCTCCTAGAGGAAACAAAAAGAAGAAAGAGAATATTTCCTTGGGCAACCTCTCCACCCTGAGAAGGCCACCTAAGCTCCATGGTGCCCACACTCCCTATCCCACCCTTTGCTCTGAACCTGGTGTGACCCAGGGGCCCGTGGGGGCTCTTCCTGACCCCCAGGGCAGGTCTCCATATGCTCCCATCCCCAGTCTCACCCTCCTTCCATGATAGAACGTGGATCTCCCTACAGTGGGTGGGGACAGGCCATGGCAGACCACAGCAGTGCCGGGGAGCCTGTAGGGGCTGTCTGCATTAGGAACACGGGGTCCCCAGAGCCTCGGTGGCTGACCTTCCTTGGCTGGTGTGGTACAAGAGAGGGGTGGGGCAGAGAGTGGGGGTCATTCGGCCTCATAGAGCAACTCCTGCCAAGGCATGAAGTGGGAGAGTGTTTGGGGCCCACACTTCAGACACCTTTTCTTTTTTTTTTTTTTTTTTTGAGACGGAGTCTCGCTCTGTCGCCCAGGCTGGAGTGCAGTGGCTGGATCTCAGCTCACTGCAAGCTCCGCTTCCCGGGTTTACGTCATTCTCCTGCCTCAGCCTCCCGAGTAGCTGGGACTACAGGCGCCCGCCACCTCGCCCGGCTAGTTTTTTGTATTTTTAGTAGAGACGGGGTTTCACCATGTTAGCCAGGATGGTCTCGATCTCCTGACGTTGTGATCTGCCCATCTTGGCCTCCCAAAGTGCTGGGATTACAGGCTTGAGCCACCGCGCCCGGCCGTCAGACACCTTTTCAAAGCCACCTTGGTCAGAGATGCATGACTTGGGCTTCCAGACGGAAGAGGCCTGCTGGGCTTACAGAGCATCCTGCTCTGCCATGGGTGCCCTCCCCTGGGGACCTGGTAGAGAGTGGGAGGGGCCTTGGGGAGATCCCCCTATGTGCCTCAGGGGCTAGGCTCCCAGGATGGAGGTGCCTGGGAGCAGGGATTCCGCAACAAGCCGGGCACATTCCTACTCCCCCCAGGCTCTTGGATCTTGTTTAGGGACACTGGGCAGAGATGATGGCTGGATCCACCATGGGCTGGGAGCTGAGCTGGGGCAGGGATGGAGGCTCCGCTCACCCAGGCTTGTGATCTTGTGTGGCCCAGAACATTCCTGAACTATCTGCTGTGGAGACACCAGTTGGCTGATAACAGCACCCGAAATTGTCCAGAGCGAAAATGTAGTTTGTTGTTATTGCAGCCTGAAATTTCAGGAGTGGGCAGTGGCCTTGGGCAGACGTCTGTATCATCCCAAGAACAGGAAGAGGCTTGTCTCTGTGGGCGTTGATGGAGTGGGGACAAACTATAGGAATTCGGGTGCCCTTGCCCTTCAAATCAAGCCCCAACATGGAATTTAGCATTTTTACACTGATTGGAATGTGTGGCTTATCACTGCTACTCGCACCATCTCAGCAAGCATGGCTTAAATGTCAAGATATATTTTTCAAGTGCATAAGACACCGAAGATCACAGCTGTGTGAAAGAGCGAATTTTAATTAGCAAGGGGATCCCATAAAACCGCCCAGCCCCACTGGAGCAGTCCCGACATGCTTTGTTCAGTGCTGGGTGTTCGTTACAGACTCAGATGGCTGGCGATAGCGTCCGGAGGGCCCCGGGGCTGCCTTAGTGGGAACTGGTTTTAACTTTCAAACCTTATCAGTTAAGTCACTCATGCCAAATACCTCTGGAGAAAGAAGTGGGCACACAAAACAGTTCATGAGTAGCTAATGGTGTGGGGCGCCCCAGAGCCTTTCACGCACCCGGCTCCTTAGCAGTTAATTCACATGGTCTAGAGTGAACGTGTTACCCCGTAGGAAGGCTTGGTGGGCCATCGCATTTGGAAAGGTGTTCCCTTACCAGCTCCCAGCTCATGTTCCCTCATGCCTGCTCCCACTTTTTGCCTCCTAGGTATCAGAGAAGAGGGTGCCAGAGACAGCCAAGGGTGCCCCATTCGTTGATGCCAGCAAAGACTCACATAGTTCAGTGACAGCCGGGCTAGCCCTGCTCCGGCAGCTGGGTACTGAGATGAGGGGTGAGGTCTTGACCTCTGAAGAGCTCACAGATTCCTGACATGGAAGCATGCAGGCTGTGACAGGGTGACTAGGTGCCCGGGTTACAGCGTGACCACGGTGGGCAGCAAATGCAGAACACAGTGGGGAGGGCATGTGTGGGCGTGTTGGGAAGGTGGCGAACTGGTCAGTATCAGATGGATTTTAGATGATGAATACCAACTTCCTAGGCAAAGGGGGACAGTAAGGCCTGGAGGGAGGGCTGGGGCCTCTCGGTCCTCAGCGTTCGGAGCTGACGGGAGAAAGCGACAGTAAAACAATCGGACATTAGGTAAGAGCCAGAGGCAAGAGTCAGTGACCCAGAAGAGCACTTGGGTGTTCCCAGTGGCTCCAGAGGTACCTAGGGTTAAGGCAGGAAAAGTTAAACAGGTCACTGATACCAAGAAGTCAGTGTTGATCAATAACTTTGAAAAGAGAGGAAAGGACGGAGCGTGGTAATCCCAGCCTGTAATCCCAGCACTTTGGGAGGCCGAGGCGGGTGGATCACCTGAAAGTCGGGAGTTTGAGACCAGTCTGACCAACATGGTGAAACCCCTGTCTCTACTAAAAATACAAAAAAATTAGCTGGACGTGGTGATGGGCGCCTGTAATCCCAGCTGCCAAGGAGGCTAAGGCAGGAGAATCACTTGAACTAGGGAGGCAGAGGTTGTGGTGAGCTGAGATCATACTATCGTACTCCAGCCTGGGCCGCAGGAGTGGAGAGGACAGGTCCAAGTGACAGAAAGGGAAGATTGGAATTCTTTTTTTTTTTTTTTTTTGAGACAGAGTCTTGCTCTGTCGCCCAGGCTGGAGTGCAGTGACGCGATCTCGGCTCACTACAAGCTCCGCCTCCCGGGTTCAATAGATTATTCTGCCTCAGCCTCCAGAGTAGCTGGGACTACAGGTGCCTGCCACCACGCCTGGCTAATTTTTTTTGTATTTTTAGTAGAGATGGAGTTTCACCGTGTTAGCCAGGATGATCTTGATCTCCTGGCCTCATGATCTGCCCTCCTCAGCCTTCCAAAGTGCTGGGATTACAGGTGTGAGCCACTGCACCTGGCCTGGGGAGGACTGGAATTCTTACTGAGTCCTTTGCATCTCAGGGAAATGATCAATTCCAGGCCTAACGAAGACAAGTGCAAGGTGAGTGGGAACAGCTTGTTGTACCCCAAAGCAAGGACATAACTGGTCACATAACAGGTCACGCTAATAAGACTCAGGGGACAACTTGAAGAGTTCCTCCTGCCCCAGATGGGGTCAATTTGAGCATCAGTAATAATAACTGCAATGGATTGAAACTCATCATATGTGTTTGAATCCATGTTCATAAAAATTACAAAATCCCAAAGCAGCACACCCAGTTTGTGGCAGATTAAAGATGGCCCCAAAGTTTTTGACAGTACTTCCTTACAATGGTGGGGCCTTTGTCCCCATCCTCATGAATGTCATCCTCTACTTCTTTGACTGGTAGAATACAGCAAAAATAATACATGTGTGGACCCAGGCCTTAAAAAACTAGTGGCTTCCACTTCCTCTGTTGGAAGCCTGCAGACACCCTGAATCGCCCTGTGGGAAGGTGCCTGTCCCAAGGCCGTCATGCTTCAGTGGCTATGGGTGGGCACTACGTGGCAGTGCAGTGGCATCTGGCCTTCCCACCATGCCCACCAAGGTGCCAGCCAGGTGAATAAAGCCTTCTTGGGTCCCAGACCATCCATCTGCTGGTGAAAAACCATCCAGTGACCTCAGTCGGTGCGATGAGGAGCAGAACAATGCTCAGCAGGGCCTTGCCGCATTCTTGGCCCACAAAACCCTACAAACCATAATGACAGGCGTTGTTTAAGCTGCTGACATTGGGGTGATTTGTTGTACAGTAGCAGATAACTAGAATGCAGTGTGTCACACACCTCGGGAGGTGGTAGGGAGCCAGAAAGCAGTGTGTCGCACACCTCGGGAGGTGGCAGGGAGCCAGAATGCAGTGTGTCGCACACCTCGGGAGGTGGCAGGGAGCCAGAATGCAGTGTGTCGCACACCTCGGGAGGTGGCAGGGAGCCAGAATGCAGTGTGTCGCACACCTCGGGAGGTGGCAGGGAGCCAGAATTCAGTGTGTCGCACACCTCGGGAGGTGGCAGGGAGCCAGAATGCAGTGTGTCGCACACCTCGGGGGGTGGCAGGGAGCCAGAATGCAGTGTGTCGCACACCTCGGGAGGTGGCAGGGAGCCAGAATTCAGTGTGTCGCACACCTCGGGAGGTGGTAGGGAGCCAGAATTCAGTGTGTCGCACACCTCGGGAGGTGGCAGGGAGCCAGAATTCAGTGTGTCGCACACCTCGGGAGGTGGTAGGGAGCCAGAATGCAGTGTGTCACACACCTCGGGAGGTGGCAGGGAGCCAGAATGCAGTGTGTCGCACACCTTGGGAGGTGGCAGGGAGCCAGAATGCAGTGTGTCGCACACCTCGGGAGGTGGTAGGGAGCCAGAATGCAGTGTGTCGCACACCTCGGGAGGTGGTAGGGAGCCAGTCATTATTTTGAAAACTGACGAAGAAAGGGAAAGACTCAAGCATTAAAAAAAGAGAAGGGGAGGCCGGGCGCGGTGGCTCATACCTGTAATCCCAGCATTTTGGGAGGCCGAGGCGGGCAGATCATGAGGTCAGGAGATCAAGACCATCCTGGCTAACATGGTGAAACCCCGTCTCTACTAAAAATACAAAAAAATTAGCCGGGCGAGGTGGCGGGCGCCTGTAGTCCCAGCTACTCTGGAGGCTGAGGCAGGAGAATGGCGTGAACCCGGGAGATGGAGCTTGTGGTGAGCTGAGACTGTGCCACTGCACTCCAGCCTGGGTGACAGAGCTAGACTCCGTCTCAAAAAAAAAAAAAAAAAAAAGGGGCATCACTTACAGAAATAAAAAGGATTATAAAGGAATATCTGTACAAGTATTTGCTGAGAAATTAGATAACTTAGATAAAATGAACAATTCATAGGGGGAGACAAACCACTGAAACTGACTCAAGAAGAAATAGAAATTCTTTTTTTTTTTTTTTTTTTTTTTGAGACGGAGTCTCGCTCTGTCGCCCAGGCTGGAGTGCAGTGGCCGGATCTCAGCTCACTGCAAGCTCCGCCTCCCGGGTTCACGCCATTCTCCTGCCTCAGCCTCCCGAGTAGCTGGGACTACAGGCGCCCACCACCTCGCTCGGCTAGTTTTTTGTATTTTTTTAGTAGAGACGGGGTTTCACCGTGTTAGCCAGGATGGTCTCGATCTCCCGACCTCGTGATCCGCCCGTCTCGGCCTCCCAAAGTGCTGGGATTACAGGCTTGAGCCACCGCGCCCGGCCGAAATAGAAATTCTAATAGACCTATAGCACATAAGCCGGTTGACACCAACAGCACAGGCAACAGAACTCAGTAAAGCTAGAAAAACGATGAAAAACAGGCTAGGCATGGTGGCTCATGTTGTAATTCTAGCACTTTGGATTCGAGACCAGCCTGGGCAACATTGTGGAACCCCATTTCTACAAAATAAAAATGGAAAAAATTCCCATTGTGCACCTGCTTCTGTGTGTACTCAGCAATGAAAGGAAAAAGTAGATAAATTGGACTTCATCAAAATTAAAAACCTTTGTGTTGCTGATATGGGAAAAGGGCAGAGAAGTGCTGGGTAGAGAAGGGTGGGGTCCCTGGCGAGGGTTCCACCCTCGGGCCTGTGCCCATGGACCTACGTGAGGACAAGCATTTCTGTTTTCGTGCCCCAAAAGTTGCCTTTTGGCCCACCACACCCCCCATCCTGTGCCCATAAAAGCCCTGAGACCCTAGTGGGCACACATGCAAGTGGCTGGACGTTGAGAGGAGCAGAGGACCAGAAGAGCACATTGACAGACACCAGCAGACGCTGGCAGGCCATCAGCGGCGGGACGATGTGGAATTCAGTTAGGGGCTGTCGGAGGAGAGTCCGGCTGCTGGGCAGCCCAACTCCGGGGAAAGACCACCTTCCCACTTCATTCCCCTTCTGGCTCCCCATCCATCTCACTGACAGCTACTTCCACCACTCAATAAAACCTCGCACTCATTCTCCAGGCCCACACGTGATCTGACTTTTCTGTACACCAGGGCAAGAAGCCGGGAGACAGAAAGCCCTCTGTCCTTGCGATAAGGCAGAGGGTCTAACTGAGCTGATTAACACAAGCCACCTGCAGAGGGCGAAGCTGAAAGAGCACACTGTAACACACGCCCAGTGGGGCTTCGGGAGCTGTGAGCACTCAACTCTAGTTGCTGCCGTGGGGTCAGAGCCCAAAAGCGTTCCCCATGACCCGCCCGTTTGCACATTCCCACTAGGGGTTTGAGCAGTGGGGCGCCGAAGACGTGAGCCACACCCCTGTGAGGGGGGCAAGGGAACTTCTCCCATTTCGTGGCAAAGGACACCATCAGAAAAAGTAAAAATATTTGCATATCTGATAAAGGTCTTGTATGTAGAATATATAAAGAACCCTTACAACTCAATAAGAAAAGACAACCGAATTGAGACTGGGCAAATGATCAGAATGGAAATTTCTTCAAAGAACATACGAATGGCTAACAGGCACATATAAAGATGCTCAACATCATCAACCATCTTGGAATTACAAGTCAAAACCACAGAGAGACACCACTTCATACCCAGCTGCATGGTTCCAATTAAAAAGTCAGATAATAGCAAGTGTTAGCAAGAATGTGGATAAATTGAAACCCTCTTAACACTGCTGATAGGAATGTATCACTGTGCTACTGTTCTGGAAGAAAACAGCCCAGCAGTTAGTTCTTCAAAAGGTTAAACATAAAGCAACCGTGTTACCCAGCAATATTGCTTCTCAGTATAAACCCAACAAAAATAAAAAAAAATTCACACAAAAAAACTTGTACATGAATGTTCACAGCAGTGTTAGTCATAAAGTCGACCAAGAAAAACAACTTTCAAATCCATCAACTGGTGAATGGAACGAGAGGTGCTATAGCCACATGATGCATACTACAACATGGATGAATCTTCAAAACATGCCAGGTGAATAAGAAGCCAGCCTGAAAAGACCAGTGATTTGATTTCATTTATATGAATCATCCACAGGAGGCAAATTCATAGAGCCCGAAAGTAGCTTACAGGTTGCCTAGGGCAAAGGGGTGAATGGGGAGGGACAGAGGGTGAGGGCTAATGGGACATGGGGTTTTTAGGGGACAATGAAAGTGTTCTAGGTCTGGTGTGGTGGCTCACGCCTGTAATCCCAGCACTTGGGGAGGCTGAGGCGGGTGGATCTCTTGAGGTCAGGAGTTCAAGACCAGCCTGGCCAACATGGTGAAACCCTGTCTCTACTAAAAAACAAAACAAAAAATACAAAAATTAGCCAGGTATTGTGGTTCACTCCTGTCATTCCAGCTACTTGGGATGCTGAGGCATGAGAATTGCTTGAGCCTGAGAAGCAGAGGTTGCAGTGGGCTGAGATCCTGCCACTGCACTCCAGCCTGGGCAACAGGCTCTGGAGACAGGAGACTGTCTAAAAAAAAAAAAGTTCTAAAATTGCGGTGATGGTTATGATGACGGTGAATTACTAAAAACCATTGAATTTACATGTTAAAATGGTGTGAAATGGTTTTATGGTATATGACTTGTATCTCAATAAAGGTTTTTTTGTTTTTTTGGTTTTGTTTTGTTTTGTTTTTGAGACAGAGTCTCACTCTGTCACCACGCCGCAGTGCAGTGGTGCGGTCTCTGCTCCCTGCAGCCCCCACCTCCCGGGTTCAAGCAGTTCTCTTGCCTAAGACTCCTGAGTAGCTGGGACTACAGGCACGCGCCACCACGCCCAGTTAATTTTTGTATTTTTAGTAGAAACGGGGCGTCACCATGTTGGCCAAGATGGTTTCCATCTCTTGACCTCGTGATCCACCTGCCTTGGCCTCCCGAAGTGTTGGGATTATAGGCATGAGCCACCGCGCCTGGCCTCAATAAAGTTTTTATTAAAAAAAAAAAAAAACTCACCAGACAGTGTAGAAAGCGTGCTGGGCTGGAGAGCGGTGTGGTCCAGGGGTGTGAGGAAGCACACGTGGTGTATTTGGGACCTGGTGTGCCGGTGGCAGAGAGCAGTGCGAGCGTGGTGGGGGGAGGGTGGCAGACAGGGACTGTGGGCACAGCAGGGACATCAGGCTGCAACGTCAGGATTTTCTCTGGAGGCCACAGTGAGCCTGTGAACAACTGGAACAGGACAGGGCGAGCAGAACACTCAGCCTTTAGACAGCTTGTCCTGGAACAGGAGTATGCTGAAACCAGGGCTGAACTGGGGCCGGCGGTGCCAGGCATGGGGTAGAGGGAGTGGATTTGAGAGTTCTGTGGAAGACCTAATCAATGGGGTGTGGTGGGTGGGCCCAGAGCCCAGGAGAGATCCCCAGGACACCCTAGGGAGGAGGGAGGTCCTGGACTGAGAATAGCCTCTGCCCCCTACCCTTAGGCTGCTAATTACTGAATCAATGAATCCAACCAACAGGGCCTGAGGGTCACTGTTGCCTGGCCCCATGCCAGGTGCTGGGATGTGGACACAAAGCTGGACCCCATCACAGCCCACAGCCCTGGGGAGGTGCGTTCGGAAACTCAGTCTTGAATGGTGTGGGGGATCACAGTGGAGGGCCCCAGCGAGAAAGGAGCCATCGGGTAGGTGTCCTCAAGAGGGGGCTGTGTGCAGACCTTTTCACAGATTTCTTTTTCTTCTTCCTCTTCCTCTTCTTCCTCTTCTTCCTCTTCTTCCTCTTCCTCCCCTTCTTCCTCCCCTCCTTCTTCTTCTTCTTCTTCTTCTTCTTCTTCTTCTTCTTCTTCTTCTTCTTCTTCTTCTTCTTCTTCTTCTTCTTCTTCTTCTTCTTCTTCTTCTTCTTCTTCTTCTTTTTTTGTGAGACAGAGTCTTGCTCTGTTGCCCAGGCTAGAGTGCAGTGGCACAATCTTGGCTAACTGCAACCTCTGCCTCCTGGGCTCAAGTGAGTCTCCTGCCTCTGCCTCCTGAGTAGCTGGGATTACAGGCGAGTGCCACCGCACCTGGCTACTTTCTGTGTTTTCGGTAGAGATGGGGTTTCGCCATGTTGGCCAGGCTGGCCTCAAACTCCCCACTTCAGGTGATCCTCCTGCCTCGGCCTCCCAAAGTGCTGGGATTGCAGGCATGAGCCGCCGTGCCTGGCCCCCTCCCACAAATTTCTTGTGGATTTTCTTTAAATTGGAAAAGATAATGGAAAAACTCAAGATGAAATTTGAAACCACACCAACAAATAAAAAGCCCCCAAACAACCTCCCCTTTTCAATGACTGCTGTTCCCTTTCCTGCTGCCTTTGGAGCTTTGGCTTGGGGCCCACAGCCTGGGTTTGGGACCCCCTTCTTGACCATGGTCAAGCGACAGAACTGCTTGATGCCTCAGTGTCTTCCTTTGCAAAATGTACCTGCCTCAGAATTAGAGTGAATGTGACACGTGACAACACTGGTGAGCCACAGAGCACCAGGCCTGGCACAGGGTAGGGTGCCATGAACACCTGCCATCTGGACCGTCCTGGCTTACATGTGTGGCTCCTTTTCTATAGCCGGAAGCACAGGACGGGATCCTTCGGGGCTCCTCTTTCCCTTAACTGGGAATCATGTGTGGTTTGTTTTTCCATTTTTCTTTTCTTTTCTTTTTTTTTTTTTTTTGAGGCAGTGTCTCACTATTGCCCAGGCTGGAGTGCAATGGCACGATCTTGGCTCACTCCACCCTCCACCTCCTGGGTTCAAGCCATTCTTCTGCTTCAGCCTCCTGAGTAGTTGAGATTACAGGCATGTGCCACCATGTCCAGGTAATTTTTTGTATTTTTTAGTAGAGACAGGGTTTCATCATGTTGACCAGGCTGGTCTTGAAATCCTGACCTCAGGTGGTCTGCCCACTTCGGCCTCCCAAAGTGCTGGGATTACAGGCGTGAGCCACCGCGCCTGACCTGTTTTTCCATTTTGCTATTAGTCTTTATATTATTCTTTTGTGCTGACATGTCGACATTTTTTTAGCTAGTCTTGTGCCGTAAGCCGAGGTGGTCTCCGATCTTGCCCGGCTGTTGTGAGCATCCCTGCGCACTGTCCTTGTTTAGTCAGGACTGTAGGATTGAAAATGACAGAGACGACCTGAGCTTGCCAAGGGGAAACTGCAGAGTGACTGGTTTCTATGCCTCCTGGCAGGAAGGCCCGTGCTCAGTAGCCCTGTGTGCCCATGTGTGCCAATTTCATTGTGTCCTGGCCAGAACTTTCTTATTCTTTGCTAATTTGGTGGATATAAAACGGACTTCAATGGTGCTTTAACTTTAATAATAGCAAGGGGTGAACACGTGTGTAGGTTGCCTGGTCCAGGCTCCTTCCCCGTTGGTAATCCACAGTGTTTATTCCCCAGTTCGCTGCCCACCGGGGCTGCTTCCTGACTCTGTTGGGGAACGGAGGAGGAGGCCCCAGCCTGCACACAGATTCCCCATTTCTCAAGAATAGACAGAGCGCTCTCCCGCTGTGCAGCCAAGGCCAAGGTGTTCCGTGCGGCACCACAGGGCAGGCTCTGTTTCTGCAGGTTACCTGAGAGGGACCGGGAAGTGATTAGTGAAAAATCCATCACAACTTCTAGAACCAGCTCCAAGGACACACTCAGCGGCTGGGGCACCAGCAGGACGCGGCAAAACTCAGCAATGCTTCAGGAGAATGATTACATTTCAGCCCCGTAGTCCTCACTGGGGAAGGGCTTTGGAGGACAGCTTACAAAAAGCCTGAGGACTGTTGGAAAGGGATTTTCGTAGCGGGAGGAGAAGGGAAAAGGAATTTGGGCTTTGCCTGAAACCCAGTGGACTGCGTTTCTCCCGTCCGTGCAGTGTCCAAGTAGTGGGTGCACCCCGGGGGCTTGTTTACTTTGTTTGAACAAACCACAAGCAAACATGGCAAGTGGTCCTGGGGGCGGTGAGAGTGCGAGGTAGTGTGTTTTACGCTGGTTTGTGTATTGTATTATACAAGGTCCTATATGTCTTAGAGGTTGGTCTGTGCCAATAAAAAGCCTTTGAATTTTGGGAATTTCTATTTGATTCATTTTCCCCAAATCTTTGCAAAAGGAGGATGATTTTTGCAAAAGGGAGATGAACAGAAATGTTATTCCATTAGTCATTTTTCTCCTTAGAGTATTGGGTTTTGTCTCTGAGAATGAGCGGCACACGCTCTGGGACTCAGGTATGTTTGGGTGTCAAGGACCCCTTTGCAAGAGGCACCAAGGAGATCTGGTGGGAAAAATGAATCCTCACTCTAACATGAAGCTTCCTCTGCTCTGGTGTCTCTTACAAGTTTGATATAATTTGCTTTCTGTTTTCCAGAAATCCTCAAATATGTGGCCCACCAAGAGCGTGGTTCTCATATCCCCATGCAGCGGGGGAACTTATTCCCTAGAAAGTGACACATTCTCTGGCCATTTCTTAGCTATTTGAGGAGTGAAGGCTATGATATAAATATGGTCCCTCATCATGAATTGGACATCTCTGAATCATTTAACTTTTTTTTTTTTGAGACAGAGTCTTGCTCTGTCACCCAGGCTGGAGTGCAGTGGCGAGATCTCGGCTCACTGCAAGCTCCGCCTCCTGGGTTCCCGCCATTCTCCTGCCTCAGCCTCCCAAGCAGCTGGGACTACAGGTGCCGCCACCACACCCGGCTAATTTTTTTGTATTTTTAGTAGAGATGGAGTTTTACCTTGTTAGCCAGGATGGTCTCGATCTTCTGACCTCATGATCTGCCCGCCTTGGCCTCCCAAAGTGCTAGGATTTCAGGCATGAGCCACCATGCCCGGTCTGAATCATTTAGTTTTAAAAATTTGATCCATCAGGATTTTGAGTGAAAGGAGTATAGCTGTGACCTGGCATTAATAGTAATAATAATGTGGCTCACGCCTGTCATCCCAGCACTTTGGGAGGCCAAGGCGGATGGATCACCTGAGGTCGGGAGATCGAGACCAGCCTGGCCAACATGGTGAAACTCCATCTCCGTTAAAAATACAACAATTAGTCAGGCGTGGTGGCATGCGCCTGTAATCCCAGCTACTTGGGAGGGTGAGGCAGGAGAATCGCTTGAACCCAGGAGGTGGAGGCTGCAGTGAGCCGAGATTGTGCCATTGCACTCCAGCCTGGGCGACAAGAGTGAAACTCCATCTCAAATAGTAATAATAATAATAATAATAATAATAATTAACCAATCAACTCAGTAGTCTTCTCAATACCCTTTATTGAAAGATTTATGTTTGCCCGCTGATGTGACATTCCTCCCCTGTTGTTTACTAAATCCCTGTTCATACCTAGGCTGTTTTGGAACTCCCTCGCCTGTCCCGGCCCCTCCCTCTCGCCACTCTTTGGAAGGGAGTGCTGGTCCTGCTCTGTTACTTTTCTTTTTCAGAAATTTCCTGGATATAACTTTGTTTTCATTCTGATACGTTGAGTTCTAAGTCTCTTACCCTTCCAAAAAAAGGAAAAAACAAGAGAAAAAAATAGAAAATACTATCTTAAACCAAACAAAAAAACCAACCAACCAACCAACCAACCAAGTAACAACCCAAAGCACAAAACCTCAAACCCAACCAAATCTTACTAGGATTTTGATCAGGATTGAATTAAGCTTGTAGCCAATATGGGGAAGAACTGAGATCCTTATTAGTGTGCTAGGATTGCTGTAACAGATGACCGCAAACTGCGCATCTTAAGACGGTAAGAATGTACTCTCTCACGGTTTTGGAGGCTGAAGTCCAACATGAAGGTATTGGAAGGCCTTGCTCTTTCTGAAGGTCCTAGGGGCGAATCTAGTCCATGCCTTTCTCTTGGCTTCTGGTTTTGCTGGCAATCCTTGGTGTTTCCTGACCCGAAGCCACATCGCTCCAATCTGTGTCTCCGCCTTCACACAGCATCCTCCCTGGTGTCTCTCTATTTCTTGTCCTTGTCTTGTTGTGTCACCAGTTGTGTCAGATTAAGGACACATCCTACTGTACTATGATCGCATCTTAAATTACATGTGCAATGACCCTGTTTCCTGATAAAGTCACATTCTGAAGTTACAGGAAAGACTTAAATTTTGGGAGAACACTACTAAAGCTGGTATAATATCTTTAAAATTCATTTGACATTGTATTAAAAAACAAGATATGTTATTTAACCAAGTCTTTCATATCATTTAGTAGAATTTTATTATTATATTATATTATATTTATTTATTTTGAGACAGAGTCTCGCTCTGTTGCCAGGCTGGAGTCCAGTGGTGCGACCTCTGCTCGCTGCAACCTCCGACTCCCTGGTTCAAGTAATTCTCCTGCCTCAGTCTCCCGGTTAGATAATCTTATTACTTTTAATACCTTCACAGTCCATTCTCGTGAGTTTTCCAGGTTTATAAATGTATCATCTACATTATAGTAGAGACAGCTCTTTTGAATATTTAAACTTCTTATTTTGTCCTCGTTGTGTGGTCCTGTACCTCGAGAACAATGGGATATCATGGCCGCCACCCTTCTTTGTCCTGACTTCATGGCTTCTGGCTTTGGGAGTTGGTGGAGGCTGGGTCAGGAGAATGTGTAGGGAGCTGTTGCATGTTAAGCTGCTTTGCGACCGAGGCCAGATTCTGGCTAACGGGGCTCCTTTGACCACGCTGAGCCTTTTGCATTACTTCACATCTGGGTGGTGACTGAGGTGGGAAGAAGACAGCTCAGGTTTTCCGGGGGAGACAGGTTACTCCTCGGGTCAACCCTGGTCAGTGCTGGGACTGCTAGGTCTCTTGGGAGTGGCTCCCACAGCCCTGGCGGGCACCCCAGCATGGACAGCTGCTCAAGTTGAGACAGCCAGTGGGAGGGGATCCCTGGAGAACCAGCCTGGCCACTGAGGTGGAGCCTTGGGAAGTTTGTGCCCTTTGCAGGGGGAGGAGCCTGGCGCCGCCTCTTCCTGTGTGGAAGCTGGGATTCGAATGGGGCAGGCAGGTAGCACTCTAGCAGGGGACTCTGGCCTTGTGGAGAATCCCTGTTACCCACCTCCTTTTTTTCCCTTTTCACCCAATAAAACCCTGCTTTACTCACCCTTTAAACCGTCTGTGAGCCTAAATTTTCATGGCCGTGGGATGGACAAGATCCCCGTCTTTAGCTAAACCAAAGAAAAGTCCTGCAACAAAGCCAGCCGTGTATCCGCACTGAGGTATCAGGCCTCACTTGCCTTGTATCCGAGTCCCCATGGCTCAGGTGGACCCAGTTCTCTGGGGCTGGGAGTCACTGTATTCCATCCCCTGGGAGGGCGACTCTGCTGGGGGCACCCGATTCAAGCTGGACCCAGGCAACCTAACATTGGAAGTCTTCTTGAGAGGAGCTCTGCCGCAGGGATTTGAGAGGGTACTGGGCTGGCCTGAAGCTGTGGAGCTGCACGGGAGGAGTAGCCTGCCTCAGGCTCAAGGCAGCAGGAAAGAGCCCAAACCATGACCACAGCATCTGCTTGAATGGATCCACCCATGCCTGCAGCTAATTCCTCTTTACTGCCTGAGCCAATAAAGGCTTGTTACATCATCTTGCATTAGGACACGTTAAACTAGAACATTCTTGAAAAATACCCATCCTGCTGGGAGCAGTGGCTCCTGCCCATAATCCCAGTACCTTGGGAGGACGAAGTGGGAGGATAGCTTGAGCCCAGGAGGTCAAGGCTGCCGTGAGCTATGATTGCACCACTGCACTCCAGCCTGGGCAATGGAGTGAGATCCTGTCCCAAACAAAAAGAAAAAAGAAAAAATACCCATCCTACTAATCTCTCTCCTAAGAGTCAAGCTTGGAAAGTTAGTTAGACCCAGAGCTGTACTCACCTAATGTTCCTAAACAGAGTGGTCATGGGGCGTTTCATGTTTATTCATTCAGCTCGTCTGTACTTACTATGTACCAGTATTATTCAAAGCACTTGGGATACATCACTGATCAAAACAGATCAGAATGATCCCTGCCCTCATGGGGCTCACATTTTAGTAGGAGAGAACAGTTAATAAACTGTAAGCACGATTAGTCAATACATTACTTCATGTGCTAGGAAATGATTGGTGCTATGCAAGAAAGATGAAGAGTGGGGTGAGGGAGAAGGAGGCAGAATTCAGTATGAAACAGGGTGGTCAGGTTGGGCATCACTGAGAAGGGAACTTCTAGACAAATCTTCAAGCTGAGTGAAGGAACTGACCGAGTGGGGAAGAGTTCCTGGCCCAGGGGAACTGTGGCCCAGCACCCAAGACGGGACCAGAAGAGAGATGGGTGTGGCCTGCTGGAAGTGAGCCAGGGAGAGTGACAGGGGGTGGGGCCAGAAAGATAAAAGGGGGCTGGTCCTGAGGGTCTCAGGCTGCTGAAAGGACTTCTGCTTTTACATGAGAAAATGAGGAGCCATGGTGGGGGCCATGAGCAGAGGAGGGAAGGAGCAGAAGCAGGTTGGAGGTGGTCAAAGTCTTCCAGGCGAGAGGTGATGGTGGGCCAGACCCGGAGGCTGCCGTGGAGAGGGTGGGACAGGGCAAGTATGGGAGTGTACTTTCTAGGTAGAGTCCAGAGAATCTGCTGATGGATTGGATGGGGGGCCGGGGGGTGGGGCAGGGGTGTAAAGGAAGAAGAGGAGCTAAGGCAACTGGAAGAAAGATGTTGCCATCAGCTGAGAAGCAGAAGGTGATGCCTGGAGCAGGTGGGGCTGGGGCAGAGCAGAAATGCAGCTTTGGGTATATTTCATTGGAGTCAATGATGAGACATCCAGGAGAGACGCCAGCAGGCAGCTGGACATTTGACCATGGGCTTTGGGAGTGAGGGCTGGGCTGAAGGCATGCACCTGGGGGTGGGAGGTCTATAGATGGCATCTAAAGCAGTGGGCTGGGAGATCAGTGGAGAAGCGAGCCCAGTTAGAAGAGAGGAGAGGACTGCACGGTGGCAGTCAGAAGGTGGAGGGAAGAGCAGAACCAAGCCAAGATGGAGGGGAAACAACCAAGGGGGAGGGCGAATGCCAGGGTGGATGTCCTGGGAGCCAAGTTAAGACCATGGATCCATGAGGAAGGTGCCCTGGGCTGGGCCAAAGCCACTGACTGCTGGAGGACGATGACCCAGAGGCCATGAGCCTGCATGAGAACAGCCTTGGTGGAGAGGTGGGGAGAAGCCCGGACGGAGTCACTGAAGGGAGGGTGGGGGATGCTGCTGCAAAGGGTGGGAGCTGCATGGAAGCTGGGGGTGGGATCTGGAGTCATCTCAGTTGTGGCTAACAGGGGTGACAGAAGAGCCTATCGGTCAGCTTATGGGATGATACAACAGAGAGAAACATGCAGAGAATTGCTGGGCAGCGCCTTGGAGGTGGTGAGTGGATGGGGATCCAGGCCCAAGAGGAAAAACAGAGTGATGTGTCCCTGCCTAGTACACTTGTGCTAACAAGTGAGGGCAGTGCAGGGAGTGATGGTGATGGGTGGGAGTGGTGTGGGGATGAGGGTGACGGGTGGGAGGGTGATGTGTGGGGAGGATGATGATGGGTGTGAGGGTGGGAGGGTGATGTGTGGGGAGGATGGTGATGAGTTGGAGGGTGGGAGGGTGGCATGGGGAGGATGGTGAACAGTGTGAAGATGGTGTGTGGGGATGATGGTGTTGGGTGGGGGAGTGGGAGGGTGGTGTGTGGGGATGATGGTGATGGTGGGAGACTGGGAGGATGGTGTGTGGGGAGGATGGTGATGGGTGTGAGGGTGATGTGTGGGGAGGATGGTGATGGGTTGGAGGGTGGGAGGGTGGCATGGGGAGGATGGTGAACAGTGTGAAGATGATGTGTGGGGATGATGGTGTTGGGTGGGGGAGTGGGAGGGTGGTGTGTGGGGATGATGGTGATGGTGGGAGAGTGGGAGGGTGGTGTATGGGGATGATGGTGTTGGGTGGGGGAGTGGGAGGGTGGTGTGTGGGGATGATGGTGATGGTGGGAGAGTGGGAGGGTGGTGTGTGGGGATGATAGTGATGGGTGGGAGAGTGTGAAGATGGTGTGTGGGGATGATGGTGATGGTGGGAGAGTGGGAGGGTGGTGTGTGGGGATGCTGGTGATGGTGGGAGAGTGGGAGGGTGGTGTATGGGGAAGATGGTGAGGGTGGGAGAGTGGGAGGATGGCGTGTGGGGATGATAGTGATGGGTGGGAGAGTGTGAAGATGGTGTGTGGGGATGATGGTGATGGTGGGAGAGTGGGAGGGTGGTGTGTGGGGATGATGGTGATGGGTGAGAGAATGTGAAGATGGTGTGTGGAGATGATGGTGATTGGTGGGAGGGTAGTCTCTGGGGGTGCACGTGCTGAGAAGGGGCCTTTTGTGGGTGAGAGCTGTGGAAAGCTTCTCCTACTGTTGCAGTGAGTGTTGTGGGTGAGAGTTATGGAAAGCCTCCCCTATCGTTGCAGTGAACCAGATCTGAGGTTGTGTGTGTGGTTGTTAGGTCCCGGAAGCCGAGCACAGCAGAGGGTGTTCAGTCGCCAGGTGGGACCGCAGAGTGGGAGGGACCTGAGGCAGGTCAGGTAATTGTGTGTGTTCCCTGTGCCGGCCTAAGGCTCTAGCGTATGGGTCCATGACCCCGGGCCTGGCCTCAGTGTTTTCTACTCGCCTGGGGAGCAGACCCTGGAAGGCAGAGGTGGGGGTACCCAGGCCTTCGTCACCTAATGAGAGTGGAAAGCGTGTCTGAGAGGCGCAGTGTGGAATTCAGCAGGGGTGGGCATGATGGTGGACTGCAAGTCCCGGTTGAGGGTGTCAGTGTCTGGCCTGTGATGGCACAACCTGGACAGATGGGAGCTGGTGGAGCAGAGAGCAATGACTGCAGAGATCAGCGATGACAGTGCTGAGAAGGCCGTGTGCAACCTGAGCCAGGGCAGGTCACTGGAGAGCGGGAAGGAGCTCCAGGAAGATGCTGGAATGTGAGAATTGGACAGGGTCAGGGGGCAAAGGGACTGGTCAGTGGAAGGCAGCACAGACCAGGGGCCAAGGCAGCAGCCTTGAGGGAGCTGCAGCTGCCAGGGAGGAGAGAGGGGGCTGAAGGCAGCCATGGGTGGGAAGGGTGGGCAGGCCATGGGTGCATTGGGAAGGGACAGGGAAAGAGGTCTGAGGTCCACAGAGGCATGAGGCAGGGAAGGGCAGAGATGGGAGAGGCAAGGGGCTTACTGTGGATGTGTAGGAGCAGGGGCTGGCAGGACCCTGAGGGGCAGGAAGCCTGGGAGAGAGCTCAGAAGGTGGGAGCCCAGTCCTAGGTCTGGACTGTGGGTCATAGGGTGTGGCATAACGGGGATGGAACAGGTGCATCTGGCTGGTAACCCAACCTGGGTGAGCCCAGAGTGCTGAGCTGTGGAATCTCTGAGGTGCAGGACAAGCCCTGCCTCCTGTGGGGTGCTCCCTAAAACTGGGCCCCGGTGCTCCTGTTCCGGGTCCCTTGGCTGCAGTCTACATCTGGCCCGTGTCCCATTTGCTGGGGCATCTCCCTCCCCTGGAGCCTGGCCAGGATTGTGGGCCTGGCCTTGAGCCTGTTTTGCTGCCCAGTGACTTCCTGCCTGCCCACAGGTGCCCGGGCAGCTCTGTTCCAAGATGCAGGTCAAGCCAGCCTCCACCCATGTGCAGGGCCCCTGGGGCCTCAGTTTCTCTCCTGGGCATCCCAGGTAGGCAGATCCAGAAGGCCTGGGCTAGGCCACTGCAGGGCAGTGCTGGGGGCAGGGATCTCTCCTGGCCTCCTGTCCCAGCTCCCTCTCCTCTCGAAACCCAGTGAAGTCCATGCTCCTGCTTGTGTCTGTTGTTCACATTTCTCCCATGGATGTATTTGCCCTCATTTGCATAAGAAATGCCACACGCCCATTCTAATGAGCTCGCCCATCTGGCAGTGCAGGCCTCCTCTCTGGGCTCGGCTCCACTGAGAGCCTTGCAGGCCGGGAGCTGTTATAATTGGGTTGGTCCCTTCCAGGATCAGGAAGGACTGTCCCGAGCAGGCTCATGGCTCACCACCTGGCCCTGGGCTCCATGGCAGGCTGGAGCGGGCTCCCTGAGCTGTGGGTGTCGTGCCTGTGTGTCCATCAGCATGGGGCATCTGGGCCTGCCCTGCTGCTCCCAGACTGTCCTTGACAGGGCCAGGGCTTGGCCACCACCAAGGCAAGCATTTCATTTCATTGTACATTTTAAAATCAAATTAGGACCCCATGGTGCCTCATGGCACCCCATGGAACTTGTCCCAGGCTGCAAGGATTTGAATCCTGGAATACGGTGACACAGAAGGTATCCTCTGGAACCTCAGCTGTGGGTAGCGCCTGGCTGAGCTGTGTCACAGAGTGTATCTTAGCTTCTCAGTGTCACTGTGATGACCTCACATTTACCATTCTCCCATTGCTGCTTCTATCCACAGCATTTACCGCCCCCTCCTCTGGGCCAAGCAGGCTCAGTGCTGGCCTCGGGAGACAGGAGCGAAGGGCCCCAGCCTTGTGACATTGGAACCTCAGGACACAGGTGCTACTGAGAGGTGACAACGTGCTAGCAGGCCTTGCTCGCTCTCGGGGCCTCCTTGGCTTGGGAATCCACCTTGGCCATGCTTGAGGAGCCCTTCAGCCTGCCCGCTGCACTATGGGAGCCCCTCTCTGGGCTGGCCGAGGCCAGAGCCAGGCTCCCTCTGCTTGCGGGGAGGTGTGGATGGAGACGTGTGTGTGGTTACCCAGGCTGCATGCAGTGCTCGAAGGCCAGGGCAAGTTCCGGGTGGGCGCAGGCTCAAGCAGCACCGCTGCCCCGGGGCAGTGAGAGGCTTAGCACCTGGGCCAGCAGCTGCAGAGGGTGTGCCGGGCTCCCCAGCACTGCCGGTCTGCCTGCACTGCGCTGCAATTCTTGCCAGGCCTCAGCCGTCCTCCCGTGGGGGGCAGGGCTCGTGACCTGCAGCCCGCCATGCCTGAGCCCCCCAACCCCTGCGGGCTCCCGCGGGGCCTGAGCCTCCCTGATGGGCGCCGCCCCCTGCTCTGCAGCCCCCAGTCCCATCAACCGCCCAAGGGCTGAGGAGTGTAGGTGCATGCTGCGGGACTGAGGGGCAGCTCCGCCCACTGCCCCAGCAGGGGATCCACTAGCCGAAGCCATCTGGGCTCTTGAGTTGGGTGGAGACTTGGAGAACTTTTATGTCTAGCTGGAGGATTGTAAATGCACCAATCAGCACTCTGTGTCTAGCTCCAGGTTTGTGGATGCGCCAGTTAGCACTCTGTATGGTGCTAATCTGGTGGGGACTTGGAGAACTTTTCTATCTAGCTGGAGGATTGTAAATGCACCAATCAGCACTCTATGTCTAGCTCAGGGATTGTAAATGCACCAATCAGCACTCTGTCTAAACGGATCAATCAGCTCTCTGTAAAACGGACCAATCAGCTCTCTGTAAAACGGACCAATCAGCTCTCTGTAAAATGGACTGGTCAGCAGGATGTAGGTGGGTCAGATAAGGGAATAAAACCAGGCTGCGGGAGCCAGCAGTGCCAACCTGCTCTGGTCCACTTTTCACACTGTGGAGGCTTTGTTCTTTGGCTCTTTGCAATAAATCTTGCTGATGCTCGCTCTTTGTGTCTGCCTTGCCTTTATGAGCTGTAACACTCACCACTAAGGTCTGCAGCTTCACTCCTGAGGCCAGCGAGACCACGAACCCCCCAGAAGGAAGGACCCACTCCAGACGCACTGCCTTTAAGAGCTGTAACACCGCGAAGGTCTGCAGCTTAACTCCTGAAGTCAGTGAGATCACGAACCCACCAGAAGGAAGAAACTCTGGACACGTCTGAACATCAGAAGGAACAAACTCCGGATACACCATCTTTAAGAACTGTATAAACACTCACTGTGAGGGTCCGCAGCTTCATTCTTGAAGTCAGCGAGACCAAGAACCCACCAATTCTGGACACATTACCATGCAGTGACATGATTGCAAGAAGAGGGGATGGAAGTGTCCAGGGAGTCTGGCCCTAGAGGGTCCTGTGCAGTCCGGCATCAGGCTGCGTCCTCTACGTGTCCATGCCTGTGTGGGAAGCCCCAGGTCACCTCTGACTATAGGCAGTTTCCAGGAAGTGGTGATGGAGCCCCCCAGGCATCCCAGGAGGGTGGGAGGAAACTGGGGGGGGTTGGCAAGCCTAATGGTGGCTTGAAAAAGTGGCAGCTGGCAGCTCCTGGGACGCATTTTCCCCCCTTTTTGTTTTGCTACAAGAAAGTGAAGGAGAAACAAAGTCAGAGGGACAGTCTGTTAAATTTTCGGCTTACAGCTGCACAGCTGTGTCGCTGGAGAGGCTGAAGCTGGCATGGATGTGCCTGTGCCTTGAAGCCACGGGGATGGACCGTGTCTGGAACCCAGGGCCTGGAGTCTGGGAGGGAGGAGGAGGAGGATGCTGATACCAGAAAGACAGCGAGGGGCGGAGGAGGGGTGGCTGATGAGTGCTGAAGAGTTCATTTGCATCAGTTCTTCAGATTGGATTCTCTATTTGCATTTTAAAAAGAGGAGGTAGACTATGGCAGAGCACATACAGGACACCGATATGGAAGGCATCAGTCCTCGTGTGGCTCCTGGATTAACCCCGCTTTCTGGTTTCTGTGTTCTATGGCGCTTTGGCAACGCAGGAGGCTTTGGTGGTGGGGAAGGGACTGCCTCTCCCAGGGCTGGCTAGTTCTAGAGACAGCACAGACCTCCCTATGCAGACCAGCAGTTGGAAGCGCCTGCCCGCACCACACCCTTTAACTCTCACACACCCAGTGAATATTCTGCCTGCCCCATCTCACTCGGAGCATGGTCCTGGATAACTAGGGACCACCCCGTAGCCCCGGGCCTGCCAACATTAGGCAAACGGCCCACCCGAAGCTTGCTCAAACTCGCCTCCACTCTCATCCATTCCTTCCCACGGAGACCCCAGTGAAGGCCCGGCCAGGGCTCTCCCCTTGCTCCTTCTGCCTCAGGACTGACCTGGTGCTTCCCCATACTGGGAGCTGAAAGTCGTCAACTCTTCATTCAAAGGCAGCGTCTCCCAGGCTGTCATCTGACCAGAGCTGAGGAAAACAAAACCCCAGGTGCAGTTCAGGACAGCCCCTCCTCTGCCTTCCTGGTCTGTTCACTCCTCTGCCTTAGGAGGTAGCCACTGTTCTCATTTCCACATAGCAGTTTTGCCTACTCTTGTCCTTTATGTAAAAGGAATCATTCAGTGTGTTCCCTTTTGTGTCTGGCCTCTTTTACCCAGCGTGCGAGTCACCACGTTGTTGAGATTGTCATCTGCTGTGTGTGTGTAGTGCTGCTTCATATGCGAAGGCCACAGTTCACTGACTCATTTACTGGTAAGTGTTTGGGGTTTTGACTATTATGAATAAAGTTATTATGAACATTCTTGAGTGTGTTCTTTATTGGAGAGAAGTGAAACCGGCCCAATGGTCCCATAGAACTGATGTTTACTGTTTCTTTGAATAAACATAGAAATGACCCTTGCAGTCTTACAAGTTGAGAAAGTTCCATTTGTCTTATCTGAGTTCCTTTCCCAAAAAACCACCCACCAGGCCTCCTAGATAGAATCAGAAAAACTCACAAGACCACCGTGCCCTCCCCATCTCCCAGATAGAATCAAGGAAACAGGAGACCACTGCACCCTCCCCGTCAAAACTGCCTAACCTACCACCTGCTTCCTGGTGACCGACTCCTCTTCCTCACCCCTCCCTGATTCCTGTTTTCACACATGGTTACATTTCTTCTCTGCTAGATAAACCCCTATTTTAGTGGGTCAGGGGATGGGCTGAGACTGATCTCCCATGTCCTGGGCTGCAGCAGGGGATTAAAGCTTCTTCTCTGGCAATGCTGCTTGTCTCAGTGACTGGCTTTTTGTGTGACGAGCAGCAGCACCTAGACAGACCCCTGGTGTTTCTGTAACATACACACTCATTTCTCTTGGGTATAGAACAAGAGAGGAAAATGTGGGTCAAAGGACCAGCATATGTTAGGGAAGAGGAGGGATTTCCAGACATTTCTGTGCAGTGCTGATACCCATTTATATGCCCACCAACCGCGCACGAGGGTCCTAATTGCCCCACATCTACACCCACACGGGGTACAGCCAGTCGTTAATTTCAGCCATTCTGCTGGAGTGCTGCGGTATCTCCGTGTGGTTTTCATTTGAATTTCCCCGATGAATAGAGAGGTTGAGCCCCTTTTCATACATGTATCTGCCACTTGCCATCTTCTTTTGGGAAGGCTCCCGTAAGGCTTTTAGTTATTTTTGAAAATTGGGTTATCAGTCGATTTCATATTGTGAGTCTGTCACTACTGTTTGTGCATGAAGAATTGAGTAGGTAACGTGCTTGTGGGCCGGCCGAGGTGAGCTGTCCTTGGGTGGCTGTGCGTGCGGGAAAGACCCCCGGGGGGAGCCCAAGCACCACATCCCCCCAGAGGGGCCTATCCCGATCTCACACTCAGCTCACTTCTCCCTCCCTGTGCTGATTTCTCATAGCATTTTACATTTCGTTGTCATTAGACTCTTTCGAAATAAATTGCAAGGGTCTGATGAGTCATGACTGTGTGTGCCTCGTGTTCCTGTGTTTTGAGCCCGGCGGCAGCAGTTCTCCCTCCATCCAGGAGGCACAGTTAGGGAGCACTCAAGGGGCCCAGCGCGGTCCTAGGTGCCGGGCGACCTTCCCCAGGGAGTGGCATTCCAGTGGGAGTGGTGCTGGCGGGGACAGAAGATAGAAAATAAGCCGGAACAGAAATCAAGTAATTTCGGGAAATAATACACAGAAGGAAATAAAGCAGGGTGAGGGTGTACTCTGTGTGTGTGTGTGTGTGTTTGTGTAGTTATCATGGGACAGGGAGTTAGGGAAGGGCTCTCTGAGAAGGTGGTTTTCAGTAGATGCCTGAATGCAGTGGAGGAGGAAGCCCTTCTGGGGGAATAACCATCTAGACACAAGGAGACAGCATATGCCAAGGCCCTGAGGCAGAAGCCTGCTTGCTGTGAGTGTAGCAAGAAATTCAGAGGGAAGAGAGGTGGAAGTGAGGGGAGAGCTGTAGGAAGTGAGGGGAGAGCTGCGGCCTGGCCAGTTACATATGCACCTTAAGTCTCAGTTTCCTCATCTATAAAATCGTGGGTCATAATGGTTCCTACCATGTGAGGTTTCCTCATCTATAAAATAGCAGGTCATAACGGTTCCTATTGCGTGAGGTTGCCAAGTGAATTACGTGAGCCGTGGTGTGTAGATCCCTGGCACCTGCAAGTTCTCAGGAGAGAGAAGCTGTGATTATCAGACCCTTCTTTCTCTCTGCTCCCAGAGCACCTTGTAGCCCCACATCAGCTCATGTTGCAATGATTTATGTGTCTGGCTCTCCCTCGAGACCAGAGGCTGCACACTGGCACCCATAGCCTGAACCCAGCCTGGGGATCTTCTGTTTAGCCTCACAGTTTATTTTGTGAAGATAATTAGTTGCCAACTTTCAACATTTTGGAAATTTTATGTAAAAATCTGGGTTTTGGCTTTTTTGGAAATTACAAGATCTGGCTGCTCTGGGTCCGAATGTCCACATGGCCATGGCTGGTTGGAGGGAGCAGCGGCTGCCCACAAATTCACACCTGTGTCCTCCACTCTGCCCGGGCCCCACCCAGACACTCTTCCCATCTCTCTGCCTCTTGGTCCCTGAAGTCACCTGTGGTTTTGAACACTGCTAAAGACCCTGAAGTCCTTGAAGACAAACAAATATTTTGTTCTCTTGTTGTTTGTATCCCTGGAACATCCTTCCCTGGAGTTCACAGGGCCTGGGGCAAGGGTGCAAACAGAAACCCGAGTGTCCAGTGTGAAAATCAGTAGTTGTTCCCTTGTGGTCTGCAGGACCCTAGGGCTCCGATGAGTTATTCAGAGGTCTGTGAAGTAAAACTATTTTCATGTGACTATTAAGACATTATTTGCCCTTTTCATCATGTTGACATTTGGTGTAAAGGTACAAAATGACAGTGGGTAAAACTATGTCAGATCAAGGCAGTGGATCCCAAATGTGCCAGCGCTGTGTTCCTTACTGCTCCACACTCCCAGAGCCACAAAATGACTTTACTTAAGAATGTCCTGGGTTTTTTTTTTTGTTTTAGTTTGTTTTTAAGATGGGGTCTCACTCTGTTTTCCATGCTGGAGTGTAGTGGTGGGATCCTGTCTCGTGGCAGCCTCCACCTTCTGTGCCCCAGGGATCTTCCCGCCTCCGCCTCCTAAGTAGCTGAGACCACAGGCACGTGCCACTATGCCTGTTTATTATTTTTTTTGGAGAGAGGGGGTCTCACTATGCTGCTCAGGCTGGTCTGGAACTCCTGGGCTCAAGTGATCCTACTTTAACATCCCAAAGTTCTGCCATTACAGGTGTGAGCCACTGTGCCCAGCTAGAATGTCCCTGATGGAAAAGTAAAATGTATTAATTTTTTAAAATCTTGACCTCTGGGTACATGTCTTTTTAGTGTTCTGTGTCATGAAGTGGGAAGTAGACAGAAACATTTCTGCTACATTCTGAAGTATGGTTGTCTCAAAGAAAAGCACGTGTGCAATTGTTTGAGTTCAAGCTGAACTAGCCACTTTTCTCATGGAATACAATTTCTACCTGGAGGATTGGTTGATGGTCATACGATGGTTATTCAGGCTTGGATATTTGGAAGACATTCTATTGAAGACGAGCAAAGTAAACGTATCTCTTCAAGGAAAATAACTGACAGCACGGAACAGTTATTTTTAAACAACTCCTAAAGATAAAATTTGAGCTCATTCCTCAAGATGAAATTTGGGCTTTCAAGCAAAAATTAGAATTTTGGCAAACCTGTGTCAGCCACTGTAAGCTTGCTGGTTTATTGGTACTTAAAGACTTTTCTGATGAGATTAATGATGATGTTAATAAATGTGGTTTTTGATATTGTGCAAAGACATGTGTCAACATTTGGAGGATCTACATAACTCAGCGAACCAAAATTTTCCAAATGACCGATGCATGATATTTCCGCCAGGAAAAGACAATCATCCTCTGTGGATCTCACACTCCTACAGGTCTTGCTGGGTGTGCCAAGAATGCAAAGCTTGCGCACTCTTTTTATCCAAACTATTTCTTTTCTTTTTCTTTTTTTTTTCTTTTTTTTGTTTTTTGAGACAGAGTCTCACTCTGTCCCCCATGCTGGAATGCAATGGCACGATCTCGGCTCACTGCACCTTCTGCCTCCTGGGTTCATGCCATTCTTCTGCTTCAACCTCCAGGAGCTGGGACTACAGGCGCCTGCCACCACGCTCAGCTAATTTCTATCTGTCTGTCTGTCTATCTATCTATCTATCTATCTATCTATCTATCTATCTATCTATCTATCTATCTGTCTATCTATCTGGATATCTATCTGAGATAAAGTCTCACTTTGTCTCCGAGGCTGGAGTGCAGTGGCACCATCTCAGCTCACTGCAACCTTCGCCTCCCTCGTTCAAGTGATTCTTCTGTCTCAGCCTCTCAAGTAGTTGGGATTACAGGTGCACACCAGCACGTCTGGCTAATTTTTGTATTTTTAGTAGAGATGGGATTTCACCACGTTGGCCAGGCCGGTCTTGAACTGCTGGCCTCAAGTGATCCACCCGCCTTGGTCTCCCAAGGGAGATGTCCCTTGGGATTAAAGGCGTGAGCCACCATGCCTGGTCCATCCAAAGTTCTAAGATTTATGCTTGTAGTGAGTAGCCTTGAGGAATGAGATATTGTCTCCTTCTGGGACAAACAGCAGGCTTGCTTACTGCACGCTACAAAAGTGATGGGTTCCCAAGCTCAGGGTTCCTCAGCTGCAGCGCAGACCCACTGTGTGTGTAGCATCTATCTCAGCTCCTCTGCGTCACCTCTGCAGGACTTGGGGGGCAGAGGGAACAAGTGCAAAACAGGCTGATGTTCACTCTGCTTGCTGTGTGAGCATGCTGTGAATAATAAAGTCCTTTGTCTCTGACACAGGAATCTCATCTCTTTTGTCAACATGCACAGGAGAGTGGCAAGTTAATAGATTAGTTTGTAGTAGAGTAAAATGAAATCCCAGTCCTGATGGTTCCACCCCCGTGCAAACATGCATGGGCAAAAGATCCATTCAAAGTACAAGAAAGATGAATGAATTTTGATGGAGCAGAGAACAAAAGTTGATCACTCTGGATTCAGACTTCACACTGCATCTAGCAGGGTGGATATTAGGTTGAAGGGAACAAGGTGCAGGGTCAGCACCTGCACACGCCTGAGAACCAGCACTTCCCTGAGTTTGCACCCTGGCCTCACTCTGCTCACCCTACTCGGGCCCTGGCAACTAACCCTTAGGAAACTGCTACTCGTTGAGTTCTGGAGTAGCATCAAGTAAGAACGCCCGCAGCTCTCTGAAAATGCTCTGAGGCCGGGCGCGGTGGCTCAAGCCTGTAATCCCAGCACTTTGGGAGGCCGAGACGGGTGGATCACGAGGTCAGGAGATCGAGACCATCCTGGCTAACATGGTGAAAACCCATATCTACTAAAAAATACAAAAAAACTAGCCGGGCGAGGTGGTGGGCGCCTGTAGTCCCAGCTACTCGGGAGGCTGAGGCAGGAGAATGGTGTAAACCCGGGAGGCGGAGCTTGCAGTGAGCTGAGATCCGGCCACTGCACTCCAGCCTGGGCGACAGAGTGAGATTCCGTCTCAAAAAAAGAAAAAAGAAAAAGAAAATGCTCTGAAAACACGGCTCCCTTTTCTTCTTCTTCTTCTTTTTTTTTTGAAACAGAGTCTTGCTCTGTTGCCCAGGCTGGAGTGCAGTGGTGCAATCTCGGCTCACTGCAAGCTCCGCCTCCCACGTTCAGGCCATTCTCCTGCCTCAGCCTCCCTGGCAGCTGGGACTACAGGTGCCCACTACCATGTCCGGCTAATTTTTTGTATTTTTAGTAGAGACGGGGGTTTCATCATATTAGCCAGGATGGTCTCGATCTCCTGACCTTGTGATCTGCCCGCCTCGGCCTCCCAAAGTGCTGGAATTACAGGCGTGAGCCACCGCGCCTGGCCACGGCTCCCTTTTCTAGTTTCCTCTCTGCAGGAGTCTGGAATTTCTTCATATGCTTCAACCTGAGAACACATCACAACACAGACTGAAGGCAGAGCAGAGATGAGAACTCAGCTGTCTGCTCTTCATCCAGGCAGTGAAGAGATTTGCAAAGCTTTCCAACAGTACCACTCTTCTCACTACAGTTTTTGGTTTGTCTTGGAAAATAGAACTAGCTTTTTTTAGAAAACACACACAAAAAAGTGTTACTTATATAAGCATGTATTATGGTTTTTTATGATCATTATTAGGGTTATTATTATTATTTTAAAAATAACTTAATGATTAAATATTTTAAAATGCCTCAATTTAAAATTGCAATATGGGCTGGGTGCGGTGGCTCAAGCCTGTAATCCCAGCACTTTGGGAGGCCGAAGCAGGTGGATTGCCTGAGGTCAGGGGTTCAAGACCAGCCTGGCCAACATGGTGAAACCCTGTCTCTACTAAAAATACAAAAATTAACCGACCATGGTGGTGCATGCCTGTAGTCCCAGCTACTTGGGAAATTGAGGCAGGATAATTGCTTGAAACCAGGAGGCAGAGGTTGCAGTGAGCTGAGAGCACACCACTGCACTCCAGCCTGGGCAACAGAAGGAGACTCTGCCTCAAAAGAAAAGATATATCCATAGATATATAGACATATATGTTATACATATGTATAAATACACACATATATAAATATACATAATATGTATATGTATGTACATATACATAAAAATATACATATATGTATGTACATATACATAAAAATATACACATATGTATGTACATATACATAAAAATATACATATATGTATGTACATATACATAAATATACATATATATTAATCAATAATATTTCAAAGTACATTTTAAAGGGTACAAACAACAGCAGATTTCATAAAATAGCTCCTAAATGCAAATTCTTTTTTTTGGGGGGGTGCCATTATAAAGTTACTCCTACTGATTTTATCATTTTTCCCTCAGAATCTTGAGTGGTCCATGTGGGATCTGAAGGCAATAAAACCCTGTCAATGTTGTCTGGAAGAGTCTGTTACAAGTAAGAAATGTTTTGTGAAAACTGTTATGCAGAAATCACTGCAGATAAAAACAAGGAAGCGAAATGCACAGTCCTGCCTTCCATAAAGCTTACTTCCTCCTATGAGAAATCCTTTTTTTCCCATCCATTTAATGGTTATTCATCGACCCACCCATGTGCCCATCGATTTCTCAGTCCTTTCATCTGTCCACCCATGCATCCACTTTTCATTCATCTGTCCATCTAGCTACCCACTACTCACTCACTACTCATCCATCCATCCATCCTTCCACCCCAACCATCCTACCACCCATCCCTTCATCCATTTATTCACCCACACATCCATCCATCCATTTCCCAATACTTTCCTCTGTCCAATCATGTGTCCACCTTTCATTCACCTGTCCATATACCTACCTGCTACCCACTCACTACTCAAACATCCATCAATCCATCCATCCATCTCAACCATCCTACCGCCCATTCCTTCATCCATTCATTCACCCACACATCCATCCATCCATCCATTTCCCAATCCTTTCATCTGTCCACCCATGCATCCACCTTTCATTCATCTGTCCATCTAGCTACCCACTACTCACTCACTACTCATCCATCCATCCATCCTTCCACCCCAACCATCCTACCACCCATCCCTTCATCCATTTATTCACCCACACATCCATCCATCCATTTCCCAATCCTTTCATCTGTCCAATCATGTGTCCACCTTTCATTCACCTGTCCATATACCTACCTGCTACCCACTCACTACTCAAACATCCATCAATCCATCCATCCATCTCAACCATCCTACCGCCCATTCCTTCATCCATTCATTCACCCACACATCCATCCATCCATTTCCCAATCCTTTCATCTGTCCAATCACGTGTCCACCTTTCATTCACCTGTCCATATACCTACCTGCTACCCACTCACTATTCAAACATCCATCAATCCATCCATCCATCTCAACCATCCTACCGCCCATTCCTTCATCCATTCATTCACCCACACATCCATCCATCCATCCATCCATCCATCCATTTCCCAATCCTTTCTTCTGTCCAATCATGTGTCCACCTTTCATTCACCTGTCCATATACCTACCTGCTACCCACTCGCTACTCAAACATCCATCAATCCATCCATCCATCTCAACCATCCTACCGCCCATTCCTTCATCCATTCATTCACCCACACATCCATCCATCCATTTCCCAATCCTTTCATCTGTCCAACCATGTGTCCATCTTTCATTCATCTGTTCATCTAGCTACCCACTACCCACTCGCTACTTGAACATCCATCCATCCAACCCAACCATCCTACCACCCATTTGTTTACCCACACATCCATCCACCCATTCGTCCATCCATCTTTATCTTTAGCAGGTATTTGGATGGTGGCCCTGAGGGGGGCGCAGCCTACTATATAGTTCATGTGGAGACAAAGCTGGTGGGATGTTTAGAAATGCAGGGTGTAGGCTGGGTGCAGTGGCTCATGCCTGTAATCCCAGCACTTTGGGAGGCCGAGGTGGGTGTATCATGAGGTCAGCAGATCAAGACCATCCTGGCTAATGGTGAAACGTCGTCTCGACTAAAAATACAGTAAATTAGCCGGGCAAGGTGGTGGGCGCCTGTAGTCCCAGCTACTTGGGAGGCTGAGGCAGGAGAATGGCGTGAACCCGGGAGGCGGAGCTTGCAGTGAGCTGAGATCGCGCCACTGCACTCCAGCCTGGGCGACAGAGCGAGACTCTGTCTCAAAAAAAAAAAAACCAAAACAAACAAAAAAAACAAACAAAAAGAAATGCAGGGTGTAGAGAAAGTATCCATGCATCTATGCCCTGGCACATTTCATTGAGTTTTGGGAAGGAAGTCATCGCCATGTGACACCGTAGGGGAAGGGGTGAGTGTCTTCCCCTTTAGCCGAAGGAGCAAGGTTGTTATTCATTTACCAGGAAGAATGTCAGAGTCATGTGACTAGGAGGCATATTAATTTCCCATAAGGACCTGCTGACGGGAGAATGCATCTTACTCTGCAACAAGGCTTGACTTAGGCATTTTTTTGTTTTGCTTTGTTTTTTGGTCACAGGGTCTCGCTGTCTACAGCCTAGAGCTCCTGAGCTTGTGTGATCCTCCCATCTCAGCTTCCTGAATAGCTAGAGCCATAGGCTCGTGCCAACACCCCAGCTAATTAAAAAATGTATTTATTTATTTATTTTTATTTTTTGAGATGGAATCGCATACTGTTGCCCAGGCTGGAGTATAGTGGTGGGATCTCTGCTCACTGCAAGCTCTGCCTCCTGGGTTCACGCCATTCTCCTGCCTTAGCATCCCGAGTAGCTGGGACTACAGACGCCGCCACCACGCCCGACTAATTTTTTGTATTTTTAGTAGAGATGGGGTTTCACTGTGTTAGCCAGGATGGTCTCAATCTCCTGACCTCATGATCCACCCACCTTGGCCTCCCAAAGTGCTGGGATTACAGGCGTGAGCCACCGCGCCCGGCCAAAAAATTTATTTTATAGAGACAAGGTCTCACTATGTTTCCAGGCTGGTCTCCAATATGGCCTCAAGCTATCCTCCCACCTCAACCTGGGGTTACAGGAGTGAGCCTGAAGTGCTGGTATTAAAGGAATGAGCCACCACGCCTGGCTCAATTTAGGGTATTTTTGGAGTGAACCCCCTGTGTCCGAGAGAGGAAAGCCCTGTGACTGTCATTCTTTCCTCTGCCCACAGGCGCAGGACTGCTCCCAACCCAGACCCAGCAGACCACCGGATGAGGTGCCCGTGGAGGGAAACGCTTCTCTGTTTCCCATGGGCTGGGAATGCCCAGGGCTTGGCGGAGCTTGGGTCGTGTGCCACTCACGGTGGTGACAGGAGTGGGGAGGGCCTAACATCAGGGAGCGGACTACAGAGACGGACCAAGCTGGAAACACAAGCCCAGCCTGGAGGCCAGGGAGGTGGGTTGAGTCGCGCCCCAGCTCAGTTCTGAGCAGAATCTTTATGGAATGGTGGGACTGGGAGGTGGGGGGTGATCCCAAAGAAAGGTAAGCGGGGCAGAGAACAGCACAGTCGCCCTCAGGGCCACCCATGGGCAAGGGGCCCTGACGCCTGTGACATGGTTTGGATATTTGTCCCCGCCCACATCTCAGGCTGAAATGGAGTCTTCAGCGTTGGAGGTTGGGTGTGTGGGTCGTGGGGGCAGATCCCTCGTGGCTCGGTGCCATCCTCGCTGTTGTGAGTTCTCGGTAGACCTGGCTGTTGTAAAGTGTGGCGCCCGTCCCCCCGTTTCTCACGCCTGCTTTTGCCGTGTGACGTGCCTGCTCCCCCTTTGCCTCCCGCTGTGACTGGAAGTTTCCTGAGGCCTCCGCAGAAGCAGATGCCAGTACCATGCTTCCTGTACAGCCTGCAGATCCATGAGGCAATTCAAATGCTCTTCTTATAAATTGCCGAGTTCCAGGTGATTCTTTACAGCCGTGCGAGAACAGCCAGCACAGCCTCTTGTCTTAGTCCTGTCTGACCCCACGGGGCCATCTGAATTGCTGCCTTCCCTTTGGCCCCCTCCCTGCCTCCAGGACTCTCTCCCCTCTCACTGCCAACAGCCTGGTGCAGCTCCTTCTACCTTTTGTGGTGGATTTTTGCACCAGCTGCCATAGCCCTACCGAGGTTCCTTCTGGGAGGACTGTCTCTCCCCTGCAAGACCGCCTCATGCAACTGGAGAGAAGCACGGCTGCTCCTCCTGTCCCTGCGGGCGCGGTCATGTCAGTGGCGAGGCTGCTCCTCCCTGCGGCACCCTGGCCTTGGCGGGAGAGGAGATCAATAGGTGGCCGCCTGCTGGCTGCGGTTCTCCTAGAATGGGGGCTCACGCCGCCGTCTCTTCCTGCTTAGTATTTACCAAGTAAAAGTCATTGCCCTGGAGACGTCCGATTGATTGACACTGAGAGATGAACGCTGTCTGGTCTGTCTTGGCTAGGCTCAGAAAGCCTCTGGTGTTTCTGAGCAGAGTCTCAGGGAGAAGGAGTCCGCCTGGGCCCAGAGATTGGTAAAGGAGGCCTGGCTCCCACCCTGGCCTGGAGTCGGGTGGCCTGGGCGCAGGGAAGCAGATGGGTGCAGCATCTGAGCTCTGCATCACCTGGCATCTGGGGTGTGTGGGGTGACGCTGCCTGCAGATTGAGCCTGGGTGGGTAGTCCTGGCTCCAGGGAGCTGCCCCCTTGAGTATCCCTTTCATCCCAGGCCGGCCCTTCCTCTGTCCCTTGTGTCTGGCTCAGTCCTGGCTCTTGGGAGGGAAGGGTTGGGATGCCCTTGGTCCTGTCACCTGGGGTCTCCGTAGTTGGTATTACTTTAGACCTGGGTGGTGGGTGCCCTGCCTGGGGATCCTGGGACCCCCAGTTTGGAATACCTTTCTCAGAAATTCCAAGTCCCCCTTCAGTGCCTGGGACCAGTCGGGACTGCCAAAGGTGCCCAGGGGTGGCTCCCCAAGCCTGAATGGGGACCCATGTGGGGCCTGGTGGCCCCTATTCTTCTCCACAGGGCACTGTGTGGCCCTGTGCCCAGAGCGGAAAGTTGGTTGCAGGTCTGAAGGAGCTTTGGGACTCAGGCTGATGGTGGTTGTGAAGACTGTGTGGCTGGGGTCCGGTTCTAGAAAGGGGGCCTAGGAACAGAAGGTTCCCTGCTAGACTGTGTGGGCTTCCTTTAGTTGGATCACGTGAGGTAGGGCTGCCAGCTTGGTGCTGTCTTGTTGATTTTAGGAGACCCTGACAGTTTACATAAACAAGGACTCCCTGCATAGAATACATCTGCCCAGGGTCCACGTGCCCAAGGGGCGGCCTCTTCCAGCCACCAGGAGCTGTCTGCTTCCTACCTGGAAACACCTCAGCGCCCAGGCCTCCCTTCTGGAGACCACACCCTCCTTCCCAGCACAGCCCCTGGGCGGGTGGCTGTCTGCCTGTCCCACTTTGAGTACTCCCTCTGCAGCTGAGGAATGGAGAGAGAGGACACGCCGTCTACCTGATTGTGACCAGCTGTGGGGCGACCGCGTGCTCCAGGGCAGGCTGGGCCCCTCTGCATGGCCAGGCTGGCAGTGAGGAGGAGTCCGGGGGTCCCAGGCAGGCTTTGCTCCTCCTCAGGCCCAGCGGGGAGGCCCCTGCCCTGGCTGCTCCCTGCCCCTCCCTTCTCCATGCTCCTCAGCCCCGCTGTGTGCCGGGCACTGAGGGACGGGAGGAGTGAACAGAGCCCGGTCACCCAGGTCCGGTGGTGCCTGCATCCGCCTCCTCCCGGCCTGAGCTGCGTCCCGGAGGAGCTGCCTGCTCTGGTTGTTGCCTGACTCCAGGGCCAGCCCTGCCCTCAATAGTGGTGTCTGGGAGGACTGGTTCAAGCATGCGGGGGCCACCAAGTGGAGCCCTGGGAGACTGGGAGGCTTAACATTGGTGACAGATGCTTCCTTCCAGACAGCAGATAAAGGTCACTCCCAAATTCCAGAATAAAAACATCCACTTCTCTGGAAAATGTCAAGAAGAGGAACAGCTGCCCCGTGCAGCGCTGAGCCCGCAGGGAGCGGCAGGAGCCAAGCAGGGGCTCAGGCCTAGGCACGTGCGTCCTGGAGGGGCAGACAACAGCCACCCCCACCCCCAGGCTCAGGTGAGAGCACCAGCTGGGCTGGGTCCCCGTGTCGGGGAGTCCCTGTGCCTGCGGCAGGAGAGGCAGGCAGTGCCGATGCCAGGTCTGGTGGTAAGATGCGTTCTGCTTGATGCCACCATGGTGTCGTCCTGGCAGCTCCACACCCAGCCTCGGTGCTCTGGGTCTCTCTGAAGATGCCCGCCATGGGGCCGACGTCCCTGTGTGCTGGAAAGCCCTGCTTAGCTGGCTTCACCCACCCCCGGCTGCCCTACGGGCCCTTGGGGCATCTGATGTCCCCGTGAAAGGAGCTCCAGGCAGTGCCCTGAGACCAGGGCTCGGGCAGAGCGGTGGGACGTGGGCGCTCACAGGCACAGTGGCAGCCTTCATCCTGCCTGGAGGAGTCACCGTGTTCCTGGCACCGAGCTGCAGAGAAAGCAGCGAGTGGCCGTAGACAGTGGATGCGTGTCTTGGTGGGTGACCGCTGTCCGGCTAGCCAGCAGCCACAACGGGGGCCTATGGCGACAGTCCAGATGCCAGGCCGCAGGCTGGTGGGGAGGCCTTGGGAGGCAGAGTGGCCAAGGTAGAACGTTGCTCCTGGTCCTGGGGGCCGTGTGCAGCAGCCAGAGAGGCTGCCTGAGCAGGTGGGGTCGGAAGCCACCGCCAGCCGCCTTCGCCAAAGTCACCCGGCTCACGATGCCTTATTTCTCCACTGCTTGCTGAAGCCGTAAAACTGTCTGGACATTTTACGGAGAAAAAAGGCAAGCTCCATTCTCCTGAACTTTAAATCCCCATGTAGCTCTTTCATGAGAAAGACATGTGTCTGCCATTGCATAAATGCACACATGTATGGACATTTCAGGCAGGAAAATTGGCAATGCTGAGCTGAGAGGAGAGGCTCATCTGCACTCTGCCCAGACGTTTTTATTAAGGATGGAAGGATGCAGGCACCCACCCTGTATTCCCTGCCTCCCCTTTACTGGCACGAAACGCCTTTTGTGTGTTATTTTGCTGAGTGTGGAAAACAACTTCCTGAGGCACATTGTAGTTTTACTCCCATTTTATAGACCAGGAAGTTGAGGCCGGCCATGGTTAGGCACCTTCCCAGGGTCACATGGCTGGACAGTGCCGGGGCCTAGCCGCAGCAGCAAGGCCAACGAGGCCCCAGCTGGGGAGGTGGGAGTCTCCGCAGCAGCTCCGACCTGCCGCTTCCTTCACCTCGGAGCGTCCTTAGACACGTCTGAGTGCAGATCCTGAAGCTGAATTCTCATTTCCGGCCCTGGACAGTACTTTGATGCTGGTCGTCATGTCAAAGTTCAAGCAGGCAGACAGACTTGATTAGATTGGATTTTATCCCTTGTTTGAATTATTCATGCCTCTCCTCTAATTTCCCCAGGAATAATTTAATAACGCACGGCAGCAGGAGGGCGCCTGGGTGAGTGGCGTCTGCGACGTGCTGGCCAAGAACAGCCACCATGGCCACCGGGCAGGGGCTGCCCACACTCTCTCCTTTAAAGCAGAGCCCGCCCCGAGTGCACAGCACCCAGGACCCCGCTTGGGACAGTTTCTGGGCAGGTAGAGCTCCAGCACCTGCACAGTCCTGCTTCCTGGTCCCCGAGACTTCAGCCTCCAGCACTCTCCCTAGTCCTGCGCCTGGACCCCTGGACCCTGCTTCTGTCATCTCCCAGGCCATGTTCCCACAGCCCCAGACTGTGGGCGACAAAACCCCAGCCACACTGCTCTCCTGTCCAGACCCTTCTGGAGGTACCTACGCATTTCTCTTGGGCAAGGTCCCGGCTTGTTGGTACGGGGCTATGGTTTGAATGTTTGTCCCCTCCACAGTTCCGGTTGAAATCCAGTCGCCATTGTCAAAGTATTGAGAGGTGGGGCCTTTATGAGATAATCAGGCTGCAAGGGCTCCACCCTCCGGTGTTTAGCTCCCTTTCTCTAGGAACTGCTCCCCACCCCTCCCAGGTATGGCTCACAGCCGCCAAGTTCAGGCCACGTGGTCCTGTCGCCTCGGCCACATTCATGGGGCCGGGGTGGATAAACAGATGCCTTCTTCTAGGAGTTAGTAATGGAAGCAAAGATTCTGATTGAGTCCGGGCTGGGGGGTGAAGCCAGGTGAAGGGAACTCAGGCTCCAGGGCAACAGCGAGGCGGCGGGAGGAAGGGACGGAAGGCAACGTGCTGGGAGCTGCAGATGGGACCTGGGGCCTGGGCCTCACATGCATTGGCACAAACTTACTTGTTCGTAATCATCTCTTATCTTTTTTGTTTGTTTGTTTTTTTGCAAAATTGTTTTGGAGACGAAATTCATATGACACAAAGTTCACTATTTTAAAGCATACAATTCAGTAGATTATGTATATTCACAATATTGGGCAACCACCACTACTGTCTAATTCCAGAACATTGTCATCCCCCAACCAAAGAATCTCTGTACTCAGCAGTCACCTCCCCACCCCATCCCCGAGCAGACACTGGTGTGTTTCTTGTCTCTAGAGAGTTGCCTGCTCTGGACATTTCAGATAAAATAAGTCATGCCACATGCAACATAGGACAATCCGGAGCAACTGCAGTCGCTCAGCACCATGCGTTTGAGACCCATCCTGCTGGAGCGTGTGGCAGCACTTCAGTTACTTTCAAGAGTGAATGATATTCCATTGTAGAGACGGACCACATTTGGTTTCTTTTGTTTTTTTTTTTTGAGACGGAGTCTTGCTCTGTCGCAAAGGCTGGAGTGCAGTGGCACGATCTCAGCTCACTGCAAGCTCCGCCTCCTGGGTTCATGCCATTCTCCTGCCTCAGCCTCCTGAGTAACTGGGACCACAGGCGCCTGCCACCATCCCCAGCTAATTTTTTTGTATTTTTAGTAGAGATGGGGTTTCACTGTGTTAGCCAGGTTGGTCTCAATCTCCTGACCTTGGGATCTGCCCGCCTCGGCCTCCCAAAGTGCTGGGATTACAGGCGTGAGCCCCTGCCCCTGGCCCACATTTGCTTTCTACGTTCATCACTTGGTGGGCATTAGTTGTTTCTCCTTTTTGGAGCATACAAACAGGAACATTTGTGTAGTTTCTGTGTGGATGTGCGATTTCGATGCTGGGTTATCTGGTAACTTTCTGTTTGACACTTTGTCCTCTTATCTTTTGATTGCCTGTGAGACCTGTAGTGATCTCTTCCCAACATTTCTGACGGCATCTTCTTGCCCCTTCTCTGCTGTCTTCCTGCTCAAGTGCTTAGCAGGGTTTCCTCATTTTCTTTTGCTTTTTAAAGAACCATCTTTTGGCTTTGTCTATCCTCTTTATTGAATGCTTTAAAAATTTGATCAACTTGGCTGGGTGCGGTGGCTCACACCTGTAATCCTAGAACTTTGGGAGGCTGAGACGGGCAGATCACGAGGTCGGGAGATCGAGATCATCCTGGGTAACACGGTGAAACCCCGTCTCTACTAAAAATACAAAAATTAGCCAGGCGTGGTGGTGGGCACCTGCAGTCCGAGCTACTCAGGAGGCTGAGGCAGGAGAATGGTGTGAACCCGGGAGGTGGAGCTTGCAGTGAGCCAAGATCATGCCACTGCACTCCAGCCTGGACAACAGAGCGAGACACCATCTAAAAAAATGAAATAAAAAAGAATAAAATCAAACTTCCTCAACCTAATAAAGTGTGTCTGCTGGAAATCTCCAACAAATGTTATATTTAATAGTGAAATAATTAGACTCATCCCTGATAGTCACTCAAGATAAGTTCTTTGTCATCACTTCTAGCTAAAAAGTGGAATTGGCCATGAAAAAATTAAAATTGCAAAGGAAGAGAAGAAAAGCTATCATTGATTCAATCACCTGTGAAATTACTATTGTTTGAGAGTTCAGCAAAATGGTAAAATATAAGATCAACATTAAAAATCAGTAGCGTTCCTAACCACAGCATTAACTATTTAAAAGCACAATAGAAACGAGATACCAATCACAATAGCCACAGAATCTAGGGAATGCCTCGGAATGAATCTAACATGACATGGGAGGATCCCAATGTGGAAAATCATAAAAACCTTACTAGAGAATATAAAAGAAAATTTGAAATGATGGTAAGAAATAACATATGCAGGAAGCAAATATCTAATATTGCAAAGGCTTCTTTCCTGAATTCATATAAATTCAATAAAATCTCAATTAAAATCTTCCTAGGAAGGATGTTTCATGAAACTCATCAAACTGATCCCAGAATTCACACAGAAGACAACATGGGCGAGAAGAGTGGAACGCGCTTTACAGGAACAGCAGCAGTTACTCACCATTGCATGGGGAGTAGCCGCCAATGGGCACTACCGGGTGCCTCTAAGATGCTGGAATCCTCAGGCTTGGACTAGAGTGCTGGTGGTACAAGACACAGAATGGACAGTGAGCCAGGAGAGAGGCCGGGACACGTCTCTGCATTTATGGGAATTTACTGCAAGGTGGAAGTGGCATCTCCAATTGGTGGGAAGAGCTTTTTTTTCTTTTTCCTTTTCTCAAAAATAAATAAATAAATAAATAAATAAACAGGGTATGGTTATTGCTATTTGTGTTAGACAGGGCACACATGGGAAAGGAATACTGAAAATAGGAGGAATTGAACACAGGGAATTGGTTACACAGGAGATGGGAGAGTTGAGACGCCAACAGGGTCCAGAGACACAGCAGTCCCAGCAGAGGCTGCAGGGACAAGGGTGGCAGGGGCTACTGGCAGAGGCTGGGAGTGCAGGGGTCTTCCCCTGGGGAGTTAGAATAAAGGCTGCATTTCACAATGTCCTTTGTAGCTAGGTGTGGCCGTGTGACTAGGTCCGATGACATGAAGTACAAGTATGGAAGCGGGTTTCTGAACTTCTGTAACAGATGGCTGGGGCATGCTCTTTCCCCTTCTTTTCTCCTCCTTCCTCTTTCCCAATGCTGGGAATGCAGCTGTGATGGCTGGAGCCACAGTATCGGTTATCCACTGGTTCCCGGTGTGGGGGGTTTTATCCCAGGAAGGCTCTTTGGGATCCAGGGAGGCCAGGCGCAGTGAGCCGCAGGCCCTGAGGGGTGCCTGGAGATGAGTCTGAAGCTCTGTCCAGACCACCTGCTGCAGCCAGGGAGGCAGGCCTGGGCACTCTGAGCCTCTACCCTTCCATCTACCAATAGTGATGGGGATTTTTTTTTTTTTTTTGAGACAGAGTCTTGCTCTGTCACCCAGGCTGGAGTGCAGTGGCCCGATCTCCGCTCACTGCAAGCTCCACCTCCCGGGTTCACACCATTCTCCTGCCTCAGCCTCCCGAGTAGCTGGGACTACAGATGCCCACCACCACGACCGGCTAATTTTTTTATGTTAGTAGAGACGGGGTTTCACTGTGTTAACCAGGATGGTCTCGATCTTCTGACCTCGTGATCCGCCCTCCTCGGCCTCCCAAAGTGCTGGGATAACAGGCGTGAGCCACCGCGCCCGGCCTGTGATGGCGATACTGACCTCGGAGCTGTTGAAGCACCTCCATGAACTGAAGGCTGTAAAGTGCGCAGCCTTGGGCTGGGGCCGAGACTACACAAGGTGCTGTGCTCTGCAGGTCCCAGGAGGAGCTGGGAGGTGCAGGCAGGAAACTGCGGATGCCATTCAGGCTGGGGTCCCTCTTGGCACCTCACCCGCTCCATGGTGAGTTCTCTTGTGTGTGCCGGGCTCTACGTCAGGGGTCTTGCCCGCCGTCATGTGGCAACCCCCAGAAGACGGAGCTGGGCGCTTGCGGGTTTGCAGATGAGGTCAGGGAGGCCCTGCCTGTGGCCACACGATAGGGACACACAGAGGTGGATTTGGAGGCGGCCTCAGAACCAGCGCTCAGCTTAGGACAGCCCCACTGAGTTAAATGTGGGAATCCCAAGAGGGGCCTTCACAGCCTTCACCCTGATGGACTGGGGAATGGGGACCCGGGACCCAGGGGACTTAGGAACCAGGTTCGACACGGGGTCGCGGGAGCGGAGGAGGAAAGGAGAGCAGGACTGGTGTGTGGAGCTTGCTGGAGAGGCCCTGGGAGGGGGACAGGCAACCATGGGGTTTTCTGAAGTTTCTTCCTTCTTGGGGTCCCAAAGAGGCTCACAGACTCACTGACTTTTTTTTCCCTGAAACTGATTACTATTAGAAGACTCTGTGGATTTGAGCTTACAGAGACGTCTGAGTGCCTGCGAGCGGCCTTCAGGTGCCCAGCGAGCTTCCCTGCTCTGCTCCTGTTTGGAACTGCTGAGTCCTCTCTGCCTTCCTGTCAGAGACGCTGATCTCAGGGCCGAGGGCACGGGCTGCTGACAGAGGAGAGAACCAAGGCCTCTGCTCAGGCTGCTGCGACAGAGACCGAACACCGGATGGCTTATGAACAACAGAAACTTCACTCTCGCAGTTCTGGAGGCTGCGACGGTCACGATCAAGATGTGAGCAGACTCGGAGACTAGTGAGGGTTTGCTTCCTGCTTCAAAGAGGACATCTTTTTGCTGTGCCTGGAAGTAGTGGACGGGGCTAGTTGACTCTGGGGTCTCTTTGATAAGGACACTAATCCCACGTATGAGGGTTCTGCCCACGTGACCCAATCACCTCCCAAAGGCCCCGCTCCTAACATATCCCACTGGGGATTAGGTTGCAACCTGTGAAGTTTGGGGGTCACACACATTCAGGCTGTAGCATCCAGACTCGCTCCAGGTTAGGTGCCCGGGAAGGACTGGCACTCACGGAGGCTCAAGTCCATTAAGTTGTTTCCTGAGTTCCATGAAGCTGAGCAGAGGAAAGAAAGGGGCTTGCAAATAAAACACAGAGAGAAAAGTCCTCCTCACCTGCCCCATCCCCCATTGAGCCCCCGATGACTGACAACCACCTTATCACCCTCCTGTGGGTCCTTCCTGCACTTCTTTATGCAAATACAAGCAGATGCAGCTACCTGCTCTCCCTCTCCCTCCACCTTGCTCCCATAAAAAGTAACTACTATATACTTTTAATTAAGAATGTACCTGGAAATCTTTCCAGATGGATGCCTGGAGTGTGTGCTCATCCTTTTATACATAGCCGCGGCATCAGCCAGGGGCCCACTAGCAAACAGATGGCTCACCCAAATTGGCCAATTTGAGGAGCATTTTCTTTTTTTTTTTTTTTGAGACGGAGTCTGGCTCTGTCACCCAGGCTGGAGTGCAGTGGCGCGATCTCGGCTCACTGCAAGCTCCACCTCCCGGGTTTACGCCATTCCCCTGCCTCAGCCTCCCGAGTAGCTGGGACTACAGGCGCCGCCACCACGCCCGGCTAGTTTTTTTTTTTTTTGTATTTTTTAGTAGAGACGGGGTTTCACCGTGTTAGCCAGGATGGTCTCGATCTCCTGACCTTGTGATCCGCCCGTCTCGGCCTCCCAAAGTGCTGGGATTACAGGCTTGAGCCACCGCGCCCGGCCGAGGAGCATTTTCTAGAAGACTCTTTCTAGGGTGTGAGTGGGACAAGACTCTTGTCCTTATCACCCGAGGCCTGGCAGGAATTGTGACCTTCGGTCTAGGATGCAGCCAGCCTGAAGTGCTCCTGAAGGGAGGGAATGAACTGTACTGCCTCTCTCCCCACTGGCTGAGCCCAACTGGAAGTCAGAGGGCGAGGGGACCATTGGCACAGTCCTACCACAGCCTCCGGGGTCCTGAACAGGGTGGATGATCTGGAATCTGGATAGACAATGGGAAGATGGCTAATGTGTTTCCAGATCTTTCCATGCATGCTGTTCCATATACATTTGTTGTAAAAATGAGTCTCCTGTGGCTTCACCTAGTTTCCAAACTGTTGCTCTTACTTGTGAAGGTCTATCCAAAGGATTCATTTCCAGAAGAGAATTGCTGGGTGAACGGGTAAATGCACGCACAACTTTGATAGTCATTACCAAAGTGCCTGCCACTTGGATGCTCCTCTCCGCAGGAAGTTTCACCTCCCAAGGATGCTGTCAGATTTGCATTTCTGCCAAGTTCACAGTGAGGAGCCACCGCAGGGCTGATCAGCATCACTCTCAAGAGTGAATTGGGTATCTCTGCTTATGTCTGAGGGACATTTGTATTTCAGTATGTGTTCATTTTTTCCTGAGTCATTGATGTTTTTCTTATTAGATTCTAAGAGCATTTTTTTTTTTTTGAGACGGAGTCTCGCTCTGTCGCCCAAGCTGGAGTGCAGTGGCCGGATCTCAGCTCACTGCAAGCTCCGCCTCCCAGGTTTACGCCATTCTCCTGCCTCAGCCTCCCGAGTAGCTGGGACTACAGGCGCCTGCCACCTCGCCCGGCTAGTTTTTTGTATTTTTTAGTAGAGACGGGGTTTCACCGTGTTAGCCAGGATGGTCTTGATCTCCTGACCTCATGATCCGCCCGTCTCGGCCTCCCAAAGTGCTGGGATTACAGGCTTGAGCCACCGCGCCCGGCTTTTTACATATTAGAGATTTATCCCTCTGACAGTAATCTGAGCTGCAAGTATTTTTTTCTCAGTTGGTCATTTGACTTTGCTTACGGTGGCTTTTGCCCTGCAGAAGTTTCCAATTTTTGTGTAGTCTATCAATCTTTTATGGTGGCTACATTTTGAGTTATATCGCAACAAGTCTTCCTTCCTTCACCTTGTAAAGGAATCCACCCATATTTTTTTTTCCCCATACATTCATGGTTTCATTTATACATTTAAATTTTTGCTCCATTTAGAAATTATCCGGATGTATGGTGTGAAGTATGGATCTTACTTGGTCTTTTCCCAGAAAGCTGCCAATTTATCCTGACATCATTTATTAACACATTCATCTTTGCTTCACTGGTTGAGATGCTGCATTTATCACTGACTAACTTTTTGCTTGTATGCAGATCTCTGTCATCCCTGTTGGTCTGTGGATTGTGTCTGTGCGGTGACACACAGTCTTGATGTTAAGGTTGTATAGCGTTTTAATATCTCATGGGATGGATTCCTTCATTGCTTGTTCCAAGTGTTTTGCACACTTTGAAAACCAGCACTTGCAAACTGCAGACTGTGTACATGTAAGATTTCCCCCTTCCTTATTTCCCTGGACTGTCTTTGCCTGCCCTCGCCCTCCAGGTGAACATCCAATGATGGAGGTTGCCTGTCATTGGCAGGTGTGCATTATTTCTGAGCTACTGTGTGTTCAGTATTGGATAAGGAAGGAAAATAACACTTTTGGACACACGTGTTCCTGATCTAAGATGCAAGCTGGCCCCGCCCTCTCCGGCCATGCTCTCTCCCTCTCCATCCCACCTCAGCTCTCCTTGGGTGCGCAGATGCACTGGCAGCCTCTCTGAGAGACCTCTGTGCCTTCTTAAAAGACGAACTTACACAAATTAAATTTAGCAGAGTTTGAGCAAAGAACAATTTTCGAATTGGGCAGTCCCCCAATCAGAGTAGGTTCGGAGTGGCTCCAGCTCTGCCACTTAACTGGAGAAGATTTATGAACAGAAGTAGGAACGTGATGTACAGAAAAGAGAAATGAGGTGCAGAAGCAGCCGGATTCCTTACAGCTTGGCGTTTGCCTTATTTGAACAGGGTTTGAACAGTTGGCTGTCTTAGGTTGCAGCTCAGGGACTGGTACAAGAGTAGGTTACAGTGTGTGACACATCCAGTTCCGTGACTGTTCACTATGTATGGAGGAACTTTTTTTTTTTAGACTGAGTTTTGCTCCTGTTGCCCAGGCTGGAGTGCAATGGCACAATCTCAGCTCACTGCAACCTCTGCCTCCCGGATTCAAGCAATTTACCTGCCTCAGCCTCCTGAATAGCTGGGATTACAGGCGCCTGCCACTAGGCCTTGCTAACATTACTTATTTATTATTTATTTATTTATTTATTTATTTATTTATTTATTTATTTGAGACGGAGTCTCGCTCTGTCCCCCAGGCTGGAGTGCAGTGGCGCGATCTCAGCTCACTGCAAGCTCCACCTCCCAGATTCACGCCATTCTCCTGCCTCAGCCTCCCGAGTAGCTGGTACTACAGGTGCCTGCCACCACGCCCAGCTAATTTTTTGTGTTTTTAGTAGAGATGGGGTTTCACTGTGTTAGCTGGGATAGTCTTGATCTCCTGACCTCATGATCCACCCGCTTTGGCCTCCCAAAGTGCTGGGATTATAGGCGCGAGCCACCACGCCTGGCCATGCCTGGCTAATTTTTGTGTTTTTTAGTAGAGACCTGGTTTTACTGTGTTGACCAGGCTGATTTCAAACTCCTGACCTCAGGTGATCCACCCGCCTCAGCCTCCCAGTGTCGGAATTGCAGGCGTGAGCCACCGTGCCCGGCTGTATGGAGGAACTTGTAGGCCAAAGTTAAGATATACAAGGATTGGCCGGGTGTGGTGGCTCAAGCCTGTAATCCCAGCACTTTGGGAGGCCGAGACGGGCGGATCACGAGGTCAGGAGATCGAGACCATCCTGGCAAACACGATGAAACCCCATCTCTACTAAAAAAAATACCAAAAACTAGCCGGGCGTGGTGGCGGCGCCTGTAGTCCCAGCTACTTGGGAGGCTGAGGCAGGAGAATGGCGTGACCCCGGGAGGCTGAGCTTGCAGTGAGCTGAGATCCGGCCACTGTACTCCAGCCCGGGCGACAGAGCAAGACTCTGTCTCAAAAAAAAAAAAAAAAAAAAATACAAGGAGACAACTTTTAGTTAAACTTCATTCACACCCTGCTGCTCCTCCGTTACGTAGACTCTCCCCTACACCCCCAGCAGGCCTCAAACGAGGAGCCGTTTTTCTGGAGGTCACTGTCCTTTATCCATGGGAGTATTAGGCAATTGTCTGCCTCCGCACTGTGGGCAGGTCCGTGTCTCTGCCCAGGTGTAGCTAAGTGCCATTTTCTGCTTCAATGACCTCAGCTTGCCTGTTGGACGTCTCTGCATTCTGCAGGCACCTACGACTCAATGTGCACACACATGCTCGAAGCACCCCTTCCACCTCCCCCAGCGACCCTCTGTCCAAGGTGCTTACAGTGGGGTGCCCACTGACACCTGCCCGCTCCTGGCCCACCAGTCAGCTGCTCATTCCACTGCTCAGTCCTCTCGATTCCATCTCTCAAATGCATGTTGTGTGTGAATCTGCACAGCGCTTCCCCGACCTGGCCACTCTGAATTGCTGTAATGCTCTTTCCTGCTGAGGAGACTCCTGCAGGCGCCAGCATGATCCTTCCAGAAGGCAGAGCTGTTGGTGTCACTTCCCTGACCAGTGCTCCCTCATGGTCTCCTGTAGCTGTCAGGATGGCATTCAGACCCAGTGGCCTGGCATCCTGGGTCCTTCAGACCCAGTGGCCCGGCCTCAGGTGACCTCATCAGCACTCCAGTCAATACCTTCACCCCGCCCAGCCTCGAGGAGGCTTCCTCCCCACCCATTGCCTGACCAGCAGTCCCTCAGCCTTCAGGCCTCAGCGTCCGTGTGATGTCCTCGGGGAAGACCCTCTGGACTCACAGGTCTGGGCTGGGGGCCCACGGATCTTCCAGGCCACAGATCTTCCAGGCGATGGATCTTCCAGGCGTGTGGCACCACCACGGTCCATGAGGGCAGATCTGTGGCGGTCACACGCCTCCCAGTGCCTGACATGGAGAAACTTATTCTTGCTCAAATTAAGAAATTAATGCCCAGAAACCAGGACAGCAGCCATTGATAGAAAAATACGTTTTTCAGGAACATCCCTGAGTTTTCCCCTCTTGGCAATGAAATGCTCTCGGTCTCTCAAGGGCTTAAAGAAGAGTCGGCACAGAGTCAGCCTGGAGAGCAAGGAGACGAGCCCAGGCAAAAGCTTCCATAATGCATGTGCCGCGCTGCTGGCCCCCAGGGACCCATGAAAGGATGGATCATGTTTTCAGCAGTAAGAACGGAAATTTGTCATCTCCTCCAGTGCTGGGAGCCCAAGGTTATTCCGACTGTCGCATCGCCTTTGTGATGACACCAGGGGCTTCCTTTGGTGTTGGGAGAGGCTGGGGCTGGGCTCCGGGTCTCAGAGGCCACTGGGACCAGGCGCTGCCCAGTGTCTTGGGATCTCCAGCCAGGGAAGGTGCTGCCACAAGCTCGAGGGCACCAAATCATGCCCTGCAGAGCTGAGCAGGGTTGCAGGAAAGCCCCAAGCTCATTCTGCCTCCTTCCATGAGGGCCTCTCACGCATACGTGCCCCTCACTTGTGGCAGCAGTGGCATCTCTGGAGAACCATGGTTTCCCCCACCTCAGCTCTCAGAGCTGCTGGGGTCTCCATCCCCTCTTTGGGGACCATGCTCTCATGGACACATGGTTGAGAGTTGCCAAAGCACAAGTTGCCAGAGAGCATGGCCTGAGATAGCCACGCTGGCCAGTCACTGAACACGGTCAGACACTATTGGAATCCATTCTTAAAGCCCTAACATTCCTACCCACTTAAATCCCCTCTGAATCTGCCTTCCCCCTTGTCGGACTTCTCCAGGGCTTCACTCTCCTCCCCATGCAGGCTCTGCTTCTTACAGAGAAGAACCTCTAGTGGGAGTTCTACCTTCTTTTGTAGTCCAGGGGAAAATGCTGCTTGGTCTTGGAGGCTGAGTTTCCCCAGGAGGGCTGACAGCAGCAGGAGGCATGAGCCCAGACCTCTGGTCAGAGAGTCCTGGGCTCCGGACAGCTGGCTCATGGGAGGTGGCTGTCCTTGGTGCTATAGCTCCAAGGGGCGTGTGGGCAGGGGCACAGTCCAGTTCGTCCCTGGTGCCCCGGAGCCCTCACTGGATAGTAGGTGCCCAGGGAACGTTGTTGACACGGGGTCTTTAGATGGGGGCAGTGGCCAAGCGTTGGTCCTGAGGAGTAAAGCGAACAGCTGGTGCAGACTGCGGGGGCACGGCCATGCAGACCTGAGTGCTGAACCAGGACCAAAGCGGCAAGTGCTTCAGGCCAAGAGCGGCGGGAAGTCCGGAATGACTGCCTGGAGGGAAGGTCAGGGCGGGCCATTTAACCTTGAAGGATGGTGAGTTTTGACAGCTGTGGGTATATAAGGAGCGACCTTCAGGCCTGAGCCAAGAAGGGGTGCAGGAGGGTACTGGGTGTGTGCAGGTACAAACAGGCGATTTGGGTTAGATGAGTAATTGGGGACACAAACACATGGAAAAGCCTCAACCCAATTAGTCATCAAAGGATGCAAATTCAAGCAATAGCAAGCCACTCCCCCAGGCCCCTCCAAATGGTTATTAAGTAGGTAAAGATAAAATTACATTGATATCTAGGTTTGGAAGGGAGTTGGAAGACTGACCCTCTGGCCAGTGTAAACCGGGTCAAGTGTTTTTTCAGGCCATGTGGTGACCTGTATACCAAGCTATAAAGTGCCTGTGCTTTAGCCAGAGGGCTAAATTATTCTCAGGATGGAATTAAAGCTGGGCACCAAAATTTAGCTCTACCGATTTTCATCAAAGCATTGGTCATGACAATGAAAAATCTTAACGGATAACAGTGAATCGGCTGGGCAAACTTTGGTCGTTAAAAACCATGCAGTCAAAGAGCAAGCTATTGACACGTGAAAATGTTCCCGATAAGCCAGTAAGTGGGAAAAGCAGGCTATAAAACAGCATGAACAGAATGAGCCAAGATTTGCTCATCTGAATGTCAGTGGAAGTAGATGTGTGTGTGGTGGCCTTCCCCCTCCCACCCACAGGACACGGTGCTGCAGGTCCTGTCCCTGGATGTGGCGGCCTCCTTCCTGGGTGGCTCTGGATGGGTGAACCTCCCGGCTACAGGTTTGCAGGAGGCCAGGCCTGCCTCTTGGACTGTCATGCCACCGAGCTCTCTCCTGCCTCGTGTCCTCAAAGCTCTGGAGGGCTAATGCCTCCTCCCTTGGGCTGGTGCCTCCTCCCTCTGGCCGTCTGCAGGACAATGGCACCAGGCAGGAGGTTAAGCCTCAGCCTCCACCTTGAGTCCCAGCCCTGTTCTGTCTGGGAGGAGCTGGGCATACACCCAGCTAATAATAAAAGGGGAGCTTCCATGTGCCTTTGACATTGTCCGCCTCCCTTCCCACAGCCTCCCTGAAAGCCTCAGGCGCAGCAAGGCGGCAGGGCTGAGGCAAGGGTCCGTGATTCCCCAGTCCCACCATATATATATATATTTCGCAGTCTCTTTGTCTCTCTGTCTCTCTCTCTCTCTCTCTCTCTCTCTCTCTCTCTCTCTCTCTCTATATATATATATATATATATATATATATATATATAAATGGAATCTCGCTCTGTCATCCAGGCTGGAGTGCAGTGGCACAATCTCAGCTCACTGCAACCTCTGCCTCCTGGGTTCAAGCGATTCTTCTGCCTCAGCCTCCCAAGTAGCTGGGATAACAGGCATCTGCCACCACACCCGGCTAATTTTTTTGTATTTTAGTAGAGATGGGGTTCACTGTGTTGCCCAGGCTGGTCTCGAACTCCTGGGCTTAGGCAATCCACCCACCTCAGCCTCCCTACATGCTAGGATTACAGCGTGAGCCACTGCACCCAGCCCCACTATGATTTTTTGTGAAATTTTTGAATATATGCTTTCTGTTTTAAAGTTCAAAAAACACAAAACGGTATTATACAGCAATAACTACGATTTCTAACCGTGCCTTCCAGCCCCTCAGAGCCAGTTATTTATTTCTCGTGTGGTCTCCCACGGTTGTTTTCTTTCGGAAGTTGTATGACTATCCAGACGGACACATGCATGGAATGCTTCCCTGCAGCTGCTCCCGCAGACACTGCTCTGCATCCTGCTTTTCACTTGATGGGTCTTGGCTCTGACTGCACACGCGTCTGAGAGCCTCATTTTCATGGCTCTGCAATACCCCACTGTAGGAAGTACTGTTATTTACCTAACAAAGGATGCTTAGGCTGTTTCCCATCCTTTTCGATGAAGAAGGTTTTGCACATGTTAGTTTGGCACTTGTTCACACTTTTGTGTGTGATGGTATTTGTAGATAAAGTCCTAGAAGTGTGTGAAGCTTTGTATCCAGAAATTTGGGTTGAAATCACCAAAGCACCCTTCACGGCGGACACACCAGTCACACTCCAGTAGGAGCGCGTGGACAGCCCGTTTCTCCGCGCCTTTACCGACACAGTGAGCGCTTACATTTTTGATCTTTGAAAAAGAGTTGAAATTTTGCACCTTATTATGAATGGCGTTAAGCATCCTTTAATACGCTTTAAAAAACTTGTGACTTAGCACATGTGACGGGCAAGGCATGTGAGGCATTTGCACCGTGCGATAAATGCGATCAGTGAGACTGAGATAAGCCAGCAGGCTGGGCAGGAATAGAAGCCCGCCCAGCACCGGGACCCAGTCCACTGCGTGAGCCCTCTGTGTCATAATTTCCTCCTCCCCACAGGTGGACACTGTCCTGAATTCTGTAAATCCCCCTGAGGAGTCATCCCAGAAATCACACACACGTCCTTAACTTAGCAAAGTCTGTGTCGATCAACACCCTCGTCTTCCTCCCAGATGACACAGAGTCCGTGGAACACCCTCATCCCGACTTATGTGTTATTGCTGTTGTACATTTAAATTATATCTTTTTCTTGTGACTTCCAGCATCTATTTCTTTTTCTTTTTTTTTTTTTTTTTGAGATGGAGTCTGACTCTGTCCCCCAGGCTGGAGTGTTGTGGCGCGATCTCCACTCACTGCAACCTCCGCCTCCCGGGTTCACGCCATTCTCCTGCATCAGTCTCCTGAGTAGCTGGGACTACAGGCGCCCGCCACCTCGCCCGGCTAATTCTTTTTCTTTTTTGTATTTTTAGTGGAGACGGGATTTCGTCGTGTTAGCCAGGATGGTCTCAATCTCCTGACCTTGTGATCTGCCTGCCTCGGACTCCCAAAGTGCTCAGATTACAGGCCTGAGCCACTGCGCCTGGCCCCTCTAGGGCTTATTTCTAGGGTCTTTATCAGGGATATCATATCTAAATATTTTCCCCAGTTTGTCTTTTTTTAATTGTTATTTTGGCCATAGAGGTTTTGCTATGCAGTTTTCCAAAATACATGTTTTGTTGTTGTTGTTGTTGTTGTTGTTTTTCTTTTGAGACAGAGTCTTACTCTGTGGCCCAGGCTGGAGTGCAGTGGCACGATCTCGGCTCACTGCAACCTCCACCTCCCAGATTCAAGTGATTCTCCTGCCTCAGCCTCCTGAGTAGCTGCAATTACAGGCGCCCACCACCACACTTGGTCGATTATTATTATTATTATTTATTTATTTATTTATTTTTTGAGACGGAGTCTCCCTCTGTCGTCCAGGCTGGAGTGCAGTGGTGCCATCTCAGCTCACTGCAAGCTCCGCCTCCCAGGTTCACGCCATTCTCCTGCCTCAGCCTCCCGAGTAGCTGGGACTACAGGCGCCTGCTACGACGCCAGGCTAGTTTTTTGTATTTTTAGTAGAGACGGGGTTTCACCATGTTAGCCAGGATGGTCTCGATTTCTTGACCTCGTGATCCGCCCGCCTCGGCCTCCCAAAGTGCTGGGGTTACAGGTACACATGTTTTTGTATTTTTTAGTAGAGTCAGGGTTTTACCATGTTGGCCAGGCTGGTTGTGAACTCCTGACCTCAGGTGATCCGCCCACCTCTGCCTCCCAAAGTGTTGGGATTACAGGCCTGAGCCACAGCACCAAGCCCAAAATACATATGTATTAATGAAGAAAGACTAGCAGGTCATACACCAAACTGAGAGCCACCGCAAGCACAATACATGGTGGAATTGTGGCTGGTTTTTGTGTTTTATCCCCTTTCGCATTTTTGAAGTTGTTGTTGTTGTTGATACTGAGAGCACATTACATTTGCAACCAGAGAAAGATGTAACAGGTGCCATGCAAGTAGAATTGTTCATCTATGGCAGGACTGCACAGGGCCTTGTGAGCCTGGGGTACCAATGAAGTCACTTGGCATTAAGGCCCACATGGCACTGGGTCCTGCCTCCCCTCCCTGAGCCCATGGCAGCCCGAGGGTCTGACCTGTCCCGTGGTCTCCTGGCTGCTTCTGGAAGACCTACACAAGGCTCCCAGAACTTGCCTGTTACCCATGCCACCCGGGCTGCTGGCCTCTGCCCCCGACCTTCTCCGCCACTGTGCCCCTGGGGCATGCCATTGGCCCTGTCCTCAGGGGACCCTCCTGAGGTTTGAGCCATGAGACCTGGGCACCCTCTTGACCCTGTGTCACTTCCCAAAAGACTAAAGTGGCTGCAGGCAGCTTCAGTTGAAACTTTCCTCTCCTTTCCTCTATAACCTTCACATCCCCAGGCTGTATCCTGCAGGTGCTTAGTAAATGCTTGTGCACTAAAGATACGAAACGGGAATGAGTTGGGGCCCAAAGCAGGAGCAGAAGGGATTTCCTGGGTCCTGGGATGCCCTGAAGGGGGCCAGCGAGTGCTCAACCCCAGCCATTAGGAGTGACCCAGGACAGAGGGCAGGTGCCATGGCAGGACTGGGCAGGTGCAGGAGAGGTTGGTGGGGCCCAGGTGCTGCCTGGGCTGGGCCCTTTGAGCCCATAGAGAGCCCAGCATCACAGCCCCGCACCTGCCCAGGAGGGCGCAGCAGTTGTGGGGTTTCCTCACTGCCCCAGTGCAGGCAGCAGAGTGGCCAGAACCATCTCATTCCCTGCCTCTTGCCCAGCATCCCAGCTTCCAAGCCCACAGCCGCGGAAGGAAGCCCGCCAACCCCCTCCTTCCTAACCGTTCTTGCTGTTTGCTCCCTCGGGAGACATTCCTGTTGCCGCTGGGATGTCTCCTGGGTAATTGTGTGTGCGTTTTAATGTTACCGGCCCCGCCGCTTGCAGCCCCTGGTTTGCTCTTTCAGACCAGCTGCTGGAGAGCCGTGGGGCACGCTGCGGCCACCCAGGCAAGGCCATGGCTCACATGGCCTTTGTTTCCACGATAGCCTCCTCCCCTGCTCCGTGTTATGTCCCCATCCCCGTTTTCCTATCTTTTTTGGCTCCCACATTTAATTTATGCAATCCTGTTATATATGTGTGTTCTCGTAAGCACCTTAAATCCTTTCCAGAAACGTTGGGTAGAAATCATAAATACCATTTCTATCTTCATCCGGAGTCTGGAGGTGGGTAAACATCTCATCTCAGTGACAGCTAATCTTATTAACCCTTACCTGGCCGGACAGGGGCATGGCTCCCGAGCAGAGCAGGGCCTCCGAGCCCATGGGGAGGCTCTGGGAGGGGGCAGTGGAGAGGAGACTCCTCAGGCTGAGTGAAGCAGGAGGGTCTGCCTGGGCCCCTTGCGGGGTGTGGCGAGGGCATGGGATATGACGGCAGGGCCAGGAGCCAGTGTCAGTGCTGCTGAGGACACCATTGCCCCTGAGGATCCTGGATTTTCGTGGAGGAGTCTCTGGCCACCTCAGTCCCCCGGTTATTTGAGAAAAGGCCCATTTTCGTCCCTCGGGAGCAAGGCTTTGCTGGGCTTGACTGGAAGGATCGCAGGCATCCTGGCGGGAGAGTAGGTGGGCAGCTCGACCTCTGGTTCCAGGCTGAGTAGGGAAGGAAGAGAGGTGGGGGCAGGTGTGGACAAGATCAAGGTCCGGGGAGGGGCGTGGGCTGGGAGAGCCCTGGCTGGCTGGGGTGTGAGGTTCGACACTGTCTCCGAGGTGGTCCTGTCCTGGTGATGAGTGGTCTTCAGGGCAGCTGTGGGAGATGCTGGCTGCAGTGGTGTGGCAGGCAGGCTGTGACCCTGTGGACGCTCCTTGGGGTGGGCACTGAGGAGGGAGGCAGGGCGGCAGTGTGGGGTGGGGCTGCCCTCCTGAGGCTGGAGGGAGGGCACTGTTGGGGCCGGTGCTATGGACTTTGCCTGTTGGTCAGACATTCCCTCTTCTCTAGGAACAGTGCCCAGGAGCCCTTGGGATGCAGCCTCCATCCCACCTCTCTTCGTAGACCCTGTGGTCTCTGTGGGGCTCCAGCCCCTCTCCACTGGCTCACGGTGGGCCTGAACATCAAGCTGATTAATTCTACTGAGTCCTGGGGCTGGTGTGGGAACTTCTGGGAAGAACTGCTTCCTTTCTTTATGAGTGTGAACCTGGGGAGAACGAGGCCTGGAACAATGTGGTGGCAGCCACATTGCCACCATGAGGATTAGATTGGAGACACAGAGAGAACCTAGGGACTGGGGGTGTTGTTTTGAGCCCCTAAATCCAGCTGTACTTGAAGATAATTTATAGAGTCATCTATTTACAATTTCATACGGGGGATGTGCACTTCAGGAGGGCCTTGATCGAGCAGCTCAATGGTATCAGGAAAAACGTGGGTCCCTTCTGGCTGTCTGCTTTTCACCTCCAATGGTGCCAGCCTCATCCTAAGGCTGGCTCTACCCTTGGTAGCAGAGTGGCTGCCAGCAGCGACTGCAATCATGCCCTTCATTGCAGAAGTGTCCTCCCACCCGGCCCCAGAAGCTCCTGGGGAACAGGGAAGCATTTCTCGCACAATCCCTGCAGACACCTCGTCACGTCTCATTGGCCTGACCTGGGTCATAGGCCTGCCCTGGGCCAGTACCTCTGGTCAGGAGCTGAGATGTTCTTACTGAGCAGCACCAAGAGGGCCCACCTTGAAATTGTGGGGTCCTGTGAAGAATGATAAATACGATTCCTACCTTCATCTGGAGCATAGAGGGGGTAAGATGGGGAGCTGTATCCTGGGGGGCCACCTTGCAGTGCTGGCAGAGCAGACCCAGCTTCCTGTGAGGCCCGAGTGACCCGCACTAGGTCTTCCCTCGGGTGCGGTGTCCTGGCAGCAGAGCCGGTGAGGTCTTGGCTCTTCTCCAGCTCTCACCTCTAGTCAGTGTCTTTGGTCCGATACAAGTTACAGGGGAAGAGGGGGGCAGTGCTGCACTGGTGGCAGCTGGAGGGGCACCCCAGTCAGGATGAGGCTTAGCGAAGTCATGATGGGGTGGGGGGATGGCAGGGGAGGGGGGATGGCAGGGGAGGGGGATGGCAGGGGAGGGGCGATGGCAGGGGAGGGGATGGCAGGGGAGGGGGATGGCAGGGGAGGGGGGATGGCAGGGGAGGGGGATGGCAGGGGAGGGGCGATGGCAGGGGAGGGGGGATGGCAGGGGAGGGGGATGGCAGGGGAGGGGGGATGGCAGGGGAGGGGGATGGCAGGGGAGGGGGATGGCAGGGGAGGGGGATGGCAGGGGAGGGGCGATGGCAGGGGAGGGGGGATGGCAGGGGAGGGGGATGGCAGGGGAGGGGGGATGGCAGGGGAGGGGGATGGCAGGGGAGGGGGATGGCAGGGGAGGGGGTTGGCAGGGGAGGGGGGATGGCAGGGGAGGGGGGATGGCAGGGGAGGGGGGATGGCAGGGGAGGGGGGATGGCAGGGGAGGGAAGCTGTCACAGCTCTAGCCTTGCTCAGAGGGTTCTGTGGACAGACAGGAGCTGCATCCGTGGCATGGACAGGCCCTCTGTGCCTGCAGCCAAGGGACCTGCCTTAGTTCCTCCTCCACAAACGAATCTCAACCCTGTGTGACACGTGTCACTCAGCAATGTTGAAACATGAATGGTCCACATCACTGAGGTTGACATTTCTTGTTCTGATGTGAAGAAATTAGTAATTGTGGCTTAATGGATATGAATCAAAGTGTAACTCATCTGTCAAAGGTCCCTCGGCCTCATTAACTCTGAAGTCACTGTGGGTCACTGACCATGGCTGGGGCGGGTGGGGCTGAGCCCAGCTGAGGGGGCCCCATCTCCTTCCAGAGCTGGCTGCCCCGATGAGGCCAGGCCAAGCAGCTCCCTGGGAGAGGTGCCCTGGAATCTCGTGCACATCTGAAGTTGAGTTGTGTCTGGGAGGGTCTCCTGCTTGTGGCCCAACAGCAGGGGCAAGGACAGACACCCTGGGACTGGGCCTGAGGGTGGTCCTGCACGTGGGACCACACCATAGTGGTCTGTGTGCTCCCGAGGCAGGGCTGCCGTGTGAGAGTGAGGTGGTGACGGGGCTGCCCGTGACCTCGCTCTGGTGTGATGTGCCTGCATTTCCACCATCACTTTACCCCATTTCAGAAAGGGTTTTGCAAATGAATATGGCTATAGATGTCTTGGGGCTGCCTCCCACAGCAGCTCAGATTCCCGCGTCCTGCGCCCCACCCTGTCTTGCTCTGGCCCCCACAGCCAGCACAGCACTGCTTGGATGGGCTTCTGCTCCCTTTGAAGGGCCCTCCCTTCACAGCCCCCTCCCTTCTTTCCCTGGATGCTGCTGCCCCGAGAGCCCCAGGTCTGGTCTTCTCTGTGCCAGGCACGGGATGGGGTGGCCCACAGCATGGACGCAGCCCTGCCTCCCTGGAGCTGACCTTCCCAGGGGGACATCAACAAGATGATTGTCCGAGGGAGGCTGGCAGGCGGGTGGGGAGGCCGCTCTGCGGAGGGGCCCTGAGAAGCACTGTGTACCCAGAACTGCCAAAGACCAACCTGGGAGCTGGACAGGGTGTAAGGAGCAGGCAGGGGACCTTGCTGCAGGGGAGTGCTGCTTAGAGGAGAGTGCATAAGAAGTGTGGACAGGTCGTGGCTGGCTCCTAGGTGCTGGGCCCTGCTGGGAGTGTGGCTGTGACAGACTCTCTAATGGGCAGGATCCTGCCCTGGGGAGCTGCTGTCCAGTGGGGAGAGCAGGCACCGTCTGGCCCACCAAATAGTCAACACTGAAAGCCGCAGCGTGAGGATGTGGGGACGGGCACCTGGTGGCTCTGCTGAGGGATGGAGATGGGCACAGCCCTGACAGCAAAAGGGCCCGGCCAGTCAGACAGAGCTCAGCTGGTATCCCTGCACAGCCCAGCCATACCGCTCCTGTTGCGGTTTGTCCCCAGCTTGTTTGGGCACCCTTTGTGGGGGTAGTGTCGGGGACACCCTGAGCTCTGCTGCCATGAGAAGCAGCAAATCCTGGAAATTCACAATGACATGGCTGGGCCCTCACTCAGCAAGGGTTATTCCACACTGTGTGGGAAGGAGGGGTCCACCTAGAAGTAGCCCCCATTTCACAGGGGCGCACACAAGGTAGAGATGTGACAAAGGGATCGAGTGTTGGCCGTGTATTGAAGGCTTGCTCAGCAGGAGCTGGAGCGGGGGCAAAAGGGGCCGGCGAATTCAGTAGAACAAGGCAGGGATCTTGGGGGCCCTCGTGGGACGCAGGCATAGACTGAGAGTGTGAATGCAGTTCCTTCCCTCCAAAGCTCAAACCATGATAGGCAGACAGCACAGGGCTGTGCATCTCACAGCTGCTCTGAAGAGGGATGGGATGGGAGTCCCGGCATGGCCATGCTGGCGGAGAGTAGAAGGTTGGTGGGTGGGAGGATGGCGAGCTGGCGGTGCAGGAGGAGGCTGGAGTGGAGTGAGTGAAGGCAGCCACGGCTGGCGAGGGCTCCGCGAGCTGTGTGGACTCAAGCCACAGTGCTGGACACGGGCCCCTCATTCGGAGCCTCCACCATGAAGGTCACAAGAGGCTAGAGTGGCTGACTCCTCTCCATCCTGGGTTCACTTGCTTCGCCCACCTCGGGCTCTGCATTGGACTTATTTTATCCTCCCTGGCTTCACAAGTGGGGTTTAGGCCCCAATTGGTGTGGTTTATGCCTTTGGATCTCAGGGCTATTTTATGTCAAGTTAAGGCCGAGGCTCTGGCTGGGATTTGGGATCTGGAGGGTGGCTGTGTGCTGTGGCTCTGCTTCCTGAAACTGAGGATCCCACCCTCAGTTGGGTCCCAGCATGCCTGCCTGCCTTCCCAGAGCCGGCCCTCCTGCCTGCTCCTTAGGGTAGAGATTCCCTGGGTTTCAGGGTCATTCCTCAGGCTGAGGCCACAGAGCAGTGCCAGGCAATAGCTGTGGGGGCTAGAGAATGGGGACGGTGCATCCTCATGCTTCCACCCACGCTCACACAGCCGGGGGCATGAATGCCCACACTCTACAGATGAGGGAACTGAGTCTGGGGACAGCGATCACTTGGGAAGTTCATGGAGACCCTGGGGGCAGCTGTCAGACTGGAAGCCAGGCTCCTGCTGGCTCTCTTGCCCGTGGCCTGTCTGTCCCAGCCTCCAGGCGCAGGACTGGGGGAGGCTGTGAGGCTGCCAGCATCCCAGGAGGGGTGGCGAAGCTGTGATGGGATCTGCATCCCGTCCTGGGCCTGTAATTGCCGGGAGCTGGCCGGCCCAGGGCAGGATGGCTATTGCAGGCCTGGCGGAGTGTCCTGCTCCTCTCTGTGTTGTTTTCTCCATTGCCGTGGAAACAATGTCAGTCCCTCATTTGGGGCTGGGGCCAGCCTCCCCAGGCCTCCAACGTCTGAGCTGGTCCCGGAAACTCTGACCCAGCCTGGGCCGCTGGTCAGCGTGCTGCCGTCACATCCTCAGCGCTTGGCGCTATCTCCAGGGGTGACCTCAGGGCAGGCCCCGGCCAAGCACTGGGCCCTGGGCAGAGGTCTGGGTCTGGCTCCCTGGTCTCGAATCTCCTGCCAGGGCCTGTGGTGGTCATCGCCTTCACCTTGAGCTACACAGAGAACACCTGGCCTCGAGTATCCACCAAGCCCAGGCTCCCATCTCAGGCTTTGTCCAACTCTTCTCGGAGATACTCAGCAAGTTTATTGAATCCCTGTGAAGTCCTGTCAACGTGACCTGGGACAAAGAGCGTCAGCCAGGGCCTCGCTGTGACTGTGTCCCCACCCTCTGGTCCTCCCTGGCTCCAGTCAGCTCACAGGGAAGGCACCCTCACCTGGGAGGGAGCCGAGAGAAAGGCAGCCCTGGCTCAGCCTGACCCTCCTGCCCTGAGCAGGCATGGGTTGGGCCCCTTCCCTGGGCATGGGAACAGGGAAGTGGGGGGATGGGCCCCATGCCTGCCTGACCCAGGTCTGTGAGCCTTTCTTTGCACCAACATAGGCCTGGCCTCCAGCTTGCTCTCTGGTGCCCGCCCTGTATGTTCCAATCCTTGGGCTGTTGGAGAAAGAAGGCCTGATGCCCAGCACTCAGCCCACAGTAGGGGCCAGGAGCCTGGGAAGAGGACAGGAAGGGGACATCCACCCAGGCCTGGCCAGCCAGAACCCACGGAGAATCAGCAAGGTGGGAAACCACACCTTGGAACCCTGCCTCCACCATCTTTGTGACTTTCCAGGACCTCAGACCCTCCCGGCCTCCACCGAGGGCCAACGTGGAGGAGTCAGCCTCCTGCCGGGACACACGGGTCCGCTCACATGGCACAGATGGAGGGCGCTGAGTGAGGCATGACTCACCGTGCTGCAGGCAGGAGGAGGGAACCCACAGACTTGGGGGTCAGGGAGTTACCACTGGGGCTGGAGACAGCAGAGCTGTGGCCACCTCGGGCAGCAGGGCCAAGAAAGGAAACGGTGTTGACCAAGCATCTTTTTTTTTTTTTGAGATGGACGGAGCCTCGCTCTGTCACCCAGGCTAGAGTGCAGTGGCGCTATCTCGGCTCACTGCAAGCTCCGCCTCCTGGGTTCACGCCATTCTCCTGCCTCAGCCTCCTGAGTAGCTGGGACTACAGGCGCCGCCACCACGCCCGGCTAATTTTTTGTATTTTTAGTAGAGACGGGGTTTCACCGTGTTCGCCAGGATGGTCTCCATCTCCTGACCTTGTGATCCGCCTGCCTCAGCCTCCCAAAGTGCTGGGATTACAGGCGTGAGCCACCGCGCCCCGCCTGACCAAGCATCTTTTAAAGAAATACACTAAACACACTTCCATCAGGTTTGCATAGATGGTCTCTGAGGTGTACAGCAGAGAAGCAGCCAGTGTGCGTGCGTGTGTGTGTGTGTGTGTGTGTCTGGGCAGTGTGGATGGTGTGAATGAGTGGGTGAGAGTGTACCCACCTGGAATACCTCCCCCCATCACCACTTCTTCCCCTTGGCCTTGAAACCTCCCTTTCCCCGTCCGCCTCCTGTAGCTGAGCGGCCTCCTCCTGCTGTCCCCTTTGCGTGGGATTTCGGGGCAGGCACCCGATCCCAATTCCTCTGTGCCTTCCATGAACGCTGCACACAGCAGCTCATCTGTAAGTATCTGTGGAGTAGATGATTTAATCAATCCATGAATTAATAATTGCAGCAAAGTGGAAAAGGTGTCTGTTGGATATGTAAGGGAGAAAAAGAAAGGAGAAAAGACAAAAGCAGATGAGAGAAATACGAAGGCATTGCAAGGCGGGGAGGGTGCAGTAGGAGCAAGGTGTCCTATAGCACTTGGAAGACGCCACGAGGGGACCCTCAGGCAGACGGAGGAGCAGGCGGTTGCAGCTCCCTGCGCTGACAGCCTCATGTCACTCGGTGCTTGAGTGCGCTGCTCCCTCTGCGTGGAATATCCAATATCCTGCCCCTGCTGACCTTCCGATTTCTCCCTCAAGGTCAAGTCAAACGCCTTTCCTCTGTCAAACACTATCCCCGCCTGCATCCCTTCCCTCCCACCCCACCCCGGCCACAACAGAATTACCTTTCTCTTGGCTAAGTGGGAGGAATGTAGCGATTCGTACGTCCTTCCAGTAAAGCCTTTACCCTAACACATCCCAGCTGTCTCATGTTTCGTCCTCTCCCGTGTCTTCCTCAAGGACAAGGGGCATTATCCAATTCTTCTTGCAGATACTCAACAAGTTTGTGGAATCCATTTGAAGTTTGGCTATTTAACGTCTCAGGTGTTCCAGAAATGTGGCCAGTGAGAGTCTTGCCCCAGGAGTGTCATATATTTGACGTTTACTTTCAAAGGTTTAAGACATAAGACCCATAAAGGCAGGGAACTGGCTTAGCACAGCTCAGAGGACTCTGTCCAGCGTTAGACCAGGGCGCTTCGCAGGAAAGAATTATTGTTCAATAGTGGCAACTTCTTGAACTGTTAAATTGGGCCTGCTGAAAGCCTAAGGCTATTCACGTCAGCTTTACTTTCTTCCTCTCTCATTGCCCTGCTTTGAAAAGAGTCATCCGTCGTGGTTTAATTCAAGAGAGTCTTCAACCTTCAGTCAGTGCAGTTCCACCCGCGTTTACTGAGCCTGTGCCCTCCTCAGGCCTCTGCGAGGTGCTGGGCTCAGAGGTGGGGAGGCAGGGAACTGTGGGATGAGGGAATGTAGGGTGTGCTCAGAGATGGGTTCAGGGTGTCCTCCACAAAGGCCTGGGGGCTTGGGCCAAGCTTGGGAGGCTGGGGATGGACACTGGCCGAAGGCAGCAGCTCCGGGTACGTGATGTGCAGCGGAGCTCCGAGCTCTCTGAACTCCCGGCTCCAGCTGGCAGGTTGAGATGGCTGTTCTTCTCTCTCTGCCTTGATGTAAAGTGGGCTAATAACAGAACCACCCCATGGGGTTATGGTGAGGCCTTGGCGAGACAGTGAATGTGGTGGAGTGCTTAGCCCAGGCCTGACCCCAGGCAGGACTCAGGACACAGGGCTGTGCTTATTATGAAGCGGTCTGGGATGACATCACCGAGAAGGGGGAACCATGGGTAGCCCATGGGGCAGGACCAGGGCCGAGGCACAGGCTCAGCCTGACTCTCTGACCCTAGAGCTCTGCTCAGTACTGTCACTTCCCACTGTCATGCTGCCCTCCCACCCACAAGGCCAGCCCTGCTGCCTGGGCGAGCCTGGGGTTCCTGGCTGCCACCCCGATTGAAGGGCAGTCTGTGGCTCGCTCATCCTCTGGGTTCTCTGGTGCTCAGGCTTCAGCAGAGGCTGTGAGGGAACCCAGAAACCTTCAGGGAGGGTGAGAAAGAGGCTGGGAGCTGGAGGAATTTTCCCAGCCAGGCACAGGGACTGCCCGTGGTGTGGCGAGGGGCATAGCCAAGCCTTGTCCCAGTGTGGGAGCCATCTGGAGCCCAGGGCTCTGCCTCATTGTCGGCTACATCTGCTTGTAGACACTGCCCGTCTCTCCCTTTCCAGGAGTCCATGCAGAGCTTGGACCCCACCCGGGGCCCCGCTGTCATCTGAAGCCTCAGGGTCCCCAGACCCCTGAGTGTGGAACGGTGGCCAGGTGGCCTGCCTGGCCGAGACCAAAGCTTGCCTTTGACAATGCTGCTGCTGTCTGCACTGGGGCTTTAGGGACCCTGGCCTTTCCATGATAGGCCTCTGAGAGACGCTCTTAGTGATGGAGCAACTTTTACAGATGGAAGCACTAATTAAGACATTTGAATGTCTTCCATATTCCCAATTCTTTGTTCTTCTCCTTTATGTAATAGAGATGATCCTGCCCAGCTCATTACCAGCTGGTTTAGTAAACATCTAGAGACTACAAGGATATTTTATTTTAATTGCCTGAGCCTCAGGATTATGGAAACAAGATGGTAGGGGGAAGGGCTGAGGATTGAGACTGGGAAGAAAACGCTTGCCCCGAAGTGCTCATCTGGAAGAGTGAGGCCTGGCTGCTTTGGCTGTTGGAGCAGGTTTAGCCCTTTTGACCCAGGCCCAGGAAAGAGTGAGAGGCACCTGGAGGAGCCTGCACCTCCGCCGGCGGATGAGAGGGCAGGTCCTGGGCCAGTCAATTAAACACAGTTCTCCTTCGTAAACGTGGCCAACGGCATGAAAATGTGTCTTATTTTCTAAGTTGCATGAATCAAAAGCTGGCAAGGGGCCCGAGAGGCAAGAGCTGTTTGCAGCAGACGTGTGTGTGGTGTCCTGAGGCCTGGCTCTGGGTTCCTCACACAGGAAAGCTGCTTCCCAGACCAGGGCTTCCAGCCAGCCCGGGAGAGCGGGGGACAGGTGCAGAGCTGGCCTGAGGGCCGGTGGGAGAAGAGCAGGGTGCAGGGGCTAAGGGGGGTTACCAACAGGGAGGGGCTACACGCGAGGGGCCACTGGCAGGCCAGGCACCCGATCAGCTGCAGTGGCCCCGCAGTGAGGCCTGCGAGTATCCCCTGGCCAGCAAAGAAGCTGATTAGCAACGTCCCCCAGGGCCCAGGGCTCGCTGCACAAATGGACCTGAGGGCTCCAGCGTTACCAGCAGCAGCTGAGTGTAGCATACAGGGGCCCAGTAAGAAGCTGGAGACGGAAGCTCCCCCGGGGCCTCCTGGTGGGCTGCTCCCAGGCCTGTTGCTGGGGCTGGAGGAGCGGTGCCTGCCCAGCCTGCTCTGCTGACACCTGCAGCGGTGTGGTGAGCGACCTGTCCAGCTTCCCCAGGTCCAGCAGCAGCAGCAGCAGGTCCACATCCCGTGGTCTGGCTCTTGGAAGGTTTTGGCACCTCTGCAAATCAGCCTGGTGTGTTGTTCTAAAAGTGGGTTCCCCAGGGCTGTCACTGCCCCGCAGGGGAGGGGAACAGCATCTCCTGGAATTGCCATCCTGCCCGCTGCCCTCACTCCCTGGGGATACCCTCAGACCTTGTAGCCTCTGCATCCCATTTTGCAGCTGTAGCTGGCAGGGCTGGTGAGGGCTGGTCAGAGAGCCTGGGGGTGGGGGCCAGGCTGGGAGCCAGGGCTGAGGAAGCGGGTCAGAGAGGATGCTGCCCACGTGGGAGAGGCTGGATGTACCTCCTCAAGGTCATGTCACTGTCCTGAGCCACCCAATCATGTCTCTGTCCCTGCCCTGCCACAGGTGGCATTCTCTGGGCTTACCTGAAAGAGTTCCCTGCCTGGCCTTGTTAAAACCGGGATCTGCCATAAACGCCAGTTCCCCATTCTTGACCCACAGCATGTACATTTATGGCCGAGAAAAACTCATTAGGGCCAGAGGACTTCCCAGCTGAGGAAGCGCTGGCTCATTAGGGAGGCCAGGCCGGTCCTGGTGGCTCTAATGAGCTGTGAAAACCACTCAGGAGCAGGAGAATTAGCAGAGAAGGTGTCTTCGAATTCCCAGAGGAGCTTCTTCTGTCTAATTTTGGAGTCTGCAGGCCCAGGTGTTTCATGGGAAGGGGCTAACAAACTGGATCTTATGTTTCGAGAATCTAAACAGTGTGGGGGACAAATCCCCCACAGAGGAACCGTCACCCGCCTGGGTCTCCCCAGCTTTTGGTTGGGGAAGGTGAGGTGAGCTGGCTAGAGCCAGACTGGAGTCTGCTAGGTCCTCAGAACATATGGAACGTGGGGGTGGGCATAGGCAGTGGCTGCCGGGAGTCCAGACAGCCTGGCTAGGACTCTGGTCTGTTCCCAAGTCAAGGAGGGGGGTCCAGCAGGGAGAGAGGCCTGGATGGAGGGATGGGAGGCCCCTGTCAGTTTATTCTCAGGCACCCACCCCAGTGGCTTAAGTGGGGGAGATGAGCCAGTGGCAGAAGGGCCTGGTGCAGCCAGGCCAGGGGCTCCCATAGCCTCAGCAGGGTCCTGTCCTTCGATCCTTTTCACCTTACTCCCCACACGAGACCTCAGGAGCTCCAGGCTCCTTCTCCCGGCTCATTCCCCCCACTAGGTGAGGGGAGAGAGCCTTTTGCCCAACACTTCCAGGCCGCGTCCCAGCCCTGATGATTCTCAGAAGGAAGTCAAGGGGCTACAGTCACCAGTGGACCCACGGAAAAGGTCCCTTGAGCAGAAACACGTAACACTCCAGGGCGCCTGGTCTCCTCACCAGAGACTCTCCACTGGAGGTGCCCAGGCGGGCAAGGAGAGAGCCCCGATTCACGCAGGAAGGCAGCCAGTTCCCTCTGCTGGCCCTCCAGGGCAGTGGTCTGTGCCCTTGACCCAGGTCAGCATGACCAGGTGTCCATGGGACAAGTGGCCTGAAGGCCCCGTGCTCCCCACTGTGCGTGACGCGACTAGCAGAGGCCAGCAGGGCTCCGGTTCAGTGGATATGTCTGCGCTGTCACCTCTTAGCTCACAGATCCCAGAGTGTCTTTCTGGATCTGTCATTCTATCTGCGCCCCTGCCCCAGCACTCTGCTGCTTTTCTTTCTACCCGATGGACTGCCCCTTCTCTGTCTCTCCATCCTTCACACAATCTTTAAACTCAGCCCCTGTCCTCAGCTCTTGTTCCTGCTCACTTTAAACCATCTCCAGGCAAAGCTGTATGGGTTGATGATTCCCAGCTCAGGAACTCCAACCTTGAGCTTGGACAGGCCACTTACCATTCCAGGCGCTCAAAGCTTGAACTTGCTCTCCCCCATCCCATCTGCTCCTCCTCCAGTCTTCCCCACAGGAGCATATCCTCCTCTCGCTCCATCTCAGGACCGGGAACAAGATCTGCACCGACCATCCCTGGAGTTGGTGGAGGGCTTTGCACAGGCATAGCCCAAAGCAGACTCACCCTGGGATGGAGCTTTCCAGGGGCTACCCCCTTCTGGCTCCCATTATCAGTCCCACAATCTCCAGCAGGCCCAGGGGAGGGAGATTCTGAGCGCTGGCCACTGGAACAGAAAACTTGTGCAAAGAGTTTGGGATGTCTCGATGCCCAAGCAATGAAATCTTGATTTGGAGGCATTGGCTTTTGTCACAGAAGTTGAGAGGGTAGGCCAGGAAGTCACCCTAGGTACCTCTCCATCACTGTCCACATCCAAACAATCCCCAAGTCCTGTTTATTTTACCTCCAGAGGAGTCTCAAATCCATGCTTTCTCTTCCTCCCCACTACAACCTCCTGGCCAAGTCATCATTCTCTCCCACCTGGACTCTGAGTTCCCTGACTGTCTCCCCAAGTCTTCTTCAGCCTGTTCTCCACTCAACATCAAGCACAGTCCCTGGCACCTAGTAGGGGCTTAGCTCACACTCATGCCATGGACGGACATGGTTGCTTTCTAGCTTCCAGCAAGCCTCGGTGTAGGAGCTTTGCTTCTCAGGATGTATGTCATACCCCTGGGTGGTGGGGATTGTTGCTGCTATTTTTGGCTTGCTGGGAAGAAAAATAACAACTCGTCCTCTTTATTAAAACTGGAGGAGAAATACTACTTCACCAGAGCAGGTAGGAATCACAGTGAGAACGCCTGGTGTTTTGGCCACAGGTCCACTTAGTGGACGGCCTCTGGTTGGAATTATCATTGCTCATGTCTTACCCTGTGGGAAAAAAATTATTTTGAAATAATTGTACACTTGCAGGAAGTTGCAAAAATTGTACAGAGTCCCTTGTAAGCTTCCCTCAGCTACTCTCAATGCTGACATCTTATATAACCACAGCACAAGATCAAAACCAGGGAACTGACATTGGTACAACCATACTACTAGACTCTAGACCTTATTCAGTTCTCATTATTGTTAATATTGCAATCATTCCTCTCTCATTCTCTCTGTTTCTATGCAATTTCATTCCGTGTGTAAATTTCGATCACCACCACTGGAGTCAAGACACATCATCATCACAATGCACACCCCTGCACTACCTCTTCATACTTGGAATTTGTAACCTCCCCCTCCCTGTCCCTGTCTTCCAGCAACTACTAATCTGTTCTCCATCTCTATTGTTTTGTCATTATGAGAATGTTGTACAAAAGGAATCATACACTACATCATCTTTCAAGGCTGACTTTTCACTCAGTGTTCATTCTCTTGAGATCCAAGTAACAATAGTTCGTTCCTTTTTACTGCTGAGTAGTGTTCCATTATATGCATGTACCAGAGTTTCTGCAAGTATGGCGAATAAAGGTTCTGTGAATATTCACTTATAGGTTTTTACACAAATGTCAATTTTCATTTCTCTGAATAAATGCGAGGTGTGAGGGCTGGGTATTATGATGCAGGTTTAGCTTTGTGAGACACTGACAGTTTTACATTCTCACCAGCAATGGATAAGAGAACCACTTTCTGTGGTCTTGCTAGCATTTTTTTTAAAACTATAGTTGTTTTCATAGGTGTGTAGCGATATTTCCTTCTGCTTTGCATTTGCATTTCCCTAATGGCCGATGATGAGGAACATGTTTCTGTATGCTTTTTGGCTATCTCCATCTACTCTTTGGTGAAATATCTGTTCATGTCTTCGCCCATTTTGTACTTGAGTTGTTTGTTTTTTTACTGTTGAGTTTTTTATGATGGTAGTAAAAAAACATAAGAGCCAATAAACTTTCCTGTTTTCTTTTGGTGTTTTTCACAGTAATAGAAGTGGATACACACCCAGAAGTCTGTGTGACATGCCCGTGTTAGGGATTAGCTAGGATAACAACCTCCAATTCTCAGAGTTTAGATGCAACAAATATTTATTTCTTGCTCACAGAAAGCCAGAAGTAGGTTGGGTGTCTTGTCTCCTCACAGCTTTTGCCAAGCAGTGACTGTGGAATCTGGGCCTGTTCCATGCTGAGGCTGCACCAGCTGGATGTCCAACCACCTGGCCTCCAAAGTGGTGGTGGAAGAGGAAGAGAGCTGGGAAGTGCATGGCAGTTTGTTTTTATGGCCAGTTCTAGAGGTGGTGTACATTCCTTTCACAACATCTTATTGGCCAGGATTTAGTCACATGGTCCCCACCCAACTTTAAGGAGGCTGGGAATGTTGCCTTCCTGGGTATCTAGGAAGAGGGTTTAGATGGGGTGAACATTGTGTCTGTATTAGTCTGTTCCCATGCTGCTATAAAGAACAGTCTCTTTCTTTCTTTATAAAAGAAAGAGGTTTAATTTACTCACAGTTCTGGATGGCTGGGGAGCCCTCAGGAAACTTACATTCATGTTGGAAGGGGAAGCAAACATGTCCTTCTTCACATGGTGGCAGGAGAGAGAAATGCCAGCAGGGGAAATGCCAGATGATTACAAAACCATCAGATTTCATGAGAACTCATTCACTATCATGAGAACAACATGGGGAAAGCTGCCCCCATGATTCAATTACCCCCTCCGTGTCTCTCCCACAACATGTGGGTATTATGGGAACTATAATTCAAGATGAAATTTGAATGGGGATCAGCCAAACATATCATTCTGCCCATGGCCCCTCCCAAATCTCATGTCCTCACATTTTAAAACACAGTCGTGCCTTCCCAACAGTCCCTCAAAGTCTTAACTTATTCCAGCATTAACCCAAAAGTCCAAGTCCAAAGTTTCATCTGAGACAAGGCAAGTCCCTTTCACCTATGAGCCTGTAAAATCAAAAGCAAGTTAGTTTCTTCCTAGACACAATGTGGGTACAGGCATTGGGTAAATACACCCATCCCAAATGGGAGGAGCTTGGCAAAACAAAGGGGCTACAGGCCCTATGCACGTCTAAAATCCAACGAGGCAGTAATTAAATCTTAAAGCTCCAAAATAATTTCCTTTGACTCCATGTCTCACATCCAGGTCACAATGTTGCAAGAGGTTAAGTTCCCATGGCCTTGGGCAGCTCCACCTCTGTGGTTTTGCAGGTACAGCCTCCCTTCTGGCTGCATTCACAAGCCAGTGTTGAGTGTCTGTGGCTTTTCCAGGTGCACAGTGCAAGCTGTTGGTGGATCTACAATTCTGGGGTGTGGAGGACAGTGACTGTCTTCTCACAGCTCAACTAGGCAGTGCCCCAATGGGGACTCTCGTGTGGGGGCTCTGACCCCACATTTCCCTTTACACTACCTTAGCAGAGATTCTTCACAAGGGCTCCACCCCTGCAGCAAACGTCTGCCTAGACATCCAGGCATTTCCATACATCCTCTGAAATCTAGGTGGAGGCTCCCAAACCTAAATTCTTGACTTCTGTGCACCCCAAAGCCCAACACCACAAGCAAGCCACCAAAGCTTGGGGCTTGCACCCTCTGAAGCAATGGCCTGGACTTCATATATTGGCCCCATTAACCACAGCTGGGACATGGTACCAAATCCTGAGACTGCACAAAGCATTAAGGTCTTGGGCACAGCCCACAAAACCATTTTTTCCTCCTAGGCCTCCTGGCCTGTGATGGGAAGGTCTGCTGTGAAGGCCTCTGACATGCCCTGGAGACATTTTCCCCATTGTTTTGGTGATTAACATTTGACTCCTCACTACTTAAGCAAATTTTTGCCACTGGCTTGAATTCCTCCTCAGAAAATGGGTTTTTCTTTTCTATTGCATTGTCAGGCTGCAAATATTCCAAATTTTTATGCTCTGCTTCCCTTTTAAACATAAGTTCCAATTCTGAACCATCTCTTTGTGAATGCGTAAAACTGAACACTTTTAAGAGAACCCAGATCACCTCTTTTTTTTTTTTTTTTGAGATGGAGTCTTGCTCTGTTGCCCAGGCTGGAGTGCAGTGGCACTATCTCAGCTCACTGCAAGCTCTACCTCCCGAGTTCTTGCCATTCTCCTGCCTCAACCTCCTGAGTAGCTGGGACTACAGGTGCCTGCCACTACACCCAGCTAATTTTTTGTATTTTTAGTAGAGATGGGGTTTCACTGTGTTAGCCAGGATGGTCTCAATCTCCTGACCATGTGATCTGCCTGCCTCAGCCTCCCAAAGTACTAGGATTATAGGCGTAAGCCACCACACCCAGCCCGAACCCAGATCATCTCTTGAATGCTTTGCTGCTTAGAAATTTCTTCTGCCAGATACCCTAAATCATCTCTCTCAAGTTTAAAGTTCCGCAGATCTCTAGGTAAGGGGCAAAATACCATCAGTCTCTTTGCTAAAGGCATAGTAAGAGTTACCTTTATTCCAGTTCCCAACAAATTTCTAATCTCCATCTGAGACCACTTCAGCCTGGACTTCATTTTCTATACCATTATCAGGATTTTGGTCAAAGCCACTCAACAAGTCTCTAGGAAGTTCCACACTTTCCTACATCTTTCTGTCTTCTTCTGAGCCTTCCAAACTGTTTCAACCTCTGCCTGTTACCCAGTTCCAAAGTCAATTCCACATTTTCAGGAATCTTTTCAGCAGCACCCCACTCCCAGTACCAATTTACTGTATTAGTCTGTTCTCATGCTGCTACAAATAAGTACCCAAGACTGGGTAATTTATAAAGGAAAGAGGTTTAATTGACTTACAGTTCTGAATGGCTGGGGAGGCCTACGGAAACTTACAATCATGGTAGAAGGGGAAGCAACATGTCCTTCTTTACATGGTGGCAGGAGAGAGAAGTGCCAGTGGGGGAAATATCAGATGCTTATAAAACCATCAGATATCATGAGAACTCACTCACTATTATGATAACAGCATGGGGAAAATCATCCCCATGATTCAATTACCTGCCACCATGTCCCTCCCATGACACGTGGGGATTATGGGAACTATAATTCAAGATGAGATTTGGGTGGGGACACAGCCAAACCATATCAGGACCCATTTCTGTCACTACAGCAGCATAAGATGGAGTTGCATGCCTTGCTTGTTCAGATGATGCTTGACTCACAAGCCTGGGAGCCTGAGGTACTAAGCCTCAGGCTGAGGGGGGTCACCCCATTGCATCTATGGCAGGCCACACCAGTCACCTTCATTTGGACCAAATAAGGAGTTGGAGCGATGATAATTGGTGTTTCCCTCCATTCCCTTCTTCCTTCCTTCCGTCACTCTGTCTTTCTCTTTCTTTTTTCTTTGCCCCTGCACCCGAATAAAGAACCTTAAAAATGAAAGTGTCTGTCCTAAGAGCACATAATGCAACTGGCCCACATGTATATGGTCAGAAGGATTGGGGGACTGACCTTCACCTCATTTAACTCTGTAGCTGGGTTTGCAAACTGGTAGCACATGAGTCACATTCAGTCAACAAACATGTTTTATTTGGCCTATATGATGTTTTTAAAAATCAAGTATATTATGATATAGTTTACATATAATAAAATGCATTGAGTTTAAGTGTACCGTTCAGTGAGTTATTATATGTGTATATATACACACATATATAGATATACACATATATGTATGTATTAGTCTGTTTTCATGCTGCTGATAGAGACATACCTGAGACTGGAAAGTCAAAGAAGTTTAATTGGACTGATAGTTCCACGTGCCTGGGGAGGCCTCAGAATCATGGGGGGAGGTTAAAGGCACTTCTTACATCATGGCGGCAAGAGAAAATGAGGAAGAAGCAAAAAGCAGAAACCCCTGATAAACCCATCAGATCTCATGAGGCTCATTCACTATCACAAGAATAGCACAGGAAAGACCAGCCCCCATGATTCACATTCCTCCCTCCAGGTCCCTCCCACAACATGTGGGAATTCTGGGAGATACAATTCAAGTTGAAATTTGGGTGGGGACATAGTCAAACCATATGTGTATATATATACACACACACATACACACACACATACACACACACACAATATACATACACACTTACGTAACCACCACCTCAATCAAAATAAAGAAACCTCCCTCATCCAGAAAGCTACCTGTGCCAGTTCCCAGTCTATTCTCCTCCCTGGAGCAGAACTGATTCCGGGACATCTACCACTCCAGCTCAGTGCCCCCTGGCTCAGAATGTCATGGAAATGGACCCCAGAGTACTCTTTGTGCCTGGCTTCTGTCATTCAACATAATGTCTGTCATCTGGGTTGCATGCCTCATTTTTTTATTGCTAATTATTATTCCACTGTATAAAAATGCCAAAATTTATCTGCTTAACTGATGATAGACATTTGTATTATTTCCAGTTTTTGGCTATTATGACTAAAGCTGGTATGAAAATTCTTGTGCATGTATCTTTATGAACATATGCTTTCATTTTCCTTGGTTAAATACCTAGGGGTAGATTGCTGTTCAATTTCTTAAGAAATTGCCAAACTGTTTCTTGAAGTGTTTGCACCATTTTCCACTCTTACCAGCATTGTGCGACAGTACCAATTGCTGTATATCCCCTCCAATATTTGGTATTTTCAGTCTTTTAAATTTTAGCCATCCTGGTGGGTATTTAGTGATAATTCTTCATTGTTTTAAAATGAATTTCACTGATGAATATGTTGAACATCTTTTCATGTCCTCATTGGCCATTCATGTATCTTTTTTCATGGAATGTCTGTTCAAATATTTTGCCCATTAAAAAAATTGAGTTGTTTGCGTTCTTACTGTTGAGTTGTAGAAGTTTTGTGTATATTCTGGATGCAAGACCTTTCTTAGATATATGTATTCCAACTATCTTTCCTTTCATATTATTTTATTAATGATGACTTTTGGAAATCCTAAGTTTTTAATTTTTCGAAATCAATATCAGTTTTAAAAATGTTATGGTGGCAGAGTACTTTTTTGTATCTTAAGAAATCTTTAGTTATCCCAAAGTCATGAAGATTTCCACCTAAGTTTTCTTCTAGAAGTTTTGTAGTTTCACTTTTTTAATTGACAGAATTCAAAACAATAATTCAGTAAATTTTTTGTAATGAGAAAAATGGACTTTTGGTGGCTGAGATCACACCGCTGCACTCCAGCCTGGGTGACAGAGCAAGACTCCACCAAAAAAAAAAAAAAAGAATAATTCCATGTGTATGAAATGTACAGAATAGGCAGCTCCATAGGGACAGAAAGTAGATGAGTGGTTGCCAGAAGTTGGGGAGAGGGACATCAGGACTGACTACCAATAAGCACAGGGTTTCTTTTCTTTTTCTTTCTTTTTTTTTTTAGACGGAGTCTCGCTCTGTTGCCCAGGCTGCAGTGCAGTGGCTCGATCTCGGCTCACTGCAAGTTCCGCCTCCCAGGTTCATGCCATTCTCCTGCCTCAGCCTCCAGAGTAGCTGGGACCACAGGTGCCCGCACCACGCTCGTCTAATTTTTTGTATTTTTAGTAGAGATGGAGTTTCACCATGTTAGCCAGGATGGTCTGGATCTCCTGACCTCGTGATCCACCCGCCTCGGACTCCCAAAGTGCTGGGATTACAGGCGTGAGCCACCACACCCAGCCTACATGGAATCATTCTATATGTGGCCTTTTATATCTGGCTTCTTAAACACATTTTCACAGTTTATCATGTTGAAGCATATAAAAGTTCATCATTCATTTTTATGATGAAATAACATTCCATTGTGTGGATGTACCATATATTGTCATCAGTTGATGGCCATTTGGATTGTTTCTATTTTTCAACTATTATGAATAACGCTTCTCTGAAATGTGTGTACAAGTTTTTGTTTGACATGTTTTCAATTTTCTTTGGCATATTCCTAGGAATGAAATTGCTGGGTCATATGGCAACTCTATGTTTACCTGACAAGCCACCATATTGTTTTCCACAGTGGCTGCACCGTTTTACATTCTCACCAGCAAGGTCATGAGGGTCCCAATTTCTTCATGTCCTCACCAACTCTTTCTGTCTTTCCTTCCTTCCTTTTCCCCTTCCTACCTCCCTCCCTTTCTTTCTCTTGCTCTCTCTCTCTCTCTTAATTGTAGCTATTTTAGTGGCTGGGAAGTAGTATCTTGTGATTTTGATTTGCATTTTGCTAATAACTAATGATGTTGAACATCTTTTAATGTTCTTATTGGTCATCCGTATATCTTTTTATAGCTTTAGTTTTGATGTTTATATTATACAGCATTTACATTTACATCTATTATTATTATTATTATTATTATTATTATTTTTGAGGCAGAGTCTCACTCTGTCACCCAGGCTGGAGTGCAGTGGCGCTATCTTAGCTCACTGCAAGCTCTGCCTTCTGGGTTCATGCCATTCTCCTGCCTCAGCCTCCAGAGTAGCTGGGACCACAGGTGCCTGCACCACACCCGGCTAATTTTTTGTATTTTTAGTAGAGATGGAGTTTCACCATGTTAGCCAGGATGGTCTGGATCTCCTGACCTCGTGATCCACCCGCCTCGGACTCCCAAAGTGCTGGGATTACAGGCGTGAGCCACAGCACCCAGCCTACATGGAATCATTCTATATGTGGCCTTTTATATCTGGCTTCTTAAACACATTTTCACAGTTTATCATGTTGAAGCATACAAAAGTTCATCATTCATTTTTACGATGAAATAACATTCCATTGTGTGGATGTACCATATATTGTCATCAGTTGATGGCCATTTGGATTGTTTCTATTTTTCAACTATTATGAATAACGCTTCTCTGAAATGTGTGTACAAGTTTTTGTTTGACATGTTTTCAATTTTCTTTGGCATATTCCTAGGAATGAAATTGCTGGGTCATATGGCAACTCTATGTTTACCTGACAAGCCACCATATTGTTTTCCACAGTGGCTGCACCGTTTTACATTCTCACCAGCAAGGTCATGAGGGTCCCAATTTCTTCATGTCCTCACCAACTCTTTCTGTCTTTCCTTCCTTCCTTTTCCCCTTCCTACCTCCCTCCCTTTCTTTCTCTTGCTCTCTCTCTCTCTCTTAATTGTAGCTATTTTAGTGGCTGGGAAGTAGTATCTTGTGATTTTGATTTGCATTTTGCTAATAACTAATGATGTTGAACATCTTTTAATGTTCTTATTGGTCATCCGTATATCTTTTTATAGCTTTAGTTTTGATGTTTATATTATACAGCATTTACATTTACATCTATTATTATTATTATTATTATTTTTGAGGCAGAGTCTCACTCTGTCACCCAGGCTGGAGTGCAGTGGCGCTATCTTAGCTCACTGCAAGCTCTGCCTTCTGGGTTCATGCCATTCTCCTGCCTCAGCCTCCCAAGTAGCTGGGACTACAGGTGCCCGCCACCATGCCTGGCTAATTTTTTGTATTTTTTTTTTAGTAGAGACGGTGTTTCACCATCTTAGCCAGGATGGTCTCGATCTCCTGACCTTGTGATCTGCACACGTCGGCCTTCCAAAGTGCTGGGATTACAGACATGAACCCCTGCGCCCAGCCTACATCTATTATTAATTTAATTAATTTTTGTGTGAGGTAAAAATTGAGTTTTACTTTTTCTCTATACAGATGATTTAACATCATTTGTTTAAAATGTTACCCTTATTCTGTGGTAGGAAAAATTCTAAGATGTCTCCTAGGGTAGGCAGAGAAATGGCTCCACAAAGTCCCTGGAACCTTGAATATCATGGTACATGTTAGAAACAAGTCAAGGTAGCAGACAGAATTAAGGTTTCTGCTCAGCTTGATACAGGGCAGACGAGCCCCCAGATTGGGGCTTAGCCTGGGAAGGTTCTTGGCTTCATCCAGGAAGGAATTCAAGGGTGAGCTGGTGGTGTTATACAGCAACTTTTATCGAAGTGATAGTGTACAGCAGCAGCAGAGGCACTGCTCCTTGCAGAACAGGGTTAGCCCACAAGTGGTTTGCCCAGAGTAGCAGCTCAGGGGCAGTTCTGTCGTCATGTTTACACCTAGTTTTAATTACACACAAATTAAGAGTTGGGTTATTCAGAAATTTCTTTAAAAAAAAAAAAAAAGGTGGTAACTTCCAGGAGTTGCCATACAGTGGTAAATTGTCATGGTGCTGGTGGGCATGTCTTATAGAGAGGTGCTTTTGGGGCCTCTTCCCTGTTTCAGCCAGTCTTCTATCTGGTCTGGAGTCAGGTCCTGCCTCCTACCTCAAGCTGACTTTAAGATAGGGATATTATCCTAGACTATCTGGGTGGCTTCAATGTAATCACAAGGATCCTCAAATGTGGAAGAGAGAGACAGAAGAGAAGGTCAGATGATGTAATGTGCTAGGAATTCGGCCTACTGCTGCTGATTTTGAAAATGGAGGAATGGGCCATGAGTCAAGGAAATCAGGCAGGCTCTAGAAGCTGGAATGGGAATTAAGGTCTTTTATCAGTTGACTTTGGGTTAGTCAGAAGGAAGATTATCCTTTCTTGGCCTGACCTTAAAAGAAGTCAAAAAAGTTCAAAGTGAGAGAGCTTGTCATGGAGAGGGCCACATGGCAGGGAACAGGGAGCGGTCTCCAGGAACTGAGGGCTTCAATCCTACGACCAAAGGAACTTGCTTGGAAGAGGAGTCCAAGTTCCATATGAGAGCACATGCAGGCTGACAGCTTGGTTTTAGCCTTTTGAGACCCTAAGCTGAGAACTCACTTACACAATGCAAAGGCTTCTGACCTATAGAAATATGTTAAATATATAATTATATGTGAAATAAGAAATCAGTGTTGTTTTATTCTGCTAAATTTGTGCTAATGTGTTATGCGGCAATAGAGAAAGAATGCATTTTCTCCATTAAATTGCCTGAGCTTTTTTGTTGAAAATCAATTAAGGGTCTATGTTTGGGTCTATTTCTGGGCTCTATTTTTTCCTGTTGATCTACGTGTCTATCTTTTTGCTACAATGATTCTAATTTGGATTACCATAGCTTTATAGTAAGTCTTGAAAATTAGATACTGGGAGTCTTCCAACTTTGTTGTTCTTTTTCAAGTTTGTTTTGCTATTTTAAGTACTGTGCATTTGCATATAAATTTTAGAATTTTAGCTTTCTCTCTTGAAGCCAGACACGATGTAAAACATCTGATGGCTCTGAGACCACCATGCTATGAGGAAGCTCCCATGGGGAGATCATGTGGAGGAGCACTGAGGTACCAGACATGTGACTAATGCCTTCTTGAACTTTCCAGTTTGGCCCAGCTGCCAGTCAAAAGCACCAGAGTGAGTCATCCCAGACAACACCATTTAAAGAAGAACCACCCAGCTGAGGTCAGTTAACTTAGCAACAACAAAATAATTGTTAAGTTACTAAGCTTTGGGACTGGTTATGAAGCAATAGTATACTGAAAAGTAGGGCTATTCATTTTTTCTATTTTTTCTTGAGTCACTTTTGGTAACTTGTGTTTTTCAGGGAATTTGTCCATTTCATCTAAATTGTTGAGTTTACTGCCATAAAGTTGTTCATAGTATTTAGTAGTTTTTCTTTTGGTATCTGTAGGATCTGTAGTGATAGCTTATCTTCCATTTCAGATATTTTGAGTATATATATATCAAAACGTCATGTTGTACAACATAAATACATAGAGATTTTGTTTGTCATACAGAAAGTTATTTTGTAATTTGTGTTCTTTTTCTTGATCAGTCTTACTGGGATTTTTCAATTTAATTAATTTTTCAAAGAGGTATCTTTTGGTTTTGTTATTTTTCTCTCTTATTGGCTTGTTTTGTAGTTCACTGATTTGGGCTCTTTATTATTTCTTTCCTTCTATTCACTGTAGGTTTAATATGTTTCTTTCTTTCTTTCTTTCTTTCTTTCTTTCTTTCTTTCTTTCTTTCTTTCTTTCTTTTTTTTGAGATGGAGTCTCTCTCTCTGTCACCCAGGCTGGAGTGCAGTGGCGTGATCTCGGCTCACTGCAAACTCTGCCTCCTGGGTTCATGCCATTCTCCTGCCTTAGCCTCCTGAGTAGCTGGGACTACAGGCACCCGCCATGACACCTGGTTAATGTTTTGTATTTTTAGTAGAGAGTGTTTCACCATGTTAGCCAGGATGGTCTCGATCTCCTGACCTTATGATCTGCCCACCTCAGCCTCCCAAAGTGGTGGGATTACAGGGGTGAGCCACCGTGCCCAGCCTATTTTTCTCTTTCTTTTAATCAATTTTTGCTTTATGAATTTTGAAACAATGATTAGGTGCAAAGTTAGGATTTTTATAACTTTCTGTTGGATTAACCATTTTGTCACTATCAAGTGTCCTTCTTTATTTGAAGAAATACATTTTGTCTTAATGCCTACTTTGTCTTCTTATAATACAACCACAACATGTTTCTTATTTTAACCATTTTCATGCTATATCTTTTTCCATCTGTTTACTTTCAACCTATCTGTGTCTTTGTATTTTATACTCATACAGTCAGGCATTGCTTTAAAAAATCTATTCTGACAATTACTGATTTTTTATTAGTATTTAGCTCATTTATACTAAATTATTGGTGTAGCTGTTTTTAAGTCTAATATCTGCTTACTTGTTTTATATTTACCCCATGTGCTTTGTACTCCTCTTCCTCTTTTATAGCCTTTTTTGGGAATAACTGAATATCTTGTTTTATTCTTTTAGAAAATCTCTGTCATTGGCATTTTAGCTATTCTTTTTTATTTTTATATTTTAGTAGTTTAGGGATTACAATATGTGTTCTTATCACAGTCTGCTTATAATTAATACTGCTTCATTTCATACATTACTATTCACACTTCACAAATCTAAGAAACTAATAAGAGTACAACTTCATTTTCTTCCCCATCCTTTGTACTATTATCATAATTTTAGTTATATATATATTATAAACCCCACCTTATAATGCTATTACATTTGCTTTAAATGGACATTTGTCTTCTAAGGAAATTAAGGAAAAAACTAGTGTTTTAAATTTACATGTTTACTTTTTTTTTTTTTTTAAGCACTTACCATTTCTTCCTGTAAATCTGTTTCCTCTGGTGTCACTTCTCTTCAGCTTAAGAACTCTATTTAGAGTTTCTGGTGGTGAAAGTCTGCTGGCTTTTAATTCTGTCAATGTTTAATAATCAAAAATCTCTTCATTTCATCCTCACTTTTGAAGAATATTTTTGATGGACATAAAAGTCTTGGATTATAGTTCTTTTCGTTCTTCATCCATGTCATTCTGTGGTTGGTTGATTGTTTCTAATGAAAAGACAGTTTTCATTTGTGTCATTGTTCCCCTGCATTTATTTTGCCATTTTGCTCTGGCTGCTTTCAAAGTTTTCTCTTTATTTTGGTTTTCAGCAGTTTGACTACAACGTACCTATTCGTGATTTTCATTGTATTTATCATGTTTGGGGGTTCGTTTAGTTTCTTGGATTGGCAAGTTGATGTTTTTTGTTGTTGTCGTTTGTTTTTACCACATTTGGAAAAATTTTAATCATTATTTCTTCAAAATATTTTTCCTTTCCATTCTCTGTCTTTGCTTTCTTGTAAGACTTGAATTACATTTATGTTAGACTGCTTAACATTGTCACACAGGTCATTGAGATTCTGTTAATGTTTTAACAATTATTGTTTAGTCTCTTTTCTTCAGAGTGGAAATTTTTATGAATCTGTCTAGTTTAATTTAACCAAGTAAAATTTTGATTTTTGATATTTTGTTTTCAGTTATAGAATTTTCACTGGTTTCCTTCACAGAACATCTATTTCTCTGCTGAAATTTCACAACTGTTCACTCATAAAGATCATGTTTTTCTTTAAGTTATTAAAAATATTTTTAATATAGCTTTTAAAATCTTGTCTGCTGATTCCAACGTCTTGGTCATCTCACGATCTTTTCTATCAAGTGCTTTTTTTAAATTTAAAAACATTGTGCCATATTACTTGTTTATTTGTGTGTCTGGTAATTTTTTACTATATGCTGGTCATTGTAGATCATACACTTGAAGGAATCTAGTTTATGTTTTCTTTCTTTAAAGAGTTTTGAGTTTTGTTCTGGCAGACAGTTAATTTACTGGTGGCTCTCCCTGATCCTATCAAGGTTTAGTTTTAGGCTTTGTTAGGGCTGGGTTGTGTTAGTTATCTATTGCTCTGTAACAAATTACCCCACAAAATAACACCTTAAAACGAAAGCATTTGTTGTCACATCATTTTCAAAGATCAGGAATCTGAGTGTGACTTAGCTCAATGGTTCTCGCTCAGAGTCTCTAAGGAGGTTGCCATCCAGCTGTTGTTTGGGGGTGCAGTCATCTAAGGCTCAATTGTGGCTGCAGAATGTGCATCCAGCTGTTGTTTGGGGGTGCAGTCATCTAAGGCTCAACTGTGGCTGCAGAATGTGCTTGCAGACCTACTCATGTGCTTGTTGGCAGGCCTCTGCTCATTGTTGACTGCTGGCCAGAAGCCTCTGCCCCCCCACTTGGACCTCTTTGTGGTAGGGAGGTCTATAAAAGGATATGAACAAAAGGAGGTGAGCATTATGAGGGGTCATCTGGAAGGCTGGCTACCAGCTCCCACAGGGGTTTGGGGTAGCACTTACTCTAGGATGAGATTTCTTAAGCTCAATGCTATTGACCTTTTGGGCTGGAAAATTCTTTGTGGTGGGGGCTGTCTTGTGCAATGCAGGATGGTTAGCCTCATGTTGGGTCCCCACCCATGAGACGGCAGGCAGTAGCAACTCCCCTGATGACAGTCAAAAATGTCTCCAGACATGGTCACAAGGGGAAAAGGCAGCCCATCCCCAAATTGAGAATCACTTCTCTAGAATGTGGGCCTTATTAGTAAAATGTGGGTTGTAGAGTGGCTTGGCTGAAAGTCTTAAAGATGGCTCTTCACTCTGGTTGGGCCAGAACTCCCATGTCTCCAAGCAGGATGTGAACTTCGGTATCTCAGTTCTGCTTCCAGCTGTGCATCAACTGCTCTCTGCTGGGTCTGCCAGTCTTCCCCTGCGCATAAGCCGTCCAGCTCTCAGCCAGAGATCTGGGAACTCTCTCTCCATAATTCCCTCCTCTGTGTCATCCACCTCTTTAAGTTTCAGGTGCTTCATCAGCCCAAAACTCCAACCTCTGCCTCAACTCAGTACCTGCACTCTGTCTGCTGGGCCTGCTGGGCTCGGCCTCCTTGCTGTGGTCAGGTGACTGTCCCAGGCCGGGGGTCTGGGTGTGCGTGGGCTACCCCAATGTGCTTCCTTCTCTCAGGGGCTGGCTCTTCTCCAATGCCTGGCAACGTATTTCGCTTTATGTATTTTGCCCATTTTTAAAGCCATTAAAGGCAGAAGGACAAGGGTGGTGCCAATCACACCATCATGGCTGGAGAGAGAAATCCCCAACATCGTGCGTGTGTGTGTGTATGTGTGTGTGTACATGTGTGTGTCTGTGTACATGTGTGTGTCTGTGTATATGTGTGTGCGCATGTGTGTGTGTGCGTGTGTGTGTATGTGTGTGTGTATATGTGTGCATGTGTGTGCACATGTGTGTGCGTGTGTATGTGTGTGATGTGTGTGTGCATGTGTGTGTGCATGTGTATGTGTGTGTGATGTGTGTGTATGTGTGTGTGTGCATGTATATGTGTGTGTGTATGTGTGTATGCGTGTGTGCACGCATGTGTGTGTATATGTGTGTGTATATGTGTGTGTGCACACGCATGTGTGTGTGCACGTGTGTATGTGTGTGTGCATGCCTGTGTATGTGTGTCTGCGTGCGTGTGTGTGCATGTGTGTGTGTGCGTGTGTGTATGTGTGTGTGCGTGTGTGCATTCATGTGTGTGTATGTGTGTGTGATGTGTGTATATGTGTGTGCATGTGTGTGTATGTGTGTGTGCGTGTGTGTGCATGTGTGTGTATATGTGTGTGTGTGTGTGTTTTTTAAGAGAATCAACTTTTTTAAAAAAGGAAGATTACATTTAAAAGTTAGCCTCTCTGCTCTCTTGAAAATCCTGACTGTCCCATGAGATTGCCCACCCCATGGCGGCATGCATCTGGCCTGACAGCTCCATTCACCGTCAGTGATTCTTATGCTGCGATTCTCATTTCTACTAGTCCAAGTTTCTCTACCCATGTCTGTTACAATAACGCAAAGATATGTTGAGTGGGCCATGTGATTTTCCTCACACGTGTCTAGCCTCTAACTTCACTTGTTTTTGTGACCCACATTTGAGTTGGTGACCCCTTCTCCTGAGGCCTTGGGAGCACGTGAAATCTTGGGAAGGGTAACATCCTGGTGTCATCTGTCTTGCCCATAAATCAGTTTTGGAGACTATTCGATTGAAGCCAGTGCATCTCCCACAGATTCACCAGGCTGGGGATAACCACACAGTCATCACCAGGCAATTAAATAAACAGACTCACCGAGGGGTTTGCTCTGATGTGGTTGTCTGAGCTCAATCAGAAGCTATTCATTTTCCTCAGGGCTCTAGCAGGAGACCCTTTGGTAGCAAGCGACTGCAAGAAAACTCGAAGTGGAGCGAGACAGTGCTTCACATGTGTGAGCGTCATTATCTGGTTCCATTCCCACCCCACCCTGCATGGTGTTCTGAAGAAGAAGGAGCAGCTCTACCCTAAATGGAGATCATGTGGCTTGTCCCAGGGCAGACCCTGTGCACAAAATCACACTGTAACCATTATTAGATCAGTAAAGGCAGGAGGAACCTTAAACTGTGCCTCTGTGGGACTTGCAAATTCAAATCCCCAGAGGGGCCCAGGTATGAAACACAAATGAGTCAGGGTAGATGCTGGACAAAAGAGGGTGGTGGGGTCTGTGGCCACTGGAAAGCACATTCCCCGCTTAGGCAATCTGTTTCCAAAAGTTTAGACACCTGTGTTTGTTTACCTGTGGGTGGTCATCAGTGTCCCCTGGGGGATCATTTACCTTGTCTGAGGCTGAGCACTGTATGGGGGGGACTAGTTTCAGCAGCTTGGGATGTTCCCGGTGGATTTGGAAGAAGGGCTTGCCCCAGGGCAAAGAGCCCAAAGTGAGCCCCATGGTCTGGGCTTGATGGCCACTCTGAGATGCCCCCAGTCAAGTGGCCCTGCCCCTCACAGACCTTCTTGATCCAGCAGCCTGGGGACTGCCATCTTCCAAGAGCCTTCCCCTTTGTCTATAGCTGGCTGGTGCTCAGTGAGGGCAAGGGCTGTGTGGGGAGGGAAGGGAAGCTCTGGGGCCAGCTCACAATCCTCCCGTACCAGCTCTTACCTGGGTTTCGCTCTAGAGGACCTGATCCCACCCTCCCACCTGCAAGACACACAGAGTGCTGTTCTAGGTCCTGTAGCAGTTGGGAGTTGGCGGGGGGTGGGGCAGTGCGCAGGGGGAGAGGCAATGGCTCACCTGAGGCCATGGGGCTCCCACCGGACTCTGCACCCTTGGCCACAACCAATAGGCCCCTCCACCCTAGCAGCCACCTCCCCTCTGCATTAGGCGGAAATGCCCTTTCTTCCCACAGTCTCATTTTAATTCTTCACACCCAGAGGCTTCTCCACTCCTGCACTGGGTCCCCAGCTGGGCTGAGGGCGGAGCTGGTGGCCCAGGCTGGTTCATCACCATCCTCACCTGACTGGTTACTTTACAGTGTCTACGGTTGGTTCCCTTAGATTTTTCTTTTTTTTTAGTTATTACTGAAAAAAATGCACTCTTGGATATTTAAATATGTGTATCTCAGCTCATTGCAACCTCCACCTCCTGGGTTCAAGCAATCCTCCCTGCGTCAGCCTCCCAAGTAGCTGGGATTACAGGCACCCGCCATCACACCCGGCTAATTTTTTGTATTTTTAGTAGAGACGGGGTTTCACCATGTTGGCCAGGATGGTCTTGAACTCCTAACCTGAGGTGATCTGCCCACGTCGGCCTCCCAAATTGCTGGATTACACGCATGAGCCACTGCGCCTGGTCCATTTTTAAATATGTTTTTAAGAATGCTGATTTCAAGTATCTTCGTAGATTGAGAAAACCACAGTTCGGTGCTTATATATGACTTTTGAAAACTCTCAGGAAACTAAGAGTAGACAGAAAGTTTCTTAACTTCATGACTGCGACACCCCAAAAGCCTACTGCCCCGGGAGTCCTGGTGAAGATGAATCTTCTCGCTGTAAGTCCATATGGGCCCAGCGCACTACTAAGGGGGGGACTGAGGCTCTGAGGGACGACAGTGGCAGAAAACCCCTCAGGATCAGAAGGGAAAAGATAAGGCCTCATTCCTTGCAGATGATAACATCACACAAACCCGTGGAATCAGCCGGCAAGGTAACAACTAGCAGGGAGCTGAGGCAAGGCTGCTGGATATGTGGTCAGCTCACCAGCCCACCAGCTTCTCTCTACACCCGTGACACAGCCAACTGAAAACGAAGTCATGGCGCCTTCTGGACGGCGAACGCAGAGAGTGGTGGGAGGCAGCACGCCCAGGAGCACAAGCCGGAGCTTCACCCTGCCCCGCCCCGCCCTCGTGTTCGGCCGTTCTCTCTATTATTGACTGAATTTGGGCACTGGAAAGTACAGACGTCTTGCTTCATGGTCTCGTCAGAGAATCAGTACTTACCACGCTACTGCCTTTTCAAGTTTTGAAGTAACAGGGGAATTTCCCCTGGACTACAAATTTATACAGTCCTCTTCAAACAAACCACAAATAGCTGGTCTAAACCCTCCACTAGTCTCATCGATGATGAGACACTGGCCGCCAAATCAATTATCTTTACTGAAAAATGGAGTAAAGAAACATATACAGCAAATGTACTATAAAAATGCTAATATTTCAAAAACACTGTGAAGTGCTTCATAGGAACAAGTTGTTAATGAAAAGTGACCAATACATTGAAAAAAAGTCATTTGCAATGCCTGAAAACCTAAAACGCATCCTAGAGTCCACATAACAAAGAATACACATGGCTTTTCTATAAAACATGGAACATTCCAGTAAAGAACAGAGCTGGAGTCGTAGGCCGGGTGCGGTGGCTCATGCCTGTAATCCCAGCACTTTGGGAGGCCGAGGCGGGCAGATCACGAGGTCAGGAGATCGAGACTATCCTGGCTAACACGGTGAAACCCCGTCTCTACTAAAAATACAAAAAATTAGCTGGGCGTGGTGGCGGGCACCTGTAGTACCAGCTACTTGGGAGGCTGAGGCAGGAGAATGGCGTGAACCCAGGAGGCGGAGCTTGGAGTGAGCCGAGATCGTGCAACTGCACTCCATCCAGGGCAACAGAGCGAGACTCCTTCTTAAAAAAAAAAAGAACACAGCTGGAGTCATTATTAAATGAAGCAATGCTTTAATGTTACAGGTTCCCAACTGTACCAGATTCACCTATGCATTAAATGTAATCCTGATCAAAATTCCAGCTGGAATTGTCGAGGAAATGAGTAAACGCACTGTGAATTTATGTGGAAGGATCAAGGTGTAAGAAAAATGCTATAACTGAATGTTTGTGTCCCCCCAAAATTCACATGCTACTGCTTAGTCCCTGCTACGATGGGATTAGGAAGTGGGGCCAGTAGAAACTAACCCAGTAGAAAAATGGGAAAGGAGAGGTACTTGGGAGGTGATGAGGTCGTGAGGGTGCTGCCCTCCTGAATGGGACGAGTGTCCTTGTACAAGAGGCTCAGAGAGCGGCCTTACCCCCTCCACCACGTGGGGACACAGTGAGGAGGCCTATGAGGACGTGGTCTCACCAGACACTGAAACTGCTGGCACCTTGGCCAGGTGCGATGACTCACTCCTATAATCCCAGCACTTTGGGAGGCTGAGGTGAGCAGATCACTTGAGGTCAGGAGTTCGAGACCAGCCTGGCCAACATGGTGAAACCCTGTCTCTACTAAAAATACAAAAATTAGCCAGGTGTGATGGCACATGCTTGTAATCCCAGCTACTGGGGAGGCTGAGGCAGGAGAATCACATGAACCTGGGAGGCAGAGGTTGTAATCACGCCACTGCCCTCCAGCCTGGGTGACAAAGCGAGACTCTGTTTCAAAAAAAAAAAAAAAAAGTAAAATAAAATAAAAATAAATAAAATAAAAAGAAACTACCAGCACCTTGATCTCAGACGTGCCAGCCTCCAGAACTGTGAGTAACATTTTTTTGCTGTAGGCTGGGCACAGTTGCCCATACCTGTAATCCCAGAACTTTGGAAGGCCAAGGCAGGTTGATCGCTTGAGCCCAGGAGTTGGAGACTAGTCTGGGCAACAAGACGAAACCGTGCCTCTACAATCAATCAATCAATCAATCAATCAATAAAATTAAAAATTAGCCAGGCATGATGGGACGTGCTTGTAGTTCCAACTACTCAAGAGGTTGAGGTGGGAGAATCGCTTGAGCCCAGAAGGCCAAGATTGCAGTGAGCAAAGATCATGCCACTGTATTCCAGCCTGGGCCACAGAGTGAGACTGTCTCAAAAAAAAGAAAAACAGAAAAATTTCTGTTGTTTATTAGCCACCCTGTTTATGGTACTTTTTAAATAGCAGCTCAAATGGGCGAACACAAAAAACTAAGTCAATTTTGAACAACAGGAGCAGAGAAGGGGCAGAGCAACTCCTGAGCAGGCACCATGGTATGTTGCAGAGTCCGTGGTCCTGGGAACCGCACAGGCCAGGGCGTCAGGACCGTGGAACACAGAGCTGAAAACAGACCTGGGGTAGAGACAGAAACTCGGTGGAGGGGGCAGCACAAAGGGAAGGGCAAGGTTGGTTGGTTAGTGAACGAGGCTGGGAAAACCGGCTCCCTTTGAAGCCAGACTTCCACTTCACCCCAGTATCCCAGGTGGCCCCCAGCTGGATTAAAAGCCTACAGATGGAAGAAAGAGCTTCAGAGCTGATCAATGAATACTCAGGATAACACCTCGGTGACCTAGAGCAGGAGAAAGTTTTCTTAAGCAAAACTCCCCACATGCAAACCAGGGCTGAAAAATGAATGGATTTGGCTAAATCAAAATCACGGCTGTCTGTTGAGTAAAGAACACCACAGCCCGGCCAGGCGCGGTGGCTCACGCCTGTAATCCCAGCACTTTGGGAGGCCGAGGCGGGCGGATCACAAGGTCAGGAGATCGAGACCATCCTGGCTAACACAGTGAAACCCGTCTCTACTAAGAATACAAAAAACTAGCCGGGCGAGGTGGCGGGCACCTATAGTCCCAGCTACACAGGAAGCTGAGGCAGGAGAACGGCATGAACCCGGGAGGCAGAGCTTGCAGTGAGCCGAGATTGCCCCACTGCACTCCAGCCTGGGCGACAGAGCGAAACTCCGTCTCACAAAAAAAAAAAAAAAAAAGAAAGAAAAGAAAAGAAAAGAAAAGAACACCACAGCCCATGCCAACAGAAGGCAAACTGAGAAGAGACACTTGTGATGCCTACAAATGCTAAGGGATTACTATTAGAATATAGAAGGCTCTCCTGCTGATCAATACAAAGAGACTAGTAACTCAGTAGAAAAATGAGAAAGGAAAAGACAAGGTGGTTTTCAGAAGGGGATGCCCAAATGGCTAGCGAGTGTTCGAAGAGACTCAAACACATCCGTGGACAAAGAAATGCAAATTAAAGCAACAGTGAGATGCCACTGTCCATCCATCAGGGTGGTGACGTTGAGAAGGTGGGTGATTCCAAACAGCAATGTGGGTGTGTGCTAGAACATCAGGCACAATCGACGGGAACGTTCCTCCGGGTGATTAATTGAGCAGCATTTAGTGAGACTGAGTGTGCATGCTTCCTCTGACCCAGCAATGCTAGACAGGTGATCACAGGACGCCTGCAGGAGTGTGCATAACTAGGCTTTTTATGTGTGGCATTGATTCTGAGAGCAGGGCTGGAGATGAACTCTGGGTTCATTGCCAGGTTCAACATGGATGGAAGCTGTGGTGTACTATGAAATACACAGGGGAGGAAACCCTGAATCTGCTGTTCTGTGGTTCTACGGACAGAGCTCAAAAACAATGCTACAACAGAGAAGTGAAATGGAAGGGAGTCAGAGAACCACATTGTTTGTGCAAGTCAACAACACATACACAGTGGCACCCCAAGTACTTCACAGGGAAGCATGCGTCCTTAAGGAGACCAGACTTAGGGGAAGCACCTGTAGAGGTTGTGGGCGGGATGATATGAGAAGATGGGAAAAATTAAGTGGGAAAAAAGAAGTCAGAGGTGTCTGTGAACACGCATCTGGGTTAGCAAAAGCTGTGATCTGAGGAGTATGGTTTTAACATGAATCTCTGCAGCAGAGGTCCAAAGAAATCCATGAATCGTCAAGCAAGTGCCAGGTTTGCAACTGAATTTACAAGGACGTTTCTTTCTATATGGGGAAGCTATTAAATAAATGTAGATGGGAAAATTGGATTTTAATCTAGAGAAAAAGAAATTTTAATCCATATCCTATCCCAGACATCATGATGAATTCCTGATGATTTAAACAGAAATTTTAAAAATTACAAGGAAAGGTAGCTGCATGTCATCTCAACTCTGGAAGAAAGAACCATAGGTCACAGTTATGAGGCTGAGACACAGCTGTTGAAAATGCTCGGCAATGTCAGAAGCTGCGCGTGGAGCAGTGAGAGCCACGTGGAGCGCTCAGTCGTGTGAAGGCTGTTCCTTCTACTGCTCGTGGACATCGCCTACTATTTCCACTTAACAGATGAGGCTCTTGGCCCTTGGTGAAGGAGGTAAGGACCTGGCCTGAAATCCTGGAGCAGCATGTGAACTGGTCTTGAGCTCAGGCCGGCGGTCTCAGAGCCCGTGCCTTGGCCCATCCATGGGGCAGGGGTCCTGGTAAGAGCCACATAAAGGAATGGAACATAATCAAGAGAAAAGCAGCCACAGATGGGAGATAACGAGCTCGATAAAGACGATGGGGAGAACTGACATCAGTGTGAGGGCTTGTTAGAACTCTCATTCTCCCAAATAAAGTGTTCAAAGCAAGTGAAAACGGACGTTGTTTAAAAGGAAACAAACCAAGCCAGGTGCAGTGGCTCACTCCTGTAATCCCAGCACTTTAGGAGGCCAAGGCGGGTGGATCACTTGAGGTCAGGAGTTCAAGACCAGCCTGGGCAACATGGAGAAATCCCATCTCTACTAAAACTACAAAAAAATTAGCTGGGCGTGGTGGTGTGCACCTGTAATCCCAGCTACTTGGGAGGCTGAGGCAGGAGAATCCCTTGAACCCAGGAGGCGGAGGTTGCAGTGAGCCGAGATCGTGCCACTTCACTCCAGCCTGGGTAACAGACCGGGACTCCATCTCAAAAATAAATAAATAAATAAAAATAAAAATAATAAAAAAAGGAAACACCAAGAACTAGTGTCTAAATAAGTGTTTCAGTTTGTAAGTCCTTAAAGAAATGGCAACCAATAAGGCGTTATCACCTTGCACAGTTATTAAGTTACAAAAAAAAAAAAAGATGCATGTTGTAAAACGCTGCACTGGCAGGAGCCTGAGCCACAGGCACACTCACGTACCTCCGGTGGGAGCCAAATGTGTGTTTGTCTGGATCGGGGAGCAAACACCCCCCGCAATGATCGAAACACAAGGGCCTTTCTCCCACTGGCCCCTTATAATGCATTTGGTTGGAGAAGGTGTCACCCTCCCCATGTGAAAACTGGCCTGGTCTCAGCACCTTTCAGCTTATGCTCAGGCGAGAGGCTCTCACAGCTGCCATTCAGAAATAAGCACGTCCAGCTCACGAGAATGGCCTAGACTCCCAATGTGCCTGCATGCCCCCTCGTGGTGGGGCCGCCGTTCTGTTTCTCCATCCGGAGTCCCCCCTTGCCGGCAGGTGGGCCGCTTCCTGTCGGCCTGGGGGTGTGGGAAACTGCCTCTCTCAAGGGACCGCTCCGTGGTTCCTCGAAGGTTCCCTGCTGGCGTTTTTCACCTGCAACTCCTGCGATGGGGCTGATGTGTCTCCTCTTCTTCAGGCCCCTCTGGTGTCCTCAGCCTCAGTTTTCTTCTGCAAGTTCATTGCATGCAGCCCCCTCGTGGAGTCCTCATATCTGCTTAGGCTCAGGGCCTCAGGAGCATCCTGCATCCTCGGCCCCACGGGACTCTGGGAGGCAGGCCGAGCACAGTGCCGCAGTCGGTTCCAGGTCTGACTCCGCTGACACTGGCTCCCATGTGGGAAGCAGACCCCAGCTCTCAGTGTGCAGGGCCTCCACGTGACACCATGGGAGCACTCTCAGGAGGCTAGAGGTGAGGGAGGTGGCACCCCATGCTTCCTCCTTGGGAGAGGAGTGTGCACAGCATAGCAAAGGCTCTCTCCAAATAAATGCACCCTAAACTCTCTTCTTCAGAATCCTCTAGTACACCTTGATATTCTCCTGGATGCTGAGGGGCTGAGGAGGAATTGGCACGCAGGCTGAACTTTGACGTGCTCACTACTTTTGAATTTCACATTGCTTGCATCCCGGAGTGACCATTCATTCGGCTGACGTGTTTGAGCACTGGTGTGTGTTGGGCATACCACACCAAGGTTCTGAGCATGCAAGGGTGCCTGAAAATAGTCTCTTTCTTGAGAATTCAAGGACACAGATGGGACAGGGGTGGGCAAAGAAGACATCTGCCTTCTGACCGCAAGTCGAGCTTCCTGGAATAGGTGCCACTGACTGCGTGCGTGCCATGCGCAAGCCTGGGTGAGGCAGCAGTGTCCACTATGCATCTGCATTGTCAGTAACAGAAATCCACTTAAACTGGCTTCAACTCTAAAGGGAATTGATTGGCTCCTGTTCCTGACAAGGCCAGAGGTCATCTTGCCGGCTGCAGGTGAGGCTTGATCCAGCCATTCAAATGATGTCACCAAGAACCAGCTCCAGTCCTCCTCTGGGATTCTCTTGGTTCTGCTACTGGATTCATCCTTAGCCTGGTCCCCACCACAGAGGCAAGTAACTGTGCCATTGCCAGCCACCCACCTGCACACAGCTGCCTCCTGGAGAAGAGTGTTTTGTGTTCCTGAGGCACCCATGGGAGAGAGGGACTTTCCGTCCCAGGAACTCCGAGGCTCACTCTGGTTAGACCCTCTGAAGTTGCTTGAGAAATCTCTGGGACCAGCGACACGCAATGTGCTGTGTTAAGTCCTACTCTATGTCGGGAATTTAGGACAAGGATTGAATGTCCTGAATGTGACCACAAGTCTTCCTTGTTTCGGGAAAGAATGCACCAGACCCTGCCTGATTGTTTGGGAAAATATTCACATCCACTTAGCAGGCTGGGCAGCATGCCGAGGAGGCAGCAGAACCAGAACCAGGGTGCAGGACAAGGACAGGGGGCATGAGATGGACACAGGATGCCCCCCAGTCAAGGCTGCTTGGTGGGTTTCAGAAACGGGGACACCTGTCCCTTCAGGCATCCATAGTGTGTGAACTGTAGGACTGTAGGGTGAAGGTCATCCCGGAGCTCAGCATCAAAACCAGCCGGGAAATTGTTCAGTTGGGGGAACTAGGGGAAAGGCAACAGTGATGTGAAGGGCAGAGGCAGTGGTGGGAAGCCTGTGTGTGGCCGACACATGCTTTTATGCTGTCATCACGGCCCCTTGCTTTCTATATCAGGGATCTGAGAAGTAGGCAGGCAGCTGCTCTGCCCGAGACTGTCAGGAGTCGGTGGATATGAATCCATGCCTGAAGCCCAAGCTCTCGCGGCTCTACTGTCTCCCTGATGGGTGCATGAAGGCCCCAGCCCAGTCAGTGACACAGAGGTTGGGAAGGCCAGGGCATGAAGCTTCTGTGCTTGGAGAACAGGAGGGCTTGTGGAGCTGTCGTTGATGGCGTGTCCAGGAAGCCTGGCCAGGGTGAGTAACAGGCCTTGTATGTCAGGCTAAGAAAGTTGCCCTTGACAGTGCGGGACGTGGGGAGGCATAGGCAGGTTTTCAGCAAGGACATAAGGAGATCAGTTCCAGGCTTTGGAGAGAGCACCAGGGCGCTGGGTGCAGGGATAGGAGTTGAGGTGGATACTGAGGGTGCCAGCCATGAGGACGATGGTGGCACCTGGAAGCATGCATCCCCAGGCTGTGGTGAGCAGCCCCGGGTGCCAGGCACTGGGCTGGGCACTGAACCTCCCTTACCACATTGACTTGCACCACTGAGCTATGGAGCTGAGGATTGTCACCCCATCCAAAGAACAGGAACATGCAGGTTCCAGGTTCTGAGAGCAGGTGGAGTAAAGCACATCTGCTGGGGGTGGCCCTGTGTGCCTGGTTCTGTGTCAAGCACTCGGGCCATAGAGCCTCACCCAGTCTCAGAGGACACCGTGGCCTGTCTGCTGCTGCCCCTGGTGCTTCCTGGCGTCACTGGCTGGAAAGGAGGCTTCGGGGCCTCTGCACATTTTCACCCGCCCCATTCTCTAATGCCTCTTTCTTCCTCCAGGGCTGGGCCTGGAGGGTCTTTGTTTCCAGCTGGAATCTGGCAACAGCCCCACCACGAAGGCATGGCAGGGGGCCCAGCCTCTCCCCGCTGCACCACAGCTCTTGGCTCCAGGTCATCTCTGCCCACAGCCAGCGTCTCTGGTGAGTCTGGGCAGGTGGGAGGCCAAACCTGTGCCCCACTGGTTTGGACGCTGAGCTCCGGGGTGACCTGCACCCTATAGTCCTACAGTTCACACACTATGGAGGCTTGAAGGGACGGGTGTCCCGTTTCTGAAACCCTCAGAGCAGCCTCGATTGGGAGGCATCCTGTGCCCATCTCATGCCCCCGTCCTTGTCTTGCATCCTGGTTCTGGTTCTGCTGCCCAGCCTGCTAAGTGGATGTGAATAAACAATCATGCAGGGTCTGGTGCATTCTTTCCTGGAACAAGGAACACTTGTGGTCAAATTTAGGACATTCAATCCTTGTCTTGAATTCCTGACAAAAATCCTCCCAGAGTGACAGCTAAACCCTTAGGCTGGCTGAGTTCCACGCCCCCACTTTTCCAGCCACATCCGCAGCCCCTACACAGCTACACACCACAGGCATCCAACACTGGCCCTCTCCCCACCAGGTCACGTGCTTTCACACCTGCCTGCCTTGGCACAGGTGCCCCACCAGAGCGGTGCCCTGCGGGGACTGAATGTGTGTCTGTGCTCCTCTGACTCTGCAGGCTGTTTCGGGCGCACTAGCCTCCTCCAGGCACATCTCCCTCGCTCTGTGAGGGGCTTCTCTCTCAGTTATGTAAATAGAAGACATTTTCCTGGTCCTGAGACAGGAGTGAGAAGATGGCTTTAAAACCTGGATCTAGTTGGTGCCTGGAGAGGAGTGGGTGGCTCTGGGTTAAATGAGTATAAAGACAGGGATGTTCTTCCTTCCGACGAGCCTGCTCCAGGTCTCTCTGCGGTCTCCCAGAGGCAGCCCTGCCAGTGTCTCTGGATCTGGCCTGATGGGTGTTGTCTCTGTGAGCCGCATCTCCCCTGCATCCACCTGAGGGTCGCCGCAGCTCCCCTACAGGGCTAAGATGTGCTCCGGATCGCTTTGTGGATGGAGAGTGGGGTACAAGTCCATCGCCACCCACACTTTTTTTTTTTTGAGATGGAGTCTCGCTCTGTGGCCCAGGCTGAAGTGCAGTGGTGTGATCTCAGCTCATGGCAACCTCTGCCTCCCAGGTTCAAGCAATTCTCCTTCCTCAGCCTCCCAAGTAGCTGGGATAACAGGCATCCGCCACCACGTCTGGCTAATTTTTTATATTTTTAGTAGAGATGGGGTTTCACCATGTTGGCCAGGCTGGTCTTGAACTCCTGACCTCAGGTGATCCACCCACCTCAGCCTCCCCAAAGGGCTAGGATTACAGGTGTGAGCCACTGCACCTGGCCGGTCCATAATTCTGGTGGGACCTGGTGGTGTAGGCATGGCTGGTCTAGCTGGTAGCCACTCTCATCTCTCATCAGCCCAGGAGAGGGCATTGGGCTGGGCTCCTCCCCCTTACCCCTCCCCCACTGAGAGCCTTCCCCTTCCCCCCCTCCCCTGGCTGGGCTCCTCCCCTTTTCCCCCTCCCCTGGCTGGACTCCTCTCCCTTCCTCCTCCCCCACTGAGATCCTTCCCCTTCCCCCACTCCCCTGGCTGGGCTCCTCCCGTTTTCCCCCCTCCCCTGGCTGGGCTCCTCCCCCTTCCCTCCTCCCCAGGGACTAGATTCCTCCCCCTTCTCCCCTCCCCCAGTTGGACTCCTCCCTCTTCCCCCCTCCCCTGCTGAGGTCCTTCCCCTTCCCCCCTCTTCTGGCTGGACTCCTACTTCTTTCCCCTCCTCCGCTGAGCTCCTCCCTCTTTTCTCCTCCCCCAGCTGGACTTCTCCCCCTTCTCCCATCCCCTGGCTGGCTCCTCTTCCTCTGGACCCTCATAGCTTGATGAGAGGACAGTGCCCTCTTGGCAGACCGGGACATTATTTGAGAGCAGAGAAACCCGAGTGCAGACAACAACACGGATGCTATGTGGAAGAGCTGTTCCCAGCTGAAGATGTCCCTCCTCATTGAAGCCCCCCCCGAGAGCCTCCCGTCCTTCTCAGCAGCCAGAGGCTGCTCAGCGCTCCTGTGCTCCCATCCGGGCGGGAAGTGCATGGCCTGTTAAGGACAAGGATGGCGATCGTGGGGAAGGGGGAGCAGAGTGAGTGGGGAGGTCAGAAAGGCAGGCGCTGGTTCTTGGAGGGTGGTTGACGTGGTTTGGATGTCCGTCCTCTCCAAATCTCATATTGAAATGTGACCCCCAATGCTGGAGGTGGGACCTGGTGGGAGGTGCTTGGGTCATGTGGGCCCATCCATCATGAATGGCCTGGTGCCCTCTCTGTGGCAGTGAGTTCCCGTGAGAGCTGATTGTTAGAAAGAGCCTGGCCGGCTCCCCTCTCTTGCTCCATCCCTCGCAGTGGGGCACCTCTGCTACCCTTCCCTCCCACCACGAGTGGAAGCTTCCCGAGGCCCTGACCCCGAGCAGATGCTGCCGCCATGCCTCCGGTACCACCTGCAGAACTGTGGACCAAATAAACCTCTCTTCTTCATAAATTGCCCAGTCTTGGGCGTTCTTTTATGACAATGCGAAACGTATAAGCACAACCTTGTGGAGAAAGTTCCCTACCACGGCCGCTGTGGCAGTCGGTCCTGCTCCTAATGAGGTGATAGAGAACAGCACCTGAGATGGTTAGAGGAGAGGGCCCTGGCATCCTCCGAGTCCCCTGCCCTGGCATCCTCCGAGTCTGCTGCCCTGACATCCTCCGAGTCCCCTGCCCTGGCATCCTCCAAGTCCCCTGCCCTGACATCCTCCATGTCCCCTGCCCTGACATCCTCCGAGTCCCCTGCCCTGACATCCTCCGAGTCCCCTGCCCTGACATCCTCCATGTCCCCTGCCCTGACATCCTCCGAGTCCCCTGCCCTGACATCCTCCGAGTCCCCTGCCCTGACATCCTCCATGTCCCCTGCCCTGACATCCTCCGAGTCCCCTGCCCTGACATCCTCCGAGTCCCCTGCCCTGACATCCTCCGAGTCCCCTGCCCTGACATCCTCCATGTCTCCTGCCCTGGCATCCTCCGAGTCTGCTGCCCTGACATCCTCCATGTCCCCTGCCCTGACATCCTCCATGTCCCCTGCCCTGACATCCTCCGAGTCCCCTGCCCTGACATCCTCCATGTCCCCTGCCCTGACATCCTCCGAGTCCCCTGCCCTGACATCCTCCATGTCCCCTGCCCTGACATCCTCCGAGTCCCCTGCCCTGGCATCCTCCGAGTCCCCTGCCCTGACATCCTCCATGTCCCCTGCCCTGGCATCTTCTGAGTCCCCTGCCCTGACATCCTCCGAGTCTGCTGCCCTGACATCCTCCGTGCCCTCTGCCCTGATGTTGGGGCCGCCTGGCTGCACCGTGACCCTCCACCTATGCCTGGCTGCTGAACAGCGTGAGGGCACTTCTGAGGGGGCAGAGAGTCCCTCGATGGGCTTGCCGCAGCCCTGGGCCTGGTGTGTCTCCCTTTGTCCCTGCTGGTCCCATCCATCTGACTGCATGCCTTCTGTACCGTGTGTCCTGGCTCCCTGCCTTGGCCCCTCTCTTGCAGTGAGGAAGGGCACATGCCCCGGACCCCGAGGCCGATTGACTGGGTGCAGACCTCATACCCCGACACCCACAGATCTGCCCTGTTCCCAGCTCCCAGAACACACCTGGCCTCCTTCCTAGGGATCGAGACTCAGAATATGCAGTGTCCTCATGAGCCACCTAGATGCGCTGCTCACCCAGGCCTCCTGCTCCCAGGCACCCCCGCCAGCGTGTCCTCCTGTGTGAAGGAGCCTGCCTGCTTGAGGTGTGGAGCCAGCCCAGGCTCCGGCTCGTGAGCTGGTCCATGAAAAGTTTGGTGCCTTCCTGGACAGAGAAGCCTGCTGGCTTGGTAAGTGGGCTCGATCATGTGTTCCCCGGGGAGCCCTCCAGAGTCTGTCTGAATTGGAGAGGGAGCTCAGGTTATGGGAACCCATTTGGTGGCCTGGCAGAGCTGTGGGCGTTTGAGTTAGGATTCTTGGCTGCGAGTATCAGAAGCTCAAACCAGCTGACGGGCTCTTAGAACCAAACCGTTGCTGCGTCCAAGGGGCCCTGGCAGCAGGCTCCGCATGCCCAGACTCTCTCTCATGCACCTCTGGGGCCTGGCCCAGGCCAGCTTCTTCCCCCCTAGGCTCCTGACAGTGGCAGATCCCTGCCATTGAGTGGAGCTGCTCCTCCAGGAGGACATGTGCCTCAAGCCTTAGGTCCAGTCCAAAAGCGCTGGGAAGGATGCTGATCGGTCCAGCTAGGGCTGAATGTCCAGTCCTGCCACAGGAGGTGAGGCACGGCATTTGACTGACAGCTCTCCTCCCCTACCACTGCCAGACCGAGCAGTGTCCCAAAGCGGGCAAGGGGTGGTGTGGCTCCGGCAGAGCTGGGACAGCTCTGTCCCTTATCGAGGGGGAACACTGAGGTTCCTGGCATGTGGCTGAGACCCTCCTCACAGCCGCTGAGGTGTGGGACGGGAAGACAAAGAAAACCACTGGTCTCACAATTTGGGACTCCTCAGAAGCCCAGACTCCTGGTGCCAGCACTGACGTCTGCTAGCAACGACAGGGCCCCCATATGGACAGGCCCTGTCCCAGGCACTTTAAATTAACAACACTGAATAGGCCTGAACCTTCCCACAGGTATGACTATTCCTATTTTTAATAGGAGGAAACTGAGGCTCAGAGACTTAAAGTGACTGTAAGAGGCCAAAAAATTACCAGCCTAGCAGAGCTATAGCTAGGCCAGGGTCTGCCCAGCTCCAAAACCTGGGCCCTTCCTCCAAAAACGCTACCACCCACAGACAAGGCCAAATAGAGAAGATTCTTCAAAATACAATGGGATGGAAGCAAAGCAATACACTGTAAATGTAAGACAAGAAAAATACACAGGATGAAATGAACCAACAGCTTCCTCAATCAATGGGCGAGGCAAAACAGGAAAGGAGCTACAAAGATTTCTGAAAAGTTAAAAGTCGGGGAGTAAAGAGCATTAGCAACGGAGCAAACAAGGCCAAGGAAACAGTGACATAGGGGACCTCAACATATGTGAGTCCAGAGCCTCAGGAAGGGCTGGAGCTGTGCGGTCTCCGTGAGTCTGGAGCTGGGCTCCAGCCTTCTGCTCCCCTTCCCCCGGGCCCAGGGCTGGCAGCCCCACACTGGCAAGGGGCCCTAGGAAGTTCTCACGGCCAGCCAGACTCCCTGGCTGCGGAGCTGGGTACCCTGACCACACAAGCTGATGAGACGGGAGCGGATCCTCTGGTCTTGCCCAGGTCTGGGTTCACGCCGACTTCTGTAGCTGATCTAGGCGAATGAGGATGATGCTTTCCTGGTTCAACTACTTTGCATCTCCATGCAGCGTCCTGCACGTGCATCTGCTTACAGACTCCTGTCAAATCGTAACTGCGCACATGGCAGACAGGCTCCCTGCAGTTTGCCCTGATCTAAGAGGATTAACTGCCCACCAGGAGGGCGGCCGACCTGGGGGCCTGTGGTAGTGGGTGGGGTCTTTAACCTGGATCCCATTCTCAGCCTCACCCAACCCCCGGGTCTGTCTCTGGCACAGGAGGTCTGCCCGGCCCATACCAGCCTGGGTGGAGGCTGCAGGTTCAGCGGCTCCTGAGCCAAGCTGGGACTCGCTGGGCTCTGGTGTCTGGGAGCAGTATCTTCTCAGGAGCGTGCAGACAAGGGGATGTGCGTGTTGTTGCTGGGATACCGCGGAGCTCTGGGAAGCTTGGCCCAGCTGCTCACTGGCGATGGCATTGATTTTTACCAAAGGGCTGTGCTGTCCGTGTGGCCCAGGGGCTCCTGTGTCTGGGCAGGCCTGGGGCCTGGGGAGCAGGGGCTGGTTGCCAGGGGGCCAGAGAGCTCAGTTCTGAGCTGAGAATGGAAAGGGAGGCCTCTGCGGGGCTGCAGTCCTTGGAGGGCAGTTCCTCTCTGGCCACCATTCTCTCGTTCAGCACTCTCTCTGTGCCAGGCATTGGGAATGGTGCAATCAACTGCTATCCTCAGGGGCACAGCTTCTAACTGAGGCCACCAATGAGGCACACACAAGCCAGTGTAGGTGCTGGCGACCTTGGACAATTGCTCTCACGCCTCTGAGCCTTAGTTTTCTCATCTGTCACATGAGGATGGTTAAAATTGTTCCCACCTCTGAGGGATGTTGAGAGAAATGAGTGAGTTAAAGCATTTCGAATACTGCCTCACACATGGTCGGTGCTGGATGAGTGTAATGGGTTGAACTGTGTTCCCCCACAATTCACCGGTTACAGTCCTACCACCAGTACCGCTGAGTGTGCATAGATTAGGACACAAGACCTCACGAAGTCATTGAATTCAAATGAGGTCACTAATCCAATATGACTGACGTCTTTATAAGAAGAGGAGTTTATGACGCAGACACACAGACGGACGACCGTGTGTGGACGCCAGGGCACGGCGGCCACCTGCAAGCCAAGGAGAGAGGGCTTGTGAGAAAGCAACTCTGCCAACACCTTGAACTCAGCCTTGCAGCCTCCAGGACTGCCAGACAATGGATTTCTGCTGTTCTTAGTCCCACAGCCCGTGCGGCTCTGCGATGGGAGCCCAGCTGATGAGCGCAAGTGTCAGGCATGCGTGCTGAGTTCTGGGTGCTCAGCCCAGGGCAGCACACGGCACACACGGGGGAGTCTGGGGGCTGAATCCTCAAAAGGAGACGAGCAGACAGGGTGGCTGCAGAGCAGCAAACATGCCCTGGAGCAGGGGGCCCTCTGTGTTGAGGGAGTGGCGTGGAGCTGCTCCCTGGGGAAGAGTGGGACTCTGCCGTTGCTGTGTGTGGATGGGGTCACCTGGAGGGGACTCTGCACCTCGCACTCCTTCCTGGCAGCAGGAGTGGAGCCCGTGTGCAGGTGGCGTGTGGGACCTCCTCTCAGTGGGGGCCCAGCCTGCTCGGTGGCACTACTGTCTGTGCCATTTCCATTGTTCTCGATGTTTTGCTGCTACACACAACACCGCAGGCATACTCTTGTACAGGTCCCCTTGGGTACACGGGCAAGGTAGAAAAATGGGCATGTGGATTGTGAATTTTAATAGATTTTTCTTTTAGACTCATCTTTTTAATGACATCTTAAAGCTCAGAGTAGCAGGGCCCATGGGGCCTCTGGGCTCCGCAGCTGTGATGGAGGAGGCCCTCACCGTTCCCCAAGGCAGGTTACTGCAGGAAGGCACTACGAGGGGGCTCTGAGCTCCTTCTCCATTTCTTTCTATAATATCAGTGGGGCTGGGATGGGGGTAGCGCTGAGGGTAAGGGAGACAGGAGACCATCTCTTCCAGCATGTGGGTAGAAGAAGTGAGAAGGGGGCTGGGTGCTAAGCACGGGGAAAAAGAGAAACTGCTAAGCTAGGGCCTGTCCCCAACACCTCTAAAATCTGCAGCCAGCGCTTGGGGAGCCCCACGTTTAAGCCCCTAGTTCTTCTCCCGTCCAGCTGGTACCAAGCTGATAATCGCCACAGTGGATGGGTGAACCCAAGCTGCTTTTTTTCAGTGATCTTCCTGCATCAGACCTGGAGCTCCAAGGCGGTGAAACTGGGGATCTCCAGCTCGACCCTCATAGGAGGCCAGCCCGCATCTCCTTCTCCACACTGTGGAGGCTAAACAGAGCAGGCACACATCAGGCACTCCTTGCCCCTGGGAAAGGCCATGTGACTCCAGATGACTCCAAATAAATGTAACCATCCCATTGTCCCTGATCTCCATTTCCTCAGTAGCGTTGGAGAGGACGCTTTTCCTGAAACTGGGCACTGCTGTCCCAATTGAGGAGGGACAAATGCCAATGCCAAGCGTTCGTGCGCACATCCCTGGAGAGGGGTCGGGGCCCCACATCTTTGCCAGGATTTATGGCCTTTCCTTCTCTTGAATGGATAGGATTGGGCTAGAAATCAGAGGGGACCTGGGGGTGCTACAGGATTGAGCTCAGGGCCTAGGCCTAGGAGAATGAGATGGGGCCTGCAGATGGGGGTAAAAGCCCCACCCCCAGCCCAGCAGAGGCAAAGGAGAAGTTGGAGAAGAAGAGCAATAATTGAGTGCCAGTTATGTACGGATGCTGTGACAGGCAATGGCAGCTCAGATCTGGGTGAGACCCCTCATGCCCCATCTGGGGGGCACACAGGGCTTCGCCAGGGTCTGCACAGAACGTGATGGGCACTCAGATAGCTGTGAGCCTAGTCCTTTGTGTGTGGGGACAGAGTGAAGGTGGCTTTGGGAGGGGCTGGCCCCTGCGCTGGTCTTGCGGGAGTGAGAGGCAGGAGGCCACCTCCCCCTTGGCTTTGGCTTGCTGCATCGAGGGCTTCTTCTCCAGCCTCAGCCTGAGAGTCGCCTGGTGGTGTGAGCCCAGGATGCCAGGAGTCCAGGGCTGGATTCCACGTTCTCCAAGTTCCCAAGGGCTCCTCTCACCCAGATGCTGTGAGTGGATGTCGGGAAGTGGAGGGTGCGTGCTGGAGCCGTTGAGGATTACCCTGTCTTTGTGTCCTCACTGCATATCCTCCTCCTGGCTACGGGGTGGCACTGCGTCTCTGGCCAGGCCAGGTACAGGGCTGGGCCTAGCATAGCAGGGACACAGGAAGGAGGCATGAGGCTGTGCCTGGGGAGAGGTGCACGGGGCACAACAGAGGCCCACTGGGACCACTGGATCTAGGCAGAACCTGGCCCATCTGCTCATTAGCTCACCCATCTGTTCTGCAGACAAGTGTGTGGCCAGGGTGAGGAGGCGGGAGACAGGGCCTGGTTTGGGACTCCCAGCAGTGTCCCCGAGAGTTGGGGCTAAAGACCCCCAGGCCTGTCTTCCCCGAGGCAAGCCACGATCCCAGAGCATGGAGCGGGAGCCGGTCACCTCCTGCAGAGCAGCAAGGGTGGCTTGGAGATAGCCGCTGCAGGCAGGCCTGGGAACGGTGGTGGAGAAGAGAAAGGCCCAGGTCCTGGCTGGAGGTGGTGGCGAGGCATAGCCTGGGACGTTCCGTAAGTCCAAGTCCCACCCCCAACCTTGAGAATGAAGCTGGCGGTGCTGTTCCTGGCCGATCTTCCATCCTTTGCACACACCCGGGGCCGCCTCACCCTTTTTCTCTGCTGCGGGCTGGGGCCTCCTCTCCCAAGTCTGTGCTCTGCTGGGTGTGGGGACCCTGCCTGGGTACGTGGACAGAGGACGGCAGGTCCCTAAAATACCCAGGCTTTTTGCCCAGCGGGATCCATTAACCTTTTCACTAATGATCTGGACAGCTGAGGAGGAGGCCATCGCCCTGAGAGCCTGAGTCAGCAAAGGAGAACGTTCCGAGGTCTCGTTAGAGGAGCAACGCCAGGAGGTGCTGGGCTGGCAGGACGCAGGGCAGGGGTTTGAGGGTGGGGCTGAAAGCCCTCCTCCCTGGGAGGACCTGGCTTCTAGGGCCAGCCTGGAGGCCCCTGGAGAACGCTTGGCCCCATAGCTAACCTGTCCAGTCTGCTGACCTCATCCATGTCCTCACCCGGCCTGGCCCTTCAGTAATAAACAGTCTCACAGCCATTTTACATCTCAAATGTCATCGCTTTTCAACCCCTTTAGACGTCTAGTCCACAATATTCGTCTCTATCTCAACCTTGTTCCATGGCTTGCCGGGCGCCCACAGCCTGGGGCTGCCTTGGAGAGGCGGTCTGCAGCCCACAGGTCCCTGGAGCCACTGCCCAGAGCTTCCCGGGCTCTGCACTCCTTGCTGTGTGGGGAGGAGTGGGTTGGGGGAGTCTTCGGGCGGCTGGCTGCTGCCAGCTCCCCTCTGCATGGCAGGCACCTTCTGCGGCAGGACCCCATATGAAAAAAACCCAGGCAGGGTGCCCCACGTCAGCCTCCCATCTGGCCCTCAGGACTCCCGTGCCTCGGACCTGCTGCTGGAAGGAGGTCACCACCCCTGCACACTCCGAGGCCTCCTGATCTCCCAGGCAGGACGCTCCTGCCATTCCCGCCACACCTTCTCCTGGTCATTCAACAGAAGGAGTGAGCAGGACCTCTTCCTTTGATTGAATGGGGCAGAGGGAAGGGGAAGAGATGAGGACACCTTATAGAATCCTGGCCTGGGTGCCTGGGGAGCGTGGGCGTGGGCGTTCTTGCCCACAGGAGCAGAGGCCTGGAGGAAGGGGTGGCCAGCAGTCCCCTGAACCAGCCTCATGGCACTGAGGCCAAGCTCTCACCAGCCCTCTCTTTAAGGTTCTGCACATTCACCGCCCGAAGTGGGCCCCAGGGTCAGGGAACCAGTGCTTGGGAATCTCTGAAAACGAACCCGTTGCATGGGATTCCCTCTAGGGCTCCCACAGCCTTTAACATTCGTGAAGTAATGTTTATAGAGGGGGCTGCTAGTGCAGGCTTTTGCTGACCACTCAGAAGATGCTAGAACTAAAAGGACTGAGATCAACTGGGCCAACTCCCTGAGGCTAAAGATCGGGAAATTGAGGCCCACAGGGGCAGGGGCGCTCCTGAGACGATGGCCCGAGCTGGGTTAGAATGGAAACCCTGGAGAGTGCCTTAGTACCAGCTCAGCTGTCCCATTTAAAGGCATCTACAGGGAGGTCTTAGGCCACACCTCATCCTGTGCACAACCCCTGCCACTGCCCATCCTCGCCCCCTATCTCTGGGCACGCTCAGAGCCCCTCAGCCTCCACCCTGCTGTTCCACACTGCTCTCCTCCCCTTCTCCAGCCTAAGCCATTTCATCCATACTCAGAGCGCCCGGCCCCAGAAAAGCTTTCTGCAACCCAGGCTCCATCAGGTGCCGCAGGGCTTATCAAACAAAAGCAACAGTGCTCAGCCTCACACCTTAGGGTCAGGAGGTGCAAATGAAAACAGGGAGGCAATCTGTGCAGGAGTGAGCTTAGCAAAGACCAGAGACGCAGCAGTGGCCTGAGCCGGCAGGAGGCAGAGACGCAGCCCCAGGGGATCTCACTGACACAGGGGTGTGGCTCAATCCTATCGAAGACCTGCCAGCAATATCTGTTCAGCTTAAAAGACACATTAGCTTGAACCCACAATCCCACTCTAGAGATTTTATCCTACGGAAATGATAGCACCAGTGTACAAAGAAGCAAGGATGCTTACTACAAGATTGCTGGTAGACACACACACACATACACACACACACACACACACACACACACACCCCTGCAAACAACCTACAAGTGTCAATAAAAAATACGGGAGTACTTGAATTGAACTGAACACATCGCAACTATGGGCTTTTAAGCACCTGCTGGAGAAGGCCGTAGATCTCAGGCTACCATCCTCAATAGACGGCTGCAACGTGTCAGGAAGTGAGAATTGTTAGCCGCTGACACTTACAGAATGATTCCATTTTTGACCAAAAGACACCTCCAAAGATGCTCACATGTCCACGAGTGTGGGTCGTGTCTGAGCCTGGGGTTACCAGCAGGTAAGGGCGGGGCAGTGTCTCAGTGTTGCTCTAAAGGAATTCCAGAGGCTGGGTAGTTTATAAAGTAAAGAAGTTTATCTGGCTCGGAGGTTTACGTGCTGTCTAGAAAGTTCAGATTTGGGCATCTGGGGAGGGCCTCCAGCTGCTTCCGCTCATGGAGGAGGTGGAGGGGAGCTGGTGTGTGCAGACCACAAGGTGAGAGAGAAGCAGGGGAGACGGGAGGTGCCAGGCTCTCACAGGAACTAAAAGAGCAAGAGCTCCCACACAGGAAGGGAACTCACCGGGATGGGTGCGGGGGACAGGGTGTCCCTCATGAGTAGAAAACCTAATAGATTTCTTTTTTTAAGTAGAGACAGGGTTTCTCCATGTTGGTCAGGCTGGTCTCGAACGCCCGACCTCAGGTGATCCACCCGCCTCAGCTTCCTAAAGTGCAGGGATTACAGGCGTGAGCCATCGCGCCCGGCCAGAAAGATTTCTATTCATGAGGGACACCTGTCCCATGACCCAAACACTTCCCTTAGGCCCCACCTCCAACTCCGTCACCAAATCCTAACGTGAGATTTGGAGGTGATAAAAGGCCAGCCTACAGTAGGCATAGAGAAAGGCACACGGGTTAGTGGCTCTGAGGGGTACGAGGGAGCCCCCAGGTTGGAGTTCTGAGACTGGACTCTGAAAAGAAGTGGGTGCAGCCACTGGGGCTGGAGTTGGAGGCCGGGGGTGCCTGGTACCTGGCTGACCTGAGCCAGCTTGCTGTATAGGCCCTGGTCTCTCCACCAGGCCTGGGGAGGCCTAGAGCAGGGTAGACTGGCTGGGGTGGTGTGTGGAAGGGAGGACGCACAGGCCGGAAGCAGGCAAAGCATTTCCATCTTCACCTCCAGCCCCGATTTCCCCTGGGCTGTTGAAGTGGTATTTCTTGGGATATCAAGCCATGCTTCCATAGGACCCAGTGGAAACCCGCAGTTACTTTGTTAGTTTGACCCTCGTATGGACTAAACGGTGCCTCGTGCACCCAGATGATGAAACCCCAGCCCCCGTGTGACTGTGTTTGGAGATAGTCTTTAAGGAGGTGATTAAGGTTAAGTGGGCTCATAAGGGTGTGGCCCTCATCCAATAGAACTGTTGTCCTTATAAAAGAGGGGCTAGTGCGATGGCTCACACCTGGAATTCCAGAACTTTGGGAGGCCAAGGTGGGAGGTAAGATCGCTTGAGCCCAGGAGTTTGAAACCAGCCTGGGCAACATAGTGAGACTCTGACTCTATCGAGGAAAAAAAAAAACAATTAGCCAAGCAGGACGGTGTGCAACTATAGTCCTAGCTACTTGGGAGGCTGAGGTAGGAGGATCACTTGAGCCCAGGAGGTCGAGGCTGCAGTGAGCCATGTTTGTGCCACTGCACTTCAGTGGGTGACAGAGTGAGACCCTGTCTCAGAAATAAATAAATAAACAAACAAAAGGGGAAAAGACACCAGAGTGCACGCTTGAGCTCAGGCCCTTTCCCTCTCTCTCCCGCTCCGTCTCTCCCCCTCTCTCTCCTTTCTCACACAGAGAAGAGGCTGTGTGAAGACATGGTGAGATGTGTCTACAAGCCAGAAGCCTCACCAGGAGCCAACCATGCCAGCACCCTGGTCCCAGATTTTCAGCCTCCAGAACTGTGAGAAAATAAATTTCTGTTGTTCAAGCCACACAGTGTGTGGTGTTTTCTAATGGCAACTCTTGACTAACAGAGCCGTTAAACTGGACGATCCACACTATAAGAATTAACTGCTTTTCTGACTTACTAGAGGCATTTTGAGTCAGACCATTAAATAGTATAGAAGACGCTTACTATTTAATAGCCACTCATGCTCTTCCATGCGGCATGTCACTAGGGTGAAGCTCACCCAGCCCTTAGCTTTGCAGGGGTGGATCATTTGGCCAAGTCCTGGCCCCTCAAGTGAATTATTAGCCATTAGGTTGGTGCAAGGATGGGCCCCTGGCCCCATCTAGGCCCACTAGATACCTGGGACCCAATAGGAGTTGTTGGGGAAGAAGCCTTCTTCGCCTCAGGCCTTGAGATTCTGAGAATGTGAAGCTGGAGCCATGGCAGCCCCATTGGTACCATGAGGACATTTCCTGTTTGAGATGAGATCAACCCATAGGAAGAGGGACAGAGAGCTGGAGGGAAAGAAACGGGGTCCTGAGGAAACATTTCAGCTGTCCAAGGCCAAACTATCCCTGGATTTTTAATTTTGTGAAACAATAACTTCCCTTTTGCCCAAGTCAGCCCAAGTCAGTTTCTGTCACTTGCCATATAACCATATTTAGGCCACCAGTTCTTATCCACATCTGAGCCCTCAGGAATGGCCCTTTCACGGTCGTGAGACAGGCTGATACAGACAGAACCCCTCACTGACCTCGTGAACAGTTCTTGGCTCTCACTGGTGGCTTCCCGCCTTCCAGCCCCAGAGCTGAAACACGGGCTGCAGGCAGGATTGCATCCAACCTCAAAGAGCTTTGCAAGAGGGGGACCTGTTGGGGGAGGCGCATTTTCCTCCAGGAAGGCAAGCTGAGCGCTGAGTCTCTGTGGCCTGACTTTAATTTAACTGACAACCTAAAAAATCAAAACCAGTGTCGGGGGGCATTTAGAATGTCTGTCTTCCCGGTTTAATTTCACGGGATCCTGTTACGGCTTTTAATAAAATGTTTCATTTTAAAGGACTGGTTTCATCAAAGCCGGGCTTTCCTGTTACAGGGTCAGCTCCACCGAAGAAAGGCATGTTCATTAGGGAAAAGCAGCCCTGGCTTTGGGCTTCATTGTAGGTTCAGAGAACAGAATGAACAGCCCATGTCCTCTGGCGATCCCTCATGCGATCCCTCATGGTCCTGAAGGAGGCACTAGGCTGAAATGCGACTCATTCCTGTGGCACGTCACCCGTGTTCTCCCTCTCCAGTGCCTCGGGGTGTTGCCTGGGCCCTGACACTCTTCCTCTTCTCTGCAGGCAGATCCCACCCTCCGTAGCCTGGCTCCCCTGTTCTGGGCGTGGCTGTGGAATGATGGTATACGAAGGTGTAAAGGTTGCCTCACTTGGAAAAGGTGCCTTTGAACATGTGATTTGATGGGTGATTTTGAGAGGAGAAGATTATCCTGGATTATCTGGGTGGGTGCTAAATTGGATACATGTCCTTATAAGGAGGAGACAGAGGGAGGTTTGACACAGACGCACACCCAGCAGAGGAGGCGGTGATGTGGCCAGGGAGGCAGAGATGGGAGGGAGTCCCCCATGAGCCAAGGAATGCCAGCAGCCCCAGGAGCTGTGAGAGGCAGGGAACAGATTCTCCCCAAAGCCTCTGGAGGGAGTGTGGCCCTGCAGACACCTGCTTTATGCTCTGATACTCACTTTGGACTTCTGCCCTCCAGAACCAGGAGAGAATAAGTTTCTTTCGGTTTAAGCCTCACTTAAACCGAATTGGTGTTGCTTTGTTACAGCAGCCACAGGAAGCTAATACAGAAGACAAACCCATCTAAACCGTCATGCACAAATTGGGTCCTTCAGTGTTGAGAATGAGGGTGGTGCGGATTCCATGACATCCGGAGTGGGAAAGCGCGTTGAGCCTCTGGTGGGGCTGGAACTGGGGTAGGGGAGGTGCCAGCCCTTTCCCTGCTTCAGTCTTGCTTCCTCCTCTCTCTTCCTGGCTTCCTCGCCCACCATGGCTCCATTCTTCTCTATCCGCAAAGAAGGCGATGTGGGAGATACACAGGGAACAGATACTTGCTTTGGTTCACATGATTTGGAATCATTTCACTTGTTACAAGAACTAGCACTTTCATAACGCGAAAACTGGCAAATAATGAAACTTCAGTGCAGGCTGTGTTGGGCTGCACTGCTGTTCCCCGGGCCTCCCCATCCCTACGTCCATGCCCCCTGACACATGACTTTGCAGCTTCTCCCTCTAGGACGGGCTGGGCAGTGAGTCTTGCCTGTTTGGCCAGTGGAACGTGGGCGAAGTGACATTTTCTGGCAGCTTCTGACCTCACCCATGGGATGAGCTTCCCGTGGGAGCTGCTGCCCCCTCAGCCCGGGCCCCGGAACGCACACACAGAAACCGAGCTGTGAGCCTGAGAATACGTTCTTGCTGTTTTAGGTTGCCAAGTTTTAGGGTGGTTTATTATGCAGCGATATTATGGCAGTGGTGAACCGCTATGGAAACCGGCACCTAGAACAGAATTGGCTTTGAAACCAGAAACTGTTATAGGAGGCTGCAAAAATGATGGCCTGTGTTATGGAATATGGTGAGACATTTGCTAAAAACTGTCACTTGCAGTAAGTTGAAGGTTAGAAAAGGTACTTGGTACACTCACGGCCTTGGGCTGGGTGTGTCCGGGTAGGATGTTGAAGGCATGCGCTGGCCTCTGCTGCTCACAATTGATGTGGAACCACAAACAGCAGACATCGCAGGAAAACACTGGCTGCTTGTTAAGAAGAATTGAGAGGGAAAAGAGAGCCTGGAAATTCTGGAACTTTCTGGGTTGGAAAATAAAACTATTTCTTTTTTCTTTTTTGTTTTTTGAGACAAGGTTTTGCTTTGTCTTCCAGGCTAGGGTGCAGTGGCATGACCACACCTCACTGCAGCTTTGACCTCCCAGGCTCCAGCGATCAACCACCCCCAGCCTCTCAAGTAGCTGGGACGACAGGCATGTGACACCATGACTGGCTAATTTTTATTATTTTTAATTTTTTTGTAGAGACAGGGTCTCGCTATATTGCCAGGGTTGGTCTTGAACTCCTGAACCCAAGCTATTCTCCCATCTTGGCCTCCCAAAGTGCTGGGATTACAGGTGTAAGCCACTGTGTCCAGTCAAGAAACCTATTTATAATCTCCAATCTCTCCATCCAATAAAGGATTTCCCACTTAAGATACAGTCCGGAAGAAAATTCAAGTCAATGAAGATATAGCTCGGGGCAAAAATCAAATTAAAGGTGCAGCTGTCACACCTTGTGTGAAGACCTCTGAAGGAATTAAATGGTGCCTAGTAGTTACTAGAAAGATCAATTGTGGGTCCTGAAGCAGCTTAGGGGGCTCACAGTACCTGCAATTAAGTGTAGAGAGAGGCATGTCTTGTAATAAATTGTGAATATGGCTTTTGGCACACACAGCATTCAGCACATAGGAAATACATCATTTTTGAGAGAGCTGTTTTGACAAAGGCTCACCAGGCTGGACTAAAAGAGACTAAGAGTATTTAATGTGGGAAAAAAATTTGGGGGCCACTGACATTTTATGAACAAGACCCACGGCAGAACAAGATCCTTCAGCTGCCATGAAGGGCATATTTTCCAGGGTCCTTCTCAGAGGTGACCAAGGAGAAGGATGGGAAAGGAAGGATCTCCTAGAGAGTAAACAGCCACAGAAAACAATGGATTGAGGGTCCAGTCCCAGAGGGTGAACCTGGAGCCTCATCCCAGTACATTCCCGACCCGCAGGGGAGCAGCACCTGGCAACATTTTTCCAACAGGGTTTAAGAATTGCTATGAACTTCCTGTCCTGCTATGGGCTTCCTGTCCTTCCCTCCTTTGAATGGGAGTGTTGGTGGGGTGTGTGTGAGGCATGGAAGGTAGGAGGGGTGAACATAACTTCTCCTTGTGTTCCACAGGTCTCTGGAGCAAGAGAAGTCACATCTGGATGTGATGTGGGATGGGGGATTCTGGTCTTCAAGCTTGAATAATGAGTGGTTAAGTCTTTCAGGGTCTTAGGATGGAGTGAGTATATTTTGTGAGCAGGCATATGTTCGTCCATTTTGTGCTGCTGTAACTGAATACCAAGACTGCATAATTTACAAAGAACCGAAATTTATTCTCTCACCGTTCTGAAGGCAAGATCAAGGCACCAGCATTTGATGGGGGCTTTTTTCCTGTGTCCTCACATGGAAGAGGAGCAGAAGAGAGAGAACCGATTTTCACAAGCCCCTTTTATCACAGCTCATCCCTCAACACTGTTGCATTGGGGATTACGTTTCCAACGCAAGAATTTTGTAGGGGCCACATTCAAACCACGGCAGGAAGCCTCTTGAGTAATTGTGTCCAAGAGGACAGTCTGTGGTACATTTACTTATTGTTTCCAATTCCTCACCCATCCTATATTAGAGCTGCCGTAACGGATGATCACAAACTCAATTGACTTTAACAACAGAAATCGACTCTCACGGTTCTGGAGGCCAGAAGTCTGAAATCAAGGTGCTAGCTCATTCTGGAGGCTTTGAGGGAAAGTCTGTTCCGTGTGTCTCTCCTGGCTTCTGGTGACTGCTGGCTGCACTAGTCAGCCTGGGCTGCCACTGAAATGTCATAGAGGTGCTTCAACAACAGAAATCTATTCTCATAGTTCTAGAAGCAGGAAGTTCAAAATCAATATGCCATTCAACCAAGTTCCTGGTGAGGGCTCTCTTCCCAGCTTGTAGCTGGCCGCCTTCTTGCTGTGTCCTCAGGTGATGGATAGAGCCAGAGTGAGAGCGAGAGAGGGAGAGGGAGGGAGGGAATGAGGGAGGTAGATATCTCTTCCTCTTCTTATAAGGCCACCAATCTTATTGGATTAGGGCCCCACCCCTGTGACCTCATTTGACCTTAATCTCCTCCCAAAAGCCCTGTCTCCAGATACAGTCCCATTAGGGGTTAGGGCTTCAGTATGTGAATCTGAAGGGGGCACAATTCAGGTTATAGCTCTGGCAACACTTGCTGTTCCTTGGCTGGTGGTGGCATCATTCTGATCTCTGTCTCTGTCACCATACGGCCTTCTCTCTGTGTATCGGTGTCTCTGCATCTCCACTTCTTAGAAAGACACCCATCATATTGGATTGGGGCTGCTCTGATCCACTGTGACCTCCTCTTAACTAATTACATCTGCAAAGAGCCCGTTTTCAAATGAGATCCCTTTCTAAGATTCCAGATTTGCATTTTTGCATTTTTGGAGGACCCTGCTCAATCCAGTACACATCCCTCCTCCACATCCACTGTTGTGTGACTTTGCAGCTTCTCCCTCTAGGATGAAGTGTCCCTCCTCACCCCACTCCCGATGGGCTGGGCGTGCATCTCTCCTGGCCAATGGAACACAGGCGGAAGTGATGGCGTGCTGGATTGGAGCCCGGACCTTAAGCATGAGGTCTTTATGCTCATCTTTCTGGAAGCTTCTGACCTCCTCCATGAGATGGGCTTCCCCAGGAGCTGCTGTCCCAGCACTTTGGGCTCCACATGAGCTGACATGTGGCTGAGCTGCCCCGGCTGCAGCCTGGACCTGCAGAGCTGTGACCCGAGGATGGCTCTTGTTCCCTGGGGTAGGTGGCCAGGTAGTACTCCTGTGCCGATAGCTAACTGATACAGGTGAGAAGGGATCTGAGATGGATAGGCACCCCCTTCTGAGCCCCTGGTCCTGCTGCCGGGCTGGAGTGCTGTCAGGACATTTTATTTTATCAGTTTTATGTGCTCAGCCAAGAATCTAGATTTCTAATCTGAAAGCACCTAGTTTTTAACGTGCATCTAATTCAAATTTTAAAAATGACTGTGCTGTCCCAGCCAAACACACCCATGGGCAGGATTCTGCCTGCAAGCCTCCAGCTTGTGGCCTGGAGTGTGACCCGTCTGGCCCTGCAGGTCGCTCTGCTCAGCAGCTGAGCAGCTTCCCCGTCACAGGCCCAGTCATCCTGGGCAGATCCTGCTTCCAGAAAGAGAGTGACCTCCCTCGTGGCAGGTGACTTTGGCAGGACCAGCAGAGACCAGGGTTTCCTGTCAGGAAGAAGTGCTGAGCTTCTCTCTGTGAAGGGTCATGATAAGGGCACGAGGATGCAGGGATTTGCCAGGATGTGGCCTTTCTCTGCCATGTGGGCCATCTCAGCTTACATTAAGAAACATTTGGCAAGAAGATGCACACAGAATTTCTGTAACAAATAGGATGGGGTTTTAAGGGTGACTACGAAAAAAAGAAAACTACTGGAGAAGAGGGAAGCCACATAGCACCAAGTTTGAAATCGATTTTATTGGACCAATGTCTCACTTTAAATTTAAATGGAGTCCAACTTCCTTTTCTCACCCAGACGTCTAGAAGGTGGCATTCAAAATGTTTACACTTGTTTCATCCGTCTTTTTGCTAAGTCCTGGTCCCCTACCTCCTTCCCCTCACTTCACATTTGTCGTTTCATCGCACACATATGCTCATCTTTATATTTACATATATATAATTTTTATATATGGCTTGTGAAATATGCCAGACGAGGGATGAAAGAGTCCTGAAAACAGCTGGAAAATTATGCAACAGTGGGGAGATTGGGCACATGTACATTCTGTACTGCAAAGTTGCACAACAGACCAAGTTTGTTATAAGTGAGGCTGGGAGGTTTTTATTTTTTCTCTAGGACAGCAGCTTGCCTGGTGGAGTAGGCCTTCTGCAGAAAGCATTTTCTTAGGAGCCTCAAATTCCCCAAGAAGAGGAGAGGGTGAGACTGGAGTTGTGCTGGCAGCACAGAGACGAGCGTGCATGGCAGGACTGCAGCCTGCGGAGGGGCTGGAGAATCGGAGGCAAGCACCCAGTGGCTAGCGAGGCCCAGGTTCAAGTCCAGTGAGGTCGAGGTCCAGAGTCCAGCAAGGCCAAGGTTCAAGTTCAGTGAGGCCAAGGTCCAGGGTCCAATAAAGTCATGGTCTAGGGTCCAGTGAGGCTGAGGTCCAAGGTCAAGCAAGGTCATAGTCTAAGGCCCAGCAAGGCTGAAGTCTAGGGCCTAGCAAGGCCAAGACCCAGTGAGACTATGGTCCGGGGTCCAGTGAGGCCAAGGTCCACAGCCTGGCAAGGCCAAGGTCCAGTGAGGCTGAGGCCTAGCGTCCAGTGAGGTCAAGATCCAGGGTTCAGTGAGGTCGAGGTCCAGGATCCCATGAGGCTGAGGCCCATGGTCCAGTGAAGCTGAGGCCAAGGGTCCAGTGAGGCCAAGATCCAGAGTCCAGCAAGGTTATAACCCAAGGTCCAATGAGACTGAGGTCTAGGGTCCAGCAAGCCAAGGTCCAAGGTCAGTGAGGCCAAGGTCCAGGGTCCAATAAGGCCATGATCTACAGGGTCCAGTGAGCCTGAGGTCCAGGGTCCACGGAGGCCGAGGCCCACGGTCCAGCAAGGCCAAGGTCAAAGGTCCAGTGAGACTGAGGTCTAGGGTCCAGCAAGGCCAAGGTCTAAGGTCAGTGAGGCCAAGGTCCAGGGTCCAATAAGGTCATGGTTTAGGGTTCAGTGAGGCTGAGGTCCAAGGTTAAGCAAGGCCAGAGTCTAAGGTCCAGCAAGGCTGAAGTCTAGGGTCGAGCAAGACCAAGACCCAGTGAGACTATGGTCCAGGGTCCAGTGAGGCCAAGGTCCACAGCCTGGCAAGGCCAAGGTCCAGTGAGGCTGAGGCCTAGGGTTCTGCATGACTGAGGTCCATGATCCAGCAAAGCTGACACCTGGGGCCTACTGTGGCCACAGCCTGGGGCCCAGTGAGATGGAGGGTCAGGGTCCAGCCCGGGCAGAGGCTGAGACCTGGGACCGAGCAAGGCCAGATCCCAGTTTCCAGTGAGAGTAAGGCCTTTCGGAGACATTTGTTTCCCTGCTGCCCTGTGTCAGGTGGATAGAACTGTCTGCAAACCTCTGATGAATCTGAAGCAAGTTACCTCTCACTCCCTGTTAATCCCAGGGCTGAGGGTCTTCCTCTGCAGGGATGGCTTGTCCAGGACCACCTGGCTCTACAGTTCTCAGGTCCAGCCACTGTCTCTCTTGTGTCCAGGAGGATGCAGGAGCATAGGGGCTCGGTCATTCAGACGAGGGATGGGGCTCGGTCATTCAGACCAGGGATGGGGCTCAGTCATTCAGACCAGGGATGGGGCTTCCCTGGAGCCACCTGGCCCGGGGACTCTGCTGTTTCTCAGCTGTGCACTTCATCATCACAGATTCAAACCGATAGAGGGAAACCAGTGACACCTGTAATCAGTTCAAAGCCCCCGTCGTCCATGTCCAGTGTGGGTGCGGGAGACATGCTTTACTATGTTTACATGAGGAAGATCTCAGGGTCTCGGTTGACCTCCAAGGTAACAGTGCGGCTGATAATGCGATTTGCTCTATCGTTGAAGACAATATTATGGCCAACAGCAACCTCCTGTCTAGGCTGTGTCTGAGCTGCCGTGGGGAATAAGGGGTCTGGGGGAGCTTCCAATCACAGCATCTGCGGAGTGGCTCAGGATGGGAAGAGCCTCAGGGGGAGAACGCACTGTGGCACTGGCCCATAGGAAGGGATCTTCCGGGCAGCAGCTTCTCATCCTATAGGCACAGGGTCCTAGGATACACCAAGCGTGGGGCAGGGGCCCTGGGAAATGTTGTGGTCCCGGGCTCTGGGGTGCCTTTTGAGAACAGAGAGACACTGGGGCCTCAGTTGCCCCAAGAATCAGGTCAGTGGCCCTTATCATCACTGCAAGCCCCAGGCGAGCTGGCAGCTCCCATCCACAGCAGGCCGGCTGGCCGAGGCCAGAGAGAGCTTGCAGTGTGGCCCATGCTGAGGGTTGCTAAGGAGTCTCAGGGCTCAGATGGAACTCCAGACAGCCTTGCTGCTGCGGCCTCTCTGAACGGAGATGGGAAATCGCCATGGGGTAACGGCAGCCGCCTCAAAGTCATTCGATTTCCTCTTTCTCATTTTCAGAAATGCAATTAGGGAGGCCGGGGCACTGCGTGGGCTCTGGAGCGTGCGTCTGCGTGTCTGGGTCTGTGGGCGTTTGCGGGCTGCAGATTGGCGTGTGTCTGCATGCCTGCTAGTGCACATACATCACCACATGTGTGTGCCGTGGTGTGAGTTGTGTATACAGGCGTGTGCAAGTGAACTCTCGCCTCTGGTCTCCTGGAGAAGTCACCCATCCAGCACCCTGAACTGGCTTCTGTTCCCTCTCACATCAATTTGCTGGGGAGTCCCCCAGCCTTGAGATGACAGTGTTCCCATGGCACTCCCCTCCACCCCGCACTCCTGCCTTCCCGTCCTCCCTCCCAGCAGCCTGTGCTTCCAGACTTAGGTTTGGAGGGCCTTGGGGATGGTCTCTTCCTCAGGTCATGGTCCCTATCTGCAGCCAAAGAGCAGGACCTCTTAATGGGTAGCAGGGGGCCACTGGTGCTACATGGGGATAGGAAAAGGAGCATTTTGGAAAGTTCTAGCAGCTGAAGCCATCGTAGAGGTCCCCGTGTGAGACAGCAGAGAAGCCTGGGACGGGGTATGCAAAGCCTTGGGCTACAGAGGTTCCCCTGGGCTGCCCCAGCCATGCAGGGACCCCTGTCCCGGCTTCTCCATCCAATGAGGCAGAGCTGGGCTCTGCAGCACATGGGCTGGAGGCCACAGGCCCGGGGCGAGGTGGCTGTGTGCGGAACGTGAGGCCCTCAGCTCCAGCCTGTGGATGCCCCGTGGCAGAGCAGGCCCAGAGGAGCGAGTTGGGCTTTTTTTTTTTTTTTTCCATGGAAGCCAGAGCTACATGTTTTCATGGGCCATCTTTTGCTTTTTTAAATCTTAGCAAATAATTTGAGTTAAAAAATAAAACCCTGTGGGCCACCAGTGGGCAGCCCCTTATGCATCACTTAGGATAGGATGCTTGAGTTAGTGAGTGACAGTGAATGACTCCATGACCACTCCAGGCCGAGGGGGGCTTCACAGGAAGATGCTGGACCCCAGAAGGCCCAGGGTCTCAGAAGCCTCTGGACACCCCCATATGGGGTGAGCGTTGGAGTCTAGGGGTTCGATCTGCCTTTGAACCCTCGGGGGCTGCCGTCCCTGAGTGTCAGCCTCTTCACCTGCAAGTGGGGTGCTGTGGTTCCACCTTGCGGGCAGTCACGAGGCTCGGGGAGGCAGTTTGTGAAGACCTTGGCTAATTCACCTGCAGAGCTGCTCAATGATGGCATCTTTCTGCTCCAGTGGGAGACGAAACTGCAGGGTCCAGCTGACCCCGTCACCTTTGATTTGGGCAGATGAGGGTGGTCATGGGGCAGAAACGTGCATCATCCTTCTCCTGAGAAGAGGGCTGGGGACCCCTCAACCAGTGTCCCAGTGAGAGTTCCTAGTTCCCAGGGCATTTTGCAGTGAGCATGATCTTGCTTCCTTCCTCTACTTTAAACTCTCTGCTTAGAACAAAATGCAACCCCCTGGCTGAGACCCACAAGTCCCTGCCTCCTCGACGGTTTCCTCTCTCAATCCATCCCCTCCTGCTCTCTCCTGTTCTCACCACGCTCTTGCTGCACTGCTCTTGCTTTTCCTGGAGCACAGAAACCTCTTTCTCGTCTCAGGGCCTCTGCACGTGCCGTCCGTCTGCTTGAGGTGCTCCCCGTGTAAGCCGCTCTCCCCGGGAAATTCTCTCTGATTAGCTTTTAGCCTAAACCTCCCCCTCCCACCATCCACCACCTTCGTCACACGTGTTCTGTATCACCTGCCTCTTTTATCTCCTTCATGGCATCTACCTTTGGAAATCGTCTTGTTTGATTGGTTCTACAAATATTTACTGTGCACCTACTATGTGCCAGGCTGTGTTTTGTCAATTGCCATATTTTCTGCAAGACTTTGGCAAGGTTACCAGTCCAAAGTCAACCCTGGCGTCCTGCCATTAGTGTCCTACAGTACAGTCAGGGTTTGGTTCTAAAGTCAGTGATGGCATGAAAAAGGCCATGGTCAAAACACTCTGCAAATTTCCAGCGTCCACAGTGTTGTGTTTCTGGCCCAATACTGCACTGTGGGTCCAGCCATGTACGGGAAGCGATGGAGAGCGATACTACAAAGGTACCAGTGCTCACTCTGTGAGGATCAGTTGTGAGCCCCACATATGTGGTCAATCATTTGATTCTCAGCCATGTGGTAGCTCACACCGGCAATCCCAGCACTTGATGAGGCCATGGTAGGTGGATCGCTTGAGCCCAAGAGTTCAAGACCGGCTTGGGCAGCAAAACAAGATCCTTTCTTTACAAAATATAAAATATTAGACAGGCACAGTGCTACATGCCTGCAGTCCCAGCTACTTGATTGGTGGAGGTGGGAGGATCACTTGAGCCTAGAATGTTGAGGCTGCGCTGAGCTGTGATCACGCCACTGCACTCAGCCTGGGCAACAGAGTGAGATCCGGTCTCAAAAAAAAATCCACATCATTTGATTCTGAAAACTGCTCTGTGACGAGGTATTATCATGCCCAATACACACTTTAAGAAACTGAGGCACGAGAGGTTAACTTTCCCAAGGGCACACGACTGGAAAGGGGAGTTGAAATCATCTAAGCCAATAAGCCCTGGCGGAATTCCCCTCTCAGCAACCCCAGGAAACCCGACCCCCTGCTACCCAGGACAGCCACGCCCACAGGGTGGGGAAGGAGCTGTCCAGTTAGGAGATGGGCCTCATTATTCCAAAGAACACTGGCACTTTCAGCCACCAACTTGTTTTAGGGGCTACTCGCATCTACCCTCCGTTGAAAACAAATACAAGCCATGCTCAAGCTTTGCTCAAGACTGGGAGGGAGGTGTGCAAGCCCGCTCCAATGAGGAGACAGAGGCAGGCATGAGAAGATGCATGCTGTGTGCAGGTCACTGTGTGAGGGGTGCCGTCCTGGAGCCGCCCCCATCTGACTAGCAGGAGAGGATGTCACTTGAGCCCACAGGCTCAATTTCAGGCATCTAGTGCCCAACGGGGGTGGTCCTGTGGGTGCTCCATCATGTCAGGGAAGGGTATCGAGGCTGGGGTAGAGAGGGTGGAAGGGAGGAGGTGCGGATTGGAGAGTGCTTTCATGTGGGGAAAAAGGAATGGAGGGAACCGAGATGCCCCCGGGTCCCTGGCTGGGTGCCTGCAGGGAGAGCGGAGACGCCGGATGCTGAGCCCAAGGGGACTGGGCCAGGGCTGGGGCCAGGCTGGAGATGGGACGGTTCTGGGTTGGTGAGTCGGTGAGGCTCTGACACATCTTGATGCAGGTGGCTGGGGGAGCTGCATTTACCGGCAGGGTGAACCCGGCCGGTGGGCAGTCATCGGCATGCCAGCTCTCGAGCCTGTGGGAAAGGATGAGACTGCCCAGGAAGCAGAGGGGTCAGGGACCGGCCCTAAGGATTGGCCTCGGGTCAGCATGAAGAGAAAAGGCTTCTCCTCCTGAGGGGTGGCCCAGAGCCAGAGCCGAAGAGACACCGAGCACGGGGACGACTTAGTGCGTTTTTAAAAACAAACTTTAAAAAAATTACCAAAAGGATACAAGCATATATTTTCTTTGTTTCTTTCTTTTTTTTCTTGGCACCCTCAGAGGAAGGGGACACCGTTTTGCAGGGAGCAGAGGCGACCGGTTCCTCCAGGAGCCCCACTCTCAGTGTCCTGGCATTTGTGTCCAGTCTCAGTGTTTCTGCAGAGGAAGAAGGACCCCTGGGAGCTGTTGGCAGGAGCAGTGAAGAAGGATGCGCCTACCAGCCAGAGGAGGGACCCTTCTCCCTCCTGGAGGAGAAGTGGGGTCCCCAAGGCTGTAGAGATGGTCGGAGGCCCCTAGCCCTGCACCCACAGTTTTCCTCCCACCAGGATCTTCGTCTTAGGGCTTCATCATGGCCCTGAAGTCCCAGCCAGAAGCTTCGGTGTCTTTAAGGCCCACACCCTTGATCCTGTGAACTGGGAAGGGTCAGGCTGGACTGGATGGAAGGACATTGACGAAGAGGGTGACCTAAAGGCAATGAAGCCCCAGAGGCCAGGGATCCCGGGGATCTAGCAAGGCCTGGGCTGGGACCACCAATGGCGTTCCTCAAAATCTAGGAAGTAAGAAAGTGTCCAGACAGGCTTAGAAAAGGCTTTGAACACAGATCCCCATAATGTAATATAATTGGGCCCTTCACTAGTTACCTACAGGATTTACATAAAAAGAAAGGAATTCTGCACGCTCTACAGATGATGTAGTACAGGAATGGGATACAAATATCGCGTCACATGGGAAAAGCTTCTTTCGCCAGGCAGGAGGATGCCTGGTACTAGGCAATACTCTGATTTGGAAATAAAGACAGAAGGCAATGCTGGGGGCACTGGGGTGGATGCGATGCTTAATCCAGGTTTGTCCCAGTCATCCCTTCACCCACAGCCTGTCAGCAACTGGTTCGGCAAATGACCCAGCCTTGGCCCACAGACCACAGGGAAGACAGCAGCCCTTCTGGGAGAGGGCAGTGCCCCTGTGTTTTGGCCATCCTTCTACCTGGTTGGGGCACAGATGCTAGGCAGACAGCAGGGCCCTTGGCGCTGCGGTTAAGCTCCGTGGCCACCACAGCTGTAGACTTCCGGGTGCGCGAGCTGCTGCATTTCCTCGTGATTTAAGCTGGTTGTGTTACTTGCAGCAAGGAGCATCCTGAGGGACCCAAAGGCCTTTCCCAGATGAGGGGGCTGGACAAAATGGCCCCTTGACCCTGACAGGGACCAGACACAGGTGAACCCAGAGATTTAGATCCCTGCTCAAATGGTGTCACTGCCTGACACACCCAGATAGCCTCTTTAAAATGTTTCTCTGTTCTCTGCTAGGCTGAGCATATGTGCAAAGGACAATCACAAATAGGCATTAAGCTACATCCTTCCCAGGGCCATTAATGCCTAGATTAAGTCTGAGTCTCCATCTTGCATCTCCATGTAGAAATGTTAACCGAGCCCTGATCCCCAAGCCTCCAGACCTCAAGCAGTTTGTCTTTCACTTCCAGGCAGAATCAATCTCAATGGCGATGGGACGCCTCCGTGGTGCAATCGCAGTAAAAACAATTGCTACTGAAACACCACCCACCTTTCCTCTTTTGCTGGACACAGCTGTTCCCTATTAAAGTGTGTACATGGCACGGGGAAGGAGCATGCTCAAGAAACAGCAAGAACCACAATTCCTGCAGACCACTCGGCCTCCACATTCTGTTCAATCAGCGTTCCCTTGACATATTGCTCACCAGGGCCACTCCCGGCCAGAACCCCACCAGAGCATCTGATGGGACCACTGCACCCGCTGTTTGCCAACAGCAACGTTGGACAGAGCTGCTGTCTTCAAGGCCCCTCGACAAGGTAACTAGCCCCTCATGCTTGACCCATTCTGCACACAGGCACCAGTGAGACTAAAAGAGTCCAGCTCCTTTCCCACAGCCCCTAAAAGCTTGTCTGTCATTAGGGAGGGCAGTGAAACCTCACTGCCTCCATCTGCTTGGCAGGTCGTGCCAAGAAAGGTGACTTTGTCAAAGTGCAGGAGACCTTCTCAGGGGCTGGTTTCTGTGTGGACATCAGGGGACGGCACTGGTTCTCAAAGGGGCTCCTGTCTTTAATGAGGTCTGTGCTGAGAAACGTGACCCGGAAGCCCGAGCCAGCCCAGGGAGCCCGACCCTCCTCTCAGGGCAATGCAGGGCAGCCACCAACTGAGAGCGGAGGTGGGCGACAGAAAACATTCCTCCTCCTTAATGCTTCTTCTGCCAGGGCTGGGGGGTGACTCGTGGCACCCAAGATGACCTGGAAAGGTGCTCACCTCTTTCTGCACTTCACATCTTCAGGAAGGTTTTATTCATTTTTTATTTTTTATTTTTTGAGACGGAGTCTTGCTCTGTGCCCCAGGCTGGAGTGCAGTGGCGTGATCTCGGCTCACTGCAAGCTCCACCCCGCGGGTTCACACCATTCTCCTGCCTCAGCCTCCTGAGTAGCTGGGACTACAGGCGCCCGCCACCACGCCCGGCTAGTTTTTTGTATTTTTTTTAGTAGAGACGGGGTTTCACAGTGTTAGCCAGGATGGTCTCGATCTCCTGACCTTGTGATCCGCCCGCCTCGGCCTCCCAAAGTGTTGGAATTACAGGCGTGAGCCACCGTGCCCGGTCTTCAGGAAGGTTTTAAAGGGGTTGGGTGTGTAAGGCCCGAGCTGACTCTGAATTGTCCTCACTCCTCCCCACAAACACTGGGCTTCTCGGTGAGGGTGACAACTCCAGGTTTTCAGGGACCGTGGTGCTGATGATCACGAACAATAGGCAGGTGTAGGGCAACAGCGGGTGATGAGGACTGCGGTAAGCTGGAGACCACAATCAGACCTGAAGATTCAGGCTCCAGTAGAAACTAACGCACGTGGCATGCGCTGAACAACACATCCAGCGGCGTTGGTCCAGTGGTCCTTGGTTCTTGTCTTTGGGACCTAGACTGAGCACGTAGAGGGGCAGAGAGCCGTTGGGGACTTCTGTGTCCCGTATTTTACCTGGAAGAGGAAAAGGGGGACCAGAGAAAAAGGCAAACACCAGCAGAGGGGGAGAGGCGAGATTTGAGTCATGGAGGTTTGAAGTAGGAAGATTTTTGTTGTTGTTCTTTGGTTGTTTTTTGTTTTTCTGTTTGTTTCTGAGTGGAGGACAAGTGATCACGAGGCTGGGATGTGTCTGCAAGTCCCCTCCACCTCCCTGAGGGTTTAACTGTGAAGTTAGATGCATGTGAGCCTCGTTCGTCCACCACCCTGGTGGGTGACAGTGGGGGCACTAAAGGATGGGCTGGGCAAGGGTGCTGCTCCGTCTTCAACTCATCCCTGGTGGCAGGGACATGGGTGATGTGGGAAGAAACAGCTGCCAGGGGTTATTCAGTGTCCAGGAGACAAACTCTTTTTCCAAAAAATATCCTAAAGCAAGTATCCCAAAGTATACAAAATAATTTAGCTCCGTGAACCTGTTAGAAGATGCCATCAACTCACAAAGCCAGAGTTGCTCCTTTTCAGGTCTCCTTTCGTACTTCTGATCACATCAGAGCAACGACCTCTGTGCTAGTCCATCTTAAGGCTTTTGTAACACTTGCTAATCAGCTTCAGCCTTCAGTACCTTTAGCAGGTGGAAGTATCTGGAATTTGATAACATTTCTGTTCTTGTTGTATTTGTTTTTAGCAATTATCTTTGATTTATGGAAAGATGGTGAGATGCTGGCTTTTGCATTTATGGTAGTGATTTAAAGTACCCTTTAAAATTTTGAATAAAGTTTTAGGCGCTGTGTAAAGAAAAACCCAACCATAAACATGGCAGGAAGGTGTAGAACATGCCCCTTGAAGTAGGGGCGGCTACTGGTTGTCTCACTTGTGTTTTGAAGAGGATGGAAGCACTGACAATCACCGGAGGAATGCTTCATGTGTTCCAGGACGGCAACTGGCTGGACCCAACTCTGGGCTGCCTGGCTCCCCCAGCCTGCATGATTCAACTCATGCCACCTCTTACGGGAAGTCCTCCTGGATGCCCAGCTCTGGAGTCATCTCTCTTGTGATACACTAGGATTCCAGTTCCAACTTTCTTTGGAACCACCTGGGTCATCAGAGGTCACAAGAGCAGATGCCTACAGAGAGTGAGGAGCGGAGGGACCCGCCACAAACTGCAAGGTAAGTGCCCATTTAACGGCTGCTAAGCAGGAGTATGGGTCTAGCCTGGCCACATCTTCCAATATCTCAAGAAAAGTTACCAATCTAAATTTCCATGTGGCATCTCACCATGCCTGGGGGCTGGATCCAGCCTCGGGCACCCTTAGGTGACCCAGAAAGAGCACAGCTTGCAGGTGAAGATGGCTGTCCAGCTGCGGTGCCCTCACACCCAGGCCCCAGAATCGAAAGAACCAAGGACGTGAGATCACAGTTACAGCCTGCTGTGTAAGTCATGTTTCCCCCAGCGACTGGGACCTCCTGGCCAGCAGGGAGAGGCCTGAGTCATCTCTGGGTCCTCTGCCCCTGGCCAAGGCAAAGACCAAAGCCCTGTCCACACAGGCCTGGGGCAGGGCGAATGAGAAAATCGAAGGGGTGGGTGTTCACCCTCTGGGGAAGTGAGGCAGAAATTGGGGGTCCTAGGGCAGAGATATCCAATAGCCTGAGTGGGGGCTCTCAGGCAGGCCCTGGAGCGAGGCCGCTGAGCTTAGACAGCATGGGAGGATCAGGGCCTTGCTGGAGAGGAGGGATTGGAGAGGGGTTCCGGTTGGCAATGGGCTCTAACAGGATGGACCCAGGTGTCCTTGGATGCTTGGGTGGAAAAGGTAGGCAGACCTTGGAGAGGCCATTTCAGGTTGGGGGCCAGGAGTGCAGTGGCGGGAGGACAGAATGCATACGTGGGGTTGAGGACAGGTGAGGGCAGGAGCCTGACTGTGCTCCTGGGCAGAGAGCCCAGGTCTGGCAGGAAGAGGCTGTGCTGAGGCTGCAGCGGAGGGATGGGAAGGCAGATGGGGGACAGGGGACAGGGACTTCAGAGGAAGAGGAACTGGGGACTGAGGGAGCCTTGCCTCTCTCAGTAAGGGCAAAAGTTGATCTTTGGGGTCGCGCCCTGGGTGTACCCTCCTAACAGCATCGTCTGGCCTTTGCGGCCTCTATTTGGGCATTAGGCCTGGCTCAGCCCCTAGGACCCAGGAGTCAGTCCCCCCTCCCCTTTCATTCCCTCACCCTGTCCTGCCCCAGGGCACAGAGACAGGGGGTGCACCCCTTGATTCCCAGGGCTGCCGAGTGGGACCCAACACCCCGAGGGCTCGCTAGGTGGGGACGTTCTGCCGGCGCCGCTCCTCGGAGGTTGTGCGCCTGGGGTGGCTGGCGGCGGGGCTCCCCCGGCCCGGCCCGCGGCGCTTCTCTGCCGCCGCCTCGGGGTGTCTCTGCTTCGCTGCGAGCCCGGCACCGCGGCGGCGGCGGCGCGAAGAGGGAAGCGGGCGGCGGCGGCGGCCGCGCCAAGATGCGCCGGGTCACCGCAGGCTGAGGCGCCCGCCGTCCCCGCCCTCCCCCTCGCTCGCCTCCCTCCCTCCCGCCTCCCTCGCTCGCTCGCTCCTTCCCTCTCTCCGCCTTCCCTCCGCGCTCCCCCGCCCTCCCCTCCGCGCCTCGCCTCCTCCGCCCCGCGCCCTGCGGTGCTGCAGCTGCGGGCGGCTCCAGCTGCCCCCAGATGTGGGCTGGGCGGCTCGCGGGGAACTTTCGCGCCGGCTGCGAGTGCGGGGCCCCGGCTGCAGTCCGGCTGCCATGGATCTGCCGGCGGGAGCCGCTCGCCGCCTGCTCTGCCCCGCGCTGCTGCTGCTGCTGCTGCTGCCGCCGCTCCTGCCGCCGCCGCCGCCCGCGAACGCCAGGCTCGCCGCTGCCGCCGACCCCCCAGGTAGGTGCGGCCCGGCCCCCCCGCCCCGGGACCCCCGCCGGCCTGGCCCTGCGCGCGTGCCCCGCCGCCCCCTCCCCAGGCGTCGTCCAGCCTGACTTGGGCAAACTCCGCGCGCCCCGCCCGGGGCCAAGTTGGCCAACTTCGGGGCCGGGTTGGTCGCGCAGGGGGCGCCCCGCAGCGCACCCGAGCGCCTTGGGCCGGGGGCAGCCTCGGAGCACTGGCGGCTCCGGAGTCGCGGAGGGTGGGGACGGAGGGCCGGGAAAAGCCCCGCGGCGGAGAGCACAGAGTCAGCCCCAGCGGGTCCGGGGGAGAGCCAGGGCGAGGCGGCGCCCGGGCTCGCGTCCGGGGACGCTCCGGAGGAGCCGGCTGCCGAGCGCGTAGCCTTGGGCCCTAAGGATTGGTTGGGGCGCTCCGGAGGGGATCCCCAGAGATCGGAGGGACCCTGTTCCACCCCTCCCAGTCCTCGGGCGCTCGGGGAGACGGGGCCGGCAGCGGGCTGAGCGGGAGCTGGACAGGCAGGACAGGCCGCTCGTGCTCGGGGAAGCCGAGACTCCGCCGCCCCGGAGGCCAGCGGTGAGGGCACTTGGGCGGCAGGGGTCCGCCGAGGGGTTGTGGCACACGGGTAAGGGGGCCAACCCGGAATGGCTTCCGAGCAGCCCCACGTCCTGCCAAGGACGGTGGGTTCAAGGTTCGGGGGACTCTCCGACAGGGTCGTCCCTTCGGGCACAGGGAGGTTCCCACAGAGCCCCAACCCTGAACGGGGCAGGGGGCAGCGCTCTGGGCAGGCAAGGTCCCCTGAGAAGGGAACGGCCGGGGAGTGGCGGAGCCCCGGAGGGGTGGCCGTGTTAACGCCCCTTCCCGGTTGCAGGAAAGCCGGGGAGGTGCAGGCTGGCTTCGGGGGTCGCCCGGCGGAATGCCCCTTCCCTTCGCAGTGGGGCGGGGTCTGGGGGGCGTGGCTTGCCGGCGGGGCTCCGAGGCTCTGGGGCCCCGAGGTCTCCGCCGATCTAACGCCCCTTCCCGTTGCAGGCGGGCCCCTGGGGCACGGAGCGGAGCGCATCCTGGCGGTGCCGGTGCGCACTGACGCCCAGGGCCGCTTGGTGTCCCACGTGGTGTCGGCAGCCACGGCCAGAGCAGGGGTACGAGCCCGCAGGGCCGCCCCTGTCCGGACCCCGAGCTTCCCCGGAGGCAACGAGGAGGACCCTGGCAGTCACCTCTTCTATAATGTCACGGTCTTTGGCCGAGACCTGCACCTGCGGCTGCGGCCCAACGCCCGCCTCGTGGCGCCCGGGGCCACTATGGAGTGGCAGGGCGAGACAGGCACCACCCGCGTGGAGCCCCTGCTCGGGAGCTGTCTCTACGTCGGAGACGTGGCCGGCCTAGCCGAAGCCTCCTCTGTGGCGCTCAGCAACTGCGATGGGCTGGTGAGTACGCACTTCTCTGGCTCCTTTCTCTCCGCTGCTCTCGCCTGGGCTTTGGAAAAGCGTTACCTGGGAGTCCTTGGGAGGGCAAGGCCTGCGCTGAGGACTTTCCCTGCCCTCCCCGTGCTTTAGGGAGCCTCGTGCTCCAACTGAAGGGCTTGGCTGGAAAGCAGGTTGTTTCGATTGGTCTGAGCAGGGGCCATTTATGCAAGGGGAGGCCCGGGTCTCCAAAAGGCTCAGCAGGAGCAGCGTGCGCCTCTCTCTTAGGCCTGCCTGAACGGGTCTCTGGCTTGCATCCCGGGGTGGGTCCGTGTGTGTGTGTGTACCTTCGTGAGTGTGTGCACATGTGTTCTGGAACGTTGGTGTGTACCTGCATCTGGGTGCCTGTGCACCTGTGTGAACATATGCGTACGCCAGCGTCTTTTGTGCATGGATGTGTCTGGGTTTCTGCATGTAAGCGTGTTGAGCATCTGTTGAGTTTGTGTCCGTCCTTGTGCATACTGGCGTGTGTGATATGTTTGTGGTGGACTTACGGGCTGACAGTCAGTCTTCCTGTTTCCTTGTGTGTGGGGGTGATGCCAGCCCAGGGAGCAGGCAGTGGTGCTGAAATGCCCAGTTAGCCCTCTGCCCCTTGGCTGACCGGGAATCACTGGTTTTTCTGCTGTGGTTTCCTGTTGAACTCCAGCTGGTTCTTTGAAAAGTTGGTTTTCTCTATTTTGAGCTGAGGGGTGCATTTGGAAATGAAGGCTCTAGTGCCCATGAGCTGCTCGATCTTTTGGGGGCAGCCCCTGAAGGACAAGAGAGAGGCTAGGGGGTCCCTTCTGAGACTGCCTGGACCTCTCTAGTCCTGTGACTGGAGCTGTGGGAAGCTCTGCTTCCTGGAGAGGGCAGGAGGTACCATGGCTCAGCACAAGGGGCCTCAGAGGAAGCCTGGATCGATGCTGAGGGAGGAGGCTGACATTGGCAGTGCTCTGTCCGGCTGCCCGGGGCCTGGCACACAGCAGAGGCCACTGCAGTTTTCTATTTTGGACTGGGTGTGTGGTGGTCAGGCTGGCTGTGCTGGCCAGACATCTGAAGCCGCCCACCATGGGTTCCGATCTAATTGCTACTCAGGGCACTCCTGCCTCGAGCGAGTGGCCACTCTCCCAGCCCCATGGCCCCTGAGCACACCCATACTCGGGCAGCCCAGGCTCATCCTACAGTCTGCAGAGCCAGCAATTACACCAGGGCCCCACAACCACTGCCATTCTTTTTATGGAGACACAGAAAATATCACTTGTTGCTTTGGAAAATCACTGCCTTTGGCTGGATTTAGTTAGAACTTGGCCATACTGCAAACAACTGTAAATATCCCTGGAGGAGGTGGGTTAAAATGGCGAGCCCTTGACATCGCCCACTGTCTCCGAGGACATCCTGGGCCTCAGAGGTGTGTCCCATTTTATGCTGGAGGCAAATTTCCTAAATGAAAGGAGATGCTTGCTGCAGACTTAGGGTGAGGTAAGGTGGTGGGAGTTGACATGGGACTGCAGTCTGGTGGTGGGCCAACACCTGTGTACTGTGCATTCCTGATGGAGAGCATTGTGGAGAGGACTTGTCACTGTTTCATTCATTCAGCAACTCATTTGGTGATTCATTTTTTCAGCCAGCACCTTCTTATGTGTTTACCCCCTGTACTGGTCGACGATGAGGCAGGTCTGGTACCCACCCAAGGCCTCCTGCCATCAGGGTGGCTGACAGGCACTCTGGCCAGGACTTGGAGAGTGTGCTCCTGGGGGGCAGTTTGAATGGGGGCTGGAAGAATGAGTGGCCAGCTGGAAAAGATGCAGGTTGGCAACCCGGGCAAAGGGAGGAGCATGTGCAGAAGTACCAGGTGTGGACTGGACTGGGCAGGACAGGACTGCTGAGGTGTTCCATGTACCAGACAGAGCTGGGAAGAATATTGGGGTTCAAAGAGGAGCTGGGACCTGCCTGAGTGGCGCTGAATGCTGTCAGTGAATAACGGCCTTGGACAGTGGGACAGCACCATTGGTTCTTTTTCTTTTCTTTTCTTTTCTTTTTTCTTTTCTTTCCTTTTCTCTTCTCTTTTTTTCTTTTCTTTTCATCCCTCTCTCCCTCCCTCCCTCCCTTCCTCTTTCTTTCTTTCTCTCCTTTCTCTCTCTCTCTCTCCTTTCTTTCCTATCTTTGTTTTAGACAGAGTTTCACTCTTGTTGCCCAGGCTGGAATACAATGGCACAATCTCAGCTCACTGTAACCTCCACCTCTCGGGTTCAAGTGATTCTCCTGCCTCAGTCTCCTGAGTAACTGAGATTACAGGCATGTGCCACCATGCCCAGCTAGTTTTGTAGTTTTAATAGAGACGGGGTTTCTCCATGTTGATCAGGCTGGTCTCGAACTTCTGACCTCAGGTGATCCGCCACCTTGGCCTCCTAAGGTGCTGGGATTACAGGCGTGAGCCACCACCACCAGCCTCTTCTTTTCTTTTCTTACTTTTTTGCTGCGTATGTGTCTGTTTTGCTTTTAAATCCCCCTCTGCTACCATGATAGGCTTCTTTGCTAAGGACCTGGGGCTTTATACAGGGTGCCTCTTGTCCTCACAGAGCCCCTGTTGGGGAGGCATCTCATCCCTGGTTACAGGTGGAGCACTCAGGTTCTGGGAGGTTGAGTGACTAGACAGGAGTTATTCATCATATCTACAGAGAGGGTTAGTATCCACAGTGAGGGGTTGTTCATAATATCCACAGCAAAATGTACCTTTGCACAAGGCATGAGCAAAAAGTGCTGAACAGTGTTCTTGTGCATCATATTGCTACGGAAGAGTTTTCTAGTATCTCTTGGGCAGCATGGTAAGTGTGCTAATTTCACATGATTTTTACAAGCCTATTAAAAACCCAATGAGAAGCCTTTTGGCGTAAAAGGTAATAATGGTAAGTGACAACTGACTGTGTTCCTATTAATGCTGTGTGCCGGGCTCTCAGCTGAGCCCCCTATGCCACATTGCCTTGTTTAATCCTCACAGCACCCTATGGAACGTGTCCCGACATCATCCCCCTTCTACAGATGAATAAAGCGAGGCTCCAAAAGTTGAGACAGCTTGCTTCAAGCTTTGAAGCCCATTCCAAGGCCATGCTACTACGTTTTGCTGCCTTTTTCTGCATGCCTACAAAGAGAATTTTAAAAACGCATTTCTTTAAAACATTTCCCACCTTTCTTATTTGACTCCTGGAGACGTTCTCATTGTGGGTTTGACCATCGTCAGTGTGAGCGGGGAGCCGGGAGCAGGCCTGGGAGCTGAGTGGCTCTGACTGGCTGGTGACCTGCGCTGGGCTGCAGCTCCTGTGGCTGGCCTAAGTCCTCACTGGTGGGGGACTGCAGCTGGGACTTCTGTGGGATGGAAGCAACCCTGCCCGCCTCTGCCTCCCCACTCAGGGCAGCACGGGGGTCCTCTCCTGCCAGGCTGGGCAGGGCCAGTGGAGGAAGCCTCCGTGGGCTGGGCAGTGGAGACGGTCTGCCCTCCAAGGCCTGGTCCAATCCTGGGGCCCAAAGGAGGAAGTGTATGCTCTGCCCTGGGTGCTCGATGCGAGCCCCACGACCCTGTGAGGTAGAGCTGCCCCACTGCGTGGCTGAGGCTCAGAGAGGCCCAAGGTCCCATCGCAAGAAGAAAGCCAGGGCTGCTACCTTTCAAGCTGGGGCTCCCCTGGGGGGCTGCCGTCTGGGCCAGGCACCCACTCTGTCTTGCTGGACATTAAGAGTCATCAAAGCCACAGAGAGAAGTCGGAAGCTGGCCTAAGGGATCGAGATGAGTTTCATTTTTCCCAGCAAGGCTGCTGCCTTCGAGGCCACACACTGGGCTCCAGCAGGCTCAGGGGCTAGAGCAGATCAGGCAGGTGTGGGCAGTCCTGGGACTGTGCAGTGGGGGTGAGGGGCGCCTGGGATTTGCAGCTGCCGCTGGTAGGGTCTTCCTTCCTCCCACCCCGCCTTGGCACTGCCTGGATCGCAATGAGAGGTTGTCAGGAAGACCAAAGAGGTCTGAAGGAACCTCTGGGTTCCCTAGGGTGTCGGGGCTCCCCAGATAGGAGCAGAGGCTCCTGTGGGCCCCAGCTGCAAGCAGCCTACACAGGTGCTAAGGCCAGTCTCAGCCTCCGCCATACTTGTCACCTTCCTTGTTTAAGTCTTGCTCAGTTTGAGTGACAGAAACCCCTGGTCATATTGGATGAAACAAACAAGGGACACCATGGCCCCAATTATCTGGGGGTCCTGAGGAGTGTAGGCTTCAGGCCTAGCTGAATCCCGGGGCTCAGAACATGCTATCCGTTTCTCAGCCCTGCCTCTCGGTGCTGATTTCAGAATTGCTCTCCACTCTGCAGCCCCCAGCCCACCACATGGGGCCACCAGCGGCTCCAGGCCTAGCTTGTTTTCCAAGGAGGCAACCCTTTGAAACGGAAAGCCCTCCTCTGTGGGTGACACCTGTAAGAGCTGGGGGAGGGATTGGAGGCCCATCTTCAAACCCACAGCCGTGGTGCAGGCCTAGCCCAAGTCTCCTGCCCACCTTTGGGACTGAGGGGGAGGGACAGACTCCCAAACTCTGGAATGGAGAGGGGTCTATTGTACAAGAAGGGAGGACGACAGTTGTGCAGGGTGGTGAAAACGGTTGTGGCCTCCCTCCCCCTGGACTCCAGACCCCATGTTGGGCTTAGAAGTCTTCCTGGGCTCCAGGCTTGCCTGCTCAGCTGCCTGCGGAACCCCCTTCCCTGGATGACCCCATACTCCTCAAGTCACATGGCTCCCCGCAGTCTCCTCCAGACCTCACCCTTCCAGGGTTGCCCTCCCCTAGCCAGCTCCAATCCCAGAGCGCTCTGGCCCGGCTTCCCTCCACGCCCGGTGCCAGCCCCTGCCTTCTGCTCCTCTGTCCCCCAGTGCTCCGTGCTCTCTCCCCGACAGCGCTTCTCCCCCAGTGCTCCGTGCTCTCTCCCCGACAGCGCTTCTCCCCCCTGCTCCGTGCTCTCTCCCCCACAGCGCTTCTCCCCCCGTGCTCTGTGCTCTCTCCCCGACAGCGCTTCTCCACACTGCAGCCAGAGGGATGTTTAGAGACCACGCAGAAACTCATGCCACGCCTTCACTTAAGGCTCTCGGTGGTTCTCACTGCTCTTAAAAACATCCAGACCCACTGGCCTGGCATTCAAGGCCCCTGTGACCTGGCCGGGGCCCTCCAGCTCCGACCCGAGTCACACGCTCTGCTGGTCTGGCATGAGACTCCGGGAGCAAGGATTGCAGGAGGCAGAACTCCAGCGTCCTCCTCAGGTGCCCTGGGAGGTGGGCAGTGACTCCCTCCCCTGCTGCCTTACCTGAGCCGAGGGCCCCTGTGGAGACGCCTGAGGAGTCCAGCAGTGCAGCGCAGTCCCTCCGGAGGCGGGCGGAGGCGGCGGGCAGCCTCAGGAGCGGGTGCAGGGAGCAGCATCCAAACCATCTACCTCCGCTGGGGGCTGCGAACCCAGCCCCTGCAGTCTTCCTGTGAACCAGCCGTCGTGGCCCCATCTCACAGGTAGGAAACTGAGGCTCTAGGAGTTACATATGCAGGTCCTCTCTGTGTGGGCTGGCGTCTCTCCTGGAATCCTTTAGGGAGGGGCAGAGTGGAGCCAGCTCCCAGCACCTAGTCAGCACTGGTCTCAGCTGGAGCCCCGGGAGGCCAGCTCTTCCTGGGACCCCCGTATCATGCTGCCCAGCCCCGGCCTGCACTCCATTGCGTGGCTGAGTGTGTTTCTGGCACTGGTCAATGCGCGCAGCCACGTGCTCGTTCCTGTGTGGCAGGCTTCTCCTGCCCGATGGCTCGCTGTGGCTTCCCTGTCGCCCGTGTCTCCAGTGCTTAGCGAGTCATGCCTGAGAGAATGCAGGCCCTCCTGCAGAGTCAGCTGGGAGGTGAAGGCCAGGTCCTCACCCAGGCCTGCTGTGAGGCTCACAGGGGCCACACCTGGGTGAGTAAGGGAATCAGCCAGGGACTTATCCGCCCTGAGCCCCAGGGCCAGGAACATCCACTCAGGAGCAAGGCGGGCTTTGCTTCGTGGCTGCCTGAGCTGTGGTCTGGGCCTGCCTACTCTAGTATCTGGAGACCCAAAGGGGCAAGTGTGCATGGCGGCCTTCCTGGGACCCTGGGTCTGTGCTGGCAGGCAGACGTGTCCTTCCTTACCCCACCTCCTTCTCTGGCTTGTGCACCTCTGGGGGTCCCTGTGTTGCTGCCAGGACAGCAGTCTGCTGGCTGCATGTGGACATGTGCATGTCCTGGGGCTGTGCATGGCAGGAGTGTGTGGAAGTGTGTGCATGTACGTGTTGCCTCTGCATGTCTTGCATGTAGGGGTGCGTGCACACAGTGTGCGTGTGGGGGTGCATATGTGCGTGCATGTCTGAATGAGTGTGTACATGTGAGTGTGTGCACACACGTGTGTCTGCATGGGAGTGTGTGCGTGTGAGTGAGTGTGGGCCAGCACGTGTTGATGTATTTCTCGGAAGGGGTTTCCTGCACCCTGCAGAAGAGGGGCCTTAAGTGGGATTGAGTTACTCAGGGGAGAGGAGGACGCAGCCCCCTCAATCTTGGCGCCACTTTAGACACCCCCATCCCCTACTGGTGGTCACCCCGGAATGGGAGGATCCAGGTAGGAGCTGCACACTCTGCTGCCTATGTTTCATATTAAATGTCAGCTGTCCACCGGGTCTGCGGTGCTGCCATTAATATGGAGAAGTTATTACCGAGCCTGGAGCTGGCTCCTCGGGCTTGTCCATGAATTTCAATTACACTGCACAACGACTCCAGGGCTGCCGAGTGGGGTGCACAGCTTCCCCTCAGAGGCAAAGGGAACCCTCGTGTCCAAGACCAAGGCCTGGGTGCTGCTGAAGCCAGGCAGGCTGTACGCCATCCCCACCCTGCCCTGTGCATTTCAGGGGTTAACCCAGGGAAGCAGGGGCCTAGTGTGGGTTGGAGGCTGCTGCGGGTCACATGGTCCGCTGTGCCCCTCGTGACTGAGTAGGGCGGACAAGCACCACGATGCTGCGAACCTCGGTTCCTCCAATAGTGAAAGATGGGTTCTGTCTGCACGCACTTCACTGGCAGTGAAAGGATGGGTGTGCAGCAAGCGCCTACCCCAGGCCCGGGGGTGAGAAAGTGGCGGCCGTGTCTGCATCTCATTAGCTCTGAGGTGCCATCAGTTACAGGACACACCATTATGTTATATGCCACCAAGAGAGAGGAGACACTCCCATTTAAACTGCAGCTCTGTGCCTTCACTGTGGTCCCCTGGAGGTGCAGGCCCCGCCCCCGTAGTGCTTGTTTTCTCTGATGCTGTCTGCAGCCTAATGGGTGGACCACTTCTCTTGCCTGGCTGTTGCTTGGCTCCCAGGAACTGAGTTCCGGCGGCTTCGTCTGCCTCCGGGGGTCTTCCTCTTGTGAATCACGAAGTAGCGTCCGTCCTCCAGGGATAGGTATTTGCCTCACCAATGCGAAGCTACATGCACCTTTCTGCGAGCTCCCTAACTTTTTGACCTCACGGTGTGACTCTTCAAAGGCATTTTGAGTGTCCAGGGTGCTGGCACTGCACGCGTCTGCAGTGAGGGACTGCATTGCAAGGGTGGTGGCCCAGGAGGCGGGGGCCGGGGCCAGGGTGTGAGACCTGCCAATCGCATCCTCACTTCAGGGACGGGAAATTGAAAGATGCGTGTCGGAGGGAGCAGCCCTCACTGGCTCTCTGAGCAGAATGTCCAGGATTCATCTTTACACCCGGGTATTTTTCCTTTGAAAGCCCTAATCTGAAATTTTTTTTTTGAGACGGAGTCTCGCTCTGTCGCCCAGGCTGGAGTGCAGTGGTGCGATCTCGGCTCACTGCAAGCTCCGCCTCCCGGGTTCACGCCATTCTCCTGCCTCAGCCTCCCCAGTAGTGGGGACTACAGGCGCCCGCCACCGCGCCCGGCTAATTTTTTGTATTTTAGTAGAGACGGGGTTTCACCGTGTTAGCCAGGATGGTCTCGATCTCCTGACCTCGTGATCCGCCCGCCTCGGCCTCCCAAAGTGCAGGGATTACAGGCATGAGCCACCGCGCCCGGCCATCTTTTGAAGTTTTTATTAGAGACGGGGTTTCACCGTGTTAGCCAGGATGGTCCCTAATCTGAAATTTCAATGTATTAAAAGTATTGCAAAGTATTAAAGCCTGTCATCTTTAAACTCGGGTATTTTTCCTTTGAAAACCCGTAAATGACAAGGTTTGGAGAGCTTAGGGTTGGTGAACACGCGGAGGTGCTGGGAGGGTGGGTGGTCAGAGAGGGCGTGGAAGCTCTGCAGCCCTTCCCGTTACCTTGCCCTGCCCGTCCCTCCCATGCAGCTGTTTGAAAACAGGGATTGGGACCACATGGAAAGGAGGGCGTCTTATGTTTCGTGCAAGGCTTGTCTAAGCCTTGCTAGTGGTCATTCTGATTGGGACAGAGCTTCTGGACATATGACGAAAAGGGGCTTGAATGCTGTGAGCATATTGGTATATATTTATATCTCTATTTTATGGATTATAGCATGTACCATCGCCAGTCAGTGGCAAATGAAACTTCAGGTTAAGCAATACCACAGATAACATTCTACTTTTCCATCATTCTGTTCTTGTACCAATACTAAGCTGTGTTTATTATTAGAACTTTAAGGCTCTAATATTCAAAGTATTAAGTACTTTGAAGCTTCGCTGTCCAATACAGTCGCTATAAGCCACACAAGGCTATTGAAGACTTAAAATGTGTCTGGTCTGAATTGAGAGGGGCCCTAAGTGTAAAATATACATTGGATTTCAGAGACTTAGTGCCCCCCCAAAAAAAGAATGTGCAGTGTTTAATAGATCATTTTAAAGTATTGATTACAGGTTGAAATCATAGTATTTTGGGCATACTGGGTTAAATAAAATATATTACTGAAATTAATTTCACCTGTGTCTTTTTTGTTTGTTTGTTTAAACGTGGCTACATATAAAGCTCGAGTTCTATTTCTGTTGGACTGTGTGGCTTTGGAACATCTGGCTGAATACTTCCCCCTTTGCTGGTATTCTCTTGCAAAATTTTCTTGGCTGGTCACACATGTTTATTCTTTCAAATGAATTTTAGAATTGTTTTGTCGGGTAGAAAAATCCCTTGTGAATTTGATTGATAGTAAATTAAACTTAGAAACTAATTAAAGAAGGAACCGATGTAATTTACAGTATTTACCAGGAACAGTGTATTGTTCAGTTTATTTCATTCTGCTTTGATGTTGCTCCGTAAAGTATTATATATATATATATTTTTATACAGGTCATCCGTTTTTAAAAATCAGGGTTATTTTGAGGATTTTTTTTCCTCTTTGCCATTGCGAATTGAATACTTTACATCTGTTGTTGGTACGCAGGAAGGCTATTGATTTTTATAGAACTATCTTTTACCAAGTAGCTTGATTGAACTCATTAATTCTAATATATCTGTGAAGTCCCTTGGGTTTTCTAGGTATACAGTTGTGCTCTCTGTAAACACGGATAATTTTGGCTCCTCATCTCCAATCTGCACCGTCTGGAACCTTCAGAGCGATGGGAAGTCACAGCCATGGCTGCGTGCATCCTCGTTCGTGCCTGGCTTTAGCGGCAACGCCCCCAGTATTTCTCTGCTTAATACAACGCGTGCTTGCGGATTAAGATGGATTTCATGTGAAGGCAATATCCTCTGAATTCTTGTTTTCTAAGATCCCATTTTTATCAGTAAAGGAGCTGAAATCGGGATAAAATGTGTCTTAACTCTTAACGCTCCCTTCTCTCACCTCCAAAAGCCAGAGGTGTTGTAATTCCGGGGTTTTGTGTTCTCAGCCTCAGGGCCTCAGCTGTCCACTTTGCTGGGCCAGAAATGAAACCCAGTCCCCATTTACGCCCCATGGGAAGCACTCGTAGGGAGGGGAGCTTTCCTGTGGAAGGTGGGGGAGCCAGCACTTCCCACCATGCAGGTGGCTTCTGGGAGAACAGGACCCTGTGCTTGGAAAGCCCTTTGGGCCATGTGTGGGGGAATTTCCACTTTCATTTGCGGCTTCTCTTTCTCCCCTCCCAGTGGTGTCTCCCTCCCTCTGTCCAGTTTCTCTGGAGGAACCCCTCCATTTTCCTCCTGTGCCTTACGGTGGACTTTGCCCTCTGCTCTGAGGTGCTGGCGCTGCCTGCACAGTCCCCTGCTCTTCCAGTCCCACTGTTACCTGTTATCCCATGTGCTTCTAGAAGGTGTTTTTCCAAGCAAAGACATTCCCCTCCTTAGAATAAATCTGTAGGCAGGGCACGGTGGCTCACGCCTGTGTAACTTTGGGAGGCTGAGGCGGGCGGATCACTTGAGGTCAGGTGTTTGAGACCAGCCTGGCCAACATGGTGAAACCCCATCTCCATGAAAAATACAAAAATTAGCCGGGCGAGGTGGCGCGCACCTGTAGTCCCAGCTACTCGGGAGGCTGAGGCAGGAGAATCTCTTGAACCCGGGAGGCGGAGCTTGCAGTGAGCTGAGATCGCGCCATTGCACTCCAGCCAGGTGGCAGAGTGAGACTCCGTCTCAAAAACAAAACAAAACAAAGGAAAAGCCTGCGGCTTGTCTTGCAGAAGAGTTTCTCCATTGTGTGATCTATCTGCCTGCCCACTGATGGGCATGGAATTTGAGGAGCTTTGAATAGCATCTGTACATAGGCCCCATCCTGAGAGATTCTGGTTTCTCAAACCTGCGCGCGCCCCGGGGTCTGTATTTGTCAAAAGCTATGCAGGAGAGTCTTTGGCACAGCATGGCGGCTGCTCACTAGAGAGGGCTGTGGGGAGTGAGGGCTCTCAGACCAGACCACACTTGGGGCCTGGCTCTTCTCTTGCTGGCCTGTGACCCTCCGTTTCCCCAGTTAAGATACCATCAGCCTCCCAAGGCATGTGTCAGCGAGGGAGCAGCGGGGCATGAGGCTGGCTGGCCTCTGTCAAAGGGAATTCCGTGGAGGGCTTGAGGTGGAAGGAAGCGATCCAGTGGGGATGGCCAGGCCTGGGATGCGGGAAGCTGCCTTGGCGGTGTCGGCTCCTGGCCCTCTGCCCTCGGGTCTCTCACCCGGAAATTCAGAGCCCTGGCAGAAGGAAGGCAGCCCCCGTTGCAGGGACGTGCCCAAGGCCACACGGTAGGAAGGGGTCCTCACATGCAAGTGGGCAGGATACCAGGGCAGCAGCTGGCCTTTGCTGCAGGGCTCTCCACACTTGGCGGGCACCTGGAGCTCCATGGGCGTTGAGCACTGATCCTGCAGACCTGATCAGGGCAAGGTGGGGGCAGTGGTAGGCATCCTCCTTGGTGCTCCTCAGTGCCCTCCCAGGCAGGTGCCCAGGCCCTGGGAGGCTCCTGGTCTCCTCTCCTTCTCTTCCTTCCCCTCCCATCACCTCCCTCCCTCCCCTCTGCCCCCCCGTCTCTGCACGATGGCTGACCACTGGCCACTGATCCCAGCGCACTGGCCCTGAGCTGAGGTCTGGGCCTCTGGGGCAGTGCAGGTCGGGTCACAGGCTGAGGTGCTGTCTGAGACCCTGTGATAGTGGGAAATTATAAATGTTTATTCGCTGTTCATCCCTGGCTCCTGCCTCAGAGCTCCTCAAACCTTTGTAATCTCCTGAGTGTTAAGGGGTGATAGAAACACCTTTTATTGTCATATTTGGTCTAAGCCCCCTGGTTCCTGATATAAGAGTTTCTGGATTACTGGGTTGAGAATTCAGCCTCACTTCCCCAACCTCTGGGGATGGGAGTCATGGAACTTCCATGAAAACTCCTGAATGACAAGGTTTGGAGAGCTTAGGGTTGGTGAACACGCGGAGGTGCTGGGAGGGTGAGTGCCCGGAGACAGCGTGGAGGCTCTGCTGCCCTTCCCGTTACCTTGCCCTGCCCGTCCCTCCCATGCAGCTGTTTCTGGGCTGTGTCTTTAATAATCAACTGGAAATAGTAAGTAAAGTGCCTCCCTGAGTTCTGTGATCTGTTCTATTGATGAACACATGTCTGTCTGATTCCAAGGTCCCAATTACTTTTGCACCAACCTAATAGCAAATTACAGAGCCTGAGGAGGGAGTTGTGGGACCCTCCCGATGTATAGCCGCTGGGTCAGAAGCACAGGTGGGAAGCTGGCACTTGCAACCACAAGTGGGGCCGCCTTGTGGGACTGAGCCCTTAGCCTGAGGGCTATGCTGACCCCAGGTAGTTGGCGTGAGTTTTGCACTGAACTGTGGGACACCCAGCTGGCATCTGGAGGTTGGAGAACTGGGTGGTGGGAGGGAAACCACGTGCTTGGTGTCAGAAGCATTGCGAGTGAAAACAGATCCCTGTGGACCTCACCCAGCCTGGGGGCTCTGATAGAACAAAGGGAGGTCCCAGGCCAGGGCTCAGCCCCGGGGACAGGGAGAAGGCCTGAGTTTCGGGAACAGCCCCAAATGCAGCTGCAGAGACAACTGTCATAGGACAGTTGTGCTGGGTCCTGGTGCTGGGAGCCCCTCCCTCCTTCCCCTTCCCCTCCCTCCAGCTTCTCCTCCCCTTCCCACCTCTCTCTTCCCCCTTCTGCTTTTCTCTTTCCTCTTCTTCCCACTCCCCTCCCTTCTCTTCTCCTTCATCCCTTTTTCCTTTTTCGTCCATTCTCCCTTTATGCCCTCTCCCCTCCCTGCTCCTTCTGCCCTCTCCCTCTCCCCACCTTTCTTTCCCAGAGTCTTTCATCAGCCAGGACTCCTGGGGACCTTTCCTGGCTGGGGGCCCTTCATCGTCAGCTGCACTCTGCACCTGTACCTTCCTGTTTACATGTCACCTCCTGTGACACCACCAAGAAGCCCCCGTTGCCAACAGGTACATTCTGGGAACCAACAACGACCCATCCCAATGTGCTGGCAGGAAATCAGGGCACAGCGACGGGGAGTGACCCACCCCAGGGCCCACAGAGCCCAGCTCCCTCCACTGCAGCTGGAGAGCCAGATGAAATCTGTGCCTCCTCAGAGGTGCAGATAACTCCCCACCCGCACAAGCAGGGTGAATTGCTGAAAAGGGGGATTAATTTCTCCTCTCCTTGGCCTGCTACTGAGTTCTCGGTGCATTTTCCAGCAAACAAGGTCAAAGCTGAGTCCCTGCCCTGCCAGAGCATCCCCCACCTCAGATAGGGCGGCTTGGCCTTTGGGCTGTCCTTCCTCTTGGGGTGCCCTGTCTCTCATGGGCTGCGTCCTCACTGGGGAGGGTGGTCCGACGAGCAGAGCCGCTGGGGAAGGTTGTGCAGGTGGTATCCTGCTCGAGGGCACCTGGGCAAGGGAGTCAATGAGGCCAGCCTTTGCTCTGTCTGGGAGTGAATGGAGTGGAGGTTGGAGGGTGCCCAGCGCTGGGTGGAGATCTTGGGCACTGGGGGAGGGGAAATATGTGTCAGGTGTCTGCCTCCACAGTCAAGGTTGCCAGAGTTCCTGCATTCTTCTCTTTGGGGAGCTTCTGCATCCTCGGGACTAGGGACATTAAGAACCAAAGCCAGGGCAGTTGCAGGGAGGCTGCTGGACATTGCAGGTGGCCCTGGCTGGGGCAGTCTCGGCTGTGGTCACACTGTGGCCTCTGGGGCTGGGGATGGCTGGTCCAGGACTGGGCATTGTATGGGGTGGGTAGATGTAGGCCGTCTCTGTCTTGGTGTCAGCCTGTACTGATAGTCTCTGGGGGCTCAGAGTCCTCACAGCCTTCCCCCAACCTGCCCGCAGGTGCCCACCTGGCTCCCCAAGGCCTGCAGTAGTCCTCTGGGGCGGGGCTGGCCTGGGACCCTTGGTGGGCACCAGGCCATTGTGTTATTGTTGAAACTTGTTTCTTTAATGGCTGGTGGTTACTGCCTCCAACTTTCCTCCTCTGAAGCTGCTTGGTTCTCACTGGGGCTGGTCATTAACCCTCTGTTAGCTTGGGTGGGTTTATATTTGCAGAACTTCCTTTTTCATTCTACCGGGCTGGCGTTTCCTTTCTTCGGTCAGCTCTGTCCGGCCTCTCTTGTTGCTTTCTTCTGGTTACTCAGGCTGTAGAAAATTATCAGCCTTTCAAAGAAGTACTCCATTATATGTTTTGCTTTTTTCCTGACTTGAGTTTTAAATGTTGAACTCCTTTAATTCAAATGAAATGTGTTTCTTATACTGTCTAAGGTGTTGGTTTTAAGTGTTTGTTCTTTTCTGAATCGCCACGCTGTTGTCTCAACACCATTCATTTGCTGATTCACTCTTCTTGACTTTGGGATGTATATTCCATCATTATGAAGTTCGTGGAGGCGATGGGTTTATTTCTACCCTTTCTGTTTTTCTTTTGCACCAGTCCAGGGGTCTTTAATTGCTGTAGGTTGACAATACATTCCGATATCTGATAGGGCAAGTTTCACCATCATGAGGTTTAAAAAAAAATGCCTCAAAGAGTGTCCCCTTCGCAGCAGGCCCTCAACAAATCTTTGCTGGACAAATGAATGACATCTTTAAGATGTTTAATTTTCTCATGGAAATAAGAACATTGATTCAGATCTTTAAAAATATAGCCCAGTAGGTTTATTACTAAGAGACTTAGAATTTTATTGCCATTGTGAATAGGGTCTTTTCCGTTATATTTTACCGCAGACTGTTATAGATATCTGGGAATACTTTTAATTTATAATACAGTAGATGATTATTTACTCGGAATACCTGGGACCTGCTTATTTCAGACTAATGATATTCTCAGAATTTAGACAGACATCTTTATTCGCAGGGAGGAAACAGAGTTAAAAATGACACATTAGTGCAAATTATACCTGCATGTGCAGAGCTGCAGCGAACCATTTGACAACCTTGGCTGACCTGGCAAACCCCAGCCCCAGCTTTGCTGTCCTCAAGGCGTGCCCTCCCTGGCAACAGCCCCTGCTTCTGATCCTTTGCTCTCAATGACTTGCGTCTTCCCATGTCTTACAAATATGAACCACAGATAATCACAAAAAGTCCTTTTAAAATAAATCTCTTACCAGGCGCGGTTCCTCACGCCTGTAATCCCAGCACTTTGGGAGGCCGAGGCAGGCGGATCATGAGGTCAGGAGATCGAGACCATCCTGGCTAACACAGTGAAACCCTGTCTCTACTAAAAACACACAAAAATTAGCCGGTCGTGGTGGCGGGCGCCTGTAGTCCCAGCTACTGGGGAGGCTGAGGCAGGAGAATGGCGTGAACCCGGGAGGCGGAGCTTGCAGTGAGCCGAGATCGCGCCACTGCTCTCCAGCCTGGGTGACAGAGGGAGACTCTGTCTCAAAAAAAAAAAAAAAAAAAAAAAAGAAAGCAAAACTAAATCTCTTGCTTGGATGTTTCCCATGCTTGCATTCCCAGGTCTATGAGTCTCTGTATTTATTTTGCATCTAGACTTTTCATGAACTTCCTTGTTACTATTTGGTTCCCTTTTTGTAGATGTTTTTGGGGGTGAGGATTCTCTAAGTGTGTCGTTATTTTCTGCGGTTCTTACTGTTGTCTCTTCTTTTTCAATATGTGTTCGTTTTATGTCTTTAGTAATTTTGTGTGGGAGCTACACCCGTGTTTTCAGAGCATCTAGCCCCACTTCTAAGGTAATTGAGAACCAGGTGCTGCTGCTTCTGTGAACGCGGTGGTGGCAGACCCAAAGTGGACAAACGCTGGCCTGAATGGATCTCCCATGTCCGTTTCCCCACGGTGGCACGGCTTTCCTTTCCCTGCTCTCTTGCATCAAGTAGAGCTTCGAACGCAGGATGTGCCCATGTTGTGGTTTTATGGGGACGAGTGGTGGCGACTGACCTTCCCTTTCAGTCAAGGAGCCTCTCTCAGCTCCTCGTGGCCTGTTGGGTGTCCCCTGTGGTTGGGGAGCAGGGCACCAGCCATGCACAGGATTGTTTGCAGGCTGGCAGGAAAACTGCGGTCTTTGAAAGATACCCCAGTTTCTATGGGGGATGTGGTTCGGTGAGACACTTTCAGGAGAAGGCTGGCAAGTAGATCCAGTGGCACAACCTGGAAACTCTAGGAATCTGGACTTAGGAGCCCCGTTTGGAGTCCCTGCCTTACCCTTAACAATGAGATAATTTTCTGAACTTCAGTGTTCCCGTTGTGCAGGGCGGGGTTTGCGAGCCGGCGGGCCGTGTGCCATGTCCACCCACAGATGAGTTTTGTTTGGCTTCCCCAGAGTTTGAAAATTTCTCACAAAGCTCAAGATTTCCAGTTTCTCTTGAGAACCAGGAAATCTGCGGGGCCTATGTGCTGGAGGGCTAGAGTGGAGCAAGGATGGAACCTTCTAGAAGGGTCCCACAGTTCCAGGTGCCTTGGGAGTCTCTGCTGCTCCCTCTCATTACCCGGGTGGGCTTCACTCACATTCATTCCCTGTGTAGGCACCTGAGAGTTTCTCTGATCTTGAGATGAGTGCTGCTGGGCTTTGGAACCGGTCAGTTCTTCCTCCCTCTCTCCCTCTCCTTCCCATGACTTCAGCTTTTGGCCATCAGCCCCATGCAAGGCCCCGTGTGCCGGAGTCAGACGTGATCTCGCTCCATCACGTGGGCTTGGTTTCTGCTCCTTCCCTCCCTGGGCGAGCCTCCTGTCTCTCATCTGTGAAAGGTAAAAGCTGATGGCAGTAACCACTCTGGTGGGCTATCATGAGGGTTAAATGAAGTGAGTCCCACGGCCAGCACGGAGCAGCGAAGAGCCGTTGTTACTACAAGGTGATATTTTCCTGATGGCGCTGCTAGGAGGAGCCACAGTGTGAAAGCGCTTGGAAACACATGGAGCCAGGTGCAGATTTTGTCCCTTTTGAGAGCTCTGTGGGCTGGGCTTGGGCGGGCATGGGAGTGGGGAGGCGGGGCCAGGGGCGGGGCACAGGCTGGGGTAGGATGCTCTCCCTGCCCCAGGCATCACCGGCCTGGGATGTGTTGCCAGCGGAGGCCGTTACAGTTCTGAAATGGAATTCCTGGGTCAGAATAAGGAGAACAGATGTTTACTGGAAGAGGCCAGGAGCCGCTGACATCACCGAGAGCCCCTCAGGACATGACGGAGGCCAAGGGTCCTCTAGCCCTTCCTGCCAATACAGCATTCCTGGGGCAGCTGCCGGCTGGGGCTGGACACATACACACACACACACACACACACACACACACACACACACACACACACGCCATTTCTCCACCAAATCCTTCCCACCTGAACACAATTAGTCAAGATGTGGGAAAGATTTCCAGTCTGGAATGGGAGAAGAGTCTTGTTGGCGGGCAGGCCCCAAGAAGGGAAACGGAGGCCAGTGTGGTGAGAGGATGTGCAGGACGGAGAGGCAGCCTTTGTTCGGGGAGCGCCCTGGTCCCTTCCTCCGCACCCCTCCGCTGGGAGGGCCTGGCCGCCTGGCCGTTCTCCTTTGGCAGCGAATCCAGAGGGTGTGGTCCAGAGGCGGCTGGCCTCGCTTCTGTCCGCCCGTCCACACCTGTGCAGCCGGCGCCTGTGCCCCTGTCCCTCCCACAGGCCGTTCCCAGGTCCACACTTCTGTGACTGCAAGTGACAGAAAACCGGGGCCGAAGCAGCTGGGGCCAAAGGGGGAATGCAGGACTCAGGGCGGCGGCCCAGGCCTCCCGCACAGTTTCAGCTCGGCCGCCCTCCCCGTGGGCCCTGCCTGGGCAGTGCACCTGGCGCCCGGCAGAGAGGCCCAGCTTCCCCGAGGGTTTCTGGGAGAGCCCAGTGGCCAGTTCTCACTGGCTCAGGTTGGGTCACATGCTTCAGGCAAATCACTATGGCCAGGGCAGCGGAGCGGGACGTTGGCTGGCCAGGCCTGGTCACAGGACCGCTGTGGCTCCAGGGCTGGCGTCTGTCCTCTGACCCTCTGGGAGTGGGTCGGGGAGAGGATGGGCCCCAGAGGAAAGCCAGGCTGCTGTTGTCTGGAGGAGCTGTGGGTCCCCATTGCCTTCTGTCTCCAGGTCATCTGCCCTGTCTTCTCCCTGCCTCCTGTTTCTCCCGCTCCCTTCCAGCTGCCCATGATAAGCACACAGCCTCCCTTCCGTGCCCTACCCAAAATGCTGCCCACGGCTCCTCCACTTGGAGGGTAAAGCACAGGCCCCCAAGACCAGCATTCAAGGCCCCTCCTGACCATCATCATTTCCTGCTTACTGTACCCACCGTATCCACCTTCCCATGCATCCTGTGGGCCTGGGACAGGGGCTCCGAAAGATCACACATACCCATCAACTGTCAACTCTGCCCACGTTGGAAACAGTGCCTGTGGCAGGTGCAGGAGGGGACCGCTGTCTTGGCTGAAGTTGAATCTGAAAATGACCTAAGGACTTGAAGGAACCAGGGCCTAGTATACATCAGGGATGTGACTGGGTGGCTGGGGAAGCGGAGACTCCTTCAGCCTCATGGGCTCGCATTAGCAGAGCGGACAGTGGGGCGTCCCTGAGGACCTCTGGGCTTTTACCTGAAGTGCTGGAAGCCCCGTAGACCTGGCCAACTCCTCACGCCTCTTCCAGGAGGAAGCCTTCCTGTCCTCCGCCATGGTGTCTGGCACGGTTGTTCCATGTCCTGAGCCCTCCTGCCAGCCTGGTGATGCCCATGGACCCCTGATCAAAATAATGTTTTTAGTGCACACTACAAAATACACGGGGAATAAATCCGATTGAAATAGAGCTATTGGCCGGTCATGATGGCTCACGCCTGTAATCCCAGCACTTTGGGAGGCCAAGGCAGGAGGTTGGCCTGAGCTCAGGAGTTTGAGACCACCCTGGGCAACATGGTGAAACCCTGCCTCTACTAAAATACAAAGAACTAGCCGGGCGAGGTGGCGGGCATCTGTAGTCCCAGCTACTCGGGAGGCTGAGGCACGAGAATCGCTTGAACCCCGGAGGTGGAGCTTGCAGTGAGTGGAGATCACGCCACTGCACTCCAGTTGGGGCTACAGAGTGACACTCTGTCTCAAAAAAAAAAAAAAAAAAAAGAAGGAAAGAAAGAAAGCTGTCAACATACACATGCTTTTAAATTTTTTAATCATTATTATATCTTTAAAAATTTTGGTAATAATGTTATTGAGATATAATTCACATACTATATATTTTACCGACTTATAGCCAGTTCTCACCGCCTCAGGTTGTAGCGTCAAATTCAATGAATGGCTTTAGTACGTTCACAGAATGGTGCAACCATCGCCACAATTTTAGATCACGTTCAAGACTCTGAAAAGAAACCCCAGACCCTTTAGTAACCCCCAATTACCCTGTCCTCCCAGGCCTAGGCAACCACTGACCTGCCTTCTGCCTCTATAGATTTGCCTGTTCTGGGCATTTCATTGGTAGAAATGGAATCACACGGTATTTGCCCTTCGTGTCTGGCTTCTTTCACTCAGCGTGATGTTTTCAAGGTTCATGTGGGTTGCAGCACGCATCAGAGCTTCGTTACTTCGTATGGAAAGATAGGATGCCACTGTATGGATGTACCACAGTGTTTAAATCCACTCGTCGGTTGATGGATTGGGCTGTTTCCATCCTTTAGCTCTTGTGAATAATGCTGCCGTGAACATTCATGTAAAACTTTTCCGCGGGCTTTTAATTAATGCATTAAATAACAAGGCCGAGGAGTACATCTTGCAGCATCTATCATTTAAGTTGGGCTGAGTGTAAACACCATTTGGTCTGATCTGCGGCAGTGGTGCTGACAGGTACCGAAGCCTGTGGTTTCTGTCCTGATGGGCACAGGTGCTGCCAAGTCTGGGGGTTGCTGCCGCTCTCCAGAGCTGAAGGGAATGGCAGCTTTCAGTTTGCAGTTAGTGAAGATGAAGTTGAAGTGTTCCCTCTTCCCAGTGTATGGAGCCCAGGTTAAGAACGCTCCAGGGAACTCCCACAGGGCCATGACAGGCCCCAGTGGACCCTGGTGAGTGCTGTGGCCTGTGGCAGGACCAGGTGTCCAGATCAAGTTGGTGGCTGTTCTGCCTGCCCTCAGCCATGCTGACACCTGCCACGAAGCCTGGAATCTGCTTCCTTCTCCTCCCCCAAGTATTCTCTTTGTCTTTAGCTTGGGAGTCCTACAGCTGGAGGGCGGGGGGCCCAGGCCCTCCTGGACTGCTGCCCCTGGGGCCCCACTGTCTTTCCTTCTGCCAGGCCATTTCCCTTCGCAGCTACCTAGGAGGGAAGGCAGCCAAAGGGCTGGCAGAAGGGGGACCGGGGATGGGTTTTCCATCAGTGTGCAGCTCTGCTCCCTGACACTGGCTCGGCTGGTGCTTGCCTCTGGAGGGCACCAGGCCTCGGTCACTTCCTGTGCAGCCCCTGCCGGCCATGGGGCTGGTGAGGGCTCCTTGGTTTTGTAGAGACTGTCAGTCTTGGCTCTGGAGTGGCCTCAGTCGTAGGCAGCTCAAGTCCTGCCTCCCGCCTGTCCCGTCTGCAGGCAGGATCCAGTCCTCACGCACCCATGCTGGGCACGGCCCTGCCTCCGCACCGCGCTCAGGAGGGGAGTGTCCCCTCCCAGGAGAGGCCTTGCCGGGCACCTCTCCTCAGGGACACCTGCAGTTAGGGGTCTGGCGCCAGCTTGTGTGTGGGAGATCAACTCCCCACGGTACTGTCAGGCCCGGGGTGAGGGAGCCGCGGCCCTGAGAGACCTCTTTCTGTCCAGCCTGCATGGCCACATTTGGGTTTCCGCCCCCCCCGGCCTGGGCTCCACCTGCCTGCGGAGCTGCCAAGGCTCTCGTCTAGTGCCCTTCCAGAGGGGCCTGCAGTCCTGGTGCTTGTATTACAGAGGCAGCCAGAGGCTTCCCTGACTCGGTGGCTGGCGTGGCCTTGACAAGTCATCTGGAATTGGCTCACGGCCTCCTCGCATCTCCCGGTGTCTGATGTGGCAGTGAAGCTCTATTTCAGGGCCTGCGGGAGGACCCAGCATGGCTTCAGGGTTTGCCCTCAAGGGAGGGCATGGATCAGAGCCTGTGGCGCGGACCTGGGCGGGGGAGGGAGAACTGGACCCTGCACTCCCTCCTGTGTGACCGTGGGGAGGCTACTTCACTTCTCTGCACTTTCAGAGTCTCCGCCTTGAGATGGCCCCGTGAGGACTAATTCAAAGAAGACACAGGCCGGGGGTGCGTCCTCAGCTCCTCTCCCCACCTGCGCTGGGTCCCATCAGAGTTTAGCATTCCTAGCACCGGCAGTCCTGGGGTGGCTTACGATGGCTGGCAACGTTTTGTCCTGTCTTTAAGTTAAAAAGTGTCGTATGTGCCTTCGTATAAAAGAGAATGCAAAAATAAGCCAAAAGGAGAACATGGAAATCCTTGCAATGCCATTAGCATTCAACATTTCCGTGTGTTTCCCACGTCCATGCACGTATGTGTAAACCTACTTAATGACAAAAGGGTCGTATTGTACCTTCTCTTTGTGATCTGCCTCTGTTCATGCCACATATAATGGAAATATTTCTGGATCATCCCGTGTTCTGCCAGAACATCTTTCAACAGAGGCAGCATAATCTACTCAGGGAATACGGAGAGGCCAGGATCTCCAGGCACTTGGGTCTGTGGGCCTGGGGGCTGAAGGAGAGGCTGAGGAGGGGCACTCCCCAGCTGTTGACTTGGGCAGAGGGGTGGTAGGGAGGAAGGGTTGCTTGGAGAGAGGGTGTGTCACTGGGGCTGTCTCTTGGAAGGAGTCTGGCAGCTGGAAATGCAGGTCTTAGGTGCAGGGGCAAGGTCTGGGTAGAGTTCGGGTTGGGAGCACTCTGTATGAAGGGCTGTGGATTCCACGTCCTAGGGTGGGTGGGCACCAAAGGAAGAGGGAGGCAGAAGGAGGAGGAAGTGCTCCTTGGCCCCCCACCATGTGCAGACAAGTGGAGGAGGCAATGGGGTCTTAGGAGTGGCGCTGCCCATGTGCTAAAGGATGAGAGAGATTCAAGAGGAGGGGGTTCAGGGAATTGGGATGGCAGGGGGCACCAGGCCCAGCAGCCAAGAGGGGGCTTTGCAGGATCAGGGGCAGGAGTGTGGGGAGTTGGTGGAAGCTAGACTGACAGGTGGGGGGCCAGTGAGAGGCAAGGGAGTGGAGGGGAGCTGGTGCACATGGCACACGTGCTGTGGTGGGGCAGACATCAGTTGGAGAGGATGTGCAGTCTTAGATGTGAGTATCCACATATGTGTGCAGTGTTTATGTGCGCACTTGTGTAGATGTGTGTGTGGCCCTGCCTCTCGCACAGAGGATTTTAGGTGGCTTGAGTTTGCTCATGGACCGAGGACAAGGATCCAGGAGGCAGGGAGAGTTTGAAGCTATAGAAGAGAAAGAGTGTGTTAGTCAGGTGTTATTCCTCAAGTGTTGGAAATCCAAGTAAAAGTGGCTTCAGAAAAAAGAGAAAAAAACTTATTGGTTAATCTGCAAGATGAAAAATATCTAGAGCTATTTAGCTTCAGGTATGGCTGGATCCAGGTGCCCAAATACATTTTCGTTTTTGTTTTTTTTCCCCCACATTCTCCAACCCTTGGCTTTGCTCTCCCCTATGTCAGTTTCACTCTCAGGCCTACCCTTCTCTGAGGCAGAAAAATGGATGCAGGCAGCTGCCGCATCACCTCCTCACAGGACAGCCACCCAGGGGAGACAGCTTTTCCTTTCCAGCAAGTCCAGCAATAGTGCCTGGATTTCGCTTGATGGACTACCTTGTGGCAAGTCCTCATCACTGATCTGTGTTCATGCAGTCAGATGACAACGTATTCTCCCTGGCCTAGGCTGGGTCATGTGCCCTCCTTCCCTGCTGGTGACGCGGGGATGAGAGGTGGTTTCTGAGTGACACAGGGGCTGTGCTATCAGGAGGAGGTGGGCTGGGAGTGGTGGCTCACACCTGTAATCCCAGCACTGTGGGAGGCCAAGGCAGGCGGATCACAAGGTCAGGAGATCGAGACCATCCTGGCTAACGTGGTGAAACCCTGTCTCTACTAAAAATACAAAAAAAATTAGCTGGGTGTGGTGGTGGGCACCTGTAGTCCCAGCTACTCGGGAGGCTGAGGCAGGAGAATGGTGTGAACCCGGGAGGTGGAGCTTGCAGTGAGCTGAGATCGCACCACTGCACTCCAGCAGCCTGGGCAACAGAGCGAGACTCTGTCTCAAAAAAAAAAAAAAAAAAAAAAAAGAAGGAGGAGGAGGGTGGACTCTAGGCAAGCTTAGGGTTCCGGAGGAAGTGGCTGGGGCCAGGACTGGGAGCCCTGGAAGGCTGGAGGAGGGAGCTGCTGCCCAGGAGCGCAGCAGAAGAGAGAAGGATGCAAGACAGACATGGAGCAGGAGGGAATTTCCTCTGTGGCCTCCCTTCCCTCACCGGGCAGGGCAGGGACGGTGAGGCTGCTGACCAGCCTCTACAGCTCTCCTGGGAGTCGGCTGGCTCTGCAAGGCAAGCATGAGGCTGAGGAGGTTGACTGATCACCGGCTGCTCCAGGAGCCCTCAGGCTGGGCAGCAGGAGTGGCCTGAATGCAGAGAAGCCAGCCTTGAGATGAGGCAGGGCAGTCTTCCTCCATTAGGAGTCTGGGACCAGGCATTCTCTGGGCCAGGCCGGAGATGTGGCAGGCTGGGTATGAATGTGCTGGCCAGCGGGGACCTGGGTGTGGGCACTGGGGAGCCAGGCGTGATGACTGCTGGGCCTGGGAGAGGCTCGTGAAGGCTGAGTCCAGTCTGCACGCATGTTTGTGTGGTTTCTGGGTGAAAGAGGGTGACAGCTTGCCTCAGCAGAGGGGAGGAGCCTCTATTCTACTGGATGAGTGTGGATGGGGAGGGCTGGGAGGGGTGGGATGAGGTGGTGGAGACATACAATAAGCAAGAGGTCAAATAAATACCTTTTCAGATAGTGGCAAGACCCGGGAACGTCAGCAAGCAGGCAGTGAGGCTGGGTGCAAAAGCAGGGTGTGAGTGAGTGCATGTGTGTGGAGGACGCACGAGCATGTCAGTGTGATGCATGTGCGCAAATGAGAGGCATGGGTGAGTGTGTGTCATGCATGTGTGCACATGTGGGCGTATGTATGTAATATGCATGTGTTTGATGCATGTGTGTGTGCACTGCATGCCTGTACATGTGACACCTGCATGTGATGCACATGCATGAATGATGCACATGTGTATGTGTGGTAATGTCTGTGATGCACATGTATGGGGCATTTTTCTGGTGCATGTGTGTACTTGTGTGTGCAGTGCACACGTGTGGACATGTGTGTGTGATGCATGTGGCACGGGGGAGGCACATACGTGAGTGATGCGTGCGTGCAAGTGTCTGCACGGTGCCTGTGTGATGCCTGCATGTGAGTGCACACGTGGTGCATGTGATGCATATGTGGACCTTTGTATGTGAGTGCATGCTGCATGTGGGTGTGCGTGAGTGCATGTGCATGTGTGGGGGGGCGTGTGTGTTGCGGGAATAACTGTTGGGAACCCACAGTCACAACAGAGCCATGTGAAATCCTCAGCTGGAGGAAGACGGGAGAGAAACAGTGCTCAGGTGTGTTCCTAATGGCACACATGCCCCTTGCCCAGCGTGCATGGTGGAAGGGGCTTTCTGGCCTGGGGACCCGCTCTGCTTGTGGCCCAGGCCTGCGGTTTTTGGGTTGGGGTCTGACCTTCCTGGAAGACCCCTCGGGCCCCCGCCCCTCAGAGGCCGGGCCTCAAGGTCTCAATGCTCAAACAGGACATCCGTGTTTCCCCAGGGGCAGTCATCCTGGGGAGGCTCAGCTCCATCCTGAGCCGAGGGGGCCTTGGCATCGCCCCACCAGCCCTGGTCTGAGAAGGTCCTCTGCCTCTCTGTGGTCCCATGGGGACAAATGCAGCCACTGGACAGTGGCCCTTGTCGTCTTCTAACCACCAAGACTCCAAAAAGACGGAGGCGCGGGGCGCGGGCACCCTCTGCCGTGCTTGGCGTCTCCCCCAGCAGCCTCCTGGTGAGAGGGCTGGAGGCAGCTGTCCCAGTTTGCAGTGGGCCCTGTCCCTCCTGGCAGGCAGCTGTGGCCGTCCCTGGATGTCCCCGCCCCGCCCAGCATCTCCTCTCCCCATCTCCTGTCTAGCTCGCCCCGCCTCTCCTCCCTCTCATGCCGTTTTAATGAGAGCTCGGCCTCCTGTGTGCTGAGGCTCAGCGGCAGTGCATTTAATTAATACTCTCGCATCGCAGTTCTTCAGAGTAAATGCTGCCATTTTATTCCTCACTAATTGGAAGGGGCTAGTTAAGCTCTGAGATAAATGACCCTTTCTGCTGGGAACGTCTAAGCTCAGAATCTCCATCAGAGTGGCCGGAGTCATGGGTGGGGAGGGCAGGAGGGCTGGCCCACTCTGTCCCTCCTGGTCCAAGGAGAGCCTCTTTGCTAATGGCCAGGGTAGAGACCTGGCCAGGCTGAAGCCTGCCCTGACCTTTGGGGAGGACGTGCAGGTGGAGGGTCTGCTGACCAGCAGGGCTTCAGACTCCCCACTGCCCGTTCTTCATGTCCCAGCTCCACCCCAGCCCTGGATGAGCCCCCAGGGACCCCAGGGAACCTCAGTCTGGGTTTCCGGAACCTTTCCCTGGCCCAGTCTACACCTGCCTCCCTCCCTCACTGTGGCCCAGCCCCACCTCCACCCTGCACGTCTGCTCCACTCTCCCCAGCTGGCGCTGAGTCTGGCCAGGGAGTCTCAACTGGCGCTGGCATGCTAACCTCCCCAGACGTGTGTTGAAATGCACGTGTGTGTTTGTGGGTGATATATGCGATGCACACGTGTGGGGGCATTTGTGTGGTGCGTGTATTCCTCAGCACACATATGCTCCACGCCCACTGGCCATCCGGGAGACACAGATTACACCAACAGTGCAATGCTGCTGGCCACCCATGGGCTGGGCAGCAGAAAGAGGTGCAGGAGTCCCCACACAGTGTCGCTGGGATGGCCTCTGGGTCCGTGGTGCAGGAGTCCCCACACAGTGTCGCTGGGATGGCCTCTGGGTCCGTGCTTGTAGAAGTCTCAGGAGTAAGTACACTCTCCGCCCACCTGCTCGCATCTCTGTCCCTCCACGAGGAACTGTGCTGTGGCCTCTCGGGTCTTCAAGCTCCTTTCCTGTTGTGTTGGTGACAGGAATTGGGGTCAGAAGGGCAGCGTCCAAGCAGGCTTGGATGAGATGTGTGATACCGTGTTACTGTATCAGCAGCTCTGCTAACTGAGTCCATCTTCAGGGACAAGGATAGCTCTAGCTAGAGCCTACGCATGGATTTATGAGGAACTACCAAGAAATCATTGGGAGGAAAGAGGCCAAAGTGCTGAGGAAAAGGATGCTCAGAGGTGGCCCTTCCGCCGGCTGGCAGAGCGACAGGAGGGCTGGAGGCTGTGGGGACCCCAGCCGCATGGGGTTAGGGCTCTGGGCTTTGTCCTTGTGTTCCTGTAATTGTTGCTGAGAATTAGCCGGAATTTCTTTCTTTCCTTCCTTCTTTTGTTTTTTCCCCTTCCTTTCCTCCCTTCTTTCCATCCTTTCTCACCACTCTGTATTCTTTTTAAAAAATTAAATATATATCCTTTTTTTGAGACAGGGTCTTGCTGTCTCCCAGGCTAGAATGCAGTGGTGCAGTCATAGCTCCCTGCAGCCTTGACCTTCTGGCTCTTGGGATCCTCCTGCCTCAGCCTCCAAAGTAGCTGGAAGTACAGGTCTGCGCCACCATGCCAGGCCAATTTTTAAAATTTATTTTTTGTAGAGGTGGGGTCTCACTATGTTGCCCAGGCTGATCTTGAACTTCTGGACTTAAGCAGTTCTTGGCCTCCCAAAGTGCTGGGATTACAGCTGTACGCCACTGTGTCCGGTCCCCACTTCACGTTCAACAGCGGTTCTCCGTTCCTGCTCTGCCCCGGGCCTTGCTGGACTGCGGGTGAAGAGGCAGCCTCCTTTTCTCTTGGAGCTCACAGGTTCCTGGAGAGACACAGCACACAGCAGGAAGGTCTCGAATGCCATCCCCGGCAGCTGGGAGGGTGTTCTGTGGGGGTGGGGACCCCTAGCGGGCCTAGGCAGGAGCCTGGGATGCCCACATGGAATGACCCCCTGAGCTGTGGCCAACTCGTCACCCCTGCTGCTGAGGGCCCTGGCCCCCACCATTCTCGGCATCTCCCAGCCTGGCCCCCCGCTGTTCTCAGCATCTCCCAGCCTGGCCCCCCGATGTTCTCAGCATCTCCCAGCCTGGCCTCCGCTGTTCTCAGCATCTCCCAGGGCGTCAGCCTCCTGGGTTGCTAGATCTCTGCTACTCTGGTGTGGCCTCGGTCACTGCTGACCCCTCTGAGGGACACAGCTGTCCTCTGCTGCGGTGGCTGTCACTCTGGCCTCAGGGAATGAGGCAGCCTCTTTCCCCCCGGTGAGAGCCTTTGAATTCTTTGCCAACAGGACTTCCTGGGCTCTTGTCTCCCATCTGTGCCCAGAGCCCCTGCCCCAGTCCGGGGCTTGGACGTCTGCCTGGTGCCTCCCTGTTTACACTGATCTGATCTGCTCTTTCCCTCTGGGAGCTTTTGAACTTCCTCTTTGTCTTTGATGTTCTTAGATTTCATTACCATGGCTCTAGCTATGGGGCTTTTTCTTAGATATATACTGATAAAGTCTCTAGGAATCCATCCATGTTGAAATCTTTCATCTAATTTTGAGAAATTCTTGGCCATTGTTTTTTCAAATATTCCTTCTCTCACCTCCCCTACTCTTTTCTGGGACTTGCCCATGTCTCCCAGCTTTTCTCGCTGCCCTCTCTCTCTTGCTCCTTTCCTAGCATACAGTGAGAGCTCTGGCCAGATCCCCAGCTCTGCGGTGGCGGTGGCTGTTCAGCTCCTCCGTCCCGCTATTCGGTGCAGCCACCAAGCCCTCTTTCCGGGGCCACCTGTGCTAGGCAGTTCCCGGGGGCGGCCCGTTCCTGCGGCTGTCTGGGGCTGTTCTTTGTTTCTGGAAGGATCGTTATTTCAGTCTTCCTCTGTGTGCCATGGGCGGTCCTGGGCATGGCCTCTCTATACCATAGTACCTGCACCACTCAGATCCTAGCTCGTGTCCCTGGAGGTGGGGACTGTGGCTGGTGGTGCTAGCAAGGCTCATGCCAGCTTCCAGCTCCGGCTTCTCCTCGTGAGCGAGACAAGGGAGATGGGAGGAAAGTCCCCAGAGATGGCTCCCCTCCCACCCTGTGTGTGACTCCTGACCCAAGCTCTGTTTCCTGACCCGGGATCCTGGCTCCCCTGGTTCAGGATGGTGGGGAAACACACCCCCTTTGGAGACACCCCCACTTCACCGGCAGGAGTGCAGTCGGCCCTGGGACCCCAACATGACCTTCCCAAAGCACTGTGGGCTCAGTGCTTTCCAGAAGCCAGTGTATTTAATCTTGTCCGTGGTGATGCGGACACGTGTCTTGGGAGGAGCTCTCTGGCTTGGGGCAGAAGCTGCGTTAGGTGGGAGGGTCTGAGGCAGGGACCCAGGAGGAACAGAGGAGAGAGAGTGAGTGAGGCCTGCTCTGTGCAGGGGCGGGGGGAGGACGAGGCCAGGGTGGGGCCTTGGGGATTGTGGGGGTGGGAGTAGGAATCCAGTTCCACTTCCAGGTTCCTTCCAGGCTTGAATAACTGGGAGAAGGGGACGCAGCTGGCTGCGATTAGGCTCCAGGAGGGGAGTTGCTTAATGTCAGGAAAAAGTTACTTCTAGGTAGGCCCTGAGCTTGAAGCTCCCAGGCCATGCTAAGGGACGTTCCTATGTCCCTTGCCACTCTTGGCTGGGCCTGGCACAAAAAGGTGTGTGCCCAAGACTCCTGTCCGTAGGTGGAGGTCTGCTGGAGTGGAGGTTGGGGGCACTGGAGGTGGGACAGGAGCCCCACCTGGGTGCAGGAAGGCTACAAGGGCTAGGCGGAAGAGAGTGGTCCCCCCAGAGTCAGGGGCTTGTCATTCTGGCCCGTCACCCTGTTGGACAAGCACATTGGCCTCTGCAGGCTGTTTCACCTCATCTGTAAAAAGGAGACAGTCCAGCGAGGATGTGGGCTCATGAGAGAGGGACACGGCCTGGGGGCTGCAGAGGCGTGCGCAGGCACGAGCGCTGTGAGTGGGAGGGCTGCTTCCTGGGCTCCGAGTACAGCTCAGTGAATTTACTACTCTTGTCTCAAAAAGCAGGGAAAAGCAATGAGTATTCCGGCCACGCCACGGGGTGGGGAGGAGCCTGGCCCTGCCGCTCCCCACACTCTCCTCTGCACTCACTTAGCTCAGAGCTGGCGGCCGCCCAGCTCCCAGTGAGACGTGGCAGCCAGGAGGCTGAGACCCAGCCAAGCCCCAGATGGCTGGCGAGAGGTGCTTCCCCCGAGCTGAGCAAGACAAGGACAGGGCCGACCTGGTGGGAGGGGCAGGAAGGGACCAGGAGCCCGGGAAATGCCAGTCCTGGCCCTGGCCCTGGCTCATCTGTGTGCTCCCAGGCTGCACCCAATCCGAAGCCTCCGAGTGGATGCAGAGCCTGAAGCTGGAGGTCTGGGCATAGGCGGGGGTGTGGGGCGTGCGAGGACCCCCCGCCCCACCCTGTCAGGTGCTGGCTGGGAACTCCTGGTCCTGGAGCTGACCCCCCTGCCCCGGCCAGGCCTTCCTCTGTCTCCATGTGAGTGAGTGTATGAGTGTGAATGCGTGCGTGTCCCCTCTTCACAGGCCACTCCCGAGGAGGAGCCTCTGCAAGGCTTTAGGCTGCTGGCTGGTTCTGGTGTTGCCGTGAAGTCCTGAAATGCTATCCTACTGCTGTTTCTTGATGTGTCGGGTTTCAATGGTTTCCGCTGACTTCCTGCCCTGGAAGATGAGGGTTTAGCTCACTGATAACCCTGCTGGTCCTCCCAGGCCCATTCTTCTACAATAATTCTGTCACCACTCCCAGTCCAGATCAGAGTTCCTCACTGTATTGGTTTCTGAGGCTGCCTAGAAATTACTGCAAGCTTGCTGGTTTGAAACAATAGAAACGTATCCCCTCACAGTTCTGGAGGCTGGAATCAGTTTCAACAGGCCAAACCCCAGGCGGCAGCAGGGCCGTGCTCCCTCCGGAGGCTCTAGGGGAGGAGGCTTTCCTGGCTTCTTCCAGGTTCTGGTGGCGGCCAGCAGGGCTTGGCTTGTGGCCTCTTCGCTCCAGGCTTCAAGGCCTACATCCTCCGTCTCCCTCTGCTCTGCCTGTCCGTGGCCTTCTCCTCTCATCTTGCTCTGCCTTCCTCTGATAAAGAGAAGTGTGATCGCATTTAGGGCCTGTCTTAGTCAATGCAGGCTACTGTAGCCAAATACCATAAACGAAGCAGCTTAAAAGCGTCAGAAGCTTGTTTCTCACGGTTCTGGAAGCTGCCCACATGGTTGAGTTGTGATGAGGGTCTGCTCCCTCCCAACAAGGTTCAGAAGGCACCTTGTTGCATCCTCACGTGGTGGAAAGGAGCTCCCTGGGGTCCCTCTGGTAAGGGCACAAATCCCGTTCATGTGGATGGGATCTCATGACGTAATCACCTCCCAAAGGCCCCACTTCCTACTACATCACCTTGGGGGAGTAGCTTTCAGCATCGGGATCTGGGGGGAATGTAAACATTCCGTCTATCACAGGGCTCACCCAGAAAATCTAGCGGCCGTTCCATCTCAGCATCCTTGGCTTCACCGCATCTGCAAAGTTCTTTTTTGCCATGAAAAGTAACATTTACGGGTTCCAGGGATTGGGACCCGTTTTTCAGCGGACCACTCCCATGGTCGTCTGACTGTTATGTTTGCACATCTGCGGCTTCTAACGTCAGCCTAGGGCAGAGGGTCTACAGTACGCCCTCAGTGTCACAGGGTTCCCATGCCCCTTCTCTCTCCTCCCCACTTCTGTCCTTTCTGCCTTCCCTTCAGCAAGGCAGAGTGTTGTTAAGTGAAAAATGATTCAACGATACTTATTAATGCGTGGTGAGGCAGGTGTTATTCAGGACCGTGGAGATAGACACAGGAACCGCTAGAGTGGGCTCTTGCCGTGGCAGAGAGAGACTGGGCTCAACTCAGAATACAGCACGGGCGAGTGGGGGTGGATAGCCAAGGGGCAGGGTGGGGACCAGGGGATGGGGAATTACTAAGAGCAACGTCGGGGGTCGGGGATTGTAGCTAAACTCACCTAACACGATTCCAGCTGAAGACAGGCTAGGGTGACCAGACATCACCAGAGGGGTGGTGGGGATGAGGAAGCTGAGCAGGTATCAAGGGTGATCAGATATGGAGAGATGGGGCATTCGTGGCTTAACAGAGTTCTTGATAAACTGGGTCTTACGAGGAAGTGGTGAAGGAGAAGGTTCAGGAGCCGGACTAAAGCTTGGTCAAGCAGGAGAGTCCGTCAGTGTCCACTGTTCAGGTCCTTTGTTGCCGCTGTGCCTTTGCTGGTAGGTGGGCATTCCTGTAATTCTTGACATGCTGCTCACCAGTGTCTGACCCTGGCCCATTGCTCTGCCTCTGAGCCAGGCGGCGCCTGCCCATGGGCTAGAGAGAGCAGAGTGGAGGGACATGAGCCTGCACAGGACAAAGCTGGACGAGGCCCTTCCAGAGGAGTGGCCAGCCAGAGGCCAGCTCCACCTGGGCCAGGAGCGCCAGGCCCTGGGGGAGAAGGATGGGGATATGGCCTTCCTGTTCAGAGGGCGGGGGAGGCTCGGCCTCAGAGTGAACATCTGCTGAACATACGCATTCTCCCCTTTTATATAATGTGGTCTGGAAAAATGGTTTCCTGTTGTTGTTGAGACAGGAGCCAGTGGGCCCTGAACTCGATGGGTCGGGGTGTGGGGGGTGGGGAGTGGAGAGAGTGGCCTTTGGCTCCAGCCTGGGGTGGGAGGGGGCGGAGGTCCAGAGGACCCAGCCAGCACGCGGGTTGGGGCCGGCAGGGGCAGTGGGGGTGGGCGCGCTGCTGAGCTGCTGTCTGGGCCTTCCTGACCCCCGCAGTTTGGCCAAGGTCTGGGGTATAGCCCTTTCACTGTCCCCGGGGGGAGGACTAAGGCCCTGTTACTGCTGCTTCCCCAGGGCAGGGCAGTAGGGCCTCTATGCCCACCTTTGACGGACCCTGGGATGGTCTAGAGAAGTGTGTCCCAGACTTTAATGTCATCAAACCACCTGGGAACTTGCCAAAATGCAGGTTTTCGTTCAGCTGGTCTAAGTGGGGTCTGGATTCAGCATCTCCAACAAGCTCCCAGGGGCCCCCAGGCTGCTCCAGGCCACACGTTGCGTAGCCAGGCTCTGCACCACCATCCCTCACCCCAGCTGGGATTCTACCGGTGGGCGACCCAGAGACGCCAATCAGACACTACTGTGGGCTTGGACCTCTCCTTGTTCCTGGGAATCCTGAGATATTTAATGACCAGGGGAGCCCTCTGGGGCTCTTTAGACCATTCTGTACCTTGCAAGGCAGCCTATGTGGGGGCTTCGGAAAGGCTTGTAGGTGCCTCCTAATCCTCCAGCTTCGTGCTGGGGGTGCTGAGCTCCCAAAGACGACAAGACCAGTTCTCTGTCTTTCTTCGCTGTGTGTTTCTGTCTTGTGGTTGAGCAAGGCACACCTAGATCCCTGCGCGCTGGGAGCTGCAGCCTGGTGGGGGAGGAGGGCCGTCCACAGGCCCGCACAGCAGACAGCGGAGCATCTCAGTGCCTGAGCGCTGTGGGGACATGGGGCGTGTGGGCAGCGCTGGGCAGGTGTAGTCCGGAGTGACCTCTCCTCGCCTGAGCGCTGTGGGGACGTGGGGCGTGCAGGGAGCCCTGGGCAGGCACAGTCCAGGGTGGCCTCTCCCGGAGGGTCCTGGGTGACAGGAAGGAGCAGTCAAGGCACCAACCTGGGCAGATCTGCAGAACATTCAGGGGCACCCTTGTCTGTCCCCAGGACTGCAGGCTACTCCCAAGGCCTCCCTGACTTGAACCCCAGAAGCGGGAGGGCTGGGGGGCGCAGGGAGGGCAGGAGGGACATGCACTGGCGTCCTGCTGGGTCCAGGGTCCTGCCCTGCCCTGAGGCAAACCCAGTGTGTTTTGCCCTCAGAGCTCCTCCCCCATGCATTTTAAATAGAAGAAACTGGGGCACAGAGTGGTGACCCATGTGATAAAGTGGGAGGGCCAGAGCAATTTTTGTTGTTGTTGTTGTTTTTCATGTTGGAGACTGAGTCTCGCTCTGTCGCCCAGGCTGGAGTGCAGTGGCATTATCTCGGCTCACTGCAACTCTGCCTCCCGGGTTCCAGCGATTCTCCTGCCTCAGCCTCCTGAGTAGCTGGGACGACAGGCGCGGCCACCACGCCCAGCTAATTTTTTGTATTTTTAGTAGAGACGGGGTTTCACCATGTTAGCCATGACGGTCTCGATCTCCTGACCTCGTGATCCGCCCACCTCGGCCTCCCAAAGTGCTGGGATGACAGTCAGCCCCAGCTTTCTGCAGCATCTTGAGGGACCAGGCTTCAGGCTTGGGGGCCTGGCTAGGAAGTTGTGCACAGTTGGAGTTGAAGGTCAGGTCTGGGTCACTGTTGCCAAGGAAGCAGGTGTCTGCAGACATCTGACTGGGATGGCTTTGGGGACATCTGTGACCTGGGTCGCAAAGAGGTGGCCTTTCTCCAGCTTTATCTACCAATGGCCCCAGGCCTCTGGCCACTGGAGGTGGAAGCAGTGGGGCTGGGTCTGCCCCAGAGGGTGCCTGGCTGAGGTCTCCCCGCACAACCCTTGGGAGGCATGCTGGCTCCTAACTGGCCTCTAGCAGGGAGACACTGAGTTTTCAACTGAATTGGTGTTTGCACCTCTCTGCTGAGCTGGCCCATCTCTCCATGTAGCTTCCTGTGGATGGTGCAGCTGCAGAGCTCCAGTCCACAGTCAGGGGGCACGGGGCTACCGGGGCAGCAACCAGAGACCCAAGGGCAGGAACCTCCCTGCCTTAGCCCACTTCGTACCTTTCCCCGGACCCGGGGCCTCACCATTGCCTGGCCTGTCGTCCTGGAAGAATGGCTGAATGAATGGGCACCTGACGGGTGTTAAAGGCAGGGAACAGTGCCCCCAGGGCATTGCTTCAGTGGGTGTCTGGCTCCCAGCTGGCCTAGCCGCATCCCAGGGCCCCTGGGGTGCGAAGGAAGAGGAGGCAGAGGGGCCGGGAACCTTCAGGAGGGAGGAGTTCCATGGCGGCCAGTGCCCTGTTCCCTCTCAGGACACCAGCCAGATTAATCTGCTGGGACCACCATCTTGGGAAGGAGGCACTTCTCTGAGTGGCCTTGGGAATCTCCCCCAATCTACACACGTGGGCGCCATGTTGAGAGAAACCGTTTTGCAAATACAATTAAAAAGGATCCTCCCAAAATTTTTGCCCAGAAAAAAAAATAAGGCTGTCTCTTGTGGGGGCCTGCAGGCTCCTGTGGGCCCCGGTGCCCCTGCACCCTTGCTCGTCAACAGTACTGGCCGCCCGTTCCTGTCCTCAGTCTGCCCGGGGGCTGCACGGCTCCCCTTCCAGCTGGCGTGCGCGACCTTTCCAGCTGGCATTTCGAGTGCTCTCTCTGGACGCCGCTGAGCTCCACGGATCCCCAAGGCGGTCATTTGTCAGATGGTCCTGGTGACTCCCGACATCCCATCAGCGTCTCCTGCTGCTAAGACAATTGTGTCAGACACCTCTCAGCGCCTGTCTTCCCACCTCCACCACGCAACCTGAATGCTTTACTAACTGGGGAGGAGTCAGAGCACCGGATCCTCCGCTTAAACCCCTGTTTTCTCCTTGCTCTCACTCCAGAAGGCGGCAAACTTGGCCCACTCTGCACCACAGGGATCTTGGCAAGGAAACCTTACACCATCCTGAAGCAGGGGAAGGGAGCCTCGGGAGGGACGGTGACCTCCCATACTCACTCCGTGCCTGTGAGATGCCAGGCACTGGTCTGGTGACGGGGACCTAGCAAGGACAACTTTGCTCTCGCAGGATCTCTGGTCAGAGGGCAGACAGTGACCCAATAAAGAAGCCATGTGTCAATGATTAGGAAATGGTGTTGTGAAAAAATAGGACAGGATGGCAGCGTGGAGTGTGATGGGGAAGGGACACCCTTCAACAAGGTCCTTGTGAGGAGACGTTGGAGCTAGAACCTGGACTTCTGGAAGAGGGCCCTTCCAGGTGGAGGCAGCAGCAGGTGCAAAGGCCCTGAGGCAGGTGCTAAGTTGAAGTGTGCCAAGGACACAGAGGAGATCTCCATGGCTGGCACTTAAGTGAAGGAGAAGTCAGCAGGCACCAGGGCAGTCACATGGTGGGAAGCTGCTGGAGGGCTTTGGGCAGGCGGTGACAGGTCTGAGTCGTGTTTCAGAGCTTCTGTGGGGCAGCCATGTGGAGCGTAGAGAATGAGGTCACACAGGCTTGGGACACCCTGGCTCCCAGCCTGGCGTACTTGATGGTGCTATTAGCAGATGGTACAGCGTGACCTGGGAAGCCCCCGCGTGGTGGTGCCCCCAGGACCAGGCTGTCGAATGCTCACAGGCAGAGCTGCTGCTGTGTCATGGAGCTGTGCTGGAGTGCTGAGCAGTGGCCACCCAGGGTTGGCTGGGTGCTTGAGCCCTGTGAGGGCCGGTGGACCTCCTGTGGGCCCCAGGTCTTGCTGTCCTTGAAGGCTGAGGCTTGCAGGGTGCGATGCTCTCCCAGCACTGCTGGGGCAGATGGCGGGGCACAGCAGGGCAGGGGCGCGTGGGCCGAGAAACCCTGTGTTTGTCCCATGCTAGCAGGGTGAGGGTCTGGGCCGGGCTCAGGCTGGCCAGCCACTGACTTCCCCGAGGGATTCTTCTTACTCGGCTGCCCCTCTACTATGTGCTGGCCTCACCCCCAAACACTCAGGCCCAGGGTTGATCCTGCCAGGGCCACAAGAGAGGTGGGACTGGCCCTGGTGGCCCAATCCCCACCCAGCAGAAGACTGCCCTGCCCTCTCATCCCCTCAGGCTGTGCTCCTGTCAGGCCTGGTCCTGGAATAACAGCTATGTCCTCAGAGCCTGTGGGAGCACGTGGTGCTATGGGACTGGATCTCATGGACTTGCTTCCTTCCTGGGTGTCCATTCCCGGGTTGAGTTCATCTGCCTGGCTCTCCGCTGGCACTGGGCTTGGCACCGGAGAACAAAGTTTCATGAGGCTGGAGCAGGAGGGCCCCCCTTCCCCTAGGCTTTAGGAGCCAGTCACCCTTCCCGGACATCCGCCTTCCCCGGGAACGTGGGCTTTGGGGAAGCTCTCTGGGTCCCCTTCCTGCCCACAGGCTGCCCTGGCCTGAGGGTCTGTGCTGGGTGCTGGGCGTGCACAGAGGTGCTGTCTAGGACTCAACCCAAGGTTGAGTAGGAGTCATGAAAACACTCCTTATTTTAGGGGAAAATAGTTTCTCAGGACGCGGTATTGTGTTAGCTTTAGTTGTTCTGTAGATGTTCTTCCCAGGTTGAGCATGTTTCTTTCTCTGTTAGTTGAGAGTGTTTAATTTTTAGTCACGAATGAATTGTATCTTATGGTTTTCTCTGTCACTTGATATGAGCATATGTTTTTTCCTTTTTTAGTCTGTTAATATGGTGGATTACACTGACTTTTGGATATCGTGCCAGACTGCAAATCCAGGGCAAGCGTGACTTGTCTGTGGTGCATTCTACTGTTTATACATGGCTGGATTAGACTTGCCAGTGTTTTGTTGAGGATTTTTGTGTCTGTGTTCACTGAGGGATATTGGTTTATGGGTTCATGAAGGATATTGGTTTGTAGGGTTTTTTTCTTTATTGAACTGTCTTTGTCTGGTTTTAGTATTAGGGTAATGTTGGCCTCATAACATGAATGGGAGAATTGGTGCCATTTTTTCCTGAGTGGTTAGTAGAATTTTCCAGTAAAACCATCTGGACCTGGAGATTTATTTTTTGCAGGATTTTAAACTATGAATTCTTTTTCTTTAATAGTTACAGAACTTTTTATGCTGTTTACTTTATCTTGGATAAGTTTTGGTAGCTTATAGTTTTTGAGGAAAATTTATGTGCATATAATTGTTTATACTATTCTGCTATCTTTTTTATGGCTGTGAGGTCATTAGTGATACCCTTTTTAAAAATTTTCTGCTACTGGTAATTCATATTTTTTTCTGTTTTTCTTCTTCAGTCTCACTAGGGATTTATCAATTGACTGATCTTTACAAAGAACCAAATTTGGTTTCATTGATCTTCTGTATTATTTTTATGTTTTCAGTTTCATTGATTTTTACTCTTATTATTTCCTCCCTTCTGCTTGCTTTGGGCTTATTTTGCTCTTCTCTTTCTATTTGAGCGCGTTTTGGTATTCCATTTTAGTTTACTTATTGTGTTTGCTTGTATATCTTTGTATAACGTTTAGTGGTTGCTCCAGGGGTTATAATAAACCTACGTAACTCTTTACAGTCTTTTTCGAATCAGTATTTTACCACTTCAAGTTGAGTGTTGAGACCCTGCCATCATATAGGTCCCTCTGTCCTCCCCTGAAAGTTGTTGTCTTTTATCATCTACATACACGGAAAACTACATCAGACAACGTTATCATTAAAGTACGCAAGGGCCTAGTCTATTATATTTTTTCAGGTATTTCTGTTGCTCTTCCTTTATTCCTGATGTTCAGAATTTCTTTCTAGCGTCATTTCCCCCTGTCTGAAGAACTTCCTTCAGCAACCATCTTAGGGTAGATCTGCGGGCCACACATTCTATAAGTTTTGCTTCATCTGAGAATGTCTTTATTTCTCCTTAATTCTTGAAGGGTATTTTTGCTGGAGATAGAATTCTGGGTTGACAGTTCTTTTCTTTCAGCATATTAACAATGTTTTGCACTTCCTTTGGGCTCACAGTTTTGATAAGAAATCTGCAGTTATCTGAACCGTTTTTCCCCATAAGTGATGAACTGTTTTTCTCTGACAGCTTTCCAGATTTTTTTGTCTATAGTCTTCAGCAGTGTGTTTATAATGTGTGTGGGATTGTGTTTCCTTGGATTTCTCTCCTTTGAGGTTTGCTAATGGTAGGATTATGCATTTCACAGAATTTGAGAAGTTTTCAGCCATTATTTATTCAAATATTTGTTTCGTGATACATTCTTCCTCTTCTCCTTCTGGGACATGACTGTTAGATCTTTTGGTATTTTCCCACAGTCTCTGAGGCTCTTTGCGTTACAAAATATTTTTACTCTCTGCAGTTTGAATTGGGTAACTTCTATTGCTCTATCCTCAAGTACACTGACTCATTCCTCTGTCATATCCATTCTGCTCTTGAGCCTATCCAGTGATTTCTTAAAGTTTCTGTTATTATGTTTTTCAGTTCTAAAATTTCCGTTTGGTCCTTTTTAAAAATGCGTCTTCTGTTTCTTGCTGAGACCATCTTTCCATTAGTTGTCAGAGTTTTTGCCCTTACTTTATGGAGTATTTTTATAATAGCTGCTTTAAGATCATTGTCAGTTAATTCCAACATACGTGCTATCTCAGTCTTGTTGTCTGTTGGTTGTATTTGCCTGGAGGAGTTGAGATTTTCCTGGTTCTTGGTATGCCAAGTAATTTTGGACTGTATCCTGGACACTTTGATATTATCCTATGAGACTTTGGATCTTGTTTAAATGCTATGGAGAAGGTCATTATTTTTGTTTGATCACGTAATAAACCCTGTTGGGTTCCGGCTGCAAGTTCCCATGCGCCTGTGGAGTGCGGTTCAGTGTCAGGTCCATTTTCAAAGCTTGTGCAGTCCTATTCCGACCAACAACCCGGTGGCACGTCTGGGACCTGGACATTGGTCCACCTCATAAGTCAGTTCCCAGAACCTGTGGTGTTGTTTAGGGTCGGATCCACTCATGCACAGCTCAAGCTCGAGCCCAGGAGATTCCAATCAGCTTTCTGATGCCAGTTCCCCGAGCTCTGCTGTCTCTGCCATCTTCCTAGCCCTGCCCAGTTTCCTGCGGCTCCCCGTTAAGACTCTCTGGCCAGAAAGCTGGGGTTTTATTGACCCTGCTCTCTTGCACACTTCCTGCAACTGCACTCCTGAGAGGGACAAAAAGAGGAAAGAGCAATGGGGTTTCACCCTCCTTCCCGGGACCACAGCACCTCCAACTACACAGCCAGGCTCCCCTCTCAGAGTTTTAGGTGTCTGTGGGCTGCCATGGGCTGGCGAGTGAGAACACGGAGAAAAGAAAAAGGAAATAGGAAAGAAAAATGAGGCGTTGGCTTGGCTCTGAGCATTCGGAAATGCTTTTTCTGTCCTTGAGCTACAGCAACAGGGCTTGTCTCGAGCTCTGTCTGCCTGCACCCAGTGCTTACTTCTGGGGTTTGACCTGCCTGTGTCTAGGCTGAGGAATACCGCAGAATGAAGAGTAAACTCTGCGCGTTTGCTGAACCTCACATTCTAGTCTTCTTCCCCAGTCTGCGTGCTGTTATTTACTTTCCAGGGTCCTCAGCTATCTGCTGGAGGGTCTCAGGCAGGGGTGGGTGAGACCTGATTCCCGTCAGTTGCTCTGGGCATGTGAGAATTGTTGGGGGCAGGATCTCTGTCCCTCTCTATGAAATTCCTCTTCAGCTGGGATCTGACAGAGCAGGAATTTCAGTCTAAAGATCTGAAGTTTTGGCTGGGCCCAATTTTTTCCTTCAGCCCAGGATGTTCAGGGATGACACAGCCAGGCTGGGCCCCTGAGCAATGCCCTCTGCTTTCTGTTGGGTTTTTTTTTTTTTTTTTTTTGAGGTGGGGGGACAGGAGCAGACAAACCCTTCAGAGCCTCTGCCCGATCACAGTAGGCGGTTCTTGCAGCTGGGACCAGTTCCTCCTACTTGGACAGAGTGAGGAGTCCAGTCATCACTGAGGCCAGGACGGGGCTGGCCGCCGGCTCGTCTGGGGAGGCCTGTGTTTGGGGCTTGTGCTCAGTGTGTGGGGACACCCTCCTGCCTCTGTCCTGTGGGACCTCTCCGACTTTTAATTGGCTTTCTTCTGGCTCCGCATAGATGAAGAACTTTTGCCAGAGCAATAACGGTTTATCAGCAATAACGGTTTATCTGTCTGCTGGCTTGCGTGTCTCAGACTGTTACTGAATTAAGTTTTATGTATGAAGACTCTTAAATAAAATAATGTCATTGTGTTTATTTGGATCTTGGCCTTAAAGTGCATTTTTGAGTGTGCACATCATTCTTCTTAAACCAGGGCCTCCTTCATCAGGGGATTTATCTTCACTTTGAGAAACGTCTGCTAAAGCCGGCTGGGCCAACGTCTTCCTGCTTAGAGCCAGAGCCGCAAGAGTGAGGGGTCTGGCTTGTCCTCAGGCAGCTCATAGTCAGGGAGATGGGGACAAAAGACCAGCCAAAAAGTGTTGCAAAGACAGCATCAATGGGTGCTAAAAGAGGATGCTATTCTTTTTTTTTTTTTTTTGAAACAGAGTCTCGCTCTGTCGCCCAGGCTGGAGTGCAATGGCGCGATCTCAGCTCACTGCAACCTCTGCCTCCTGGGTTCACGCCATTCTCCTGCCTCAGCCTCCCGAGTAGCTGGGACTACAGGTGCCCGCCACCACGCCCAGCTAATTTTTTTGTATTTTTAGTAGAGGCGGGGTTTCACCGTGTTTGCCAGGATGGTCTCGATCTCCTGACCTTGTGATCCACCCACCTCGGCCTCCCAAAGTGCTGGGATTACAGGGATGAGCCACCGTGCCCGGCCAAGAGGATGCTTTTCGTTTGTTTCTTTAGTTTTCCATTGTTTACAATTAAACATTATTCACAACAATTGACAAAACACAATTCACACTAATTTGCATTATTCACAATTAAAAATTACTTTTGAACATACAAAACGTGGTCATTGTCATTGAATAGTATTAAGAAAAAAGCAAAACCCATGAAATCGTACTCACTTGAGATAGTCTCCGTGAGAGACAGAATAATGCTTCTCCCAAGGTTGCCCATGTCCCAGTCCCGAGAACCTGGGAATAGGTCATGTGACACAGCAGGGGGAGTGAAGGTTACAGATGGAAGCCAGGTTGCTCATTAGTTGACTTGTAAAATAAGGAGATTATCCTGGATTATCCAGGAAGGCACAGTGTAATGACAAGGATTCTTTTTTTTTTTTTTGAGACGGAGTCTCGCTCTGTCTCCCAGGCTGGGGTGCAGTGGCGCGATCTCGGCTCACTGCAAGCTCCGCCTCCTGGGTTCCCGCCATTCTCCTGCCTCAGCCTCCCGAGTAGCTGGGACTACAGGCGACCACCACCTTGCCAGGCTAGTTTTTTGTATTTTTAGTAGAGACGGGGTTTCACTGTGTTAGCCAGGATGGTCTTGATCTCCTGACCTCGTGATCTGCCCACCTTAGCCTCCCAAAGTGCTGGGATTACAGGTGTGAGCCACCGCACCTGGCCCACAAGGATTCTTAAAAGTAGAAGATGGAGGCAGAAGTTCAGAGTCAGAGAGAGGTCGGAAGATGGAGGAAGGGGCCACAAGCCAAGGAATGTAGGTGGCCTCTAAAAGCTGGAAAAAACAAGGAAACATTCTCCTTAGAGCTTCCAGAAGGAATGCAGCCCTCCTCACACCTTGATTTTAGCTCAGTTTTTTTCCCCACCCACTGTGGACTTCAGATCTCTAGAACTTTGTCAGATAATAAATTTGTGTTTTTTAAGCCACTACATTTGCAGTAGTTTGTTACAGCTATAGAAACTAACACAGCCACCACTGATATTTGGTGACCATTTTTCCATCTTGTTACATATATGTCACTACTCATAAGTGAGATTATGTCACCTGCGCTATTTGTATCCCCTTCTTTAGGTTTATGCTTGCTGTCTCTTCTGCCGTCTTGACTGGAGCACTCGCTTCATTTATTTTCACTCTGGTCTATAATTATGAAGCCTCAAAGGCTGTGAACTTGCTTCTGGTGGTGGCTTTGGTCTCATCCACAGGTTCTGACGTGCTGAATTCTCACTGTCATCATTTTAAAAAGACTGATGATTTTGAGTCCAGTAACCTAAGAGCTATTTAGAGGAACGTTGAAAAAACTTCCGAGTGGTTGGATTTCAGGTTGTTAAGCTTTGTGTTGAATCCTAGTACAATCCAAATGTTTTCAGACCTTAGCCTCTCTGGGTTTAAATTGGGTCTTGTCAGCATTTATATCTGCATCTTGCCATTCCAGTGATGCCCCACCCCTAACCAGTGCAGATCTCAGCTTCCTACAAGGGCTTGTGAATGTCTCCTTCCCAACCCCTCTAGCATTTCTAGGCATCTCCCAGTTCCGTAGAACCCGTCCACACCCCTCCTGCCAGGTGTGTATTCTGGGCATCCCTGGTTCTGCAGGTGTCCATCTGTTCAGGCTGCCATAACAAAATATCACAGACTGGGTGTTTAGAAACAACAGAAGTTTATTTCTCACAGTTTTGGAGGCTGGACATGTGAGATTAGGGTGCCAGTGGATTTGGTGTCTGGTGAGGGCTGCTTCCTTGCTCACCGCTGGTACCTTCTTGGTGTGTTTGTACACGGTGGAGGGTGCACAGGCTCCCTGGGCCTCTCTGAAAAGGGCACTAATCCCATTAATGGGGGCCCCACCCTCACAACCTCATCACCTTCCAAATGCCCACTTCACAGCATCACCTTGGGGGTTAGCCTTTCAACACAGGAATTTTAGGGGGTCATAAACATTCAGACCACAGCACAGGGTGTCAGACACCTTCCACAGCTGCCAGACTCCCGCGGGAGAGGAAGAGCTCATCTCCACGGAGGCTTGGCAGGGCCAGGCCCACCACTGAGTTAGGAGTGAAGGGGGCAACCTGGGTTCCCCGAGCCTCAGGGAATTTCTAAAATTGCCTTTGTCTCCTGGTGCTTGCTCAGCTTCTATGAATGTCAGGTGGGCTGCTGAAGGGAGCAAGAATCTGCATTGCAGGGTCACTGTGGCACGAGGGGACCGTGGCCTCTGGTGCTATGGAAACCGGAGCAGCTGGGGCTGGCCAGAGAGAGGCCGAGGAGGAGGTCGTGGAGATCTCACGGGCCCTGAGGAGGAGGGACAGAGGCCATGGGCATTGGGGCGTGGGAGGGAGCAGCAGAGGCCGGCCTGCTGAAAAGGGCTGTGAGGGGAAGGGAGGTCCTGTAGCTGGAGCGGAAGCAGAGTCTTCTTGTTCAGGAATGGAGAGACCCAGGCCTGTTGCTGGGCTGAAAGAGGACTTTAGAGAGGAGGAGGCTGAAGACACAGTAGGGGAAGGGAGAAGGGACTTGTGGAGAGCCCCGAGGGAGCTGGTGGTAGGCAGTGGGTTGTCTCGGCTCAGAGCAGGAGCTCTCCGTCCTCTGGGATTATAGTGGAAGGCACTGGGGGCACTCTGCCAGTGACTTCATCAGTAGGGGTGGGGAGTTGGCATCATGCCCCATGATGCAAGGGCCCAAGTCACCCTGGAGAGGGAAGCTGGGGTCTTGAGGGAGGGTCCTGGGAGACATCGGGCCTCAGGGTATTGGGGAAGGGAACAGTCAAGAGAAAGGTGGCAGGCTGTGCGGAGGGCCTTCTGGCTGGATAGCACCGGCAGGGAGCGGAGCAGAGGGGCCCCCTACCAACTTCACCTCTTGGTTCTTGGTGCCGAGAAGCAGCAATCTTAGGTTTTGGCATTGCCGGGCAGGTGCGGTGGGAGGCTACAGGTGACAGGCTTGGGGGATTCAGGCCAGGCAGGCAGGGGAGGCCGGGATCAATTTTTGTAAATGTTCCCCCATGCTTGTAAAGAATATCCATTTGCTTTCAGCTGTAAGTTGTCAGATCCACCCAGAAATCAATCCAGCCCATTTCCCGATTAAATGAGTCCGTGCCGCTCTGCCGTGGTCTAGGAGACCTGTCACCCGCTGGGAGTGGCCGCTAACATTTCCCCATGACAGGGCTGTTGGGCCACTTGTGCTTCTAACCACGGCAGATGCTGCGGCCCTTGGTTTGTAAAGCGTGGTGACTGTGTGTTTTCGCCAAGGCTTGTCAATACAACAGGAGTTTCGAGTCATTTAGTACTTGCTCTGAATTCTAGTTTGATGATGCTACAGACGCCCTGCTTTCTGGGTTTGCAGTTTTCTCTGTCTCTCTTTCAGCATGTTTCAGGCATGTCTTACCGACGGCATGCCTTGTGTGTTCAGTCTCAGTCTGGTTGATCTTTAACTGCAATGTTAAACCCGTTGACAGCTGTGTCAGTGATACTAGTGGTCTGTCCTTTGTTTGGCTGCACCTCCGCATCTTTATGCTTGACGTGTCCCACATCCGCCCTGGGGGTAGGCAGGCAGCGGGTCTCCCCAGGCACCACCCTCCTGGCCCTCAGGGCGCAGCAGCCCCTCTCTGCCCACCGCTTCTCCCTCCTGCCCTCAGCCCAGGCCGCCCCTGGGGACCTTACCCACTAAGCCCATCTCCACTGGCCTTGCAGCTCTTCCTTACTCGAGTCGATGCCACAGGTCCTCTTTGCCACACTTGCTCCCTGCCTCTACCACTGTCTCCCGCCCCCTGCCTTCCTTGATGAATGGCTGGGTCAAACCCCATCCCTCCTCCCTTACTTTACTGCCTCTGAGCAGAGGCCCCAGCCTCGCTGAAGGATCTACTTTGACATTCCTGACTGCTGGGCCCTGCAGGCAGCATTCCCCCTTGGGACCTTCCCTCTCCCTGCTCATCTGCCCCTTTGCTCACCCACCTCCCCCTCCTCCGAGCACAGACAGGCTCAGGCATTGCCCCGCCCGCCCATCCCTGGAGCTCCGGCTGCTCCCAGGTCCTGTCATTGTCAGCATTCTCAGAAGCACAGCCCCTTCCTCCACCTCCTCCATGGCTCTCTGGCATCACCCAAAGCGTCTGCTGAGGTCCCACAGACCACAGAGGTGTGGATCCTGTGGTCATTCGCCTGTCCCCACGGCTTGGGCCTCCCCCATCCTCCTGCTTCACCCTCACTGCCTCGTCCGAGGCACCGCCAGCTCCTCGGTTTGCTCTTGTTCTCCTGGGCTCTCCTCTGCACCTTGGCACGTGCCGTGTGGCTGAACGGGACCCTCAGTCTCCTGGACCACAGCCAGAAAGGCATTTCCTCCTGCAGCGGGGTGTCCTGGGTTGGAGGAGCCTTCCCTCCTCACGGCAGCCTCCTTCCACAGCCCCACATGTCTCCGCACCTCCCCTGCTCCCAGCACAGGCCCCACTAGTGGTTTTTATCGGAATTTGGAAGGGCTTTTGTGGGTGTGTGTGTGGAAGGTGGCCTTGGTGGCTGCTCCTAAATCCCTTCCAGAGCCTCCAGCTCCTCCTACCGCGACTCTCACTTGCGGGACTGCCCCTGCCGCTGTGGGCGGGGCTCCTGCCGCCGTGGGCGGGGCTCCTGTGCCGTGGGCGGGGCTCCTGCCACCGTGGGCGGGGCTCCTGTGCCGTGGGCGGGGCTCCTGTGCCGTGGGCGGGGCTCCTGTGCCCTGCTCAGAGTGTTCTGGACCAGCCTGGGACTCTGTGTCCTGAGACTGTGGTGGTTGCAGGGAACTGGCTCACCCATGTGCTTCAGGGTGGAAATTGGACTGGAGTGTGGAAGTGCCACCCCACATCCGAGAGATGGGACCAGCACCCGGACTATGAGAGTGAGGGCTGCCTGGTCAGGCTACAGGGCACCTCGGATCAGTCAGGGGCCTGGGACACATAAGGGACCAACAGAAGGGAGTTGACGAAGGCATGACTCACACAGAGCCGAGGGCAGGACAAGGGAGACTGCAGGGTGGGGAAGCTGGGGGCTACCACAGGGGAGCTGTGCCCACCACTGAGAAAAAGAAAACCTTCTCTCTCTCCCCAGCCCTGGTTTCCTGTCGGTGCCCCCTTCACCCAGGGAGAGCCAGTCCATCAGGTCAGCCTACTGGGCTGCAGGAGAGGGCAGAAGGTGAAGGGGGTGGGGAGCCCAGCAGAGACCCACCAGCCCAGAACATCAGCCTGGAAGGAAGGGAGGCAGGGACCTTGGTCTTCTCCACGTCTTTTCAAAGCCAGGTTTCCTTTCTAATCCGGAACCTGTTTACTCAGCCAGGCCTAGTGCCAGACGATCTCGGGCTCTGAGGATGACAGACAAACCCAGCAGCCTCCAGTGGGTGCTCAGGGCCTGGTTTTGAAGTGGAAACAATGATCCAGGCAGCCAGTGGGAACCTGCCAAGTTCCCCACAAGACCGTTCGCCTGGAGGCAGTGGATGAGAGCGACGGGAGGGCCTCCATGCCCAGGACCATTCACCTGGAGGCAGTGGATGAGAGTGATGGGAGGCCTCCATGCCGGGAGTCTGCACACTGACTCTTCCTTCCTTCTTGAGACCGCCTCCGAGGCGCTCAGCCTTTCGGGTGGAAGAGTTGCCCTGTTGAGTGTATACAAGACCTATGTCTACTGGAGACTCAGTGAGGGAACTGAAGGATTTTTCAGGGAAAATGTTGACATTTCCTGCTGACCCTAGAAAGCAAGCCCCTCCGCTTGGCCAGCAGGGAGCTTCTCTGGCAGCAGGGGCAGGGCCGGCTCGGGAGCTGGGCACACAGGGCAGAGGCCACGCTGCGGATGTGGGTGCAGCCCTGCGGGGAAGCTGCAGTGGGGGCGGGGGAAGGGCTTGGGGTGGCCCTTCCACTCCCCAAGTCTGTGAGTGCCCAATCTCCAGGCCTCCATTCCTGACCTCCACAAGCTGCCTCCTTGGGCCACATGGGTGGGCCAGACTTGCTTGGGTGCTCAGCATCCTTGGGTCGGGTTGACCCTGGCACCCCCTGGGGGGGTCTGCTGGGGCAGCTCTCGGAGCCTGGACAGAGCTTCTAGCCATGTACCCATCTTCCCTGTTCATAGGATTGAGTTGCCAAAGGAAGGGCGTTCATGACAATGAATTGGCTGGCTGGATGTGTTTCTGGGCTGTCGGGTCTGACTACAGGCTGCACACCTTCCTCAACACCATTCACCCAGTGCCCAGTCATGGTTTTTCTTTTTGAAACAGGGTCTTTTTCTGTCACCCAGGCTGGAGTGCAGTGGCACCATCTTAGCTCACTACAGCTTGGACCTTCAGGGTTTAGGTGATTCTCCCACCTCAGCCTCCCAAGTAGCTGGGACCACAGGCAGGCACCACCACACTCAGCTAATTTTTAAATTATTTGTAGAGATAAGGCTTCACTCTGCTGGTCTGGAACTCCTGGGCTCAAGCAATCCTCCCGCCTCAGCCTCCCAAACTGCTGGGATTGCAGGCCCCAGTTCCCAGTCATTAAGTGGAATGTTTGAGATGCACCAATACTTTAAAACAAACAAACAAACAAACAAAAACCACCCTGGCCGGGCACGGGGCCTACACCTGTAATCCCAGCATTTTGGGAGGCAGAGGCGGGCAGATCACCAGGTCAGAAGTTCGAGACCAGCCTAGCCAACATGGTGAAACCCATCTCTACTAAAAAAATACAAAAAAAAAAAAAAAAATAGGTTAGCTGGGCGCGATGGCACGCACCTGTAATCACAGCTACTTGGGAGGCTGAGACACGAGAATCACTTGAACCCGGGAGGTGGAGGTTGCAGTGAGCCCAGATCACGCTACTGCACTCCAGCCCGGGCGACAGAGCAAGATTCCGTCTCGAGAAAAACGAACAACAGACAGACAGAAAACCCACCCCGGAATATGCCAGCTCCGGTGCTTGTCTTGGGCTGGGATCTATGGGGCACTGGCCTGAGCTGGCCTCGCAGTGGGAGGCTGATGTCCCACGCTTGTCCCGGGCTGTGGCCCGGAGGCGCTGGCACACTCCAGTCCACGTGCGAAGCCCATGTTCCCTATCTGCCTAGCTCAGCGCACGGCCCTGACTCACTGCAGTTAGCAGGGAAAATACTCTTCACGTTGAGATGTCAGTTTTCACTTCAAGCCTGATTTCTGATCCGTAAACAAAGCCTGCAAGAATCAGAGGCTCCTCACGCGGGAGTCAGCTAATTAATCTGACTTTCCTCAAGGAAGGCACAGGCCTCCGCCTCTTTTGTGAAGATTAGCACTTTTTAAGGAGTGTGTCTGTCAGGACAAAGCAACACAATAATATTCCTTATTTTTGGGCAGCAGAGGAAAGTGGGGCCAGATTGTCTTCCCCATGGACAAGGAGGAGCGGCTTCAGGTTAGCACTTACACGAGTGCTGTGAGTGAGAAGTCGTGGCCGTCACCGAGGTGAGTTAATGGCTGTAGGAAAGATGCTTCCCACCTTCTCCCCCCCACAACAGAGGATGTCCCAAGCCCAGGGGACCGGCCAGCGTAGCTCCTGACAACCTCTAGGAAGACAGGAGGGCTTCTCTTTCGATGGCAAAACTGACCTCAACTCACTTAAGCAGAAGACAATTCAAGGCAGGCTATTGGGGGGCTGGGGCTGGAGGCCTGGAAATGGGGTGCCTTGGAGGGCCCCAGCCAGGACCTGAGGAAGCCGTCTGGGCAGTGGTCTGCTCTCCAGGGCCGTGTGGGAGCTTGGATTGGCCCTGCTCACAACGGGCTTCTCTCTCAGATGTATCTTACAAGGAGAGAGAGTCACGTTGGGCAAGCCGACTCCCACCCACCCAGGCCCCTTACTGACAGTCCTTCTAGACTGTTCCCAAAGGCATGGCTGGCTGTCCCTAGGATACATGGGACCCTGGGCACATATTTCTTGCAGAGCTCCTGTCTATATAGACAATTTGATTAAAAAATTTATAACAAGATTCATGAGCCCACATGGGGAATAGCAAGATGTATCAAGGAAGATTTAGGGGACGGGGAGGAGAGGCGTGAACACATTTGCTCACTGTCTGCTCAGTGCACACAGCGACCCTCATTGCCACTCAGGCTCAGGAGCCATCTCTTCCTGTCCTTTAGGGTTGAGTGTGCTGTCCCAGCTAATTTCGTGTTTATATCTCCCACAGCTGGGGTGTGTAGGGACGGGATAGCAATGCTGTTATTGCTCACAATGTGTGGCTCTTTGGAACCTGTTTGTGTGGAGATGCTGTATATCTTCTTGCCCCGCATTCCCCAGCCCCATGTATTTAGTGCTGGTTATGGCATTTCTCCTGACTCTGCCGCCTCTGTCTGCCCCCGGGAATGCTGGCTTCCGTCGTTCCCTTGCAGGTGGTTACCGTGCTTCATTAACGATGACCACCCATATGGATCTCGCCCAGAGTGTGCAAGAAAATGTGAGCCATAGGTCCTCATCTGGTCGTGGTAAATTCAATGTTTGGGCCAGGTGTGGTGGCTTACATCTGTAATCCCAGCATTTTGGGAGACCAAGGCAGTAGGATTACTTGAACCCAGGAGTTTAAGATCAGCCCTGGTAACATAGCAAGACCTCATCTCTACAAATTTTTTTTTAAATTAGCTAGCTGTTGTGGCACACATCTACGGTCCCAGCTACTTGGGAGGCTGAGTCGGGAGGATCGCTTGAGCCCAGGGGGTCCAGGCTGCAGTGAGCTGTGTTTGAGTCACTGTACTGCAGTGAGTGACACAGTACGATCCTGTCTCAAAAAAAAAAAAAAAAAAAAAATGCCGTTTGGACCTTTCTAGCGTAAGGGAAGAACCACTCATCTTGCAGCCTCATCTTCCCCATCGGTCCTGAGGCTGTTACTTCTGCACTCCCAGAATTCAACCTCGTTGAATGGTGGGCACACTCCCACCTTCCACACTCTGCCACCGGCAGGCAGAATGACAAGAGAAGAGGGATCCCAGTTGTGACAGGCATTCCATCCCTCTGCAGACCAGCCTGGGAGAGCATGACGTCCAGCACGGCTGGGAGGCAAGAGAGGACACGGGGGAAGGGTCGCGGCATGGCAGGGCAGCAGCTTCCCTCTGAAATCTCTCCACGCGGGTGGGTGCAGCCGGCCCTGGAAGACTGCCCGGAAATGGCACGGAACCTTTGAGGGTGTGGGCTACGGCCCTGGGCACCAGTGATGGGCACAGAGCAAAGGATGTCTGCTCCCATTGCCCACCCCGAACACCAGAGCCCGGGGGTGGCACCACAGCCGATGCACGAGTCCGCGAGTGCCACACAGGCTTGCGGCTTGGGCAGCCTTATCCCAGAGCCCTGCACTCATTCTGTGTGACGTGAGCGGAAATCATCAAAACCCCGTGTCAGCATCGTGCTGGTGGCTCCACCCTGCTCACACCTATGAAGGAAATACTCTTCTGGCCAGTGAGGGTTGTTTGCTCCTCAAGCCACTCACCTGAGACCTGAAGCAACCTCATAGTCACAGCCCTAGAGCTCCTGGGGCATCCAGTGGGCCCCGTGCACAGGGTAGAGGGTTGGAGAGTGCCCTGAAGGGAACAGCAGGGCACACCGAGGGCAGCTCAGGCATGGGCCCTCTGCACAAGAGCGTTGCTCTGGCTACACGGTTCTCCCTGGTGTTCCTGGAACACGCCAGGCTGGCTTCCTTCTCAGGGCCTCTGTACTTGCTGCCCCATCCCTGGAACCTACCACCTTCTACAGGACCTGCTCCCTGGACACCGGGGATGCAGTGGCGAAGCCGGGTGCCTCCATTCCAGGCAAAGGCAGCCAATGTGAAGAATGGACTGGCCAGAGAGCACTGAGGGACGCTGGGGCCCAGTTTTATTTATATGTGTTTAAATTTTTAATTTTGAAATGACTTTAGATCTACGCTGTTTTGGAAAAATTGCAAGAAAAGTTACAAAAATAGCATAGATTTCCTCTATGCCCTTCACCCAGCTTCCTCTGTATGCAGTGTAGAACACGGACTAGAACCAGGAACTTTGAAGTTTGATACTAAGCATTGTTACTTAGTGTCTTAGTTGTAGTCTAGTTTGCCGTTGCTGTAATGGAATACCTGAGACTGGGTAATTTATAAAGAAAAGAAGTTTATTTAGCTCATGGTTCTGCAGGCTGGGAAGTTCAAGAGCATGGCCCTGGCTTCTGGTGAGGGCTTTTGTGCTGTGTCATAACATGGTGGAGAAGGTCAAAGGGAAAGCCAATGTATGCAAAGAAGGAAAACCCAAGGAGTGTCCTGGTTTTATAACAACCCAGTCTCGGGAGCTAATCAAGTCTCTTCAGAGCAGGAATTCCCTCACTACCTCGAGAACAGTATCAAGCCACTCATGAGGGATCTGCCTTCACGGTTCAAATACCTCCCACCAGGCCCCACCTTCCAACATTGCCACACTAGGGACCACATTTCTTTTTCTTTTTTTCTGAGACAGAGTCTCGCTCAGTCGCCCAGGCTGGAGTGCAGTGGCTGGATCTCAGCTCACTGCAAGCTCTGCCTCCCGGGTTCCCGCCATTCTCCTGCCTCAGCCTCCCGAGTAGCTGGGACTACAGGCGCCGCCACCTCGCCCGGCTAGATTTTTGTATTTTTAGTAGAGACGGGGTTTCACTGTGTTAGCCAGGATGGTCTCGATCTCCTGACCTCGTGAGATCTTGGCCTCGGCCTCCCAAAGTGCTGGGATTACAGGCGTGAGCCACTGCGTCCGGCCACTGGGGACCAAATTTCAAGATGAGTTTTGGTGGGAACAAACCAATCACATTCTCACCGCAGCACTCCAGACCGCACTGAATGTTGTCAGTCTTCCGACTCATGTCCGTTGTCTGGTTCAGGCTCCCACTCGGGATCCCACGTGGCATTTACTTGTTGTGTCTCTCCTGTTTCCTCCCATCTGAGGTTTCATGACCTGGATGTTTTCGAAGGGGACTGGTCAGCTGTTTTGTAGACGGAGCCTCCACATGGGTTTTTCTGGTGTGCCTTGAACTGGATTGAGCTTGCGTGTCTCTGGCAGGACTGTCACAGAAGCACTGCACCCTCCACAGGGCATCACGCTGGGATTATCACACTGGGGTGTCCAGCTGTCTCCTGCTGTCAGTGATGCCCTTCTTCATTTGGCTAAGGTGTTACTGACCAGATTCTCCCCAGTAAAGTTACCATTTTTCCCATTGCAACGAATAAATCTCCTGTGGGTAGCTGCTATGACATGATGTGACATTCTGTTTCTTGTCATCCTTCTCTAACTGTAGCTTCCATGGATGCTGTACCTGCAGCAGTCCTTACTGTGCTGTTACCGACGGAGTTTACTACCATGATATTCTGTCTCATCATTTCTTTTACATTTTTAGTTGAATTCCCTTGTGAGAAAGAGGTGCCCTTCCCCTCCTGCTTATTATTCATTATTTGTTTCTGCCAGTACTGATTTGTGGATATTTATTTTATTCAGTGGGTTCTAACTTGTTACTATCATTATTTATTGTTGTGTTCAAATTACCGCAGATTTGACCACTGAAAGCATGCTGTGCTTGGGTGTGATTTCACATGGGGCGGTGGGACAGGCCTTCTCTGAGCAGGGAGTGTGGGGGTGAGCAGAGTCCTGCAGGAGGGGCACAGTCCTGTGGCAGTGAGCACTGGCTCGGGGGGCTTCTGTCTGCTCTTGGGGAAGGCCTGGTATGCACAAGGTCAGCACCTGGTCTGAGCTGCCACCTGCTCACCTGTCTGGTTTCTTGTGGGGGCCCTGAGATCCCGGGCTTGGCACTGCCAGAGGGTGGGGCTATGCTGTGGTATGGATGCTGTGCTGTGCTGTGCAGGCAGGGGTACTGGATATAAGCCTGATGTGGCCTTTCATACCCTGGGGCGCCACCATCTCCCAGGGTGACACCTGGTGGCCTTGTCCCCTGTGAGGACCAGGATTTGTGGGGCACCTGATCCCACCAGTTCAGTCTCCCTGAATCTGTAGTGGCATCTCGGGAGGGTAGGTGCACCTGAGCCTGCCTGCGTTCTGGATACGGCACCTTTGGTCATTGCTGGCCTTGCTGCTCAGGCTCTCCAGTGGGCCAACCACCCACAGAAGGGCCTAGGGCCCCAGGGGCTGCTGTCCTGGCTGTAGAATAAATAACCATCCTAGAGTCACCAGTGTGGGCTCACCAGTGCTGGGGCCCTGCCCCCCCACCCCGGCCGCCCCCGGATCCACCCTGGATGGGTGGGGACACGGGCTGGGCAGTGTCTGAAGGCCTGCAGAGCAGCCTGGCCACAGCCCAGACAACCTGGCCCTCACAGCCCTGGCTCTTCCCATAAATAAACCAGACAGGATCCTTCGTCAGATGGCATGGCCTGATTTTTGTTTTGGGAACTCTGGACAGAAGGGGAAGCAGACAGCCTCAGGCCCGGCAGGGCTGCCCGCCCGGGAGTGGCAGCTGGGCAGGCGGGCAGAGGACGGTCGGCGGTCAGCCTGCCCTGGATAGCACAGTGGGCCCCAGAGATCACAGCAGGAAAAGAAGCCCAATTCGAAGGAAGCCAGAGTCAGGCAGTGCCCAGGCTGTGTGTGTGCATGAGGCCTGAGGGGTCCTGAGAGGGGCCTGTGGCCCAGGGACCTGGGGAAATGACAGCCTGTGATGGAAAGTGAAAGGGGGGTGTTGTCTGCCTGGGAAAATGGCCTGATCTGGGCTCCCTTGCACAAGCGGACATGGAGGACACGCCCCACTGAGTCTCACCATCGGCTCTCAACTGCAGCCCCCTCGGGGGGAACAGAGGCTTCGAGAGAGGAAAGGCTGATCCTTGTTGCACAGTGGAGTTGGGGGGACTGGTGTTGGGTGCGCTGTGTCCCAGCCTCTGCTCTCCCCACGGGAGTTTCTATCTGTTCCTGCTTCTGAAGGGCACATCTGTTGGGTAGTGTGTTTTCCCCACACTGCTGGGAGCCAGCCCAGCAACATTTTTCCCGTCACGGCCGTGACTCCCGCTACACTGCCCGTGCCCCTGCCCCTGCCCCGGCCCTGACAGACGTGTGGTAAGGGAATTCTGGGTAGAGGGCGAGGCTGCAGGCTCCTTGCCCACCAAACCCACCTTCGCCTGCCAGCCAGGCAGCTGGGCCCTTGGTGGGCACTGGTTTCCCTCTGAGCACCCGGCCCCTCCTGGAGGAGCACGCCACGTGGGAAGGAGCAGACCCTGCCTCCCGGGTCCCCGAGACTGGGGACTTCCTCTCCGGGCTGAGCTGCCCTGGAAAGGGTATTGGATGCTGTTCAAAACATGCCACACATCTAGAATTGCATGCCCCATCTTCCAACAGCTGCGTTGACTCAGCCTGGGGATCGCCCAGAAAATTCTGGGGTGCAGTGGGCATGGGGAGTGCCCCCCCACAGGAGCCTTAGCCAGTCTCTCTGCAGGAATGTGAGACACCAGCCTCAGCTGGCCCCAGGCGTGGGCTCTGAAGCAGGGCTCCTGCTGGACCGTGAGAGAGTGACCTGCCATTGGCGGAGGGGTCCTGAGGCCTGCCCACCACCCGCCGGCTGGGCGTGAGTGCAGGCACAGGGAGACGAGCATGCTGCCCAGCCAGTGGGTGTCCCTGTGTGAGAATGCCCGGTTCAGAAGGAAGGGTGACATGGGCATCCCATGTGGCCAGCCCTGGGTGGGCTCCACCTTCCCTGGAGTGGCAGCTTTTCCTCCGTGCCGGATTTCTGGCCCCTGGGGAGTGATTCTGGCAGTGACCTTCCGGCCTGTCCAGAGTGGCTCCCCAAGGAACAGCCCGCCCAGCTCTGGCCACCGGACCCTGCCAGCAGCCTGCTCCGACTCTGTGTGGCCTTGGCGCCTAGAGGCAATTATGGGCTGAGTGGCGCCCTCCCCACACCCCCAATTCCTTTGTTGAGGTCCTAAACTCCCGTAGATAAGGATGTTGGCTGTATTAGGAGGCAGGGTCTTTAAAGAGATAATTAACTGAAAATGAGGTCACTGATTCAACAGTGACTGTTGTCACAGAATGACTGGTGTCTTCCCAAGAAGAATCCATTAGGACAGAAGTACACATGGGGAGAAAGACACTATCGACAAGCCGAGGAGCGAGGTCTCGAGAGAAACCTCCCCTGCCCACACCTTGATTTTAGAGATCTGGCCTCCAGGACTGTGAGAGAATGGGTTCTGCTGTTCAAGCCCCAGGCTGTGCTGCCCTGTGACGGCTGCCTGAGCAACTAGGGAAGGCGCCGGCCCTGGCCTCCTGTGGGCGGGGATGCTGGCAGTCTCCCTGGGTGGCATCTCCTGGTGGACGTGGGTGAGCCTGCTGTGAATGCTGAGGGACCGTCCCGGGTCCCCAGGCCCTTAGTTCCTGGAGTGTGGCCTTGCAGGCTTTGGTTGCTCTCCAGCTTGAGTCCCCTGGGGAATCTGGTATGGAGGCACATGCTGGCAACTCCCAGACACGGGCCCCTGCCACCCCAGCCCCCAGAGCAGACAGACCCACCGTGCCGGCTCTGTCTCTGGGGGTGCTGGTGCTCAGGCGTGTGGGCTCCTGGGGCCAGTCGGGGGAGGGGAGGGGCAGTGTGTACAGGCCTCCAAGGAGGCAGGGAGGCTGGCAGGGAACAGCTGCGCAAAGGTGTTAGGTTCCAGTTGGTGTGGGCGGCCGCAGTGCCAGGTGCCAGCCCAGGGAAGGGCCTGTCGACAGGGTGGTTTTTTTTTTTTTTTTTTCTGAGACAGTGTCTCACTCTGTAGCCCAAGCTGGAGTGCAGCGGTGCCATCTCAGCTCACCTTCTGGGCTCAAGTGATTCTCGTGCCTCAGCCTCCCGAGAAGCTGGGATTACAGGCACAGGCCACCATGCCCCGTTAATTTTTTCTATTTTGGTAGAGACGGGGTTTCACCATGTTGTCCAGGGTGGTTTCAAACTCCTGACCTCAGGTGATCTGCCTGCCTCGGCCTCCCAACGTGCCGGGATTCCAGGCGTGAGCCACCGCGCCCGGCCTGTTGACAGGATCTGGAAGGGGGAAGTTGGACTTATTCCATGAGCTCTCCTCCACCACACGCCTCAAGGCCACAATCTGCTGTGGTCCAGCTGGTGAGACATGGAAGCTCAGAAAGAAAAATCTCACTTTTTGATAGTTTGGCAAATGTTCCTGCAGCACGAGTCATTTTTCTTCTTTAGTCGAGAGCGCCCTGTTATTTATGTGAATGTTAATTTGTGACTGGGGACATTCCCCGACGTGGTCTTCATGCTGAACAAGACCTGGGAAATGTCAGCCAGAGCATCTGGCAGGGACGAGTGTCAGTTCTCATGATAAATAGGCAGGCCTGTTGCAGTCCCAGGGTCTGGGTCTGACCCACTGACCTCTGTGTCCTGGCTGGCTCTGGCTGGCCAGCTCTGTTTCCTGGAAGCTACCCCGGCACTGGTGTGTGCAGGAGCCATGGAGATGGGGGAGCTGGCTGCAGAGGGCTCAGTGCGGGACATTCTGGACGGGCCAGGTCCCGAGGGAGCCTCTCAAGCATTGCTTGATTTAGCAGAAGGCCGCCTGGCTGGCCCTGCGCTGGCCCCATGAGGCATTCTTGTCGGCATCTTGTTTATTCCATTTTTCCCCTTATCTTTCTCTCTTTGCCCTCCCCCTTCCCCTCTCTGCTATCTTCACATGAATTGCCTGTTTTGCTATATGCCCTTTGTAAAAATGTAAAACAAAACAAAACAAAATACAGAAAATACTAATAAAAAGTGAAACTCATCCCCGATCGTAACACGGCTGACCCTTTGTTAGGCGTTTCCTCACGACTGTCATGCCACGAGCATGATGATGGCAGTGGAGCTGCCGGTCGGCTGATTTATCAGCTGCTGTGCCCAGCGCTCTCCACGCGGTATCTCGCTCAGCCCTCACATCAGCCGTGGAAGCTCTGTTGTTATCCCCAATCAACCCGGCAGACACTGGCCACAGGGAGGCCACTCAGCTAGCCAGAGGTGAAGTAAGCATTGGAATTGAGGCAGAGTGACTCAGAGGCCACATGCTTCACTGTTAGGCCGTGCTGACGTTGGGCACAGAGGTAGACTTGATTTTACATAAGGAGACCACACTGGAGCTGGGCTTGCCTTCTTCGGTCACCAATATGTCAGGGGTGTGTCCGTTCCTTACGTGGTCAAAAATCTGTGAAACTCTTTTAGCCTAGCAAAAATCTGTAAATTTGTAAAATTATTTTGCAGGGCATAGAGTGTTTTTGAAATAATCTGACTGGTTGGGAGTGGTGGTTCACCCCTGTAATCCCAGCACTTTGGGAGGCTGAGGTGGGAGGATCACCTGAGGTGGGTGGATCACCTGAGGTCAGGAGTTCGAGACCAGCCTGGCCAACATGGTGAAACCTCTCTCTATTAAAAATGCAAAAATTAGCCGGGCATGGTGGGGTGCACCTGTAATCCCAGCTAGTTGGGAGGCTGAGGCAGCAGTATCGCTTGAATCCAGGAGGCAGAGGTCGCAGTGAGCTGAGCTCATGCCACTGCACTCCAGCGTGGGTGACAGAGCAAGACACTGTCTCCAAAATAATGATAATAATAATAATGTGATCCTTTTTGTTTGTTTGTTTGTTTGTTTGTTTGTTTGTTTGTTGGGGCGGAGTCTCACTCTGTGGCCCAGACTGGAGTGCAGTGATGTAATCTTGGCTCACTGCAACCTCTGCCTCCTGCGTTCAAGCAATTCTCCTGCCTCAGTCTCCCGAGCAGCTGGGACCACAGGCGCACACCACCACACCCAGCTAATTTTTGTGTTTTTAGTAGAGACAGGATTTCACTATATTGGCCAGGCTGGTCTCGAACTCCTGGCCTTGTGATCTGCCCGCCTCAGCCTCCCAAAGTGCTGGGATTACAGGCATGAGCCATCACGCCTGGCTGGGTTTTGTTTTTTTTTTTTTTTTTTTTTTGAGACGGAGTCTCGCTCTGTCGCCCAGGCTGGAGTGCAGTGGCCGGATCTCAGCTCACTGCAAGCTCCGCCTCCCGGGTTCCCGCCATTCTCCTGCCTCAGCCTCCTGAGTAGCTGGGACCACAGGCGCCGCCACCTCGCCCAGCTAATTTTTTGTATTTTTAGTAGAGACGGGGTTTCGCCGTGTTAGCCAGGATGGTCTCGATCTCCTGACCTTGTGATCCGCCCGCCTCAGCCTCCCAAAGTGCTGGGATTACAGGCATGAGCCACCGCGCCTGGCTGGGTTTTGGTTTTTTAAGACAGGCTATCTCTCTGTCTCCCAGGCTGGAGTGTCCAAAATAATATTAATAATAATAATCTGACTATTTATTTATTTATTTATTTATTTTGTTTTTTTGCTTGGCTTTAGGTTTTGGTTTTTTTTTGAGACAGGGTCTCTCTCTGTCTCCCAAGTTGGAACTCAGTGACATGATCTTGGTTCACTGCCTCCTGGGTTCAAGTGATTCTCCTGCCTCAGCCTCCTGTATTACAGGTGTGGACCACCACGCCTGGCTCATTTTGTATTTTTAGTAGAGACGGGGTTTCACCATGTTGGCCAGGCTGGTCTCAAACTCCTGACTGCCTCAGCCTCCCAGAGTGCTGGGATCACATCATGCCCAGCCTACATTTATTGTTATAACATATATTTGTTCTTACTTCTGTCATCTAATTTATGTTTTCTGTCTTTCTGGATTTTTTTTTTTTTTTTTTTGCTGTTTTTCTAGTCTGCCATATTTTCTATATGGTCTATGTTCAGTAATTTGGAAAGTATACATTAGTTTTGCTAGTTGTGACTTTTCTGATTTTGAGTAGAATTCTTCAACTTGTATCTATTGACTTTAGAAACTTATCAATAACTGTTGATCCTAACTGAAGATTAGGAAACAAATACAATTAAACTGCAATTCCTTTTTTCTTCCTCTACTCTTTGTCTGAGTTTTTTGGGCTTGTTTGGCAATTTTTTGCCCGCCCCCATTTATTAAATTATGAATAGTTTATATATTACATAGCTTTTTTCCCCCAGAATATATGCTAAATGTCTTCTTGTAATCCTAATTATCCCTATAGCATAGGTGCAGAGGGCAATTCCACTAGTTCAACCTGTGAGTTCCCCACCTGCCAGGTGACTCAGTTTTAAAATCAAGTCCAGGCTGCATGAAATGGCAGGTGAGGGGTGCTGGGGAGGGAGACAGAGGAAGACACTGGGGGTACGCTCAGGGGCAGAGGACTGCCAGGACCCCATGGAAGGCCTTGTGTGCCGGGACACGGCCTTGACTTTTATTTTGTAGAAGTGGGTTTCTGGTTTTTGGTTTGGTTCTTTCTCCTGGAGCTCTCCTTGGTCCTAGTAGGGTTTTAGAAGGACAAACGGCACCTGCCGATGTGAGCAGGGTTTCTTTTTGGGGTGATGAATAAACAGGATAAACAGTAATTCATAGGTTACCTGGTCCAGCTCCTCAGTTTGCAGAAGAGGGAACTGGGGGCCTGCAAGGGGACAGGACTGACCATGACCGCATTGGAAACCAGGTCCCCTGGCTCAGCGTCCAGTGCTCTCCCTGCCTACCTCGCCCCCCGCCCTGCCCTTCAAAGTGGAGTCTAGCTTTCCTTGGAGCCTCGCTGGGCATGTGACTGTCGGGGCTCCTTGGTCCTGTCGGAGATTGGCTCTGGCCAGCTTAGGCCAAAAAAGAGACTTTTCTGGAATAAAGGTCTGTAGGGCCTGAAACCGGGTCTAGGGAAGGGTAGAGCGGCCGGGCAAAGTCATTAGGTTCTGTGGAGCTCAGAGGCACCTCTGTTGTGGTCACTGTGCTCAACAGAACCCTGGAAGGCCCAGCTCCAGCCATAGCTTCAAGACAGAGCCCTGGACAAGGGGTCAATCTCCAAGAGGAAGGAGGGGAGTGGCTGGCATCTGGCGAGGACTCCATGAAACACAGAGGAGGAGCCAGTGGAGATGCGGGTGAGGACGGCTGTTTGCTAACGCCATGGACAGCTCCTGCCCGCCGGCGTTCCTTTTGGAAAAGTGGGAAAGTCAGTATGTGAAATCCTCTGGGACGCTGAACTGTGAAGGAGGCCATGGTGGTGAGGACGGAGTGGCTCAGATCCCACTCAGTGATATTTCCCGCTCCTGGGACTGTTCAGTGGCGAGGGGTCCAGCCCCCTTCCCTGAAAGCTCCCCAGGTTGTTAGAGACCTCCCTGGGGAGCTGGGAGGGGCAAGAGAGTGCCCGAGCAGGCTCTGAGGAGGCGCCCTGGGAGCTGCAGGCACTGTGCGGCTCTCCGTGTGAGACTGTCGTTCCAGCAGGCGGCTCCCACCAGGCGGCAGGGGAGGCTGCCTGGCCACTGCCCCGTTGCCCAGCAGAATCTCCCAGGTTCATTACCAAAAGGAAGAAGGGGAGAAAGAATCCTGGAGTTAGAATACTTTCCGGAACGGGAATCTTAGCAGATGCCAGCATTTAGGGGACTTTTTTGGCGAGTGTGCATGCTGTGTGTGTATTTCAGAGGGAGGTGAGTTTGAGGGCAACAGGGACTTGCTTCCTTGTCCCTTGGCAAAGTCTGGGTGTCTCTGTGCATGGACCTTTGTGCTTCTTATGCTTTGTGCCTTCCACGCCTGATTGTTGCCATTGCAACCTTGGCACACACCTGACAGTCTTTGTGCTGGAGGTTGACAAGGTTGAGTGACGGACCAGGTCCCAGTCATGCACAGATGGGAGCAGCTGCGGCTTCCATGGGAGGGGCAGTGAGGCCCAGCCAGCCTGGGTGTTCTGCAGAGGGGAACAGGATGCATGCCTGTGTTTCCCGTGAACCCCTAACTTCCAGGGTGTCTGTGGTTGAATACTTAAAAATTCAGAGTAACAGAACTGTTAAGCCTTTGGATCTTTATACACTTATAACATCTCGTTGCCATTTCTAGTAACTACTTTACCATCAATCCAACTGCAAAGGAGCAGGTTCTATAGGAGGAGGAGGCAGGGCAGGCGTTGTGTAACTCACCAGGATCTGAATGTCGGCGGCTTTACTGGATGACCCAGGTACTGCCAGGCTCTGGGCCCCTGCAGTGGCACCTGAGGGTCAGGGACAGAGCCCTCCCCATGGTCGTCTCTCCATCCCCCAGGGGAGAACCTGGTTGGGTTTGCCAGACATCCACAGACTTCAAGAGCAGAACAGGACTCACACTGAGAGCTGGGTCAGGGTGTCAGCCTTTCTGCAAGACCCCGGGCCGGACAGCTGTGGGGTTGGACAGACAGGCCGCCTTTCTGCCAGACCCCGGGCCGGACAGCTGTGGGGTTGGACAGACAGGCCGCCAGCAGGCTTGCAACTGAGTGCTAGTGTGCTTCTAGAGTTTCTTGAATATTTATTGAGTGGGAAGAGGAAACGGATTCTAATTAATAAAAATTGCATATAAAAACAGATACATGACACTGGCAGCAGGAAAATCAAAGTCCTGGAAAAAATGCAGCAAAACCTAGCTCACATTTTGTGCTTTGCTCTCCTGTCAATTTTCTTGTGTTTTTTTGACAGATCATGCCTGGGATGCATATTAAAGTGTTTGAAAACCAGGGGATAAAATGATCTCCACTTCTTTTGTGAAGTGCCCGCCGCCCAGTGCATTTTCTGGCCGGTGGTCTTGGCTGGTGGTCTTGGGGTGGTCAGCCTTGGTCTCGGGGCAGGTGCCGCCATATTCATCAGTCCAGCATGCGTGTGCACATCACACAGTGGTCCACAGAGACAGGCGGGGCTGTGAGGAGCGTGTTGAGTGTCTGCGTCTGAGAATGCCACCGCTCGGAGGCTTCTGGCTCTGTGAGGAAGCCTGAGCCCAGGCCCTGCTTCACAGGGACCCCAGTGTGCTTCTGTGCCCTCCGGGGGTCTCCTGCAAGGATGCCCTTCCAGGAGGCAAGGCCCAGGGCAGCATCAGATGGAGCTAGTGCTGTTGGCTCAGCCCAGAGATTGTCCTCAGGGAGGCAGCCAGGGAGGGGAGCCTGACCCTGCTGGTCAGGGAGACCCCAAACTCTCCTGGGTTGCTCCGGCCAGAGAGTACTGCCCATCCCCCGGCTGAGCCTGGCCTCATCATTACACTAGGTCCCTCCAGAATAACCCCACGGCCTCAGGCCTGTGGCATGGAGGCTCCCGGCCTGGGCTGCAAGGTCCCCCAGAAGATGGGGCTGCCATAAGGAGTCCTCATGTCCCAGTGTCCTGCCCTAACTGGCTCCATCAGCCCAGTCTGGCCCAGGGGCCTGTCTGGGAGATGCCCTTTCCGCACAGGTGTGGGCTCTGATTCCTAGAACGTGTGTGTCCGCAGCCTGTCTGCCCACCTAGGCCTCAGTTTCCTCATTTGGAAAGCAAGCTGGCTGGATGAAGTCACTTGGGTGGAGGCGTGGCATGGTTCTCAGCGTCTGCCACGCTGCATGTGCTCCTGTGTGAGTGTGCACGGGAAAGGGCGACCGGCCTCATGTACAGGCGAGTCACTGGATGCTTGGGGAGCTTGACACCTTGCCTGAGGTCACCTGGCCAGATAGAAAGGGTGCCAGGAACTCAGAACTTCACACTCCAGACAGCTTGTCCGCTGCCGCCCCCCAGGGTTAATTCCTGCACTTCATCGAATGAGTTTCAGTAATAAGATGGATTTGAGGCACCAGCCTCCCCCACACCACACACCGGGACCGTCAGTGCCGGACCCTCCCAACTCCTGCACCGGTAAACACACTGTCCCCATGCCGGTGGACAGGGACGGCTGTGGTCTCCCCGCCTGCCTGCTTGGTGCCTCCCTTGGGGGGCATGGCCTCTGGCTTTGGGGTCATCGGTTCACTCATCCCACAGGCATCTGCTGAGTCTCTGCCAGGCCTGGTTGGGCCCTGAGACCCAGGGATGAGTCAGAAGCGTGGGGCCTGCAGGGTTCCCACCCCTCCTTCCACTCTCCTCCCACAGCCCTGATGACCTCCTTCCCCGCCCGACCTCGGTCTTGCCCTGGTAACTCTGGTTCCCCTGCCTCCTCAGCCTCTTCCCCAGAAGCCTAGGATGTCCGAGCCCGGAGTGTCCTGCGCTCCTTGCCCTTCTTCTCATGCCCCTCGGAGAACGGCACCCGCTTTGCCGGCCACCCACCGGGACCCTGAATTCGTTTTCTGCGGCTGCTGTAAGAAAGTACTTAAAACAGCAGGAATTCGTCCTCTCAGTTCTGAGGCCGGAAGTCCGAAGTCAGTATAACCTGACCCAGATCCAGGCGTCGGCAGGGCTGCACTCCCTCTGGAGCCTCCGGGGGGGACACTTTCTGGCCTCTGCCAGCTCCCCAGGGGCTGCCAGCGTTCCTTGGCTTGAGGTCGCATTGCTCCAATCGCCAAGGCTGGCATCTGGCATCCTCCCTGTCTGCCCATGACCTCGTCCTCTGCGCGTCTGCCTAATCCCCCTCCACTCCGCCCGTAAGGAAGTGGACGAGCGACTGCATTCAGGGTCCAGCCAGCCCCAGAGCCCGCCTGATCACACCCGCAGAGTCTCTTTCCACCATGTCCTGCTACCCGCACAGCTGCCAGGGACGGGGGCCTGGGTAACTTTGGGGGCCGTCTTTTTCAGCCAGCCACAGACCGGGAAGCCCACCTGGGTGCTGCCTCCTCCCTCCCATCTCAACCGGATCTACCCTACCACGTCCTGTCCATTCCACTCCTCACCTCCCTCATACCTGCCACTTGTCCCTGTCTCTCATGCTCCCGTCTGGACCATTTTCCCTCTCCCAGGTGCCTGCAATGCCTTCTCCCCAGGACCCCAGACCCATTTTTGTTCTTCAGCCCATTCTCCCTGCAGCAGCCACCATGCTCTGAACAGGAATCAGATCAAGGCTCCCCCAGAAGCCCCGGGCTGCCTACAACCCTCCCTCACCAGCCCCCTGAGTGACAGGCCACCGGGCACTGTGCCTTCGATGCTCCTGTCAGCGGAGCATCTGGTCAGCGGTTCCTACCAGCTGTGCTCCGTCCACCTCCCCAGCCGTGGCGTGCGCGGTTTCCTCTGTCTGGAGCACTGATTCTCCCTCCAGCTCTTCGCCTGGCCGGTGCAAAGGGATTGGGTCGGTTTGGGTAGATGTCACCTCCCGCTGGAGGCATCCTTCATTCCGGAGCCAGGCCTGATGCTGGGCTCTGTGTCCTCCAGGCCCTGCACTTCCACCAGCCCCTGCCTGGCACATCAGCTTCCCAAGGGCATCTCCAGCCTCCCTCCCTACTTGAGGCTGGGGGCAGCCGCCCAGCAGGCCCTTGGGGACACTGACTGCATCTTGGTCTGCAGGGGCTCCCAGCCAGCAACAGGACGGTGCTCACTGAGCACCTCAGGTCAGGCAGAAGGAGGGCAGCCCGTATGCCACTGTGCCCCCTGCCCCAGCCAGGATGATGATGTGGCAGAGGCCATCACCAGATTACTTCGGGGGTGCATGGTTTTTACACATCCAGATGGCAGGTGCCAGGGGCTACCCACCGGAGGGCACACTCCTGACTGGACAGGGGACCCTGGCCAGTGCCGGCTAAGCTTTGGAGCATCGATGGGTGCTGGAAATGCCAGCTTTTCTGATTTTCAAGAGTCTGGAAATCTGGTCATTTGTATGAACTCTCCTGTTTCTTAAGTTTGAGCAACGAATTCAAGCTTTCAAAATCCATCACATGGGTCATGAGTGAGTGATCTGAAGGAAGCAGTCTGAAGGCTGGACGTAGTGTGAGTTTCCAGTGTGAGACTCTGGTTTATGGATAATGGACTAAAAGATAAAAATGTGGGAACTGGAGTGGTCATGGGATGGGTGGACCTGGTGGTGCCAGCAGGCTGGATGGCAGAGGAGGGCTGGGGAGGGCAGGGAAGGGCAAGCTGGACAGCAGGGGCGGGCAGGCTGGATGGCAGGGGAGGGCAGGGGAAGTGAGGGGGGCTGAGTCAGGCCTCAAAGGGAGAACACAGGTTTACCAGATGGCCGAGTTGGGGGTGGGGTGGTGGGGAATGGGGATTCCTGAGTTGACAGCATGGTGGGTTCAGGGGCCGGGTGGCTCGGCAGGGTGCACACAGCCCAGTGAGGAGCATGGGGTGTGCAAGCCAGGGTCTGGGAGGGTGGGGCAGGTCAGGAGCCTGAATGCCAGCATGCAGAGCAGCCTGAGTCCCAACGGAAATGCGGGCCCAGCGAGGAGTTTGTAGTAAGGGAGGGCGCTGGCTGGCCCAGGGGTTCGGGGCATCTGTTCAGCTGCCTGTAGAGTCTGGGCTGGTGGATGACACAGATAGCCGGAGAGAGTGGGGGGCAGTGGGGACTGGAGCCAGCTGCAGGGGCGTGTGTTCCGTCCAAGACCCGCTGTGGTCAGGGCCTGCGTTTTCCAAGGAAAGCTGGGATTCCGTGTTCAAGACATGAAATCTCATCATTCTGAGTGTTAGCTTCGGAAACGTTGTTTGGCCCGAATGGAACATGTCTGTGGGCAGATTCAACCCCCGGCCGACTATTCTGACCTTTGTCTTGGACTCTGGGCTCCTGGGAGCGGGGGCAGCTCTTGGCCCGTATTTGATGCACTTTGGTGGGTGCCCTCTGGGGACACGCACAGGCCCACAGCTGCCCTTGAATGTCTCCAGGCATCTCTGGACAGTTATGACTTTATAAACACAGTAACTTTTCTGAAAGCAGAGAGGGTTGGCGTACAGGGGTGGAGACGACCCAGACAGAGGCCCTGTTCCTAGACAGGGCGGAGGGCGGGGGGGCCTCTGGGGCCACATGCTCACGCCCTCCGGCCAGCCCAGGCTTCAAGCTGAGCACCAGCTGGGGTGCTGGGCAGGGTCCTCAGGTGGGAGGTACTCCCTGAGGGAGGGGGTCTCCTCACTGTTCCCCTTCCTTGGTCTTTAGTGTGCTGGAAATCTGATCATGTTGTCTTTGTCCTGCAGGCTGGTCTGATCCGGATGGAGGAGGAGGAGTTCTTCATCGAACCCTTGGAGAAGGGGCTGGCGGCGCAGGAGGCTGAGCAAGGCCGCGTGCACGTGGTGTATCGCCGGCCCCCCAAGTCCCTTCCTCTAGTGGGGCCACAGGCCCTGGACACAGGTGAGGCTACTGCAGGTGGGCAGGCTGTGTGGAGAGCCCCCTGAGGCCCGAGTCCCCAGGGGAGCATCCCAGAGACTCAGGCAGCTCTCCGAAGACCAGCGTCGCCACTGAGGCTGAGCCCCAGTCTCGGTGGCTCAGGAATGGGCCAGCTGCCTGGCTGACGGCAGGGCGTAGCAGGGCTGCTGGGGCTGGGGCCTCTCCTCTGGGTGCACGTGGGTGACAAGCAGCCCGGGCACCTCTGCCTTCAGGTCTGGGGCCTCCATGGTGGACGATGAAGGCTGTCCAAGGGCCCGTCTTCTGTTGCCTAAGGGCGAGCAAGTGTCGTGGAGTGGGGTGGGGCCCAGACCAGGCCTGAGTCCAGTGCCCGCATCTCTGAGTCTGTGCCTGTGAAGATGCCTCTAGTGCCCCAGACAGCGCCGCCCCTGCCTCTGTGCTGCCACGGTCCCCGGGAGGGTGCCCGTGGTAGGTCCCAGCCCTCGGGAGGGTGCCCGTGGTAGGTCCCAGCCCTCGGGAGGGTGCCCGTGGTAGGTCCCAGCCCTCGGGAGGGTGCCCGTGGTAGGTCCCAGCCCTCGGGAGGGTGCCCGTGGTAGGTCCCAGCCCTCGGGAGGGTGCCTGTGGTAGGTCCCAGCCCTCGCCTGGCTGCTCAGGAAGAAAGGCCCTGCGTGCTCTTCTGGATCCCTGGAGGCCTGTGCCCGACAAAGACTCTGGAGACGCTCCCAGCAGCCTCAGCAGTCTCTGCACAGACTCGCGGGCTTCTGTCTTTTTCAACTCAGAACCCATGTGTGCCCTGGGCCCAGAAAGCTGAATGGAGCTGCCGGGTGGCCATGGTGACAGTCCCTGACTGTTGCCTCAGACCTGGCCTCGCTGTGCCAGCCCCCACCTCCCAGCATCTCCCAGTCTCTGGTCCTGGATTGTGGTGAAGCCAGGGTCAGTGTCTGATGTGGTTCTACAGGCCCATAGTTCTCAGGGTCCCCTGTGTGGTCGGGGACGCCTGGCCTGTGCTTGGCTCTTGCTGGGAGAGTGGGAAGCTGTGAGCTCAGCCCTCGGCCTCTGGTCAGGACCCCCTGGGTGAGGACAGCCTGGGGCCCAGGGTCAGACACACCTGCCTGTTCACAGTGAATGCTCCAGGGCCCTGGGCTGGGCAGCCCCTGTGCTGTGATTTACTAAGGTACTCCTGTCACTCCATAGCATGCCTGCCTCATTGACTGTACGTGTCTCTGACTTCCTAGCTTGACAGATAAATTGAGTACAGCCTGGCAGGGCACAATTCTAATTTCATGAAACGACATCAGATACCTTTGCAAAGGCATGGTTCCGTCAGGAAGCCCACTGTGCTCTGGAGACAGTCAGTGTAACCGGTGGCCCCTGTTCCTTGGGGCCAAGTCAGCGTCTGCTGTGCTGCAGACAGCCGGGCCACCAGGCACTGCCCGCCCAGCCTTCTCCAGCTGCGGTCTCAGCCTTGACTGCTTATCCTCCCCCTTGGACTATTTTGCAGGGAAGGAAGGAGGAGTAATCCAGGAGGGCAAGCATGAAATGGGGCTGGGCCCCAGTTTTGCTCTTGGCTAGCTGGCTGCCTTTGGGTAAGCCCAGTGGCGTTAGCAACCCCTGTGTCCCCGAGAGCTCCGGGGCTGCTCACTCGGTGCTGTGGGCTTGGTGCTTCTGTCTGGCCTCTCTTGGAAGACTCAGGGGGGTTCTGGGGGCCTCTGCTCAGGCGAGGTGAGCTAGCCGTGTGCCCTTGGCCATGTCTCTGATCCCAAATTCCATATGGTGCTTGTCTTCCTGAACATGGCAGCCCTTCCCCCACAGCCTGGCCGGCCTTGCCTTATTTTCTGGGCTTCTGCTGGTGTTTGGCATCTTCTACTGAATCCTCCCTCCACCCCCACCCCCAATCCACATATCTTTAATGAGAACTTGAAATTCAGAACACAGGAAAGGAATTTCAAACTCCGAATAAGCCCAGAAACCATTGGCCTTAGAAGACGCTGGGTGAGGCCGGCTGCCAGGTCAGGGGTGAGGCTGGGATGGAAGGTGGGGGTTTGGTAATGGGCTGTCGGGGAGGACGTGAGCCTGTCCAGCCTGAGCTCTAGGCCTCGGGCCCAGGCTGCAAGCCCAGGGTCTCCAGCTGAAAGCCCAAGCTATGGGTGTGGGCGTGGGCCTGGGGATATAGGTCCGGGTCCCAGGCCTTGGGGCTGGGGCCAAGTCCCCTTTGCTTGATGTTCCTGTCTGGTGTCCACAGGACCCTGTGTGAGGGGATCGGGCCTTCAGGGAACTAGCCCCCACTCGATGCACCTAATTGTTTAATTGTTAACTGTTCCCACGCAGCCCTGGGCTGAGGTCAACACACTGGCTGGAAGGGCGGAGCTGGGTGGACGGCCCACGGTGACCTCAGGCATCCAGCTTTCCATCTGCCTGGGCCTTTGAGTGGCAACGGGGAGATGCATAGAAGCTGTGTGTTGTGGCATAGTGAGGGGCACAGCCTGCCTGGCACATAGCTCCAGAACCTGGGTGCAGGGGTGTGTGTGTGTGTGTGTGTGTGTGTGTGTGTGTATAGGGGACCCTTTCTTCTAGTGAATTCTGAGGGAACCCTGATAGATCTGTGTGGCCCTGGTGGAAGCTGGCAGGAGGTGCTGGCTGGCAGTTTCTTCCTGCCTCCCCAAAAGCAACGTCTGGAAGTGGGTGTGAAGCACCCTGCTATTTATGTTCTGCCGGGGAAGGTGACACACCTGCCCTGGGTGTCCCAATGGGGGGTGGGCATCTGTCTGGGTGGCGGGATCTCCCTGCAGGGTCAGGGGTGCCTCCTTTTCAGGGTTGCTGAGACGGGTGTCCTGTTTTTCCCGAGAAGCCCACGGGCTGACCAGGGTGATCTCGGGGGCCCATGGAACCTCAGGAAATCATTTTCACTAATAGTCTGTGTCATCCAAGATCAGTTGCTGGGTTGCAGATCGCCTGGGGAAACGGATGGAAAATGACGGTTTTAACGCGTTTCACAGACTCAGGCCGGGGATGAGTGTGTGCACTGGGCAGCTTAGGTAATACCCAGGAGAGAGTGTTAGGAGGGGCAAGGGGTGAGGGAGCGGGGAGGGTCCTTTCCTCTCCTCCCTGGCCATGCTGGCCTTGGCAGAAGGGTCCTGCTCAGTGCTGCTGGCCTGGGAACCTGGCCAGGACCAGAGGCAGAGCTCTGAGGCTGGGTGACCTTTTGGGGAGAGGTGGTTGAGGTACCCACCCCCCTCCCCGCCGCCAGGCATTCTGACAGGCATCTCGAATCCCTGTTCTCTGCCGTTCCCAAGGCCAGCTCTGTGCCCAGGGACACTGTACTGGGGTTCAGGGACAGGGCACTCTGTGGCATTGTCCTCTCTGGTGTGTGTGTGTCTCATCCTGTGTGGGACTGTTGAGGAGGGAGCCCCAGGGAGCTTGAAACAATAGAAACATTAATATGGTTTGTCTCTGTGCCTCCACCTGAATCTCATCTTGTAGCTCCCATAATTCCCCTGTGTTGTGGGAGGCACCCAGTGAGAGATGATTGACTCATGGGGGCGGGTCTTTCCCATGCCATTCTCGTGATAGTGAATGGGTCTCACGAGATCTGATGGTTTGAAAAATGGCAGTTTCCCTGCACAAGCTCTCTCTCTCTCTCTCTCACCTGCTGCCGTGTGAGACGTGCCTTTCACCTTCTGCCATGATTGGGAGGGCCTCCCAGCCGCGTGGAACTGAATATCCAATAAACCTCATTCTTTTGTAAGTTGCCCAGTCTTGGGTGTGTCTTTATCAGCATCGTGAAAACGGACTAATACCCACGTATTCTCTCACAGCTCTGTGGGCCAGGAGTCTGAAATGAATCTCACTGAGCCAAGATCAAGGGTGGACAGGGCTGTGCTCCCTCCAGAGGCCCCAGGGAAGAACGTGTTTCTGGCCCATCCCAGCTCCTGGGGGCTGCCAGCCTCCCTTGGCTTGTGGCTGCATCGTGCCAATCTCTATCCTTGGGTCATATTGCCCCCTCTTCTTCTGATAGTGTCCCTGTGCCTCCCTCTTGCAAGGATGCCTTGATTGCATTTAGGACTCACCCCAGTAATCCAGGACAGTCTTCTCATCTCAAGAGCCTTCCTATAAGCACATCTGCAAAGCCCTTTCTTCCCATAGAAGGTACCCGTCTCAGGTTGCAGGGATCCAGACCCAGCATCTTTGGGGGCACCATGCAGCCAGCTACAGGATGTGAATGGCCCTTGCGTACAAGGCTGGCCACGCAGTGCACAGCACACCTGGGAGGCGCCCGTCTGGGTCATGTGGAGGAACAGCACTGTAGATTTCACTTACTCCTTCCCAGGGCATATAGCCCAGAGGCACAGCCCAGGCAGGCCCTGGTCCTGCTGCCTCCCTCACTGGACCCTCCACCCGGTGGTGTGGGAGCTCTTCCCTGCATGCCTGAGTGCCAATCTCAGCCTGGCAGTCCTCCCCCATCCCCCGCATTAAGGGACCTGGAGAGGCTGACTCCAAGACCACGTGCACAGAGAAGCCAATGCTGCTGTTGACACTGAGGGCCTCTCTTAGCTTCCCAGAGACTGACCTTGGGATTCCGCGAAGGTTGCCACACAGTGAGAAAGACCCCGAGTCATGTGTTGGGCATGTGGTCTCTGTTTCAGACAGTGCCATTTGCAGAATGTCAAGACAAGAGTTGCAAACTCAGAGGCCTGCAGGGCTTGGCAGGCAATGCCAACAAGGACAGCAGTGGAGGAAAAACAGCACCCCCCCTTGGCCTGGCTTTCATTTCTCTCCTTTTGATAGAAACATGGACGACCAAGAATACATCTCCACTAAAGAGAAACAGCAGCAGGAATGCAGCCGCCTGTGGTGTCCAGCCCTGGCCTTGCCATGGGCACAGGGTGTCTGGGAGACCCTGCAAGGAGCGACAGACCCTCCTCAACTCCCTTGACCTCAATCTGGTAGAAGTGTGGGTCTGGTGCAGCTGAACATCCTATCAAGAGAATCCAGACATCAGAATTTTTATGTGAACCTTCCTGATGTTAAAATGTGTCTTGAAATTTCTGGAATGAGAGGATGAACTGAGAGGGCTCCAGGAATCCAGCCGAGGCACTGAGCTCAGTGAGTCGGCAAGAGCTGGCTTAGGGCCCAGGCTGATCCCGGTACAAGAGACAGCCCCTATCACCAAGCAAGAGGACCAGGCCTCGGGGGTCTGGGGAGTCACTCAGGAAGTGCCTGGTTGGAGACACAGAGACAAGTCCGGGCACAAGGACGCTGGCCAGGTCCAGGGCTCAGCCAGCAGATCCAACCAAAGCCCTCTTTCCACAGAAGCCTCCACATCAGCTCTCTGCCTCCAGCCCTGGGCCCTGCACACCCAGTGGGAGCTCTCATGCCTGGGGTCCCGTCCCGTGCTCACTATATGGATCGAACAAAACACGGTCCCCCATTGGCTCTCTGTGATGCAGAGGCACAAGCTTCCTCTGCCCTCCTCTGTGGGCTGCTCTCCTGGGGCTCCCCCGGGTCTGGCCTTGGGACAGAGGAGGGGCAGGTGCTTCCCGTCCTGGGGAACTGCTACCAGGCTGCTGTGCATACACCCCGCTGGGCTGAAGGAAGAGAAGTCAGACAGCAATGTGCCAGTGACCTTGGCTGCCTCCACTCCAGACACCGCTGGTGCCAAGCCTCTGCCTGCTGCTGTCAGGCTGCAGCATCCTCCCTGACGGGCAGAGGAGGCACACCACCACGGGAACCTCTCAGCCTCGCTGCACCAAGGAAAGCCCGCCAGGAGATAGAGGACAAGCACCAGCACAGGGCAGCTCCTCCATGTGGCTGAGCGTGGCTGCCACCTGCAGCCCACAGCCAGCCCTTCCCCACCAGGCCAAGAAGAGCCCTCTCCTGATCCACAGTCTCCACCCTGTGACTTTGCCTTGAGTTGGGTTGGAGTTTTCCAGGCTGCAGGGGATCCTGGGGGAAGAGTGGGCAGGGGAGGGGACCTCAGGTTTGACAGCTCCCCCTGGGTGTGCAGGGCCCAGGACTGGAGGCAGGGAGCTGATGGGGCAGCCTCTGTAGAAGCTGCAGCCTTGAATGACCCAAGGTGGTGATGGCGCCCTCCAGTCTCAAAAGAGTTGAGTGTTTCAGCAAACTTGTGCTGGTTGCAGTGTGAGGGAGGCTGGAGGCAGGGAGGCCGTGGGGAGGCTGGAGCAATGGCATAGGAGAGAGAGAGGAGCTCTGTTCTGTCAGGCCACAGGACCGGGGAGCAGGCGAGACTCATCTACTCAGTGGCGAGCAAATAGCCAGCTCCACTGACACAGCAGATGTGAGGCTAGGCCTGGTGGAGGTTGGGGGGCCCAGGATGGGGCAGGACGGCTGTTGCTTTGTTGGGGGGGGTGCAAATTTGCTGAATGCCAGGTCAGAGAGCCCTTCTGCCCTATAGCTGTTGACGTCCATCTCAGCTTCCTGTGGCTGCTGTATCAACTTACCACATCTTAATGGCTTAAAACAGTATACATGTATTCTCTCATAGTTCTGGAGCTCAGAAATCGGAAATAGGCTTTTAGGGGCTAAAATCAAGGTATTGGCAGAGCTGGTTCCTTCTGGAGGCTCCAGGGCAGGATCCATTCCTGGTCTCTCCCAGCTCCTGGGGGCTGCTGGCGTTCCTTGGCTTGTGGCCACATCGCTGCAGTCTCTGCCTCCCTGGTCACATGGCTTCTCCTCTTCTGTAGGCAGCTCTCCCTCTTAGAAGGACACTTATGACAACATTTAGGGCCCGCTGGGACCATCCAGGTTACTCTCCCCATCTCAAGACCCCTAATTTAAACACATTTGCAAAGTCTCTTCTGCCATATAAGGCAACACTCACGAGTTTTAGGGATTAGGACACGGACGTCTGGGGGGGGTCATGATTCAGCTGACGTGTCTGAGTGTCGAACCTCGGGTCCTAAGGGAGAATGGAGAGAGGCCTTTGGCTGGATTTGCAGTGTGAGCCCTGGACCTGGCCAGCGTCTTGTGCCCCGACCTGTCTCTGTGTCTCCAGCCAGTCACTTCCCAAGCAACTCCCCGGACCCCTGAGGCCTGGGCCTCTCACGTGGTGATAGGGACTGTCTCTCATACCCTGGTCAGCCTGGGCCCTGCCAAGCCACTGTTGCCGACTCACTGAGTTCAGCGCCCTAGAGCCCTCTCAGCTCTTCCTCTCTTTCCACCTGGAGCTGTGCCTGCAGCCCGGGCCCCGGGAAACCCAGGGAGAAGCACTGATTGTGAAACCCGAGGCGGCTCCGGGAGGCGTGCTTCAGGGCTGAGCGCACCCTTGGCAGACGCCGTGGCGCTCCTGTCCTCGTGCAGACTGGGCCCTTGGGATGACTGTCGGAGATGCCAGTGTGGTGATGTGGCCCACGCGGAAGGGGTGGGCGGGGGCCGGCGCTGGGAAAGCCGAGGCTGCACATTCTCCGAGGTTGGAGTTGCCTGGGGTCAGCCGGGGAGAGCAGGAGGGGCCAGCTCCCAGGCCTGGCCAGCTTTCCGGCTGGCGTCTGCTGCTCGGAGGACTGCCCTGTGGGTCTTCCCACCCCCGGGCTGTGAAGGCAGAAGCGAGGCTTGCACCCCGGCGAGGGCTTGGCCCCCCTTATCCCGCAGGGGAGACGTGCCAAGGTGTGCTCCCCCTCCACGGCGTCTGGGCCTGGCACTCCGCCTGACAGCCCCCACGTGCGCAGCTCCTCCCCTGCGCCTCCGACATAAATTTAGTCCCTGAGTCTCAGGCCTGCCCTTCCCCCGCCACCTCTCGCCTCCCGACATGGTTTCTGGTTCAGGGGTGGAGCCGACCAGGTGAATGTGGCTGGCAAGGGCCTGGATCTTTGGCGGAGCACCGTGGGCAGGTGACAAGCGTGACCCGGAGGATGGTGGCCTTGGCCCTGGCTTGGCTGCAGCCCCAACTCGAGTGCGGGGACAACTCTGGAAGACCGGCCAGTGGTTCTGAGGAGCTGCATTAGGGCTGCTCCCACAGATGCTTCAGCGCGAGGTGGGTGAGTGGGGTGGACAGCGGGCAGTTTGGTGCAGGGGTCAGTGTGCTCAGCTCCACCTGGCATGCTGCCATGCTGGCTCACTGAGGGGCCCAGGGCAGCTCACTCAGCCCCTCTGGATCTCCGTACCTGGGTGCAGTGGCACAGGGGTTGTGGAATTACACAGGGCACAGGGCACCTGCCCGGTGCTCACTGTGACACTTGCTGAGGCTCTCCGGCCCCCTTTCCCTGGTCTGCCTTGTCATCTTCCACAGACACAGTGAACTGACACTTTCTTTCCTTCCCTGGGATCTGTGTTGGGAATGACCTCCAGAGAGCTTTTCTGGTGATGCGCAGGGTAACCACGCCCGGCATGCAGACAGTGCACGGCTCAGGGGTGAAGCCGCGATCTGCTCATGGGGGCATCTGGCATTTGATTAGCAGCTGTGGGCTGGGCACGCCCCCTCCTCGGGTCCCCGGCACGGCAGAGGCAGGCTCCTGGGAGAGAGACGATGTCCCCAGGGCATCTTTCCACGTCTGTGACATCTGTGCCGTGGGTGTAGGAGCCTGTGACATCTGTGCCGTGGGTGTAGGAGCCTGCTGGCTGGGGTGAGGTTGGGGCAAGGAGCAGTGGGGCCTGCTTGGGACCCAGGTGAGGCTCCCTTCATGCCCTGGGTGCCCCATGGATGACTGTGGAAGAGACATGGGCACCCTGCATCATGGGGACAAAGGGACTGCATCCCATGGTGGGGCCGCAGACGGAGGCCTCTTGGGGACAGAGAGGGGGTGGGGTGACAGGTGAGAGGTGTTGGGTACCAGCATCAGGGCTGCAGAGGCGGCTGGAGGGACATCTGAAGGGGACAGAAAGCACTTCCCCAGCCTGGCTCAGAAACTGCATTTGGGTCCGAGGTCCAAACTCTGCCAATTTGTGCCAGACGGAGGCCTCTGACCACAGGCCCCGTCTCCTCTCAGAATTCTCTGCAGGTTGGCAGACACTTCAGCCAGCTCCAAGCCCGAAATCTTTTCTATAAAAATTTCCAATTTTCTTTGACCTGTTTCTCTTTGAAATTAATCCTAGGCAGCGCTGTGCTCTGGGCCCTGAAGGAGCTCTGAGCGGGGAAAAGGTCGCACAGTCAGATGGACGTGCGGGCGTCTGGCTTCTCTCTCTCCTGCTCTCTGGCTTCCTTTTTCTCTCCTTCTGTCTCACCCTCTTTCGTGTGCCTGTGCACACACGTCTGGGGCATGGGCTGAATTCTTCCACTGGATGTCTCTCCCAGAGCTCTTGACGTGGCCCCTTTGGCTGGGGCTTGCCCTGAGGTGTGGGCTGCACCACGAGCAAAGCTGGCAGAGAACCCAGCCAGGAGTGCACTGGCGCCTCCCACGCTCCCATCCCAACCTGTCAGGATGGTGGTGCACACCCAGAGAGAGCTCACAGGACAGGGCAGGAGGTGACCGGGGTGCTGCGCCCTCATGGAGAGGTGGCTGGTGCTGGTCCGGTTGGGAAAAGGCTGGGCACCTGAGTGCCGTGTGGGTTCAGTAATGCTCATTATTACTATAATGCTGCTCCCCAAATCACAGGAGGAATAACAGCATTAGCAGCTCTACTGCTTAGGGGGAGACTGAGACTCGGAGAGGGCACCTTGCCTGCTACCACTAGTGTGTTCTCCTTCATTCACTCGTCACGTTCTTGCTATGTGTCCACCGTGTGTCTGGGGCAGGACCGGGTGCCGGGGCTGTAGCAGTGGAGGAACCTGACTGAGTCCCTGATCTCTGGGCTCACAGCCCAGCAGGGGAGACCCGGTGAGCAGATGCTTGCAGACAGTGGAGAATCCTGTGAACAAAGTAAAACGGGGTGAAAGGGCAGCGTGAGAAGGCAGGCAATGGAGGGAGGTGCCCCAGGTTGGTGGTGATGGGAAAGCCCAGCCCTGGGAAGGGTGTTCCAGGCAGAGGGAACAGCACATGCAGGGGCCCTGAGGCTGGACTTACCGCAGCGTGACCAAGGGGCAGAAAGCAGAGCGAGTACCTGGATCCGAGTGGGAGGCGTGAGGGGCCGGGATGGGCAGCACTCATGGCTTTGAAGGGACTGTCGCGGTGCGGGGTGGAAATTCATTCTGGGTGTGGTGGAGGCCTTGGAGGGTTTTGGGGGGAGGGGGTGGAAGCAGGGAGGAAGTGACAGATGGCGGTGCCCATGCCGGTGGGGTGGAGCCAGTGAGTTCAGGAGGAGTTTGAGGTGGAGCTTCCAGGACATGGTGTGAAGGAAGGAATCAAGGACGTGTCCTGCCCCTGAAAGGTGACGTGGCTGGGAGGCTGGCCGGGCAGTTGCTGGTGGGGGTGGCAGGTCAGGTGGCCTGGGCCAAGTGCAGGAGCCAGAACTGGCACCCATCACTCTGACCGCACAGCTGCCCGCGTCTACCGCTCTGCATGCCCTGGCCCACAGGGAGGTGTTTTCCCAGGAAAGAAGGTGCCAAGGCCGAGACCCATGTGCTCCCAGACTCGGGGGCGGGAGCAGGAGCCCCCGAGGCAGCCCCACAGGCAGCCAGGCCCGGGGATGAACTGCCACCTCCTCTTGCTCCAGGAGGCAGAGGTTCTGCTCTGTGGGGCAGACTGTCAGGGACAGTGTGAGGTTTCGGGTCCCATGGGCGCGCGTGCATCCTTGTTTCTCTAGCAGGACAGGTCCTGCTTCCCCTTCCTGCCACTGTGGGGAGGGACCCCCGACTGGCCGGGATGAAGGGACGCACGTACTTAGGAGCGTGCAGGGCAGGGTGTGTGGCTGTCTTTAGGGCCTTTGCAGGCAGAGCCTTCCTGTCCACCCCAGGAGGCCGCAGGCAGCGCTACCAGCTGTTCCCCATACAAAAGCTGCCCGAGACAGCTGGAATGCTCCTGCCCTTGGTGCAAACTCTTGAAACTCAGGGTTGGGGACATCCTGGGAGCTGACCTCAGGTTCTGTTCCTGCAAATAGGTATCTGTTGCTGACCCGGCAGATGGCGGCCTGAGCCAGCCCAGACGCGCTCAAGCCCTGGCCCCGAGCAGCCATCAGGGAGCACTTACTGAGTGACTGAATTAGGAAATCCCAGCGCTTAACAGACTCACCACTCGGGGCAGAGCCAGACTGGCTCCCACAGCAGCTCCCAGTTTCTCCAAATCCTCACCAGCACGGGGGCTTTACGGTTTGATATTTTGCTGTTCTGGCAGCAAAGCGGCGTTGCTTTTTGCGCTAATTTGCTTCTTTGATTACTAGTGAGGATGAGTGATCTTCCCTGGGTTCGATTACTTTGTATGTCTCCTCTTCCTGTCTAAGTCCTTTGCCCGTTTATCTCTTGGGGTCTTATATATTGGGATAAGCCCTTTATCTCTTTTAGATATTGACTTTCTGTCATGTTTGATACAAGCTTTTCCCCAGGCCGTAGTTCCTCTTTCCTTTCCAGCTTTGTTAGCGTTAGTTGCACAAAAGCCCGTTTTTCTGTAGCTGAGTCTGAATGATCCTTCTGCCCCGTTGGAGCCAAGTTGGCCGTCAAGGACATGCCCATTTACCGAGGGTCTGTGCGAGGGCGGTCACCCTTCATGGTGTCATTTAATAGGCACGGTAGCCCTGGAAGCAGAGAGAAAAGCAAGGCACAGGGGTACCACTGTCCACGCAGTAGCGGGAACAGCAGGGAGCAAGAAGAACGTGCCGTGTTCCTGGAGTACTTACCGTTGACCGCATCTGCCGCACGCTGCAGGTATATCATCTCCCGGGATTCTTGTCATGAGCTGTAGGTTTGGTTGGTGCTTTTTCTGTGCCCATGTTAGGGATGAGGATACTGAGGTGCCAACAGTCACACAGATTGTAAAAGCTGTAGAAACACAGTGGGAGCCAGGCCTTTCAACACCTGCATCGAGAGGGAGGAGCAGGCTTAGAACCCAGGGCTGCTGACACCCTGCGCAGTGCCCTCCTGTCCCCACTCAGAGCCCGGGCTGGCAAAACCCGGTAGCCTGTGACCCCATCTGGTTGTTGGACAAAGGGCCTTCCAAGCACCAAGGCCTGGAACTCCACTTAACGGATGCAGAAACTGAGGCCCAGTGAGGGTGCGTGAGGATGTGCCTCCAGGTCACTGAGCACATTAGCTTGGAGGAGAATCTTTTGCTTACAGTGGAATTTCCAGCATTTTGAGGAATGCCTGGCACACAGTTGTTGCTTAAATATCCGTGAAAAGGAAGAATGAGCATAGTGCCTAGGAAGCCTGGTCACCCAGTGCTCACTCCAGGAGCAACGGTTGCTCCTTGGAGGCGTTGGAGGGCTTGGCACTGATGCCTGCTGTTGTTGCCACAGTGTCAGGGCTACAGACTCAGGTTGGCAGCTGTGGGTGGCTACTGGTCCCATGGACCCGTGGGACATCGGGTGGCCCTGGGCCTTTGTCAGTGCCACTTCCTCACACCTGACCAGGACTGACTTGGCAGGCTTGTGACCCACCCAGCAGGGCCCTGTGCCCACTGCAGCACTCTGTCATCCCCGCCTTAGAAGTCTTCATCACTTTTGGAGCAAGGGACTGTGCGTTTCCATTTTGCACCGTGCCCTGCAAATCAAATGGCCAGTGCTGTTCATCACTCTTTCTCCTGTGACTCTGCTTCCTCCCTGTGGTCTCATGGAGCCGTGGCCCAGGCCCTGAGGTTGAGGACACGGGGTGCTGCACAGTGGCCAAAATTGCGAGTGCCCAGTAGACACTGGTTCTCTTCCTTCCAGGCCCGAGCACCAGCACTTTCTGACAGTTAACTGTCTATCCTTTATTTGGGAATGTCTGATGCCAGACTGCAGATGGTGAGGAAGATGGCCCCATCCATGCTGGAATGACAGATCTTGGTGTCAGGAATGTGCCCCTGTGACTGCCACAGGCCTGACTGGTGCCTGAGGGTGGCAGTGCGTGAATCCCAGCCTCCGTCATGGGGATGCTATCGGGCGGGAGCACTGCTTCCAGCGTGCCTTGGCCACTGTTCCCTGCGCGGTTGTCTCTGGACATAAAGTACCTGTGGAATCCCAGGGCTGCTCCCCTTCCTCTCTCCCTTGATTCATCCAGCAGATCTCTACCCGGCACGCACAGCGGGGCCAGGCACTGGGCCAGGCTCTGGGACCAGACAGACATAGCCCTGACCTCATACAGCCCACAGTGCACTAGTCAGTTCACAAATATCTGCACAATGAAAAACTTGGGAAGTGCCACAAAGTGGCCCTGCAGTCACTGGATGTTGGGCTGAGGCCTGGAGTGGGGGCTGCAGTTCCCCAAGAGGAAAAGGGGCCAGGGCAGCAGATGCGAGGTACCTGAGGGGTGAGGACGGGGCATGTTTGAGGGTCCGACAGGAGGGGCAGGGTGAGGGCCTGAGGGGACTGGGGGTCAGACCACGGTGGCTTCTGTGGGCTCCATCGTGGAGGAGGGGCTGTGCCCTGCAGCAAGTGGCATGGTCTGGTTTCCCAGGAGGGTGAACAGGGAAGAAGCAGGGAGCCGGCAGGAGGCTGCTGCCCTGTGTGCAGGGAGACTGGCCTGGATCAGGTGGCCATGGGAATGAGAGCAGCGGCCGGATCAGCCCCCCAGCGCCATCGTGCAGCAAGGGTGTCGGGGGTCCTGGTAGGCAGTCCACAGGTTGGTCAGAGGGGGTGCTCCCTGCCGGGCAGAACCGTATTCCCATATTCCAGATCGCCCTGAGGCTGGGAGGACCCAGATCGCAGCCCCACCCGGCTGCCTGTGACAGCTCCACCCCCGCCCGGACCTCAGACCTGTCGAGGTGGCGCTCGCTAGAATCATTTCCTCTGTGGGAGCCAGGCCTGGGAAGGTCCCTGTGTCTGGGCCTTTTCTCAAGGACCCTTCCCAGATCATTCTGGACACATGTTTGAGTCCAGCTGCAGATTCCTAGCTGGCAGCAAGGCTGCCCAGGCTTGAGCCTTTCTTTGGCCGACTGCAGGGACTCTGTGGGGTGTGCCATGGGGGCTGCCTTCAGCCTCCTCACGCTCAGCCTTTGACAATTCACGTGGCAGGAGCTGGGGCCAAGGCTGGGGTGGCCAGGCTTGGAGGGACGGAGTCAGGAGAACAAAGGGCTGAGATGGCTCTGCAAGTCTGGCCAAGCGATGTCCAGCCAGGCAAAGAACTAGGTGCTGCGCAAACCGCAGCAGGAGCACCTGGTGGGCTGCGGGGAGGTGCTCAGGGGTCGAGTTGACCAGGAGTTCAGTACACGTTGTCTGGGTTGGGGGGGGAGTGGGTCTAGGGGGTCAGGCTGGGAATAAGGAGCATGATGGCCTGCTCAGCACTGCCCACCCAAATCAGAGCCCACAGCCATGGCCAGTCCCAGCCCCAGCGTGTGCGGAGGGCCCTGGAGGGCAGAGCTGGATAACACTGGCCCCAGGAAGGCCAGAGCCCCCAGGATGAGAGCATCTGTCCTCTCAACCTTGCCTGGAGCCTGGGGGTCAGGCATTCACTGAGGACAGTGGTCTCATTTGGGCACACTGATGGGGCCCTGGGCACACTGATGGGGGCGATGCCAGCAGAGATCACTGGGTCCAGGTAGACGTGAGGTCGGCCAGCAGCAGGAAGGGCCTCCGATTTTATAAGAGAAGCTGGAGATTGATTTTATGTAAAATCTCTTCATTTTAAACTGTTGGCAGCTAATTCAAAATTTGTGAAAGCCATGTAAGGGTTGAGCAGCCGGGGGCAGTGGCCGGGATGGGGGTCAGGAGGCGGCCTCGGCGCCAGGGACCTTCACTGGAGCCCACGGCGCTCAGGACCGAGCCTCTTGGATGTGGCCAGGGCTGCCTTGGAGTTGAAATGTACCTCAGAGGAATTTTTATTTTCCTTTCGGGAATGTCAAGAGAGGCCTTTCCAGCGGTTCCGTTTCTGTGAGGCGAAATCTGCGGTCGTCCTGTTTTTCTTGGAGGCAGAGAGGAAGCCCATCTGCAGCGCATTAGCGGGAGCCAGCAGTGGGGAGGGCGCGGGGCCCCGGCCCAGGCAAACAGAACTCTTGGATGCGGCACTGAGGGAGCAGGCGTGGCGCCGGGTTCCGAGCAGCCCCAGGACTCCCCGGGCTGGGTGGACAGACCCCCTGGCCGGTGCATCTGGTACCCAGTTCCAGGTCTGAGGTTCTGTTCCCTGGGCTCCCGGCACCTATACCCATGCCTGGACATCCTCCAGGCCCCCACAGCCTGGAGAGCAAACGGCCGATGATGGTCTCAAGAGGGTTCCACCCTTGTATCCAGAACGTCAGGTGCCTGTGCTGCTTTGTTCTGGGCGGTATCCCGGGAGCTACCTGCGTTCTTGGCCTTCATCACCACGAGGACAAAACTGGGCTTGGACTTGTCCCAAGGCCTTGAACTGGGAAGGGGTGTGGGGACTCACAGGCCTGCAGGAACCACCTCAGCCACTCGCAGCGTGGGCCCTTGGTGACAGAGACCCCAGGGGCCAGGCCTGGGCCTCTCTTGGTGTCCTTGGTGCTCCCCATGGGCTGTGGTGACCCCAGTGATGGGCCAGGCAGCCGAGACCTCCAGTGTGGTCCTGGCCTGCGGAGTCCTTGCTCTGGCCTGACCTCAGTTTTCTCATCTGTACATCGGGGTGTTGAACTAAAGCCTCACCCCTGCAGCTCTCGGGCTGCTTCGCCGCCCCACCCCACGATGTTTTACTTGACTCGTACAACGTCTTCAGAAATGTTGAGTGTACACTTAAAAATCAGGAGGTTTCATATGAAAATCTCAATTTTCAGTTCCTTCAGAAGGCCTGGCCACCCTGGGCGTGTTCCTGCCAGCAGCACTGGGTGGGAGGCTCTGTGCCTCCTCCTGATGGGCGAACACAGCCCCTCCCTCCCCGCCGATTCGGGCCTGGCCCCCCCAACTCATGCCGGCCCCGCCTGCCTGGTCTGCAGTGGAGTGTGAGACTCCTGGACTCTGGTTGGAGTTACACATGCATACACTCTCTCCGTCCCTCTCCCTTCTCTCTCTCACACACACGCAGGCATGCACACGCCCATGGTCAGAGCACACACGTCTGCGCCTTCATCCGTGTAGGAAACGCTGGAGTGAACCGAGCCGCGCCCAGGAGCTTCCCTGAGCTGGGCAGCAGGAGCCCAGGGTCTGTCCTGTCTCCGGCGAAGTCCCGCTCCCTTGGCCTCAGCCGAGGCCTCAGGCCCGAAGCTCCGTGGCAGCCCGGACACTATTTTCCCTGTAAGAAAGCCCCAGTCCTCTTTCCTGTTGGGCACCCATGTTCCAAGGGGCGGGTCACGAGATGACAACTTGGGACCTGGCGGCTCACTGTTCTGTGGGCTGAGCTGGCTGCTGGGCCCTGTGCAAAAAGCACCTGTGCTCCCACCCGAAGGAGCCTGGGGCCTCCGTGCCCTGAGGGCAGAACAAGACCCTCCAGGTCTCCCTGTGGGAAGAAGGACTGTGTCAGAGACGCCCTCCACGGTGGACCCAGGCCAAGCTGCGGGAGAGGCTGCAGACAGTGAAGGAGGCTGGTAGGTACCTGCCCATGCTCATGTGTTGGGAGTGTAGGCAGACCCCAGGGCCCACCAGAGCAGCCAGTGGGGAGCAGCCAGTTCCTAGGCCCAGCAGCATCTGCGCAAAGGGGTCCAGTAGGGTCACAGTGCCCGGATTGTGCCACACTCTCCAGGGCTGCCCAGCCCTGCCTGCTGCTGCAGAGCCCCTGATCCCCAAGGATGAAGACACCAGGAGGGAGCAAGAGGTGGGCTCTGTGCCGCCAGTGTTTGTTCCATGCCACCCCTGGTTGGGGGCATATTGCTTTTCTCACATGGTGTCCTGTGAAAGGAGGTGAGGTGGGTCCCAGTCCCATAATCTTGGGAGACGGCTCTACCTCAGGGCTTCGCTGACCCCATTCTGAGTCAGGGCCCAGCCAGGTCTTGGGAGACGGGACAGGAAGGGAGGGGACCTCAAGGCTGAATGTAGGAAGGATCTAAACTCACTGGTGGAGGCAGAGAGGGAAGATGGGGATGAGGCTGATGGAAATGCAGTCTGCTCACAGGCACAAAGGCCACATCCGCAGCCCCAGCCCTGAGCCCTCCCCATAGTTCCTGACCCCCAACCCTCACCCTCCAGAGATGACCTGTGGTCGAGCATGACCGATTCTGCCCCTAAAATGTGTACAAATGGCAACAGTGACAAATGATGCTGCCATGGCCTTGCCTCTGACTTTGTTACCCGGTTCACTTGCCATGGATGGGAAGGATTCACTTTGCAGTATCAGAGTCTGTCTGTCTACCCATTCATCCATTCATCCATCCATCCAATCATTCATCCATTTATCCATCTGTCATCCATCCATCCGTCCAATCATTTCTCCATTCATTCATCCATCATGTATTCGTTCATCTACCCACTCATTCATCCATCCATCCATCCATTCATCCATTTATCCATCTGTCATCCATCCATGCATTCATCCATCTAATCATTTATCCATTCATTCATCCATCATGTATTCATTCATCTGCCCACTCATTCATCCACCCATCTGTCCATCCATCATTGATCATCCATTCATCTACTCAGTCATCCATCTACCTATCCCCCATCCACCCATCCATCCATCCAATCATTTATCCATTCATTCATCCATCATCCATCCATCCTTCATCATCCATTCATCTATCCACTCATTCATCCACCCATCCACCCAATCCATCCATCCATCCATCCATCCATCCATCCATCCATCCATCCAGTCAGTGTCTGCAAGCACCCCAGGCCAGCCCCCTGCTGGGCACTGAACATGTACAATCTGGGCTCTGCCCCTGAAGAGTCTGGTTGGGGGAAAATGCAGATTCCCAGATCGACCATAACAAACGCTGCTAAGAGGCTGGAGAGGTGTGGGCAGCTGATGTTTTCTTGGCTGCGGTGAGTTCCAAGAAGCTTGTCAGAGCTGGGGCTACACTTGCCAGGCCTCACAGACCGAGTGGCTTTGTTCTGGCACCCTGGACAGGGCAGGGTGTGCTGGCTCAAAATGTGGGCCTTGAGGTCCTGCTACCTAGTTTAAACCCTGGCTTCTCCCTCCACTTCTCTGTGCTTCAGTTTCCTCATTTGAAAAGCAGGGATACTACATTTTCCCCTGGTAAGTCGTTGGGAGGATCAGGCCACATTATACCTGTAAAGGGCTCAGTGCAGGGCCTGGTGCATCGTAAGTCATAACATATCGTAGTGATCAGAGCAGAAAGCCCCACCTCCATCCACAGCTACCAGGAGAGGGTCTCTGCAACATCTCCCATGCTGGCACTTCCTCTGCTGCCCCTCGCAGCGGGCACAGCCCACAGGCATTTCAGCTGCCCCTTTACTCTTCTGATTGTGCTAAGCCTGTCTGACATGGAAAGAGAAAGGCTTCCTTAAAGAATTCCCAAGGCTTGTGCACCTCCAGCTGCTTCCCAGGGGCGGCTGCTTGCCCAGCATTTATCCAGCAGATGTTTGCCGGGCTCAGCTTGGAGCGATCTTGGAGAAACCAATTTACCTGCCTCACCAAGTCAGGCATGGGAAGCAGGCACATGGCAGAGCCAGGGTGGGGGGTGGGTCTTCGATACTGCCTAGCCCACAGGGACAGATATCCTGGAGTCTTGTAGATGGGAGTGCAGAGCTCCCTCATCAGAGCCTGCCCTGTGCAGCCAGAGACCTGCTAGAGCTGAGTAGGTGAAACACCAGCCATGGACTTTGTTGGACACTCTGATATGCTCTGTTTTTCCCACACAATGTCAAAACCCAAAATGAACACACCGAGCGAATATTTCAGAGGATTCATACACACAGAGGGATTTCCAGCTTCCCACGAGACATCAGGATGCTGGCAGCACCTGGCCTGCATTGCTCCCCTGTGTGGCTCTGGTGGGCACTGAGGGGCTGCTTCCTGGGTAGGGGGAGCATGTGTTCCATTCCCACAGCTTCCTGACCCCCACCCCCATGCCCAGTGACTCCCTGGTCTGAAGCTTGAGGCTTGGCAGCCCTTCCTCATTGTGCCCTGTTGTGTTTCTTTCAGCCAAAATATATTTGTGTGCGTCTTTGATGCCATCAACAGTTGACAAGAGGGGGCTATGGGCTTCAGGGACAGTGAGAGGGAGTGTGTGTGTGACCTGGTGGCTTAGAGAAAATTCTTATGGACTTAATCTGCACGCCCCGCTGACTTCACCCATTTAGGCCTCTTCTGACCTCCTATAAGCATTTGAGTTGCTTCCTCTGACTTTTTAAAAATCGATGGACTATAATCCATGTGAGTATGAAAGTGTGTAATCCAGTTTTTTGGCAGTGTTGTGCAGCCATCATCACCATCTAGTTCCAGAACGTTTTCATCGCCCCGGTGGGAACCCTGTACCCAGAGCAGTCACTCCCCATTCCCATCCCCAGCCCATAGTGACCACCGATCACCGGCTCCTGTCCAGTCCCTGCACCAGGGACTCATGGGCCTTTCTCTCTGGGGTGGGGCTGGGAGCAGTGGTTCCTGTTGCTGCCTCCTGCACTGACTTCACATTTCCCAGTTCCAAGGTGATCGGAGCCCCTCTGATGTGCCATCCCAGGGCGGGGTGGGAAGGCAAAGGTCACTTCAGTGTCCACATGGATCTCGCTACAGGAACCAGGAGGGGCCCCCTTAGGAAGAGGCATTCTGGACTGTTTTAACCACAGTCCCCACTTCTCCCTCCTGTCTCACAGTAATCTACTCCCTGTATCTTTGGATTTTCCTAGTCTGTACACTTCATATAAACACAATTGATAATATGTGGCCTTTGGGGTCTGGCTGGAGTCCTTCTAAGGAGTGGCCTAAAAGCTCCCAGGGCCCCTTGTCATGGGAGCATCATATGTCCAGTGACATGAATATAAAATAATAATACTGGATAACTCCAGAATAGGCAGCAGCGTGTGTGTGTGAAGCTCGGGGCTGTGAGACAGGAGGGAGAAGTGGGGACTGTGGTTAAAACAGTCCAGAATGCCTCTTCCTAAGGGGCCCCCTCCTGGTTCCTGTAGCGAGATCCATGTGGACACTGAAGTGACCTTTGCCTTCCCGCCCCACCCTGGGATGGCACATCAGAGGGGCTCCGATCACCTCGGAACTGGGAAATGTGGAGTCAGCATAGGAGGCAGCAACAGGAACCACTGCTCCCAGCCCCACCCCAGAGAGAAAGGCCCATGAGCCCCTGGTGCAGGGACTGGACAGGAGCGGGTGATCAGATTTGGAGCTGGTGTGGACACGGTGTGTCACCTCTCAGGAGAAGGGGCAGGAAGGGGGTGCCTCAGGCCAAACGGTGAGAAGGGTCTGAACTCACTGCTGGAGGGGCATGCGTAACCCCAGGGTTGCAGCCAGGCTGGGGAAGCCAGCACAGCAGGACAAAATAGAGAAAAAAGGATGTCTTTTTTTTTTTTTTTTTTTTTTTGAGATGGAGTCTCACTTTGTCACCTAGGCTGGAGTGCAGTGGCTCAATCTTGTCTCACTGCAGCCTCTGCCTCTCGGGTTCAAGTGATTCTCCTGCCTCAGCCTCCTGAGCAGCTGGGATTACAGGGACACACCACCATACCCCCCCTAATTTTTTTGTATTTTTAGTAGAGACAGGGTTTTGCTGTGTTGGTCAGGCTGGTCTCAAACTCCTGGCCTCAAGTGATCCGCCCCCCTTGGCCTCCCAAAGTGCTGGGATTATAGGCCTGAGCCACTGCACCTGGCCAGGATGTCATTTTTTTATAAGAAAAATTATAAAGGAGAAAAAAGGGACAGAGAAACCAAGACAAATTGAGATAATAGAGTAAGATGGGAGAAACAAGCCCAGATTTATCAATAATCCAGATAAACAGATTAAATTCACGAATTCAAAGACAGAGGCGGTCATATCCGGCAAACAACACAAACCCCAAATTAGAAATCCAGCTTGATGCTATCACCAGAGTAAAGTGTAAAGGCAAGAAAAGGTTGAAAGGAAAGCATGGAAACAGATCTATCAGGCTGCCAAAGGCAAGCCGACATTGCCGTATCAGTCTCAGACTCAGTAGACTTCAAGACAGGAGACGCTGCTGGGGAAAGACAGGTCACCATTTAATGAGAAAAGGTTCATTTCCCCAAGATGATAGAGCAGTTCTAAAGGTAGAGTCACTTAATAAAATAACCTCAACGTATTTGACGTAAACTTTGTTAGAAATAGAGAAAATGACAAATTCATCATCATTTTTGAGAGATTCCAACCATTTTTTCCAATTGGCGTTGGATCAAGTAAACAAAAAACCCAGCACAGATAAGGAAGTTCTAAATAACACAAATAATAAGCTTGACATTGATGAATTTTGCATCTGACAAGTAGAGGTTATTTCTTTTTCTCAAGCACATAGGAAACACTTACAGCAATTGGTCAATTAAGTGCAAATCTCACAAAAACTAAGAGAATAGTGTCAGCAGGTCTCGCTCCCTGCCATCATGCCTGCGAGAAAGAAATTAATAGCCCCCAAAGCAAAAATCCCCATTATTTGGAAATTTTTAAAAATACTTTTAAATAATTCATGGGTCAAAGAAGAAATAATAATGGAACTTCGAAAATACAACTGAATGATAATAAAAGCACTAAATATCAAAACGTGGATGGAAATTTACATTAGAAAAGAAAAAGTTCTAAAAATTAAAGAGATAAATTTCCAGCGTAAGAAGTTAGAAAAAGGCAACATTGACCCAATGAAAATAGAAGGAAAAAGATAATACAAAATAAGATCAGAAATCAATGAGACAAGGCTGGGTGCAGTGGCTCAAGCCTATAATCCCAGCACTTTGGGAGTCTGAGGAGAATAGATCATCTGAGCTCAGGGGTTCGAGACCAGCCTGGGCAAAATGGTGAAACCCCATCTCTACTAAAAAATCCGAAAATTAGCTGCGCATGGTGGCATGTACTTGTGGTCTCAGCTACTTGGGAGGCTGAGGCAAGAGAGTTGCTTGAGCCTGGGAGGTGGAGGTTGCGGTGAGCTGAGAGTGCACCACTGCACTCCAGCCTAGGTGACGAAGTCCGACCCTATCTCAAAAAAAAAAAAAAAAAGAAAAAGAAAAGAAAAAAAGAAATCAGTGAGACAGAAAACCTCTGAGTTCTGATAATCGTTGCTGTTAGGCAGATTCGGGGTCAGTGTTGCCAGATCTTCAGTTTTTCAAGGTAAGTGAAAAATACGTAATTCTGCAGGCAATCTCTGCATTAAAAAAAAAAAAGTGTCAGTAGTCTGAATTTGGCCTGTGCTCCTCTTTCCTCCCAGAGCTGCTTCTGCACACAGCACCTCCTCTCTGGGCCATCTTCTCTTTGGCCAGCTTCTTCTCGATGGCCATTTGTGTACAAGTCTGTGTGTGCACATATATGTTCATTACTCTTGGGTATACGCCTAGGAGGAGAATTGCTGGCTCACATGATAACGCAGTGTTTCACCTTTTGAGAAAACACCAGACTGTTTTCCAAAACGTCCTGCACACAGTGTCCCTCCTGGAGGGCAGGGGCTAGCTCACCACACACAGAACACACAGAAACACCCCAGAAGGCCACACTTGTGTCTAGGTAGCAGGGACCTGTCTCTGTGGGGTGGGGGGCTGCTGGCTTCTGACCTTTATCTGCAGACTCCTCAGGCACTGGCCTCATTGCTTAATCCATAAATTGGGGAGGTGATGGAGGGGTGTGAGTCCTGCTTTTTTGGTGGCGGAGTAATTTCTACATTGGGTCCTTGCTTGAAGTAGGTCACCATCGGGCAGAAATACGATTCCTGAGACTTTGGAGACAACAAGTTCAAACCCTGCCTGGCTGTGGCGGCTTCTAGCAGCTCTGTTTCCAGGACAGTGCGGATGTCATTTTCACTTACGCTATCTCACAAGGGCATGGGTGGCGAGAACTCTGTTTCTAGGTAAGAGAGGGAAAGCTCGGAGATGGCACAATTAGAAGGTGGAGGAGTTGGGATTTGAACCCAGGCCTGCCTGATGCAGAATTGGGCTCTTTCCACTAAACAAGCCTCAGGTGCTGGCTGAGCCCTGGGAGGGAGGAGCGAGCAAATGCATGAGGCTTTGCCTTTGCAGAGGCAGGACAAGCTGATGAGATCTTTGCTCCTTCCCCAGAGTGAGCAGGCTCTCTGGACTTCTCTCCTGTCCAGTGTTTCAGCTGGGGCTCCACTGGCGGAAGCAGTGTGCAGGCAGGATGGGTGATGCCTGTGGGCGGACAGTGCCGCTGTCAGAAGACAAGCGGAGGCTGCTGTGGGAGGGCGTTAGAGGGTGACATTGGCCTCCCATCAGCCGGGGTCAGAGTTAGGAGCAGCTGTACAGGGTTTGTCACCCGAGTACTTACTCCCCTTCCTGGTGACCACACGACCAACAGAGTGGCCTCCCAGGGCCTTGCACTACACAGCACTGGGCAGCCAGAAAGCAGGTAATGCTGTGTCATCCACAGAGGTTGCCTGGGGCCTGGGCTGGGCTGGAAATGGCTCTGAGAACAATGAGGTCAAGGCGTAGATCATGGTTTTATTTTTTCTTTATGGTGGGTTTGTTGAGATGTAATTCACATATGCTATAGTTCAGCATTGAAAGGGCACAATTCTGTAATTTTTACTATATTCACTGAGTTGTGCAACCATCACCACAATCAACTTTAGATCATTTTCATTGCTCCCAAAAGAAACCCTATACCCAAGAGCCATCATTCCCCGTTTTCCCTCAAGAAGTGTTACTTCTTCCTTTGCAATTTGGATGCTTTTTATTTATTTTCTTGCCGAATTGCTCTGACTAGAGTGTCCAGTACTATGTTGAATACAAGTGGTGAGAGCAGAGACTTCCAATCTTACAATTTACTGTGATGTGTACTTCTGGCTTTTCGTAAATGCCCTTTATCATGCTGAGGAATTTCCCTTCCAGTCCTAGTTTCTTCAGTACTTTTTAATCATAAAGGGTGCTGAGTTCTGTCTAATGCTTTTTCTGCATTAACCAAGATGACAGTGTGGTTTATTTTCCTCCATTTTCTAAATGTGGTGTATTGCATTGATTGATTTTTGTGTGTTGAACCACTCTTGCATTCCACGGGTAAATCCCACTTGGTTATTGTATATAATCCTTTTAATATGCTGCTGAACTTGGTTTGCTACAATACCATTGAGGACTTTTGCACCTATATTTATAAGAGACATTAGTCTGTAGTTTTCTTATGATGTTTTTGTCTGGCTTCGGTATTAGAGTAATGCTGGCCTCATAGAAAGATTGATATTAATTCTTTAAGTGATAAGTAGAATTCCCAGGAAAGCCATCCGGTCCTAGGTTTTTCTTTATTAGGAGTTTTTGATTACTGAGTCAATCTCTTTACTTGTCATAGATCTGTACAAATTTTCTGTTTCTCCTTGAGTCAGTTTTGGTAGTTCGTGTGTTGCTAGGAAGTTGTTCATTTCTTCTAGGTTATTTAATTTGTTGGTATACAACTGTACATAGTATTCTCTTATAATCATTTTTATTTCTATAAGGTCAGCGGTAATGCCCCACTTTTGCTTCTGATTTTAGTAGTTGGAGCCTTCTCTCTTTTTATCTTGGTCAGTTTGGCTAAATGTCTGTCAATTTTGTTGACCTTTCAAAGAACCAACTTTTGGTTTCATTGAGTCTCCTTATTGTTTTTCAATTCTCTGTTTTGTCTGCCTTCACTATAGTCTTTATTATTTCCTTTTTTCTGCTGGCTTTGAGTTTCTGTTGCTTTTCTTCTTCTGGTTCCTTAATGTGTAAAGTTAGGTTATTGATTTGAGATCTTTATTATTTTTAATGTAGGAATTTGCAGCTATAAATATTCCTCTGGGCACTGCTTTTGTATGTCCTGTAAGTTTTGGGTATGTTGTGTTTTTCTTTTCATTTGTCTCAAGATTTATTATTTATTTTATATTCTAATTCATGTTGTAACGTGTTATCTGACCTAATGATTCTTTAAGAGCATATTGTTTAATTTCTACATATTTGTGAATTTTTAGAGTTTTTCTGCTATTGTTGATTTCTAGTTTTATTCCATTGTGGTTGGAGAAGATGCTTTGTATGGTTTCAGGCTCTTTAAGGTTATTGAGACTTGTTTTGTGACCTAACATGTGATCTATCCTGGAGAATGATCATCATACACGAGAAGAATATATGTTCTGTATATATTCTGCCACTGTTGGGTGGGTGCTCTACATACTTCTGTCAGGTCTAGTTGATTTGCGGTGTTGTTCGTGTCCTCTATTTTCTTACTGATCATGTGCTGGTTGTTTTGTCCATTTTTGAAAGTGGAATATTGAAGTCTTCAACTGTTATTGTAAAACGGTCTGTTTCTGTCTTCAGTTCTGTCAGTTTTTGCTTCATAGATTTTGGGACTCTTGTTAGGCGTGTTTATGTTTATAATTGTTGTATCTTCTTGATGGATTGGCTCTTTCATCAATATATAATGCTCTTCTTCGTTGTAAAATTTTTTGACTTAAAGTCTATTTTGTCTGACATTAGTATGGCCATCCCAGCTCTCTTCTGGTTACTATTTGCGTAGCATTTCTTTTTCCATCTTTTCATTTTCAAACTATTTGTGTATTTTGGATCTAAATTTGGTCTCCCGTGGACAGCATATAGTTGGATTATATCTTGGGATTTTTTTAAATCCATTCTCCCATTCTCTGCATTTTAATTGCAGCATTTAATCCATCTGTGTTTAAAGTGATTACTGATAAGGATGGACTGAATTCTGGCATCTGCTATTTGTTTTGTATATGTCATATTTTTTTTCCTCAGTTCCTCAAATATTTCCTTCTTTTGTGTTTAGTACATTGTTTTCTAGTGTACTGTTTTGATTCATTTTTTCATTTCTTTTGCTGCATATTTAAAAGTTACGGTCTTATTGGTTATCCTGGGAATTACAGCTGTTATCTTAAACACATACCAATTTTATCTGAATTGATGTCAACTTCGTGTCAATAGTATACAAAATGCTTTGCTCCACACAGCTCTGTCTTCCCTGCCTTATTATATAATATTGTTACATATTACATTTTATACATGTGTGTCTATTAATGTAGATTTATAATTATTGCTTTATGCATCTATAGACTAAATCATATAGGAAAAAAGAGAGGAGTTACAAACAAAGATTGTGCGGTTCCCTTTATTAGTATTCTTCACTTCATCATATGGCTTTGAGTTACTATCTTCTGTCCTTTTATTTCAACCTGAAGGACTTTCTTTAACACTTATTGGAAGGCAGGTTAACTAGAAAATAAACTCTCTCAGTTTTTGTTTATCTGAAAATGTCTTAATTTTTCTTGTTTTTCTGAAGGATAGTTTTGTTGGAATTCTTAGCTGACAGAACAGTATTTTTTTCAGCACCTTAAATATGTCATCCCACTGGTGTCTGGCCTTTATTGTTGCTGATGACAAATCAGTTGTTAACCTCATTGAGAACCATCGTATATGGCAAGCTGCTCCTCTCTGGTGGGCTTCAAGACTCTCTTTTTGTCTTTGTCTTTGACAATTTGATTACAACATATCTTGATGTAACTCTTTGAGTTTTCAAACTTGGAGTCATCGAGCTCCTTGGATGTGTATAATCATGTTATTTTATCAAATTTGGGGAATTTGGGGCCACTGTTTTTTCAAACATTCTTTATGCCCCTTTGTTTCTCTATTCTCTTTCTTGAACTCTTATTTTTTTGTATTTTGGTGTACTTCATCTCGTAGGTTCTGTTCCTTTTTCCTCATTATTTTTCCTTCTACTCCTCAGATTGGATAATTGCTGATAATTTAAGTCTGCTGATTCTTTGTTTGCCTGCTCAAATCTGCTATTGAACTGATCTATTGAAATTTTTATTTCAGTTATTATGCTTTTCAGCTCCAAAATTATTTGTGGTTCCTTTTTGCAATTTCTATTCCTTTATTGATATTCTCTATTTTGTGACATATTATGTTCTTGCTTTACTCATGTTATTTGTCCATGGCTTCCTTTAGCTCTTTGAATACATTTAAGACAGTTGATTTAAAGGCTTTGTCAGGCACGTGAAGTGTCTCGGCTTCCTCAGGGAAGGTCTCTCTTTTTTATTTCCTGTGAGTGGACCATCCTTTCTTGTTATTTTGCATGCGTTGTATTTTTTTTTGGAAACTGGACATTTTGAATGTGGAGACTCTGGAAATCAGATGCCCCCCACTTCCCAGGGCATGTTGTTTTTTATGTGTTGTTGTTGCTTGTTTGTTTAGTTTTCTAAACTAATTTTGTAACGTCTGCATTGTTCATTATGTGTGGCCTGTTTTGTTAGCTTAGTGGTCAGCTAGTGATTTGACAGAGGCTTTCTTAAAAGCCTAGGGTGGGAAGAAATACTCTCCTAGTCTTTGTAGATTGGTTCTGTGTTTGAGCACATCTTTGATGCTGAGCCAGACTGTTTACAACTCTGTCTTAGCCGTCACTTCCTACTTGCACAGACCCTAACTGTCTGCCAGAGGTGAAAACTTCTGAGTCTTCTTAGGCCTTTTCTGAGCACGCATCTCACCCTAGACATGACCATGGTAGAATCCTAGATCCTCTGGTATGCACAAGAGCTTTCCAAAAACCTTATTTCCCCAAATATCTCCTTCCCTAGCCTTTTCCTTCCCCAGCCTTTAGATCTATTGATTGTGTATCTTGCCCCAACTCTTGTCCTGTGCCCCAGGTGGCTGCAGCTAATACGTTTACTTTTAAATGTTTTTGACAAGCACTTTCTGGGAAACCACTTCAGTCCTGGGGAAGCTCCGGGACGGCTGGAACAAAGGCAAGCCAGCAGATGGGTTAAAACTCACAACCACAATTCTCTGGATATAAGGTTCATATTTCTTTCTTTTGAGTTTTCAAACTTGGAGTCATTGAGCTCCTTGGATGTTTAAGTTGGTACCAGCAACCTACACCAGGAATGTGGTCTGCCATCTTCATGGCCACTGCTGAGTTGGAGAATAAGATAATGTTAAGCAGGTAAATTAAAACACCATAACCCACTGTCACCAAAGTTCAGTAGCTTCTTTCTTCATTAAACATTCCCTGGTTGTTGTAGGTTTCTGGTTAAATTCTGGAGTTCCAAAAAAGTCGATTCTGAGATTTGCCAGCTTATTTCCATTTTTGTGGAGGGGCAGAATTTTGAAGTCCTCTATTCTGCCACTTTGGTGATGTCCTCTCCCTTACCGTATGCATCTTATCAGAATCTTTAGATTTATATTAACTTAATTCCAGTGAGCTCTAGAAACATGACTCTTACATAGCTCTATTCCTCCACCCCCCACCTTTGTACTATTTTTGCTGTGCAACTTGTATCAGTTTTTGATTGCTGCTGTAACAAATTACCACAAACTTAGTGGCTTAAATAATGCAGTGGTATTATTTTGCAGTTTTGGAAGTCAAAGTCTGAAATGAGTCTCATTGAGCTTAAATCAGAGTATTGGCAGCGCTTTGTTCCTTCTGGGTCCTCCTCCAGGGGAGTATCTGTTTCCTCGCCCTTTCCAGTTTCTGGAGGCCACCTGCATTCCTTGGCTCACGACTTCTGTCCTTCATTTTTTATGCCAGCAACATCAGGCCAAGTCCTTCCCATGCAGCCATCCCTCCAGTTTTCTCCCTTTTGCTTCCCTGTTCCCCCTCTATGGACCCTTGTGATTACACTGGACCCATCTGGCTCATCCAGGATAATTTCAGTATTTTAAAGTCATCTGATTTACAGTGTTAATTTCCCTTTACCTATAACCTTACGGATAGATAGGTTCTGGGGATTAGAACATGAACATCTTTGGAGGGCCACAGTTCTGCCTACCACACATCTATCTATATATGTTACAAACCTTACAATTGTAATTATTACTTTATATAATTTCATGCTTAAAGAAGCTGAAAAAAGAGAGGAGAGTATGCATGTATCTACAGTTTGCCTTCTCGTTGACCATTTCTGACGCTCTTCATTTGTGCCGGTGTATTTCCTTACTCCAGTAGCTGTGTTTCTGTCCACCTGCTTTGTGCTGTTAGTCAGATACATTACATTTATATATTATGTGGGCCCAATAATACAATTATACACATCTTCTTCTATACTATTGCTTTTTAAGCCAGTTAAGGGAAGAAAAGAGAAGAAATATCCATTTATATTGTCTTTTAAAGTTGCATGATTACCTTTACTGGTACTGTACGTGTGTGGGTGTGAATTCAAGTTACCAACTGAGGTCACCTGCTTTCAGCCTGAAGAACTTCCTTTAGTATGTCTGATAAAATGGGTCTACTCGTAATTCTATCGGTTTTTACTTATCTGGGACTGTCTATATTACACTTTAATTTGGAAAAATAGTTCTGCTGGAGAAAGATTCTTGGTTGACAGCTTTTCTACAATGGATATGCCATGCTACTGCCTTCTGGCTTCCATGATTTCTTAGGAGAAGTCAGCTGGAAATCCCATTGGGATTCCCGTATTTGTGGCAAGTCATGTTTCTCTTGCTGCTTTCAGAATTTTCTCTTTGTCTTTGGCTTTCAGTATTTTTACTATGATGTCTCTGGGTGTGGATCTCTTGGCATTTATCCTACTTGAAGTTTGCCGAGTTTCTTGGACACATAGGTTAATGTTTTTCACCAAATTTAGGGAGCTTTTTGCTACTGTTTCTTGCATCTTTTCGGCTCCTTTATCCCACTTGCCTCTTTCGGGGACTCCCATTTTGTGTATGTTCATGCCCTTAATGGTGTTCCATATTTTTCTTAGGTTCCATTTATTTTTCTTTGTTCTTTCTTCCCTGTGTCCTTCAAATTGCATAATATCTATTGATCTATGTTCAAGATTCTTTCTTCTGCCAGTTCCAGTCTGCTGTGATGCCTCTCAGTTGTTGTGCTTTTCAACTCCAGAATTTCCATTTGGTTCTTGTTTATAATTCTCTTTATTGATAGTCTTTATTTGATGAGACATTGTCATCATCACTCCTTTACAGAAGCATGATTTCGTTTTTTAAAAGACATGCTTCCAAGGGCTGCTCTGAAATCCTTGCTGCTAAACCTGACAGCTGTTAAATCTGACATGTGGGCTTTCTTACCGACAGCTTCAGTTGCCCCCTTTTTGTGTGTGAGTGGGTCATTTGTGTGTCCGTTGTGTGAAACTGGACATTTTAGGTCACGTGGCAGCTCTGCATACTGATTCCCCTCCCCCGTCTCTGAGGCTCTTTGCTGTTGTTTGCGTACTTATTGGTTTCCTGATTTGGTTGGACTATTTTAGCGAAGTCTGTTTTCTTCACGGTGGGAAGCCTCCGCTGTCGCTCCTCGCAGGGCACAGCCTTCAGTGTGTGCGGGGTCTTCCTGGGATGACAGTGATTTCAGCAGGGCTCCCTAGGACTGTCCCTTTCTCTGAGCTGTCTGTTACGCTCTCTGCTTCATTTGGTGTCACGCTCAGCTACGAAGCTTCACTAATTGATGGATGATTGCTCTGTTATTTTCAACAGTATCCTGAGACATAAATTGTTACTTAGTTTGATCCAATTAAATTTGGGTAGGGATGATTTTGAGACCAGTCTTTGAAATTCATTCTATCCCTGGATGAGATCCTCATAACGATGTGTTCTCCTGATTTTTTTTTTTTTTTCCAGTAAATAATCTGGTCTATGGTTTAGGTTGTTGTTCTCATAGAGCTGTCAGCTTCCTCTTAAATTCTTGCTGCCAAAATCTTCACTAAAGCCACTGCTCCAGGTATTGGGCCAGAGGTAGCCTCTGATCTTCTTGGTTTGCCTCCCCCTAGCATGGAATCTTTTTCTAGCAAGCAGGCTGGACATAGGGTGATCAGGAGCCCAGTACTCTCGCCCTGCTGCCCTGAGACGGAGCTTCTGCCCTGAGTTAGGGCTGGGTGGAGGAAGGTGCTCTGGCCTCTTGGTCACACTCACCAGGGAGTTACCCTCTGTCACTGGGAGTTGGAGACGATGAGAAACGCTGGTGAGCCATCTGTCCTGGTGAAATACTGTATTCCTTGATTGGGATCTAAGGGAAGAGGGAGCTCTGTGTTCTTGGCCACACGCCCCCAGAGTGGAACTTCCCATAAGCCTGGGAGGACTAGAAGCGGGGAAGAGAGACCAAGAGATGGCTCAGGTGCCACCGATTCTTACTGCACTTACTGGGATTTTTCTTCCCAAGATTCAGTTGATTTTCTTGAATAGATGATGGTGCTTAGTTTGCTGTACGCTCTTAGGATAATTTCCAGAGACTTTCAATTGTTGTTGGTGGTGACTTTTCAATACTTCTCACCAGTTACAGTTGTTTTGAGGGGAATGTGTCCATGGGGTTCCTCTCACTACCATTCCAGAAGTGGAATTCTCATGATCGATGATTTCTAATCTTTTTTTTTTTGAGATGGAGTCTCGCTCTGTCGCCCAGGCTGGAGTGCAGTGGCGCCATCTCGGCTCACTGCAAGCTCCGCCTCCCAGGTGCACGCCATTCTCCTGCCTCAGCCTCCCGAGTAGCCGGGACTACAGGTGCCGCCACCACGCCCGGCTAATTTTTTTGTATTTTTTTAGTAGAGACAGGGTTTCACCATGGTAGCCAGGATGGTCTCGATCTCCTGACCTTGTGATCTGCCCTCCTCGGCCTCCCAAAGTGCTGAGATTACAGGCGTGAGCCACCGCACCCGGCCCCTAATCTTTTTTTAAAGGGCCACAGCAATAAAGAAGGTAGAGGATGCTGGATATGTCAGGGTCATTCAAGGTATAATTGGAGATCCAAATCCAATGAAGCCAAAAAAAGGAAATTTGCTGGCACACACGAGCGAGGCAGCAGGCACAGCTGGCCCACACGAGGCTGCCAAGGCTCGGCGTCTCTCCTCCTCCTCGGACTTGGCTCTCTTGTGCAGGGACTTCCTTCTCAGACTGGCTCTTCACACACGCAGCCCCGGGCCTGCACTGTCAGCTTACTGATCCAGGAAGGGAATAGTTTTTTCTCCCAACGTTCAGACCTCATGGAAGACCCGTGATTAGTCTCACTCCAGTCATGTGTTCACCCCCGGGACCAGTCACTGCACTGAGGGCATTGAGTACCAGGCTGTGGGCTGTGGGCTGTGTGCTCCCCCCACCACAGCCACTGGGGAGCAGGGTGGGCACGAATTACCCATCCTCCAGAGACACACTGGGTGGGGCAAGGCCCTTCCGCTGGCAGAAAGGGGCGCTGGTTTGAAAAATCAGCAAGATGGTCCCCACTTGCCCCTTTAAAAAATGCGTCTAGACAGGTACACACACTATTCTGCCTATAATTTATTTTAATGCACTGTAAATCTCTTCGACATACTCAGAACTTAAAAAGAAACTTCATGTGCATTATCTCTTTTGACTACACTTTTCGTGCAAAAATGGCCACTTCCTGAAAAAGTGAAATAATTCGACTTGCGCAAGTAAAAGAAAGAGGAAACTTGAATTCTGCCCAAAGGAAACTTCTTCAAGGAGGCTGTGGTCTGTTGATTTCAATACATTGAAATTACAGAATGGCCTTTGACATGGCAATTTTCTTGTCGTTTTGAACATCAAATTGATTTTGACTCTGTGTGGAAGGCAGTGAGGCCCAAAGCCCTGACTCATGACAGACCAGAATAGCAGCCCGAGCTCGCCTCGCTTTGCTGGACGCAGAAGCCCGGCTGGGTTGATCTGCTGTCTCCTCGTTTTCCACCAGCGTGAGGTCATCTCTGGCAGTGCGGGCCTCACAGAGGCTGGCTGGGGCAGCAGGTACTGGCCACTGGTGCAGGGTCCCGTTGCCTGCGATGAGGGACACAGCTAACCGTCCCGAGGTGCTTCCAGGCACCTTACACTCTGTCCCTGGCAACACGGTGACAAGGCTCTGTTCCTCCACCTGAAACAAGGCAGTGGCACGGCCTCCAGTTCTCGAAGGTTCACTCCTATCTTCCGCTCACACTTCAGTTTCTTTGTAGTCTTGGATCATTGTTCTCTAGCATCTTCTACAGAGGGCCTTGGCCTACTTCACCCATGTAGCTAAACCCATCTATTAGGGAAACCAACACTCAAGCTCGCTCCTCCCACAAAACTCTCCTGAGACTTGAGTTTCCTCCTCTTTCACAAAACCAGAGGTCCCTTGTAAGTTAAGCCAAGCTCACGAATGTTGTCTTCTGCGGCATCCATAGAGTTCTGCCAGGAGAACTGAACCCTGTTCCTCTTCCTTTACTGGATAAAACCTCTGGGAGGAGTGGGCTCGAGCTCTGAATCTGGTGACATTACGGTTTCCACAGGAGTGTGTCTGTTGGCATCTTGTATCAGGGTCGAGGGCAGCAAGGCATGGGGTCTGCAGAGTTTCTGCCCTCCCCAAAACAGCAAGATCCACACACAGTGGTACACATCATGGGAACTCATTTGACACAGGATCAAGTTTGCAAAATTTCCCATGAGGCTGACCATGACCACGGCTTTCAAGGTTTCCAAAAAGGACTCCCCACTGGATTTGGCCTTGGTCATACCTTAGACCTTCTTTTGCCAGTGGCCTCTATCCCTGCATAATCCGTTCCAGTGTTGCATTCTGATGACCTTCTATTTTCCTGGTTCCCTTTTGCTCCAACCTGTGCTCCAGCAAACCTGCAGGTCACTGATGCTGCCACCTTGTAATGGTCTCTCACACCACAAATCCTTCCACCCCTCACCCAGCCCCCTCCCCCACCCAACCTCTGCCCCTCACCCAGCCTCCGCCCCCACCCAGCCTCCGCCTCCATCCAGCCTCCGCCCCCACCCAGCCTCCACTCCTCACCCAGCCCCCACCCCCACCCAACCCCCGCCCCTCACCCAGCCTCTGCCCCCACTCAGCCTCCGCCTCCATCCAGCCTCCGCCTCTACCCAGCCTCCACTCCTCACCCAGCTTCTGTCCTCACCCAGCCTCCACCCCCACCCAGCCTCTGCCCCTCACCCAGCCTCCGTCCCCATCCAGCCTCCTTGTCTGAAGCTGCAGGCTCCCCTCACTGGGGTCACTCTTGCTTTGTAACATCTGCCGAACAGCGCCCTAGTCCTGGTCAAATGAAACTTTCTACCTACTTCATGCTGGCACAGGTGCCCCTGAACAAAGCTCAGCCCTGCTTCTGCTCTTGCCTACGATGGTGCTCACCAGCAAGGTCTCTGGCAGCCAGACGGCTCCCCTCTACCTGTTCGCCTCCTTCCGGGTGACTCTTCACATCTTCCGTCCTCTGAACACCTCCAACATCCACTCCCTATCCCCTGTCCCAGCTTTTTGCTCTCTCAGCACCACTCCCTGGGTGGGGACGCCGCCTTCGATTCCACTCCTCCCACTCCGTCTTGACCGCACTTGGGCCAGGCCTCTGTGTGCGCCACTCTGCCAAAGGCGCCCGGCCCCAGGGCAGCGTCGTCTCCACCCGCCCCCCTATCCCTCCCCCAGGGCAGCGCCGTCTCCACCCGCCCCCCTATCCCTCCCCCAGGGCAGCGCGGTCTCCATCTGCCCCCCCAACCCCCCCACCGCAGGGCAGCGCCGTCTCCACCCGCCCCCCCCCAGGGCAGCGCCGTCTCCACCCGCCCCCCCCAGGGCAGCGCCGTCTCCACCCGCCCCCCTCTCCCTCCCCCAGGGCAGCGCCGTCTCCACCCGCCCCCCTCTCCCTCCCCCAGGGCAGCGCCGTCTCCACCCGCCCCCCTCTCCCTCCCCCAGGGCAGTGCCGTCTCCATCTGCCCCCCACCAAAGGCCAGCGCCGTCTCCACCCGCCCCCCTATCCCTCCCCCAAGGGCAGCGCTGTCTCCATCCGCCCCCCCCCCCCCCCACCAAGGGCAGCGCCGTCTCCACCCGCCCCCCGCCAGGGCAGCGCCTCCACCCGCCCCCAGGGCAGCGCTGTCTCCGCTGCTGCGTCTCCTCCGTCGCCATCCGTAGCACGTGGCAGGCTAGTCCCTCCTGTTAGGGCCCTTGGTGTGGCTTCTTTCTTGGTTTAATCACAACACTCATCCCCGTTTCCTTTGCCGGTCCTTTCTCTTCCCCACCCTCTGGGGCTGGTGCGCACGGGGCCCTGTCCTGGACGCTCCTTGGTCTCCCTGGGCGCCCCTCTGTGGGTGATCTCATTCCTCTTGCTGCTTTAGGTGCCATGACATGGCTCCCAGATTTGCGTCTCCAGCCCAGATCTCTCTCCTGCACCCGAGACTCATATTCTAACTGCCCCTCCACCTTCCATGCCCTGTGTGTTGCACACGCTCCTAACTCCAGCAGAATCTGCACCTCATCGGTCTTCACTCTCTTCAAATCCAAGTTCCAAGGCATTTCTCTACCTGCCAACCTCAGTTTGGAGGTACCAACTCAGCACGCCCCTCACTGAACTCTGGCGCTCACCCGCTGCACTCACCCTGGGCCTTCCCCAGCTCTGTGCTCGGCGGATCCTTCCTTCCATTTGCACAGCCAAAGCTCTGCAGTTAGGGTTGACCTGTCTTCCTCTCACACTGATGAGAAATCTGTTGAGAAATCTTTTAGCTTTTCTTTCAGAATCCACTCTGATCCTGATCGCTTCTCACCATCTCCACTGTCGTCACTTGCGCCAAGCCTCTGTCCTCTTCCAATGACTGTAGGAGCCCCCAGCAGACCTCCCTGCCTCCCCACCCCCATGTGTCCTCAACACAGCAGCGGGGGTTCTTTTCTCTAACAGTTTATTGAGATATAATTCACATACCATACAGGCCACCCATTTAAAGTGTACAATTCAAAGGTTTTTTTTATTTTTATTTTTTGTTATGCTTTAAGTTCTAGGGTACATGTGCACAACATGCAGGTTTGTTACGTATGTATACATGTGCCATGTTGGTGTGCTGCACCCACTAACTCGTCATTTACATTAGGTGTATCTCCTAAGGCTATCCCTCCCCGCTCTCCCCACCCCACAACAGGCCCCAGTGTGTGATGTTCCCCTTTCTGTGTCCAAGTGATCTCATTGTTCAATTCCCAACTATGAGTGAGAACATGCGGTGTTTGGTTTTCTGTTCTTTCGACAGTTTGCTGAGAATGATGGTTTCCAGCTGCATCCATGTCCCTACAAAGGACACGAACTCATCCTTTTTTATGGCTGCATAGTATTCCATGGTGTATATGTGCCACATTTTCTTAATCCAGTCTGTCACTGATGGACATTAGGGTTGGTTCCAAGTCTTTGCTATTGTGAATAGTGCTGCAATAAACATACATGTGCATGTGTCTTTATAGCAGCATGATTTATAATCCTTTGGGTGTATACCCAGTAATGGGATTCAATGGTTTTTAATATATTCCAAACATCTTCTCCCTCCAAAGAGACCCCACAGCCCCCGCTTAGCTGTCATCCTTCCTCCCTCCCCACCTTCCAGCCAGCCTCTCATCTACTTCCTGCCTCTCTAGATTTGCCTACTGGGGCATTTCCTGTAAGAGGAATCCTGCACTGTGGGGGAAGGGCCCTGGGGTGGTTGGTGGTCGGGGATCTTTGATGCCTTCTGCTGGATTATGCCTGTCCTCTGCTGGAAATCCCACAGTGGCTCCTGCTTCATTCAGCTCAGAAGTCAGCACCCAGCACCCAGGCCACCTACCAGACCCCGCATGACCCAGCACCTTGTCCCTGGGACCCCGTGGCCTCCAATTGCCTTCTCACTCAGTTAATTCCTGCCATCCTGGGCCTTCTTGCCCTTCTTTTCAAAACCTGGCATGGGGTCCTCCTTCTGCCTGGATGCCCTTTCTAGACACCCTCAGCTCACCTCCCCCCACTCATTCGAGTCTTTGCTCTCATGTTCCCTTCCAGTGGGACTTACCCTGATGCGCTAAGGCTTTGCAGACACTCTCCCTGCACCACCTGCTCTGGCACTTGCAGGCCCTCTGCCCTCCAGCCCCTTCCCACAGCACTCCCTGCCCTCCAGCATACTCAGAGCGCTGGCACCCTCCGTTCCTTCTGTTAGCATAGCAGCTCCACAGAGCAGGGAGCTGCCGTGACTCCCAGGGTCTCCCTGGAGCAGTCCCTGAGGGGAGCTGGCCCTACACAGTAGCTGGGGGTGAATCCATGGATACCCAGCAGGTGAAAACCGGGACTCAGCGCCCTGGAGAGACGTCTGCGGTTCCACCTGCTGCACGTTCCAGAGAACTAGAGCAGCTCCAAGTTCCGCTGTGGCTTCCTTCAAGCTCAGGAGGAATATCTGTGAGCCCAGAGTGGATGGAACTGCTTGTTTCTTCCAAGCCACAGAGCAGCTTGGCTGTTTCCAGAGCACACAGCCTCCCCAAGGTCTCTCCAAGAACACGGCTTCGGTGTGTGTTTATTGTAGGATGTTCAAGGCCTCCGTGGGGCAGGGCAGGGGGACACCAGGTTCTGGTTAAGTAACTCTCCTTTAACACCGCCGTTCTCAGGAGCCACAGCCACACTGTGGCGTGCGTGTCGGCAGCGACGGCTGCCTGGGCCTCTTCAGCTTGTGTATTTGCTCTTCCTTTCTCAAGCACCTTGCAGTACAAGAAGCACTGGGTTTTTGTGTCCTGGTGAATCCAGGGATCAAGGTAAAACCAGAGGACACAGATGCTCCAAGATGCCTCCTTCCTTTCGCCGTTTTCCAGACAAAGCAGATAGGGACACAGAGAGGCCCAGAGCCTCTCATCAGGCCCCATCTTCTTTAATTCCGTCCTCAGTAAACCCTGCTAGACTTTCCAACACGGCGACCTTGATAATCACGCATCGCCTGATCTCCCTCAGCCGCCCTGAGCTGGGCAGCAGCACTTAACTGACCCAGTGGGCTCCAAGTTACGAAGCCTTTCTTGAGAGTAACTGAAGTGTTACTGTCTTAATCAGCAGAGGCTGCTACCACAAAAGCACCACCGACACCAAGTGGCTTACACGGTGTTTATTTCTCGTAGTTCTGGAGGCTGGGAAGTCCGAGATCAAAGCTGGCAGATTTTGTGTCTGGTGAGGACCCACCTTCTGGTTCACACACGGCACCTTCTCGTGCTTTGTCTTCATGCAGCAGAAGGGGAAAGAGAGCTCTCTGGGGCCTCTTTTATTTTAATTCTACATTTTTAATTTAAAAAGTTTTTAGAGACAGAGTCTCACTCATCACCTAGGCTGGAGTGCAGTGGCACGATACTAGCTCACTGCATCCTCCAACTCCATCGTCCTGCCTCAGCCTCTCACGTAGCTGGGGCTAGAGATGTGAGCCAACACATCCAACACCTTTTTTTTTTTTTATTTTTAGTTTTTGTAGTGATGAGGGCTCACTATGTTAACCAAGCTGGTCTTGTACTTCTGTGCTCAAACTGTCCTCCCATCTCAACCCCCCAAAGTACTGAGATCACTGGTGTAAGCCACCACACCTGGCCAGGGGGATTCTTTGATAAAGGCACTAATCCCATTCATCAGGCCCCACCCTCATGACCTAATTACTCCCCAAAGGCCCCACCTTCTAAAATCATCCCACTGGGGATTAGGTTTCAACATACGAATTTTGGGCGTACGAACATTCAGTCCATAGCGTACATCGAAGGGGGAAATTCTTTTTTCTGAAACAGGGTCTTGCTTTGTAACCCAGGCTGAAGTGCAGCAGCATGGACTCGGCTCACTGCAGCCTCCACCTCTCGGAGTCAGTCAGTCCTCCCACCTCAGCCTCCCGAGTAGCTGGGACTATAGGTGCACCCCACTGTGTTTGGCTAATTTTTTGTTATGTCTATGGAGACAGGGTTTTACCATATTGCCCAGGCTGCTCTTCAATTCCTGGCCTCAAGTGATCCTACTGCCTCAGACTTCCAAAGGACTGGGATTACAGGCATGAGCCACAGCAAAGAAAGTCTTTTTAAATGGTTCTTTATCAGAGGCCTCTGACAGCTCATTCTTGTTCCCCACCTTAAGCACCAGTGGCTTTCATTGATATTGCTTGCTTGGGGTCTTAGGGCCTCAGTCAGGGCCTGGAGGTTGGGATTTCCTGGTGAATTTGATGGTTAGTCTCCCGGTTCACCCTTAGGGGAGTGGCTGGAACAATTGGTGTCCCTCTTCCCCAAGTACCTAAAGACAAAGCCTGCTCTTTTTGTGCTCAGAGAGGAGGGAGGGAAAGCGATTCCTGGGCCCAAAGCCCAGGACTTGGAGGGAGGGAAGACCCCAAACACAGCACAGAGGGGCGATGCCCATCATTGCTCCCAAGGCAGCTCTTCCCCCTGCCTGGGAGTGGAGCTGACCTCAAGGTAGAGGGCTGGGCAGAGTGTGGTTAACATCTCACAGGGCACAGGACATCTGGAAGCTGGGATGTGCCAAGAGGCTTTGAGGCTGAGCATATTTCAGGGCTGGGATGGGAGGGAGGTTCCCATCTGCTTAGTGGCAGCTGGACCAGGAGGGTACCTGGGACCAGGACCAGACCAGGTGAACAAGAGTGGTCACAGGAGGCTGAGGCTGCAGGGTTTCTGGGAAGGCACTTAGCCAGATGCAGAGGGCAACCCATGCCCTGAGGGTAGGGGCACTGTTGGAGCAATCCCAGTGCAGGGAGGCCCCCAGGATCTAGCAGGAGCTGTGTGCTCACATGGTTCATGCGGGCCCAGCAACAGAGAGGACCCTATTGGCAACCATCAGCACTGGATTCTGCCTTTGGTCTGGGCAGAGGTGGTCCACCCGCTTCCCCTCTCCTTCCTCTCTGCCCTTCCTCTCCCAGCGCAAGGCCTGGCCTACCTGCCCTTTCGTTGGCCCTGCTCAGTCGCCTGGGACTAGATGGGAACAAGGCCCTCTCCTATGAGAGTTTCTGGCAGCACCAACCCCTAGGACCTGAGACAAAGGGGCCAGGTGAGTTTCTTTATGGCCCCCTCGCTCATTCTATTTGGGGTCCCTCTGATTTCCATGCAGCCTGGGACTTGGTAGGACTCGGACACACACAGGCACTGGCTCCATGGGTGCCAAGGTGTCAGCTCTGCCTCACACACCCTGAGGCATGAGGGTGAGCTCGTATTCTTGCTCCTTGTTTATTCCTTCATCCCACTGTGCTAAACCTTCACCGAGTCTCCTCTCAGCCAAGGCAGGTGACCCAGAGATGAATCTGGCGCATGATTTTACCCCGGAGCTCATAGTCTGGTTGGGGGACTTGGAAACTGGTGAGCTTGTACTTCCGCATGATCAGTGGTTCAAAAGAAGGAAGCAAAGGGGACTTGAGTCTAGGAGAGAGAGTAACTTGCTCTCTTTGCAGGCCTGACAAACTGGGAGCTGGGTTTTGAAGACTGAATAGGAGTCTGCCAGAAAGGGCAGGGCAGGCATTCTGGGCAGAGTGAGCAGTGTTTTCTCAGACCCACAGCTGTAAGCATTGCGGGAATGTGAACAGGTCCCCGGGCGGGGTGGCAGGCAGGTCAGGCCCATCAGGAGGCCCCAGCCACTGTGCTCGCGGTCCTGCGTGGGTCTGGTAGGCTTGGGAAGAGGGAGTTACAGAGGATTTTAATGAGGGCAAGCACAGGTGAGGACTCGAGCTGCAGGGAGTGAAGGACAGGGAGCAGGAGCAGATGGGGCAAGGTCTGGGAGGAGACTGCTGCGCCCAGGTAGAGGGGGAGGCTGAGCTCATCATGGACGGGGAGATGCGGAAGGTGCCAGGATGCGGTGACTCCTTGGATGTGGAGATGAGATGGGCGGAGCAGCAGTGGCTGATGAGTTGGGGTAGGGAAAGGTGACAGGTTTGTTGGGGACTTGTTGGCATGAAGGTGCCTTGTGACACCCCAGGGGCAGTTGCAGGCAACAGGGGGCGGGGTCTGAGGCCTGGGGAGGTGCAGGCTGGAGACGGGGGTGGGGGGTGGGGGGCACCTGTCAGCAGGTCCACTGTCACGGAGGTCGAAGCAGCAGGTGTGGAGCAGGCGGAGAGGAGAGCAAGGGTGAAGCCCCTGCACACGGAAACCCAGCCTTAGTGGATGAGCAGAGTCCAGGGCACAGTGGACTGGGCCCCACTTCCTGTGGGGACGTGACCTCCACTTCTCTTTGAGATGCATGGTGAGGCCTTCTCCATGCAGAGATGGCAGACGACATCTGAGGACCGCCCACCTGGATGATTTCAGGCAGAGCACCAGGAATCCCCCACAAAGCAGGGGCTAAGCCTCAAGGGCTGGTGAGATCTCTGGCATCTGATGGGGAAGGTGCCTGCGGCAGGAGAGGGTCTTTTCAGGCAGAGAGCTTGCACGGAGTCCGGCTGCCCTGAGCCAGGAGGAGTTACTGGGAGGACATTGGGAAACCTGCAGCGTCCGTGGGGAGCTGGGCTGCGGAAGGGCCTGACACTCGGGGTCCTGGACACAGGAGGGTCTCAACCGTTGTGACCAGGTGTTTAGTGACACCACTACTCTTTCCTCTTGTCGCTCCTGTGGCTCAAATCCCACACTCTGTGAGGGAGAGGGTGTGTGGCTTGGGGAGGGCTGTGTGTGTGTGCGATTCCAGGAATTCCAGGAAATAACGTTGGGCTGCTGCTCCGAGAAAGGGGAGAACGGATGCAGGGCACCCCCAGACCTTGGTGCCTGGTCCTTGGGGATCTGGGGATGGCTGTTCAGTGGCTGAGGGCTTCAGTGTAGTCAGTGTGTGTTTCTGTTTTTGTTTGTTTGTTTGAAACGGAGTCTCACTCTGTTACTCAGGCTGGAGTGCAATGGTACGATCTCCTCTCACTGCAACCTCTGCCTCCGAGTTCAAGCGATTCTCCTGCCTCAGCCTCCCAAGTAGCTGGGATTACAGGCGCCCGCCAACATGCCCGGCTAATTTTTGTATTTTTAGTAGAGACGGGGTTTCGCCGTGTTGGCCAGGCTGGTCTTGAACTCCTGACCTTGTGACCCACCTGACTTAGCCTCACAAAGTGCTGGCGTGAGCCACTGTGCCCGGCCTGTTTTTGTTTTTAATGTGACACGTTTTTAACAAGCATAGCATTTAACAAAGCAGATAATATGATACAACACACACACACACAAGGTACGCTGTCACAGTCACGTGAGATGGCACTGATGATGCTCGGTCAGTATTTAGGCAGGATTGACTGGAAACAAAAATGTCTCATTTGCTGTGTTTTGCACACTTGTACACAGACACAGAAGCTTTTCATTCCAAAATCTGAAGTTATCTGCAACTCTGCAAATTATCCTTGATATTTACTTTTCTTGATATATTTGCTAAAACAATTCTCCCAGTAAACAGTAGTGATTTCTCAGAACAGTGGTTATTTGTCAGCAGCCTTTAACTACAGCAAACATTTTTCACTTGAGTTTGAAGGGCGTCCGTGAAAGTCTCCCGACAGAGATGCGCATGGCTGTGCATAATTTTATGTGCTTCCATTCTCCAGACTTGTTGGAAATGCCATATTTTATGCTTGTAATTAGTCAGATGAGCCAAAGGATTTGATGTTTAAACATTTGAACCCTAAGAGAATCTTGAAACTTTAACCAAAGAAATGTAAGAAGAATGTATACAAACTTAATTATGGGAATTGGCAGTTCAACAGCCCTTTATTTAAAAAAAAAAAAAAAAAGTATTGTGCTGGCTGTGGAATCAAAGACAAAAATATGGTCATCACAATCTACAAGGCACTTTACTCCACCAGTCTACTCATCCTCATCCTGATACAGACACTCGTGGGAATCTTCTCAGTGGCAGGACCTGCGGCCATTGTCACCCTATTTGACAGATCAAGCAGCTGAGAAATGACTCAACAAACTTACAGTGACTTGCTCGGCATGTCAGAGTTAAAACGTAACAGCCCAGAAGGAGCGGCCTGGCACAGCGTTGGAGAGCGCAGACTCGTGGGAGCCATGCCGGGTTCAAATCCTGGTTCTGACGCTTCTGAGGGGTGTGAAATTGGGATAGCGTTTCTCAGTTTCCCCATCTGCAGAATGAAGAGAATCATCACAGCTAACTCACACAGCTGCTGTGAAGAATCCGTGGGCCACTGTAGACAAGGTGCTTAGAACGGTGCCTGAGCCACCTTGAGAGCAGGATGGATGTTTCTGTTTGTTAGGGACCCCGTGTGGCTTCCGTGGCGCCGCACGTGGACATAGTCGGAGATTTGATCAGACATTGGTGCGATGTCACAGCCGCACACAGATGCACTGGCTCAGCAAACTGGAGTTTTGATTAATTTAATCAAAACCAGGTGTCGGGAGGGCACCAAAGTCCAGGATAAATGTGGATTATCTTCCTGGAGCATCGATTTTACTTTAAAAAGATGTACTCTCTTTCATAATGTAAAATTGACGCCTTTTAAAAGACAGAATGCCGAGGCAACCGTGGACTTCTCGCTTCTGGCAAAAGCTGATACGGGTTCTGCCTTCACTCTCTGGGATATTGGCTAATTTCCTCTTTTTTTCTTTTTCTTTTTTTTTTTTTTTTCCTAGAGACAGGGTCTCGCTGTGTTGCCCCGACTGGAGTGCAGTGGCACAATCATGGCTCACTGCAGCCTCCAGCTCTGGTGCTCACGTGACCCTATCCCCTCGGCCTCCTAAAGTGCTGAGATTGCAGGGGTGGGCCACTGCCCCTGCCGACCTCACTATTCTCTGCACCGAGAAGACTCTCCTATGTGTATTTACAAGAATTTGGATAAAAATTTTGGACAAACATTGATCCATGTCACCTGTGAGACAGGGAACGACTTGTTATATCCACCAATGTGTCCTTGGGTTACTTGTCAAGCTTTGATTGGTTCTGTTATCAGAATTCTCATCCTCTTCTCCGCAAGTTTATGCTCGCCATGGCAAGGGACTGTAGCGATCACCGGCCCCTTACAGTTCCGCGAGCGTGGACTTGTGCAGACACCGGACGCCATCAGCACATCGAGGCGGGGGACCCTCGTCTTCTCCCACGGTTTCCTTCTGTCCCTTCCTTTCTGTTGCTGTTGTGGTTTGCTTTTGTGGTAAGAACACTTAACGTGAGCTCAGACCTCTTAAAGAATTTCGAAGTACACAATGCCACACGATTAGCTACAGGCACAACATTGTACAGCAGATCTCTAGAACGTACTCGTCTAGCATCACTAAAACTTCACACCCATTGCACAGCAACTCCCCATTTCCCGCTCCCTCAGCTCTGGCAGCCACGATGGTGTCGTCCGCTTCTGTGCGTTTGCTTATAGACCCTCATGTGAGTGGATGCGTGCCAGATTTGTCCTTCTGGGCCTGGCTTACTTCAGAACGCGTGTGCGTGGAGGAGCGGGGTCTGCACACCGTTACGCTCTCACCGACGTGGATGTGCGTGGAGGGGCGGGGTCTGCACACCGTTACGCTGTCACCGACGTGGATGGGCGTGGAGGGGAGGGGTCTGCACACCGTTACGCTGTCACCGACGTGGATGTGCGTGGAGGGGCGGGGTCTGCACACCGTTACGCTCTCACCGACGTGGATGTGCGTGGAGGGGCGGGGTCTGCACACCGTTACGCTCTCACCGACGTGGATGTGCGTGGAGGGGCGGGGTCTGCACACCGTTACGCTGTCACTGACGTGGATGTGCGTGGAGGGGCGAGGTCTGTCACTGTCGTGGATGTGCGTGGAGGGGCGGGGTCTGTCACTGACGTGGATGTGCGTGGAGGGGCGGGGTCTGTCACTGACGTGGATGTGCGTGGAGGGGCGGGGTCTGTCACTGACGTGGATGTGCGTGGAGGGGCGGGGTCTGTCACTGACGTGGATGTGCGATACAGGTCCGGGTCCCTCTCATCTTTTGATAGCCCCCCCTTTTTTTAAGACTGAGTTTCGGCCGGGCGCGGTGGCTCAAGCCTGTAATCCCAGCACTTTGGGAGGCCGAGATGGGCGGATCACGAGGTCAGGAGATCGAGACCATCCTGGCTAACCCGGTGAAACCCCGTCTCTACTAAAAATACAAGAAAATTAGCCGGGTGAGGTGGCGGGCGCCTGTAGTCCCAGCTACTTGGGAGGCTGAGGCAGGAGAATGGCGTGAAACCGGCGGGGCGGAGCTTGCAGTGAGCCGAGATCGAGCGCCACTGCACTCCAGCCTGGGGCACAGCAAGACTCCGTCTCAAAAAAAAAAAAAAAAAAAAGACTGAGTTTCGCTCTGTTGCCCAGGCTGGAGTGCAGTGGCACAATCTCGGCTCACTGCAACCTCAACCTCTTGGGTTCAAGCGATTCTCCTGCCTCAGCCTCCTGAGTAGCTGGAATTACAGGCGCCCACCACCATGCCCAGCTGATTTTTGTATTTTTAGTAGAGATGGGGTTTCACCATGTTGGCCAGGCCGGTCTCGAACTCCTGACCTCAGGTGATCCGCCTGCCTCGGCCTCCCAAAGTGCTAGAATTACAGGCGGGAGGCACCATGCAGGCTTTGAGAGCCCTATTGTTTTACGAAATGAAGGAGTGCCCGACGGTACATGAATGGTGGTATGTTTTAAGTACGTGCATGAAACGAAGGAAGTCTGCATGGACCCAGACGCGCTGCAGTGCAGCGATGCCAGCCACGTCCACACCCCCGGAAGTGAGACCCAAGGTGAGAGTAATTGGATCCAGGTACCCCCGGTTCCCACCATCTCTGTGTGCCCGTGTGCACAGCTCTCCCGGGCATAACGTCAAGCGTATGTATTTGGTGTGTGCCTGAGGCTGGGTCTCACCCTGGCATCAGCAGAAACAGGCCCTGGAGCGTGTAAGTGACCACAATACCTGTACACCCTCTGCACAGCTGGGCATCTCGGCCTCAATGCCCTGCGGGTGCGCAGGGCCAGGTAGGCACTCAGGAAGCCTGTAGGCCCTGGGATGGCCAGGCCACACTTTCTGGTAATCTCACATTGCCCGCCCTCCGCCTCTGCGCATCCCCTCCCCCCTTGCCCACGAGGGCACCCTGCCTGCTCACCTTACACCCAGCCCTGCCCAGCCTGCCCTGCCCTCCTCCCGCCGGGACCGCCTCTGCGAAACCACTTAATCCGGTGATATATTTCCTCTGGCAGGCCAAGCCCATCGATCCTGACTCTCAGGGATTTGATTATAGTGTTTTCTAACAAAGTCAAAAACAGATTTCCATGAGAGGTTTATAGCTCAGTAATTATGGTGCTTTAGCGTAGTGTGCCAGGCACAGGAATGTACGGGGTAAGAGTGTCGAGAGAAAAGGTCAGAAAATTAAATGAGAACCACAGAAGGTGAGCCTTGGCAAGAGAGGCCTGGCGGGCCAGCCGACAGGGGCACCCGCTCTGGAGAACCCTGAGAAAGGGGAGTTGTAAAAATGAGCCATTTCACGCCTAATTACAGTTTCCCATAAGGTACTTAAGGAGGGATGGTGTGCGCTGAACTTGGACAATTAACGTAATTAAACATTCATGCTGCCCGCGGCCCATTTCCTGCCTGGGGATATCTTTGGAAGCTGAAGCGATTCTTTTTTCTTGGAGGTGATTTCAAGAACGGATGCAGAGGAAGGGCCTCTGTAGGGCTGGGCCTTGGGGGATGTGTCCCTGCACCCCAGTGGGGCAGGACTCCCACAAAGAGTGTTTCTTCGTGGCAGCCAGGGGCCTGGGGGCCGGGGAAGGCTGGATGCCACTGAGCTGGAATTACCTCTCCGTTGGGAGTGGGCAGCGGGGTCTGTGTTTGAGACTCTGCCTGTGTTTTGATCACGGCCAAGTCACTTAAGCCCAGAGTCTCTGGCGTCCCCTCCTTTCCTTCGATTCTCCGACAGAAGCCTGTACGGACCTCCTTGGCTTCTCTGGGCCTTAGGTTTTCTGTGTGTCTTACTTGTGGGCTGTCGCCAGCAGCGTTGTGCCTACTTTTCAGACCAGGACACTGAGGCTCTGACAGAGAGAGGGTGGCCTGACCCAGGCGCACAGCTGGGGGAGGCTTTGCTGGGACCAGAACCCAGGGCGCTTGCTCACCTGCTGGCTGTCACCTCTCAAGCACGGGCCGGGGAAGGAGCTCAGGATCCAGCCAGACTGGGCTGTTCTTGGGTGGCCGCACACCACGGAGACTTCAGTCCCGATTTCCAGAGCTTCAGCTCCTTCCTCTGGGAAGGAGCACCAGGCTTCCGAGCTCCAGAGTTGCGGATGCTGGAGGAGGAGGCAGGGGTGAAGGCACCGCCCCGGGTCTGGAGCCCCATAGGAGCCTTCCCCAGATGCTCTGCAGGCAGTGATGTCAGCTGGCTTTGGTTGGGGTTCTGCCTGCCTTAAGGGCAGGCCCAGCCAGCCCAGCCACGCATGGTGGGTGCTGGGGCTGGGGGCACCTCCGGGTCTCAGGGCACCTGCCTTGCTGTCGAGGGACAGCATCAGGCAGGAGGCGAGGCAGTGGCCGGCCTAAGAGCTGGGCCTTGCTACGGAGACTCCTTCCACCTCACACCCACACTGGTTTCTGGCTGTGGCAGGTGGAGAGGGGGAAGGGCCAGGGCCCTGGAGGTCCTCAGGCTGGGGCGAGTCCCTCTGGCTGGAGAGGACAAGAAAACAGGCTGGTGCCCAGACAGGGTCCTGGTGCCCAGACAGGTCCTGGTGGAGTGAGCTGAGTCAGTAACAGCCCTGTCCGTGCACTTGGCCCGCTCCTGTGTGCGCCACTGGGGTGCCCTGCAACTGATCCATCCCGGAGGCTGCCCACACCTGGGGCCTCCCCCCACCCTCTCTCTGTGCTCCAGACCACTCCTGCCTGAGTGTCTCACAGGTGTCTGTCCTTGGGTCCCCACAGAAATCTCAGCCCAAATGCCCCACACGGCCTTCTCCGCCTCCCACGTGGCTCCTCCTGAGGGTCCCTTGCAGGGACGGCTTCCCAGGGTGACCAGCTGCCCAGGTCAGAAACCTGGAATCTCCCTGGCCCCACTTTCCGCCTCTCAGCCTTTGTCCACACGCTGCCTCTCCTGCCTCCCACCCTCCCTCCTGGCTCCCTCTCCAGCCCCATCTGCTCCCTGAAGCCAGGGCTGCCCTGCCCCTCTAGTCTCTCCGCACTTCTGCCCTCCTCCCTGGTCTCGGCCATCTCTCCTCTCCTGGCCTTCCCTCCTTGGCACAGCAGGGGCTTCCCTCACTCCTAGGCCCTCTGCATTGCTGGTCCCATGGGCCGTGGTCAGGAACACCCTTCCCACTCTGCCTGCCTCTCAGCCCTCCCGTGAGCGTCAGGTTCCCTCTCTCTGTCTGGGCCCTGCTGTCCTGGAGGGCGTCTGGGGTTGAGGGGATGCTGGTCCTGTTCACTCTGTGGTCCCAGCCCAGCAGGCTCATCATCACTCAGAGGGCCCAGCTGGGGGCCCCGCAGCCCACCAGATACCGCCATGCCAGCACCCAGAGCCAGGCCAAGGAGATCAGTGCCAGACCAGTTCCACCCCAGATCACAGCTGGGCCCTGACTGTCAGGGTGGCCCCCTTCGGCTGCCAAGTGTAGAGTCATCAGGGAGCAGGCCAGACTGGGGGCTCCCTCTGCCCCGACCCCTGGGGGAGCTCCACCCCTGGCTGCTGGGAGAGTCCTGGCTTTTCCCGCGTGTGCGTGGCTTGCTTTTTGGCTGGACTAAGGATTGCAGCCATATGAAATGCTCATTGCTGTCCTCATCCCTCTCCCATTAGCTGTCCAGGAACTCAGCTCCTTTCTCCAGGGCAGCCACTGCACATCTTTCCTCTGTGTCCTTTCAGGATGTCCTGCGCACACACACGTATAAATCCTAGGATTGGAATCTCTGGTTCAAGGGATTTTGTGTCCTATAGATATTGTGTTTTCATTTTTATGACTTTCATGCACACTGCAGACTATACCATCTACTCCCCTGCATTCTCGACTGTGAGGTAACATGTCTTGGACATCTTCCACATCGGCCCTTCCAGATCTGCCCGTTCCTTCTGCGAAGGTATTCCATCCTGTGGATCACTTACTTCACCAGAGCTTGACTGATGGGGACTTTACTTCTTTTCAGTATTCACTGTTTCTTATAATGCAGCCCTGGATATCCTTACACTTATTTCCTTGGCCACTTGTATGAGGACATTTGTAGGATTAAATTCAACAACTGGAATTGCACGTTCAAAAGGTTTGTGCATTTTCAAATTTGATAAGGATGACCACAACCCTAGGATGGTTGGCTGGGTCCATTTCTCTCAGCATGTACCCCTGATCCATACATTTTTATTTGGACAATCTAATGCAGGTTATTTCTTTAATTATAGGGTGAGGTTGAGCATCTTCTCATACACTGAAACACTGCTCGGTAGCTCACGCCTATAATCCCAACACTTTGGGAGGCCGAGTTGGATGGATCACCTGAGGTCAAGAGTTCGAAACCAGCCTGGCCAACATGGTGAAACCCTGTCTCTACTAAAAATAAAAAAAAAAAAAAATTAACCGAGCCTGATAGCAGGCACCTGTAATCCCAGCTACTTGGAAGGCTGAGGCAGGAAAATCGCTTGAATCTGGGAGGCGGTGGTTGCAGTGAGCCGAGATCACGCCACTGTACTCTAGCCTAGGCAACAGAGACTCTGTCTCAAAAAAAACAAAAAAAAGAAAAGCTGCTGTCTTTTCTTTTCTGAGAACTGTCCCCTCATACTGAAATGGGAAAAGTTCCCTTGTCCTCCTCGCAGGGCGTGCAATGGGGGTGTGGCTCGCTTCTTCAGTGTCCTCTGCTCAAACCTCCGGCGTAGCATAGGGACGGGCAGGCTGTGGGCTCCGAGCTCACGGCAGCGTCTAGGGGTGGATGTTCACAGCTCCTGAAGCACCAGTGGGCGTGTGCCACATGCGCTCTTTCAGTTTAGCTGTCTATAGGCAGCTTGTGTTAACCAGCTCAATTAGATCCTCCACCTTGGCGCAGGGACGGTGGGCTTGGAGAATGAGTGCGAGGTTTTATCGAGTGGAAGTAGCTGTCAGCAGATGGGGAAGCCAGAAGGAGGATGGGGTGCAAAGGTTTTTCCCTGGAGTCGGGCCGCTAAGCAGCCTGGGCTCTCCTCTGACTGCCCCAGCCAAACTCGTTCTGCTTCTGCTGGTCGGTGGCCTGCAGCTGCCGGTGCTTGTTGGTGCGCTCCTCTCAACGTCCAGCCGCCCGTGTGTTCCTCCACTCATGTGCTCCTCTCGACGTCCGGCTGCCTGCGTCTGCCTGTTAGGGTCTCAGGGATTTTTATAGGCACAGGATGGGGGCGTGGTGGACCAGGGTGGTCTTGGGAAGTGCGACATTTGGGCGCAAAGGCAAGAGTGCCTGTCCTCACCTAGGTCCGTGAGGGTGGAGCCCTTAGCCAGGGACTACGCCCTTCCCGCTTCCATATCATTTAAAGGGGGCATGCCCTTCTCCACCCAGCACTTTTGTATCAATACCGTTTGTCCATTTCCGTTTTGGATTGCTGGATTGTTTCTTGTTGATTTGTGAGAGCACTTTATGTATTAAGGAAATCAGTCCTTTGTCTGAAGCACACATGATGTTGGTGGGCCCTTGGCTGTGTAGGGCTGAACTGAGAGTCCATGAGAGGGAGGAGGAGCCTGGTGCCCGCTGAGTGTTAGTTGCTATGTGGATAACCAGGGAGTGCTCCTCAGGCCCCTGCGTGAGGATTCCACTGTGAAACACGTCCATCAGGAGCTGTCCTTCAAGATGGGAAAGGGATGTGGAGAAAAAAGCAGGGTGTGAACTGCGGCCCGGGAAGCTTCAGCCGCTGTGAGGCAGAGGCAGGCAGACTCACTCTGGTTGGCCAGAACCTTACTGTGCTCAAAACTCTCCAGGTCAGATGGAGGAGGAGACAGGTAAACAGGTGCTCAGGGCATGGAGCTGAGGCGGCAGACAGCCCTGGGGGCCCAGCTTTGGCTCATTTCACAAGCAGCACAGTACCTACATTATTCTTAAGTTGCTTGCCAGTATTTAGAGATCAGAGACTTCACATGCAAATCCAGATTTCTTTCTTCCTTACAAAAATAAGAAGACCAGCAACGTGGGCCTGCGCCCTCCTCGCCACCGCTGGCCACCTCGGGCTGGAGACAGCCTGCCCAGGGCCCGCTGTCCCTCTCATCCCCCTGCCCACATGACTTTTCTCATGAGAGCAAAATATTCCTGAGTGAAGAGGAAATAAGCAAAAGGTGAGCCAAGAGGGCCGCACGCTTCAAGGAAAAATGGGAGAGAGAGTGTTTCTCTCTGTTCAACATGCGAACAAAATATGTCTGGGTCAGAGAGATGGGGCATCGGGAAACATGCCCAGCCTAGCAGGGACCCGCAGGTCGAGGGTCAGGGAGGCCTGGGGGAGAGTTGCTGTGGCACGAGGTACACCCAGTGACCTGCGGCCAGCAGCGTGTTGTCAGGATGGCGCCTACAGATGTCAGGATGTGCCGGGAGCCATGGCAACAGCTCCCAAGAAAAAGGGGAGAAGATGGCGGCAGCGTGCACCCACTGCAGTGAACACACAGCACCCGCCTGCCCCGCGGACCTCATGCCACCCTCACGCTCTCCCTGTAAATGACAGCCAGGAAGGAAACCGACGCAGGCTCCACAGCCAACTGCTCCCACCAAGGAGATGCACACTCCGCCCGCATCCACGCTGCGCCTCCTCCTACCCTGTCCTGTCTCTGCCCGGTCAGAAGTAGCACGAGGATAACTACAGTTTTCCATTTATCCAACAGGCGCTTTTTGGCCGCAGTTTATTATTCATTTTGCCAAGCCCCATAGGGGTACCCGAGGACTTAGAGAGGGGTCAAGGGCCACTTCAGTCTTCCGGGAGTTCACTGTAGAGCATGTGTGTGTGTGCGTGCATGTGCACGTATGTGTGTGTGTGTGTGCATGAGTGGGCATGTCTCACACACGCACACACGTGTGACATGCACATTCACACACACCCAGGCTCATACATGTACATGCACGCACTCATATACACTCACATGTGATGAACGTATGCGTGTGCATTTGTGTGCCTGTGTGAGAGTAAGTGCACTCGTGTGTGAGTGTGCCTGTGTGAGAGTGTGTAAGTGCATTCGTGTGTGAGTGTGCCTGTGTGAGAGTGTGTGAGTGCACTCGTGTGTGAGTGTGCCTGTGTGAGAGTGTGTAAGTGCATTCGTGTGTGAGTGTGCCTGTGTGAGAGTGTGTGAGTGCACTCGTGTGTGAGTGTGCCTGTGTGAGAGTGTGTGAGTGCACTCGTGTGTGAGTGTGCCTGTGTGAGAGTGTGTGAGTGCACTCGTGTGTGAGTGTGCCTGTGTGAGAGTGTGTGAGTGCACTCGTGTGTGAGTGTGCCTGTGTGAGAGTGTGTGAGTGCACTCGTGTGTGAGTGTGCCTGTGTGAGAGTGTGTGAGTGCACTCGTGAGTGTGCCTGTGTGAGAGTAAGTGCACTCGTGTGTGAGTGTGCCTGTGTGAGAGTGTGTAAGTGCACTCGTGTGTGAGTGTGCCTGTGTGAGAGTGTGTGAGTGCACTCGTGTGTGAGTGTGCCTGTGTGAGAGTAAGTGCACTCGTGTGTGAGTGTGCCTGTGTGAGAGTGTGTAAGTGCACTCGTGTGTGAGTGTGCCTGTGTGAGAGTAAGTGCACTCGTGTGTGAGTGTGCCTGTGTGAGAGTGTGTAAGTGCATTCACATGAGTGTGCGTGTGTAAGTGCGTTGGCATGTGAGTGTGCATGTGTAAGTGCATTCGTGTGTATGTGTGCATGTGTGTGTCAGTGCATTCACGTGAGTGTGCCTGTGGTGCATTCGTGTGTGAGTGTGCGTTGGCTGTGGATGTGAGTGCGTGCATGTGCATGTGTGCATGTGTGTGAGGAGTGATCATTGAGTAGGCCAGCCTATGATAGTGACCCCCCAGGGCACTCTTCTGGAGGTGGTGCCACACAAGCCCTGGCAAATGGTAGTTACCAAAATACTTGAGTGAACGAACAACGAACAAACGAATGAAAATGAAGGTTTTGGGAGCCAGAGAAGGAGACAGTGACTTGGCCTGGTGGGGTACATGGGCCCAGGGCAGGCAGGGAGGAACTGCTGCAAACACGAGGAAAGTCAGGCTGGACCTGGAAGCAGGGGGCGAGGTTGCCTGGCAGACAGTGGCAGCAGGACCAGGCGCTCTGGGGAGAGTACACCCGCCCTGGGAGAAGGATGTGGAGCTTCAGAGGCTGCTGGGCCCTGCGGGGGCTGCTGTCAGACTTGATGCCCTCTCAGGACTTGGCAGGAGTCAGTTCACAACATGCATGGCCGTGATGGCAGCCGCGTCACCTCTGCAGGGCAGGCAGAGCACGCAGGCAGCTGGTTGGCAAGCACGGGCCAGAGGGCCACCCACCCAGCCCATCTCCGTGAGCCACAGGCCTGCTGCTGGCTGCTACCTGGAAGGGTCACACCAGTTTTTAAGCCAAGAAAAGGAAACCCCAGGCTTTTAAAGTAGAATTAGGATGATTTTTATAGTTTCTGCCTGACCAGCTGCTGGTCCAGTCTTCTGAGCCCTCGTGGTGTTGGGGGCAGCTGGGGCACAGTGAGCAGGGGCTTTGCCATCTTCTCTGCAGGAAGGGCGGCCCTTCCTCCCCTCCTGGTTCTCAGGGTGGCCCTGGGATCTGGGCTTGGAGTGTATCCCTGCCACCCCCCCAGTTGGTGTGGAAAGGCCCCTGTGAGGCTGCCTTGGGGATTAAATTTTCAGGACTCAGCACTCACTCTGATTTCTGATTTCCTCCCTTCTCCAAATAGGGCTGATCCAATTAAGCCTCGTCAACACCGTGGCCCGGGTGCTGTGCGGGGAGCACGAGGAGCCCGTCCCTCCTCATCCGCAGCTGGGGTATTCTAGGGCAGGATGCATCATGGGACAGGAGTGTGTGGGGTCCACCAGGGCTGTCACCACCCCCAACCCCAGGCTTCTGGACCCGTGGAGTTCACCCAGGAAGACAAAGGGGAGGAACCCCCGCCCCTGCAGGATTGGATGACATGGCCTGGGCTCAGAGTGGTGGCTACCTGGGGGCCTCTCGGTGCCGTCTCCGAGTCTGCACCTCGGGATTTACCCGTGGGAGGGGCAGGTCTGAGAGAAGATCCCACAGCCAGGTGGGAAGGACAGGAGAAGCCAGAAACAAAGGTTGGGCAGGCCTGCTCCTCAGCCCCATGTGGGCTGGAGCAGAGGGAAGGAGGACATGTGGTTTGGGGGCCCAGCACCTGAGGAGAGAGGGGGTCCCTGACACTCACTGGGAGAGAGGGCTGAGGGTCTGGGAAGTTCCAGGGTCTTGAGCTGAGGGGGGTGTGGTGAGCATCGCATCACCTCTGTGGGGGGCTCTTCTCTGGGCAGATCCAGGGAGCCTGGCCACTGCCCACCCACAGGGGGTTTCCCTGTTCCCGCAGGAGTCGCAGGGGCATGGGAGCATCCTGGAGGATGGGACGTCAGGGCATGGGAGCGTCAAGAGGCCCCAGACCCCACCACCCTTCCACCCCCATCATGGGGGAGGGCTGGAGTTGTCCTTGGTCACTCCTGCTCCTTGAGCAGGCCCTGGACAGACACAGGGACTGTGCTTGCTGCCATGACTGAAAGTGGGGGGTCTTTGTGCCCCAGGGTCATGGTGGGTGTGACGGCAGCAAGGTCTCCAGCTGGGCCAGGGTCCCGGTACCTTCGGCTCCCTCTTGGCTGCTGACCAGATGCAACCACCACCATGGGCCATTGGAAGCTCGGGATGCGGGGAACAGAGCCAGATGCTGAGGTCACACGGGGTGCCTGTTGCCTGGGCCCTGGGCTTGTTCCCTCATTTGCATAGAGAGGTCCCATGCCCCCTCCACCGGCTGCCATGAAGAAGAAACAGGAGGGTATGAAGTCCCTGGTGCCCGGGCATCTGGGGAACTCTTCCTCCTAGGAAGGCAGCTTGTTGGCACAGTGTGGCCCACCGGGCAGTGCTGCCCCAGGTCCCACCATCAGCCAGGAAGAGCCTGTGCTCGGCCCCAGCACTACTGTGTGCCTGGCCTCCTGATCCGGAGGGGTGGGGAAGGAGGAGGGAGCAGAGGCGGGCGCTGAGTCCCTGCACGTGGCTCATGGCCGGGTAGGAGAGGGCCTCATTTGCACAGGGTCAGGCAGCATCTGAGACCTCCCGCTTGTGCTGACTGCAGGCCCTTCCCAGGGGACCAGGACCTCACCCCTGCAGGGCCCACGCCCACCCTGCATGATCCAAGGACATGAAGGCCACAACAAGGGAAACTGAGGTTGGCGGTTAGAGAAATGCCTTGGAACTTGGATTTGAAGAGTGCAGTGATGGATGAGGCGCAGATTCTGCTGGAGTCAGGAGTGTGGGCAACACAGAAGGCATAGAGGGTGGAGGGTTGGGTTGCAGAGAGCCTGAGGAGTGAGGAGGGAGCTTTGAGGGAGAGGGAGAGGCAGGCTCTGCTCCTGGCGTGGGCCTGACTGCGTGCGGGCGCCACTCCCCAGGTGGACGATGCAGCTGGCAGTGCAGCCAGAGGTGCACGTGCAGGCGGAGGAGGCGCCGGGCCCTGGATTTTCTGAGTGTGAGGTACCTGAGGCCGTCCGGGGAGCAATGCCGCGCTTCCAGATGTCCAAACTGGGGGCTCTGGAGCACGTACCAGGCTGGTGACGGGATTTTCCACCTGTCATCTGCTAAGCCACTGGCCAAGGCTCTGGCCACATGGGTCCCGTGGCACTGGCTGCCAGCACCCCCCTTGCCAGCCCCCACCTCCCCTGCATTCGGATCACAATCCCTGGGAGTTCTCCCTTCCATTGGGACCCGTGGGTATCTTTGTTTTGTTCTGAAGTTCACAGTGAATGTTTTCATTAAAAGATCTCCAGGCCTCTCCATTGGCCCCCACCACCTGGCTGCCGTGTGCTGCGGTGCCCGTGTGAGATTACCCAGACCAGCTCCCCTTCCCTGGGCCAACTGCCCAGCAGAGAGAAGGCTTGGAGCCCTAGGGGCTGTGGCAGGTCCTGGGGACCCTCCCTGGCTTAAGCAGATGCTAGGCAGGGGCAGGGCTTGGCGGCTCTTCTCACCCGCCCCAGCCTCTGAAGGCCCCGAGACCCCCGTGAATCCTTGGAGGTGGGTGGGCTGCAGGGGCCGCTGGAGAGTGGCACGGGGCAGGTGCAGAGGAGCCTCAGCAGTTTGGCAGGTGTTGCGAGGAAGAGGGGAAGTTGTGTTTGGGAACCTCTGTGAGGACTGTAGACAGGAGGCCCCCAGACTTGCTGCAGGACACCTCAAAGGGGCTCACACAGCTGCCGGTCACTCAGCATGGCCCTGCTGGCTTGGCTCAACCTCAGTGGCCTCACACCTCTGCTGGACACCATTTCCCAAGGACACGGATCTGGGAGCTGGACCAAAGCCTGGCCCCTTTTCTGGTCATAGACTTAAATACACAGCAGACCTCCTTGCCCCACACTGGAAGGTGCAGCACAGGGCAGAAGAGAGTGGCCTGGTCTGATGCCTCAATAGTTTGAGAGAGCTCTGGCTGCAAAGCCAAACCATGGTGTCTCTCTCAGGCCAGCACTTTTGGCTGTGTCTGTGTTTGTGAGGACACACAGGACTCTTGCTGTTGCAGGAGACAGAAAAGCTAAATGAATTGACTGGAAGAATTAGAATGTCCAGGGGTGCATCAGCTTCAGTCGCAGCTGGATTCGGGGACCTGAACGGTGTCAGCACACACGGGGCTGCCCTCATCTCTCCCCTCTGCTGCTCCTGGGAGAAAGAGGTACCCAGCAGCCCCAGAGTCACATTTTCCCAGCAGAGAGGAAAGCACGGGAGTCTTCCTGTGCACATCAACACACAGCATCGGGTTCCAGTGGCCCAACAGGACCCCTCGGGCACTCCTGGAGCTGGGGTGCAGTGGGGTTGGCTCCCCGTGAGCCATGTGGGGTGCGCGTAGGGGAGCGTGGTTCACTAGCAGAAAAGGTGTGGTGGCCAGACAGGGCAGGCCACCGTGCTGCACAACTCCAGGTGGCTCTGTGAGGGTGTGCGGGTGCTGGGCAGGCCAGGACCTTCTGTGTCCGCCACCGAGAGGTGTCCTTTGTCCTCTGCTGTGGCGGGCGGGGGGTATGTTCCGAGGACCAGCCCGGAGAGGATTTCTCTCCTTTTTTAGTGCTTCCTTTTTCTCCCTGAAGCTCTGCTAAGGCTGAGCGGGGCTGGGCTGGAGCGTCCATCTGTCCGTGGGGCAGCCCATCGTGTGGGAGGTTAGAGAACTGTCAGGGCTGCCCCTGAGATTCGGCGCAGCTGTTCCTGATGCGCCCCCGATGGCCAGGCTGGCCCCAGGAGCCCCTCCCCACCCTCCAATCCACCTCAGGTCATAAAAATGGCACTGGATGAGCTGCGTCTGTTGAAGTTGCAAAAATTAATTCAAAGTCGGTAATAAAGTTATAAAGGGCTGGGATGAAATAATCCTAATGAGCATCTTTTAATAAACTGCACCAGTGGGGCTCCGAGCTGATGGCCCCCGTGGGGCTGAGCCTGCCTTCTGCTTCCCAGAGCCTCCAAAAAGCCTGACTGCTTCCAAACAGGGCTTTCTGCCGTGTCCTGATTACACTTCCACATACACATATTTCATCTTAATGATGATCTTTAGGGGAATGCGCAGCCAGAGCGACTGTCTCTTGGTTGGTAGCAAATGGAGGGGATGACCTTGCTCCCGTTGACCTCCCCTGAGTAGGCCTCCCCATGTTGGAGGAGAGGCTGCTGGTGCTCCAGACTTTGGTCCTCCTGGGCCCGGCGGTGGCCCCTGCAGGCCCTGGAAGTGCTTGTAAGCAGGAACTGGGCTGGCATTCTGGCCTGGGTACTTGCCAACGTCATGGCCTTAGTCTAATTTCCTGAGCCTCCCTCTCCTCCCCTGGGCAATATGGCAGTTCTGGCTCTGCAGGGCGGTTATGAGGACTTACGTTTTGGGCACGCCTAAGCACTGGAAAAAGAGGATGATTTGTTCCCATCCATGTGGTTGGCAGGTTGAGGCAGTAGCACAGCACCTCTGTCTGAGTGCAGGTGCCTCAGTGAGTGTGCCCGTCTGCCCTCGTGCCATCTCCTAGCAAGTGTGCCCATCTGTCATTGCACCATCCCTTAGTGAGTGTGCCTGTCTGCCCTCGTGCCATCTCCTAGCAAGTGTGCCCATCCACCCTCACACCGTCCCCCAGCAAGTGCGCCCGTCCACCCTCACACCGTCCCCCAGCAAGTGCGCCCGTCCACCCTCACACCGTCCCCCAGCAAGTGCGCCCGTCCACCCTCACACCGTCCCCCAGCAAGTGCGCCCGTCCACCCTCACACCGTCCCCCAGCAAGTGCGCCCGTCCACCCTCACACCGTCCCCCAGCAAGTGCGCCCGTCCACCCTCACACCGTCCCCCAGCAAGTGCGCCCGTCCACCCTCACACCGTCCCCCAGCAAGTGCGCCCGTCCACCCTCACACCGTCCCCCAGCAAGTGCGCCCGTCCACCCTCACACCGTCCCTCAGCAAGTGCGCCCGTCCACCCTCACACCGTCCCCCGCAAGTGCGCCCGTCCACCCTCACACCGTCCCCCAGCAAGTGCGCCCGTCCACCCTCACACCGTCCCCCAGCAAGTGCGCCCGTCCACCCTCACACCGTCCCCCAGCAAGTGCGCCCGTCCACCCTCACACCGTCCCCCAGCAAGTGCGCCCGTCCACCCTCACACCGTCCCCCAGCAAGTGCGCCCGTCCACCCTCACACCGTCCCCCAGCAAGTGCGCCCGTCCACCCTCACACCGTCCCCCAGCAAGTGCGCCCGTCCACCCTCACACCGTCCCCCAGCAAGTGCGCCCGTCCACCCTCACACCGTCCCCCAGCAAGTGCGCCCGTCCACCCTCACACCGTCCCCCAGCAAGTGCGCCCGTCCACCCTCACACCGTCCCCCAGCAAGTGCGCCCGTCCACCCTCACACCGTCCCCCAGCAAGTGCGCCCGTCCACCCTCACACCGTCCCCCAGCAAGTGCGCCCGTCCACCCTCACACCGTCCCCCAGCAAGTGCGCCCGTCCACCCTCACACCGTCCCCCAGCAAGTGCGCCCGTCCACCCTCACACCGTCCCCCAGCAAGTGCGCCCGTCCACCCTCACACCGTCCCCCAGCAAGTGCGCCCGTCCACCCTCACACCGTCCCCTAGCAAGTGCGCCCGTCCACCCTCACACCGTCCCCTAGCAAGTGCGCCCGTCCACCCTCACACCGTCCCCTAGCAAGTGTGCACCCGTCCACCCTCACACCGTCCCCTAGCAAGTGTGCCCGTCCATCCTCACACCGTCCCCTAGCAAGTGTGCACCCGTCCACCCTCACACCGTCCCCTAGCAAGTGTGCACCCGTCCACCCTCACACCGTCCCCTAGCAAGTGTGCCCGTCCACCCTCACACCGTCCCCTAGCAAGTGTGCCCGTCCATCCTCACACCGTCCCCTAGCAAGTGTGCACCCGTCCACCCTCACACCGTCCCCTAGCAAGTGTGCACCCGTCCACCCTCACACCGTCCCCTAGCAAGTGTGCCCGTCCACCCTCACACCGTCCCCTAGCAAGTGTGCCCGTCCACCCTCACACCGTCCCCTAGCAAGTGTGCCCGTCCACCCTCACACCGTCCCCTAGCAAGTGTGCCCGTCCACCCTCACACCGTCCCCTAGCAAGTGTGCCCGTCCACCCTCACACCGTCCCCTAGCAAGTGTGCCCGTCCACCCTCACACCGTCCCCTAGCAAGTGTGCACCCGTCCACTCTCACACCATCCCCTAGCAAGTGTGCCATCTGCCCACGCATTCAGCCCGCAGAGTCCAACACAGTGGGAAACGGCTCACGGGGTTGGGGCAGCCAAGGAGAGGACTGGGAAAGAGCCCTAGGCTTGGAACCCAAAGCCCGCCCAACAGCAAGATTATAAAAAGGTGCCTAGCTACATTTTCTTCTAGCACTTCTATGACTTCCTTTCGATCATCTCATCCACTAGGAATCTGTTTTTGCTTACGGCATGAGGCCAAAATTTGACCTTTTCCTCCCTCTAACCAGTTGTCCTAACATCGTTAAAACAAAGAAAGAAACAAACAAAAGCCATTTGTCTCCCCAGCCTGCTCGCTTTCTTCTTCTTTTCTCCTGCAATGAGCAACCATTTCAGGTGATCAAAGGGTATCCTTTTGTTAGCGTACAATTTTGCAACGTGAGTGTTGCTGTCTTGTGTCTGTGTATCCGTAATTTATATAAGTCACTCTGAAGTGTCTATCTCATTCTGTTTCTTACCTTCTGCACTTGGCTCTCTGTTTTTAAGATCCATCCATCTATGTAGATCTCAAACTTCTAACTTTGGTGCACTTTGTGGGGTGCCCCCACCACATCTGCCTCTCCTCTCACGCACGGATGACCCCTGTGTTATTTCCAGCTCCCCTCACTCCACCCAAGCAATGCTGCGAGGGGCAGCTCCCCATTGCCTCCTTACAGACCTGTGCAAGTTTGCCCATCTGCAAGGCAGTCCATGGGGCGAACAGTGGCACATGGGCCGAGGGTCAGCCCGAGGAGGGCACTGGGATATCCAATAGACATCCTGTGTCTTTAGGATATGAGCCACATGGTGCTCTTCCTCATTATCCCCTCAGTAGTGCCGGACTGCCAGATTGTCCCGGCCTGCCCCACCTCCACCGTTTCCTAGCACCATTTGCTACCTTTATCATTTACTAATTTTTTTTACTATATGGCTACTTGAGCAGCTATTTATAATTACATGCAAATGAGTATCAAAGATGATTAATATTAAAGCAGAGAGCTGGCACACACTGGCAGTGTAAAGAGAGGGCGGCACTGCCCCCGCTGGACGGAGGCTCCCGGAGGCGAGCAGATCAGTCTCCAGGTCGTGGTCTGACTCCCGCTTCTCTGGGAGCTGACAAGGCCCCTCCTGGGGAAGTCATGAGCAAGGTCTCGAGGGAATCTTGGACTCAGCACAGTCAGGCACCTGGCAGGGCCAAGGTGGGGACCAGGCGCTGGACCTGCAGCGGAAATACGATCAGAGGGAGGGGGCTGCCCTGTACATCCTGCTTCTAAGCTCACCACGGCCTGCCTTCAGCTCTCCGTGGGGGGAAAGCTGGGAACTTCTGTGAGGTTGTGTGTCCTCAGCAGAGGATGGGAGCGCCCCTCATCGGCACATGGCCAAGCCAAGTACTGCCGAGAACCTAGGCCAGGCTCTCCTGGGCGTTCTGACCCCGGGCTACAGCTGGCCTGATGGAGGTGGGGCCTTGTGAAGATCGTTCACCCATGGGTCACACTGCTCAGTATGGCTCAGTCGCCCTCCACGTCTGGTGCAGAGCCATCACCCCAGGGTCACTTCTCACCACCCTCCATGGGCCTCCCAGGCCATGTCTTATGTGTTGGGCTCCCATTTTCTGCCCATTTTCTGTATCTGTGTCTTATGTCTTACTCTTCCTTTTTTTTTTTTTTTTTTTTTTTTTTCAATGGAGCACACCTTTCAGTAGCTTCTTGAGAGGAGTGCTTGTTAGGTAAATCTTTTGAGAACTGACATGTCTGGAAACGTCCTTATTCCACTTTCATTCTTGATGGGGAACGTGTCTGGGTACAGAATTCCAGTTGGGAAATCATTTTCCTTCAGAATTCTGAAGGCCTTGCTCCACTGTTTTCTTGCATCTAATGCTGCTTTTGAGAACTCTGAGTCATGCTGATTCCAATTCTTTGTCTATGACCTCTCCTGTCACCTGATTTTCCCCTTTTCTTATTCTCTGGGAGACTTTGTAGAATGTGGCTGTCTTCGTGGCCAGCCTGGGATTCAACTTTCTTGATATACCAAGTCTGTTACCACTTGCCCATCTGTTTCCAGCCTCCCACAGTTCCCTCGTTATTTCTTCCCCTCCTGCTCTCGCTATCCTTGTAGGCTTGTGACTTTAAATTTCTTTTTAAATTTCTTTACTAAACTTTTCATGGGATTGTAGAAAGGAGCCAAATCAGATATCTGTGTTCAGTTTTTCCCTGGAAACCCCCATATTCTTGGGTCTGTTTTTGGAAGTTTTTGTTTTGTTTTGTTTTGAGATGGAGTTTTGCTCTCCTTGCGCAGGCTGGAGTGCAATGGCATGATCTCGGCTCACCACAACCTCCGCCTCCCGGGTTCAAGCTATTCTCCTGCCTCAGCCTCCTGAGTAGCTGGGATTACGGGCGTACGCCACCACGCCTGGCTGATTTTGTATTTTTAGTAGAGACGGGGTTTCTCCATGTTGGCCAGGCTGGTCTCAAACTCCCAACCTCAGGTGATCCGCCCGCCTCGACCTCCCAAAGTGCTGGGATTACAGGCGTGAGCCACCGCGCCCAGCCTGTTTTTGGAAGTTTTATTCAGCTCCATTGATCTGACATCACTATGTTTTCATTAACATTATTTTATAATACATTGCATTAATTTGAAAGACACATACCTCCTCGTTATGATTCTTTTCCATTATTTTTCTGTCTGGTGTCACGTATAGTCTTCCAGATGAATGTTGGAATCACTTTGTTGGGTTTTAACAATTATTTGATGGAGATTATGTTAAATTTCTTGATTTATTTGGAGAAGGGTCAGCTTCCAGTCCAGGATTATGTCAGTGTATCTTCATTTACTGAGGTCTTCTTTTGTGTTTTTGGAGATTTTAGACTATATTATACTACTTTTTGTGTAGTCTTTGAACATTTATTAGTTTTTGTTTATTCTTAGATACTCGGGAGTTTTGTTCTTATAGTTGATAAGCTCTTTTTTCCACTCTACTTTCTAGCTGGTTATTGCTGTCTTCAAGAAAAGTATTGATCTTTGCATACTTACTTTTTGTGAGGTGAGAAGTATCTATTCCTCGTGGGTTTGGTTAAACTCTTCTATGGAAGCATTTCTTTGATTACTCTTTCAATTTCTTCTGAGGTTATTGGTTTATTCAGGTTTTCTACTTGAGCCATGAGTGGAAGTACATTTTCCATTTAGTCTAGGCCCATTAGAACTGTGCTTTTAATTTCAGATGTTTAGGGTTTAGGGTTTTATTGTTGTCTCTGATTTTGTCTCAGTAATGGTGATCATGGGCATGATTTTTGAGTTTTGTGCCCTAATGTGTGGTAAAATGTGGCACTTCTCCCGTGTGTGCTTGACAAGGGCATGGTTCTGGTTGTTGGGTCTGAACATTAGGTTTTCCTATTAATTCCAATAGTTTCTATCCTTACCTAATGTTGTATCAAACTTGTCTGGAATAAATGTATTACAGCGCTCCTATCACTGTGGCCTTGTCTCTTCTTCCTTGCATCAGGTTGAAGCTCTTAGGGGCATAAACTTCCGTATCTTTTACATTTTTTCCCATGAGTTGTTTGTTTTATCAGTTTGTCTCCTTAAATGCCTCGGTTGGCGATTACATGGTACATGTTTCTTTGCCCCACTTTTTTTAAGCTCCTCCTGGTCACTTCGACTTGGTTATTCCATATGCAAGTAATTTGTAGCTGGATTTTGTTCCATCTCATACTCCTCCAACCATCACCACACTTTTGCTCCTGGTCTCGGCTCCCCACCCCCCAGTGTGGCCCCTCTGGCCCTGCTGCACCTGCCTCTCGTATCCCAGTTCCCAACTCCCCAGAGGCCCCCAGCTCGCCTCTGCTGGGCCCTCTGTTCCCAAAGCATCTCTCTGCCGTGGCTCCAGCCCCTCACAGCCATGCACTTACCCGTGGGGCACTGGGGAAACTGAGGCACACCAGACCCCATGGTCTCCATCCCCCAGGGTTCTCTATCTGACAGGGAAAGTCAGTTAATGCCCAGGCAAATTCACAAATGAGACAAGACCTGCCCGTGGTGGAGCGTCGCAGGAAGGAAGAGCACGAGGTGCTGTTGGGAGAAATCAGGGGAGGGGTGATTTCAGTTTAGGATGAAATAAGGAAAGTTCTCCCTGAGGAGCTGACATTTCAGCAGATACCTGAAGGAAGAGAGCAATGAAGGGGTGGTCATCCCATGGAGAGGGGACAGCAGTCTGCCCTGTCACTGAACAGTGTTGTCCTCAGGTTTTAAGCATCCCTGCCCCAGCCCCTGTCCCCGTCCTCCCCTAGTGACACGCAGTGGGGCGTGGAGGAGGCAGAGAGGGGCAGAACATGCTCCTGTCTTCCAAGAGCTCTGAGTCCCACGAAAGGCAGTGGGCTCCCTTCCTTCTGGGTCTTCCAGGCGGCCTAAATTTGGCCAACAGCAGCAGAAAGGGCATCCCAGGTGAAGAGGCCAGCCCCGAAAAGGCATAGGCCTGGGCTTCGCACAGGGGACAGCAAACACCCACCCGCCCTTAGCACTGCAAAGCCCCTGCCTGCCCTCAGAGCCCACACCTGTTCACTGTACCCGCCCTCAGGGTCCACGCCTGCTCGCTGCACCTGCCCTCAGATCCCACACCTGCCCACTGCACCCGCCCTCAGGGTCCACACCTGCTCGCTGCACCTGCCCTCAGAGCCCACACCTGCCCCCTACACCTGTCCTCAGAGCCCACACCTGCCCACTGCACCCGCCCTCAGGGTCCACGCCTGCTCGCTGCACCTGCCCTCAGAGCCCACACCTGCCCACTGCACCCGCCCTCAGGGCCCACACCTGCCCACTGCACCTGCCCTCGGAGCCCATGCCTGTTCACTGCACCTGCCCTCAGAGCCCACACCTGCCCCCTACACCTGTCCTCAGAGCCCACACCTGCCCACTGCACCTGCCCTCAGGGTCCATGCCTGCTCGCTGCACCTGCCCTCGGAGCCCACACCTGCCCACTGCACCCGCCCTCAGGGCCCACACCTGCCCACTGCACCTGCCCTCAGGGTCCACGCCTGCTTACTGCACCTGCCCTCAGAGCCCACACCTGCCCCCTACACCTGTCCTCAGAGCCCACACCTGCCCACTGCACCTGCCCTCAGAGCCCACACCTGCCCCCTACACCTGTCCTCAGAGCCCACACCTGCCCACTGCACCCTCTCTCAGGGTCCACGCCTGCTCACTGCACCTGCCCTCAGAGCCCGCACCATCCCACAATGCTCCCAAGGTTACAGACTCAGTCCCAGGTTTTCTCTTCTCTAGGCTAATCATACTTGTTTCTACAATTTTTATTCCCACAAATCACCCCTCAGTGCTGGTGAAGTACAGGAAGGCTCTGGGCATGTGGACAACGTTGGACCCAGAGGCCTGCGCACATGCCCACTCGTCCTTTCTGGTGGTGTGGCTTGTCCGACTCGTGTAATTTTTCTGCTCCTTGGTTGTTTCCTTGATACTAAAATGGGACGATATGCTGATGGGGACGAGCCTGCACCTTGGTGAGGGGATCGGATGGCTGCTGGGGGTATGGAGCTTTGTCACTGTGAAGGGCTGTGCACACACCCCTGCCTGGAGACTTGGGGCATGCCTAGGATGCTGGCAGGTGCAGCCCTTGCCCACGTGCCCTGTGCGCTATAGCACTTTGGATGAGCCCACGGCTGCTCTGACCCACCCGTTCCCCTGCCGGAATTCCCTGGACAGAACTGCTGCTTCCACTCATTCCATCCTCTCCCTGTTTATTGATTGACTCTTCGATTGAGTCTTTTTGTTCCACTCTAGAGACTCTGAAACAGGATGGCTCTGGAGTTCTTCCCACAGTGTCATTCTTTGACCATGATGTGAGCAAAGAGATTTCCAGCTGCCATCCGGAAGGTGCCCCGAGCACAGGGAATGCCAGGAACTCAAAAACTCTGTGTTACCTATTTAAAAGATGGGATCCTGCCACAGACACCTCCCTTCAGGGTAGCCGTAGCCCACCTGGGCATGACTTCTGGGGCCTGGTCAATCAGCACCCCCAGGGGGCCCAGCGCCTTCTCGTGGGGAAGTCTGCACACAGAGGAAAGCCTCCACAGGAGACGGGCAGCGCTGACCACTCATCCAAGCAGGGTCAATGCCGAGGGATAGAGCAGAGGCTGTGTGAGCTCCTGGTCACCACAGGCTGGGCTACAAACAGAGAGAGCTCCCAGGGGAGGAGGGGAGAGCAGCAAATAGCCCCCTCCTGCCTTGGAGGGACTGAGTGGAACAGGGGCCATTAGACCAGGTAGGCAACCAGTGCAGGTGGGCAGGCCCAAGATCAAGGTTGACTGAGTCGGCTTCACTAGGAAGCCTACTCAGGACCGTGCCAGGCCCACTGACCAGAGCTCCTTATAGCAAGACTCTGGGGAACAGCCTGCAAGGGCCAGCATGTGGTCAGAATCTCTTCATGGCTTGGGTTAGGCCCACTGTGGGGAAAACTAAGGTGGTACTCGTGATTGACAGGGTCAGGGTCAATCCTATTGTGGGGAAAACTGAGGTGGCACTCATGATTGACAAGCTGGGGCTTCAGCCTGACTGCCGGGTCTGTTTGGGACAGTGGAGGCAGGAGGGTGTCTGGGCCAGGGCTCCTGTTGCCCCAGGCCTGAGGGCTCTCCCCTTGTCCTGTCCAGCCTGAACATGACTGAGGCTTCCAGGGGCCAGACTCGGGGTGGCTGTCACCTGCCAGGTGACCCAGGCCCTGTCTTCCTCTCTTCACCCACTTTACCTTTGGGCCTTGGACCATCTCTAGGCACTGGTCCTGGGTGGAGAAGGAGTGCTCTAGAACATAATTTCCAAATTTCCCCCCAAAATTATCACGATTAAAATATTGATGGCAACAATAATAAATCCATTTCAGGTGAAACTGACACTTTTAAAGCATCTTTAGAAACCTTCGCTCTTTTTCATGGGCCTGCAACACACAATTTAGTTAAAAACTCCGCCTGCTCAGCAGAAGCAGCCTCAAGACGTGCCGCAGCCCAGCTCTGCCCAACGCGGCGCCCCAGTCCTCCTACGGGAGTGTGTGGAGGGTCCCTGCATGGTGACTCCGGGCTTAGGGCCAGGAGGACATACTGTGATGCCTTCTGGTGCCAGAATGACATTGAGGGTGGCAGGCAGCGGCCCTGGTGTGCCAAGCCCTGTGTGTTTTGTCTCCAGGTGTGGCCCCTCAATTCACAGTCCAGGGCTCCCCTGGGATGGCCCCGTCTCCTAATTCCTCAAGAGAAGCTGGATGTTCTAGAATTTTTAAACATGAAATCTTCCAATTTTCAAATACTATTAACCAAATGGCACCACGTGGCCTCAGCGGGTGCCTCTGTGGTCTGGTTTTGCCGAGGGCACCGCCGTGTGTGACCCCTTGCTTGACAAGGGCAGAGGGTAACGTCCGGCCTATTCCCCAGGGGAAGAAGAGCTTTCCTATGGAAATTAGCATCTCTCTGCTTTCCAAGGTGATTCTGAAGGTGAACTGTCTCTGTTCTTTGGAAATGCAAAGAAATAAATGTACAAAAATAGAGTGGCGATTCCTCAACCACCCTGTCAGGCTTAAGTCACTGGCGCTTCCTCTGGGAAGAGCATGGATGGCCCTGAATCATCCAGGCAGCTAAGCAGACTGCTCAGCTCCACACGGCCCTGCCCGCAGGCCTGCCGCCCCGCCCCTGTCCCTGGATCGGCCCTGGGAGTCCTTGCTGTGTACATGCGTGTGTGTGTGCATGTGTGTGTACATGTGTGTGTGCTTGTGTGTGTATGTTGAGGGGACACAGAACTGTGGAGCTGGAGGTGGCACGAGGACCCCCAAAGGTACTGGAACCCCAGCAGCTGCTCAGCCCTGGCCCCACTTACTCCTCTTTTCTGTCCCAGCCCTCGCCCTCTGCCTCGCACCTCCACTGTCTCTCTTGGTCTTGCCCATAGTCAGGCTGCAGGTTTGTGCCTGAAACCTCGTGTTCAGTCTGTCTTGTCTGCGCCAGGCTGCAGGGTGCAAGGAGAGAGCTCCTGGCTGAGAGTTGGCCACGCTGGGATGCCATGGGTCTCCCCAACTGTAAAACAGAAACGGCCAAGTCCACCGAGAGGCCTGCTGTCAGCACCGGGTGAGGAAGTGTGTGCCGGGATGGGGGCCCGGTGCCAGGCTGCCTCACTGTCCGAGTGGCCGTGCCACCTGCAGAGGCCTGGTTCTGCCCCCAGGGCCTGTCCTGGGCCACCCTCACAGGGAGGGAGTGCCTGCCCCTACCTGGAAGAGGCAGCAGGAGAGAGGCGTTGGGGGTGAAAAGTGTTGTTCTGGAAGACTCTTTGTAGAGAGGTGGTGCGGCAGGGACGCTGGTCTCCCACAGCTGCAGGGGCCTCGGGGTCCTGTGGGTTGGTGATGTCACGATGACGTGCAGCCCTGGGTCTGTCCCGGGCCAGGAGTCTCTGAGGACCTGCCTGGGGAATGCCACGGAGACACTGGACCCTGGGGCCGGGACCTGGCTTAGACAGAGACCAGTGCAAGGGAATGGGGGCTTCCTGGACACTGGGGCTTGGGGGGCAGTGGGCAGTGTGGCCAGGGGCTGCCATCGATGCTGAAGGTCAGCCTGGCCAGCCTCGCTGTGGCCATTAGAGATGGGCAGTGGAGGGCTGGGAACTGAAGCCTGGTCCAGGGTAGTCTCCGGCCCGCAGGACACGGAACAGAGCAGAAACCGCACTGCACAGAAGGCAGGGACGATATCCGGGGCGGGCGCCCCAGGATGGCAGCCCCAAGTGGCCAGGGGCACACCCTGGGGGCAGGAGGTCGGTGCCTGCCCAGGGCCGACTGCAGCAGAGCTGCCACACAGGGGTTCATCTTGCTCTCGGACCACTTCAATCAGACCAGAGGCGGTACAGTTCGCCTGCGGAGGGGCCTGGGACCTGGCCCAGAGGTGTGGGGCCTCACTTCAGTGGAGGACTGAGCAGGAAGTTCTGGGAGGGGCCCAAGGAGACAGTGGGGAACACACACAGCCCAGGATGGGCCTCGGTTTCCCCAGTCGTAACAGCTGGCGGTGACACCTGGGACACCAGTCCTTTGGCACCTGGCAGCCCTTCGGGGGAGAAGAGGCGGCTCTGCCCGCTCCCGCTTCACCCAGCCTCTCTGTGGCTGGGTGCCAGCCCTGGGATCCATAAGGCGGACGGTGATGCTGGGCTGGGACTCTCTCAGTCTCAGCAGGCCTGACCGTCGTGTGGAGGCCACTGTGGCCTGCTGTGGCTGGGGTTGCCACCAGGGGCTGGGGAACGAGCGGTCCTGGAAGTCACAGAGGTGCTGTCTGAGCCCTGCTGTGTCTGAGACAGCTTGGCAAGTGTCTGCCACCTTCCTCTGCCCCTCGCTTTCCTCTGTAAAATGGAACAATACCCTAGGTTCGGGGTGCTGTGAGTTTTAAATGAGAGGATGGCCGAGCTGGCGAGCTGGCGCCTGGTGGGTGCCGGTGTGTCCGGGTGGGTTTGCCCTGCTGCTAAAGATGGTGTCCTCTCCTGGCAGGGGCCTCCCTGGGCAACCTGGACAGCCTCAGCCGCACCCTGGGCGTCCTAGAGGAGCGCGTCAACAGCTCGAGGCGGAGGGCACGCAGGCACGCTGCGGACGACGACTACAACATCGAGGTCCTGCTGGGCGTGGACGACTCTGTGGTGCAGTTCCACGGGAAGGAGCACGTGCAGAAGTACCTGCTCACGCTCATGAACATCGTGAGTCGGGGGGCTGAGGGGCGGGGCAGGACAGGGAGGGTCAGCCAGGGGCTGGGCAGGCCAGAGAGGCCCAGCTGCGTCCCCCGAGGCTCTGCTGATTTCCTTGTTAGCCAGAGGTGAGTGCCACAGTCTCAGGGAGGCGCTCTGGGTCCACAGGTGAGACAAGTTGACCCTCGCTGACCTCAGTTTTCTCATCTGCAAATTGCAGTAATTCCAACTTGTGGGCTCTTTACAGGCTAAGGCGGTTTTATGCAGACTCCAGTCATTTGAATGACAAATGTCATTCTATGGGTCATTTGAAAAACAGGTTTTCTCGATGTTTGCCACTTTTAAAACTAAAATTATTTTAAAAGGAAACCTCATTTTACCTAAAAAGCTAACCTAATAGTAAGACATAAAGTGACGTTATTCAGCCCCAGCTAGATAGTCCTGCCTTCCTCTGGCTCCGAACAGAGGCCCCCTTCTGTCTAGAGATCAGTGTGCATTAGAGCGAGGGCCAGACGCCAACCCAGGGCCCTCCTTAAGCTGGCAGTGGGAGCAACTGAAAATCGGGGAGCGAATTCCTTTCTCCCTGTGAGTCTGGGCTATTGAAAGGGGTGTCTGTGTCCCACCTCTGTCTTCTGGACACCTGCTCCTTGTCTGCCTGATGCTAAGAGATTAAAGAACCACCTCCCTCGTTCCACACCCCCCGCAGCCGGAGCGGGAGATGCAAGGATGCTGCGCCCTGTGTGGGTGCAGGCTGTGCAGGCCTTTCCTCTCTCTGCCTCAAGTGGCCAGAGCCACTGTGGGGGTGAGGGGCATCCAGTCTTCAAAATGCAGGTTCCCAGGGGAGCAGACTGGCTCGGCTGAGCCCTGCAGGGAAAAGAAGGGGTGAGAAGGAGGACCGGGGCACGGCCTGGAATGTGAGATGCTGCCAGTGGGGCGTTAGGGGGCAGGGGGGCATTTGTAGGAGGAAGCCAGGCCTTAGGGAAGGCTGGAGGTGGTGTGGAAGCCGGGCAGGTGGGAAGTTCTAGAACCCCGTGCTGTGTGTCCAAACTTGTGGATGAATGAGGTCCTCTGGGGCCGGGCTGCAGGCAGGCAGCGGGCTGTGGAGGTCTGCTCGGAGTCTGCTCTCAGCTCTGCTTTTCGGGCCAGGGATGAGCCCCCCCAGGAACCAAGCTGACACATGGGTCAGAGTCCCCAGGGCCCTGGTGAAAAGATACCTCAGGGGGAAAAAGGGGATGCGAGTGAGCTGAACACTTGACAAGAGACCCCACCTTCATGCTCACTTTCCTCTTGACCGGCATTGCATGAGTCCGCGAGCCCTCTGGAGCCCAGCCTTATCCACACGGGGGGCTGAAGTCCGCCGCGTCGGCAAAATTCGTTTTATTTGGGAGAGCGTTGTCACAATTAACCTCATCTTATTTTTGAAACGTACCTTTAATGCAATAATAATAACAATAAAACCATAATGGCTACAATTATTAAGCCCCTACTATGGGACCATGCCAAGCCCACGCTGGGCACCTGCCATGCTGAATTATCTTAGGAAGTCCTCAGGCTGGGTCTGTGAGACTGGTAGGTATAAAATCTTGTCTTCCCCTAGCATCATATTGCCTTCCAACCCAGCGGGGAAAGGACTGGGCTTGGAATCACAGTCCGATGGCGGCTCCCGGCCTCGCCTTTTCCAGGCACGTCCTTGGGATCGCTGCTCCCATCCTCTGAGCCTTGGTTTTCTCATCTATAAAATGGGTCAGTGTTTTCATCGTGGGGGTTGTGAGGGTTAAATGAGAGCGTGTCGGTGACTGTGCTTTTCAGTCTCTCAGTAGAGTGAACACGTTTTTAGTTTCCACATAAAATGTGGTTTTGTTATCATGACAGTGACACTATCTAATTTAGTGACAGCCCAGGAGGGGTCACTGCTGAGAGCCCACCAAGGACGCTGACTGAAGGTGGGACCCCGGGTGAGTCCTTCATGAGGCCGGTGGAGGCAGATCAGCCTTTCTCCTGGTACCGAGGGTCTCTCTGTCACAACGGCTGGTTGGAGGATGTCTAGAAGGTTCTCTGACTTTTGCCATCCAACTTTATTCAAACCCTAGTGATCCAGCCATACCCCCCATTTTGAATAATGGGAAGGTTCGTTTCTAGAAAAGCATGAGAAATTTAAAACGTCTTACATTGAGATAAGTTTTATCACAACAGAGAAGCCGTTTTAGGAGATAAGTCTCAGAAGTTGAGAAAATATTTGGGCCGTGTCTTTTGTCCCCTGTTGCACAGAAGTGAGCACTGATTCATTCAGCAAACATGTGTTGACAGCGTGCTTGTCATGGGCACAGTGGGAGTGTCCTGCAGAGGCGGTAGGGCATGGCAGAGAGTCCCGGGGCTTGGGAGACCAGCGGCAGAGGGTCAGCGGGGGGTCTGTCCTCTGATTGGAGCCCCAGCTCCCGCTGCAAGAGCGCAGCCTGGCCGTGCTTGGAGCATGCGTTGCCCTGACGGTTAATACCTTGCGTCCTCACTGAGAGCCTGTGCATGCCCGGAGAGTTGTAGGGACAGATCTAAGGCATGCCGGACCCTTCGGTGGTCTTGGGGAGGAGGAGCATTGAGGGAACGTCTGAGAAAGGATGATCTTCCAGAACACTGCTGTGCGAGCGAGCTTCCTGCAGTGCTGGAGAGGAGATACGCTGGTTTTGCCCTTTCTGGCGCAGCAGCCACCGGGCTCTTGCACACTTGAAGTGTGGCGGGTGTCCTTGAAGAACTGAACTTTTAATTTAACTTATTTGTTCCAAGATAATTTTAATTAAAAAATGTTTAATCATGGTGAAATACACAGAACATAAGTCGGTGTCTTCACCGTTTTTAAGTGCGAGATTCAGTGGCGTAAGCACATTCACATGGTTGGGCCACCATCGCCACCACCGTCCACAGAACTCTTCATCCTGTAAAACTGAAACTGCGCCTGTTAAATTTCAGCCCTGTTCCTCCCCTCCCCCAACTCCTGGCACCCACCACTCCACTTTCTGTTTCTAAGAATTTGACTACTCTGGGTACCTCGCATAAGTGGATCACACAGTAATTGTCCTTTTGCGTCTGGCTTACTTCACTTAGCACGATGTCCTCAGGGGCCTTCCATATTGCAGCATATGTGAGAATGTCCTTCCTTTTCAGGGAGGAATAGTATCCCGGCCATCCATGGGCACTCGGGTTGCCCCCTCATGGGCTACCATGAATAATGCTGCCATGAACGTGGGTGTTCAGACCCTGCTTTCCGTTCTCTTGACTATAGGCCCACAAGTGGAATTGCGGGACACAGGGTAATTCTTTCTTTCTTTAACTTTTTGAGGAGTTTCCACACTATTTTCCACAGTGGCTGCACCATTTTGCCAACAGTGTACAGGAGTTCTAGTCTCTCCAAATTGTCACCAACACTTGTCTCTTTTTTCTTTTTTATGGTAGCCACCCCAAAGAGTACTTTATTTGAATTAATTTGCACCTAGATGGAAGCCGCAGTGTGGCTGGCAGCTGCTGTGCGGGACAGGGCAGGGCTGGGTCTGTGCACAGACGGACTGCCTACCGTGCCCTGTCTCTGAACTGGGGTGCTGTGGGGGCCTCAAACCACAACCCCAAGGGCCCCCCCAAGGCCTGGCCAGTGGCTTGTCACAGTCCTCTTGTAAGTCCCAGCTGGCCACGGGGCCCCCCAAGGCTGGAGCAAAAGCAAAAGCATGGAAGGACAGAGGTGGTGGCAGCCGGCTGGGACTGGGCTCCCAGTGAGCTGTTTGACTGGCTGTAGAGCAGGTGGGGCTGGGCAATGGCATGCCCAGAGCCCAGGGTGTGGGGGCCAGTCCTGGGCAGTGAGCTGCCCACCGAACTGGATGCAGAGAACGGTGGCACAGCCTGTGCCCTGGGAAAGGCCATCCAGCCCTGGGAGGAGGAGCTGGTGCGGGCCCTGATGGTGAGGACCCAGGGAATGCAGACTCTGAGGAGGAGGTGAGGCAGAGGCGGGCTGAGTGCAGGCACAGCTCCACCCTGGCAGCCCTGCAGCCCTGCGCTGCCTCAGTTTCCCTCATCATTTGGGGTGACTTTTGCCTGCAGAACTCCCTTTGGGATCTCTTTGTGGCAGAGCCTGGGCCAGAATATGGGGTCCAGGGGTGGCACAGGCAGTTCAGCCTCATCAGTCACCCCCATGCTCCCCTTCTCTGCCCGGGCTCCCTTGTAACTGACATGGAACTGCATGGCTAGTTTTGCCTAGTGGCCTGTGTGAAAGGAAGTGATTTGGGTCACCTGTGGACCAAGGCTGGTAAGAGCTTGGAGTCCCCTCCATCTCTGTCTCCCCCTGCCATGGAAACCTTGGAAACCACGTATCCCAGAAGGCACAGCTGCAGCATAGGCTTGGCCCCCCGACCCACGCCGCACCATGGTGTGAGTAGGGAAACACAGCGTACACTGAATTGTGTTCAGCTGCTGAGATGGGGTGGATTCTCAGCATAACCATCCTCCTCTGTCTGGTGCCCCTGGCTGCCATTCGTACGGGGGACCAGTGTTTATGGGGCATCTATTATATGTCAGGCTAGGGGTGCGGCCGTGAGCATGACAGGACGTAGCCCTGCTACCTTGCATTCTGGGAAGGGGGACACAGACGATATTCAAGTGAAAAACAAATGGGATCATTTCAAGTAATGATAAACGCAATGAAAGAAATAAAATCGTTATGAGATGGAGAAGGAAGAAGGGTAGGGGAAGGCCGGCCACTTTACACAGGAGGTCAGGGGCTGGTGCACGGGAGGTATCACGGGAGCTGAGGCTCATGACAAATGAAGGATGTGGGAAGAGGTAGGATAGGGATAGCCTGTTCCAAGTCTGGGGGAGGGGGCAGGCGGCACCAAGGCCCTGAGGCAGGAATGGGGCCGGCTGGAAGAATGGAGAAGGCCTGGCCTGTGAAGCAGGGGGCACAGGTAGGGGAAGTTGGGATGAGCAAGGCCGGCCGCCGCAGTCTTCTAGAGGTGGAGGGGAGCTGCCTGTGGCTCCGGGAGCAGTGGAAATCACGGGAGGGGCTGCTTTGTTTTCTTGTGAATGGCAAGACATGATATTCCCTTTTCCATGGAAAAATGAAGCTGCTTTCTCATCTCAGACTTGCCGGAAGGGAAGAGGGTTGGAAATGGAGCGTTTCACAAGGGCCACCTGGGCACAGAAAGGGGCTCTTTGGTTTAGGCAAGCACCCCCCTGCCCGTTCCGGCAGCCCCTGATGGGTCCAGTTTTCTTATCTTCCTCCTTACATCTAGAAATTCTTGGTTTATCGAAATATTCTATATTTAACACAGATGATTCCTTTTATTTATGTGTTTATTTTGAAACAGAGTCTCACTCTGTCGCCCAGGCTGGAGTGCAGTGGTGTGATCTCGGCTCACTGCAACCTCCTCCTCCCGAGTTCAAGCGATTCTCCTGCTTCAGCCTCCTGAGTAGCTGGGATTACAGGCATGTGCCACCACAGCTGGCTTTCGTTTTCTTGTTTTTTGGTGGTTTTTTTGTATGTTTAGTAGAGATGGGGTTTCACCATGTTGGCCAGGCTGGTCTTGAACTCTTGACCTCAGGTGATCCACCCGCCTCGGCCTCCCAAAGTGCTGAGATTACAGACGTGAGCCACTGCACCAGCCATTTTTTTTTTTTACTATGTAAAATTAGCATAAATTCATGTAGATATGTGAGTGTCTTCCCCCAGCAGTTATTGTCTACTACCTGGTTTTAATGATCGCACATCATGCCATATGACTGTAGCACACTTTTTACCTAACTTATTGTTTATATGACATATTCACATAGCAAAACTAATTTCTCCATTAGAGGTCAGACATGCCACTAACTGTACCATGTTCATCGAGCTGAATCTACCGCTCCTGCTTACTTATTTCCTTAAGCTGAGTTGCTGAAAGCGGAGTCCGTGGTCAACAGATATGCCCATTTTGTAAGCTTTCTACGCTGGAATGTTCTCTGTTATGGTTTCCTCTGTTCCCGCTTCGTTGAGCAAATGCCTGTCTCCCCACCCCCTCACACCACTGAGTCCTTTTGAACAGGGGTAATTTAATTACAACGGAGATAAACTTTTTGCTTTTCCTTGATGTTAATGAGCCTGCGTTTAAAAATATACGTGTATTTGTAAACAGAGATTATTTTATTGTTTGTGCTTGGCCTATTCATGCCCTTGATTCTGCTGGGATTTGGGGGTGTTCCATTCATCTGAAGAGTTTGCGTATCTAAGTAGATTAACTTTTTGTCTGTCACATGTGTGGGAAATACTTTCCCCCGTCTCCTTGTTTACCTTTTGTTTTGTTCTGCCTGGGATAGTTTTTGACGTCCTACATTTTTGTGTGTGGCCAGATCCTGCAGTCTTTCCCCTCCCATGGGAAAAGCTTCTCCCTTGGGCGGATGCATTTGGCGTCTCCTGCCCTCCCCAGAAGTTAATCTTCTGAGATGCTGGTCTGTTTGGCAGCAGAACTTCCCAAGCTGCAGCTCCCAAGCTCCACACCTGGGTTCAGCCATAGCAGCCCTCCACCTGAATTTCTCCCGAAGTAAGAGGAAAGATAGGCTGGGCGCGGTGGCTCACACCTGTAATCCTAGGACTTTGGGAGGCCAAGGCGGGCGGCTCACTTGAGGTCAGGAGTTCGAGACCAGCCTGGCCAACATGGCAAAACCCCGTCTCTACTAAAAATACAAAAATAAGCCAAGGGTGGTGGCCCATGCCTGTAATTCCAGCTACTCAGGAGGCTGAGGCAGGAGAACGGCTTGAACCCGGCAGGCGGAGGTTGCGGTGAGCCAAGATCATGCCACTGCACTCCAGCCTGGGCGACAGAGTGAGATTTCTGTCTCAAAAATAAATAAAATAAAATAAAGGGGGCGGGGGAAGATAGAGAATTCAAAGGAGCCAATGTATTACATGCAGTGCATTCTTATTTCCCTGCAATATCTGGCTGCTGCAAAACTCATCAGGATATTACCAGTGGGGAACGCTGGCCTATAGGCAGAGCCAGCACATAACTCCCAGGGCCCAGCGCAAAATGAAAATGTGGGATCGCTTGCTCAAAGAGCAGAGGAAAGTGCCATAAAAAGGGACTATTTAGCCACTTCTTATCTTCCTTAGTCTCTGTCTCTTTCTCTCTCAACTTGCTGTTTTTTTTATTTGCTTTTTAATGTTGTTCTAAGTGAACAAAAATTGGAACCTTGAATTATTAGCATGAATTTCTTATTCATCTTTAAATTGTGCCATGGCTATTTTAAATGCAAATATTAGAGCGCTTGGCTTCTATGTGGAGTCACTGAAATTAAACAAATGTGCATTTTGTGGCTGATCCTGGTGGGTGCCTCAGGCTGACCACAAGTTTATGACAGGCACAGGCCAGACTCAGGGAGGCTGGGAGGAGGAAGAGAGGATCCCACAGAGTGGAACCCCGCTGAGGGAATTCTCCTCAGGTACGGGTCCTAGCGGAGTGAGTGCACCCCCAGCATGAAGGATGCTCCCACTGGAGTCTGCGAGCTTCCTGCCACCCCTGGAGGAACACATTGGTTGTGCCCCAGCCAGGGGGTCTGGGGAAGTAGAGCCAGGCACACCCCCTTCCCACTGGTGCACTGCTCCAGCCCACAGCATATGGCCACAGCCAATCCATCTCTATGCAGGTGTCACTCATGGGAGGCTCACCTCCGCCGAAACATGGGCTCTGGCCGGCCATCCACCAGACATGCCCCTTTCCTGCCAGCCGTGGGCGGGATGGCCACCACCACGCCTGCCCTGAGATGCCGTGGGGAATACATGCCTGATCCTGCACCTGCTGGGGGCGGCTGAGAGCCTGTCCTGGGGAGGTGGGACCCTGCTCCACTGCCCTGGTAGCCTTCACTTCCAAAACACACGCGCAAGGGTGAGAGGATGAAGAACTTCCAGACGGAGCTGTAGAGGGTCAAGCCGCAAGTTCGGGGCCTTCTGAACATGGGCCCTGGTCATCTGTGAAGTCAGCCTGCCCCTAGGGCAAGCCCAGGAACCTGAGTCCTACACTCAGACCCCACAGCCCAGTGGACCGCCTGGTGCCCCGCATGTGCCCCCGTATGCCACCTCAGGCTCCCATTCTCTGTGGCCTTTCCCCAGCCTCTACTTGGGCACGTCCACACAACTCCGAGGCCCAGGGGGAGCCGGCCGCGCTGAGAGGGCGCTGGGTGTGTGCTGAGCCTGCGGCCCTTGTCCGTGGAGGCTCCCTGCGCTGAGTTGTTTTGGTTTTTGTTTTTCTTGAGATGGAGTCTTGCTCCCTCGCCCAGGCTGGAGTGCAATGGTGTGATCTCGGCTCACTGCAACCGCCACCTCCCAGGTTCAAGCAATTCTCCTGCCTCAGCCTCCCAAGTACCTGGGACTACCGGCACATGCCACCACGCCCGGCTAATTTTTATATTTTTAGTAGAGACTGGGTTTCACCATGTTGGCCGGTCTGACCTCAGGTGATCCGCCCGCCTCAGCCTCCCAAAGTGCTGGGATTACAGGCATGATCCACTGCACCTGGCCTACAATGGAGTTTGGGCACACACAGCCATAGCCCTCCTGGCTGCTGGCAACCCTGAGTCCAGTCTCCTGAGGCTCAGTGGCCCTTAGCCTGGTCAGAGAGGCTGAGGCCCCTTGGGGGTACCCACATCCCCCCATCTAAGGGCAGAGGGGTCACTCCCTCCCAAGCACTGTGAGGGCTAAGAGGATGGAGTGTGAGCCATGGGCAGAGGTGCGGCCCGTCCAGCCTTGCTGGCCCCCCAGCCCCATCACTAGCAGAGGGAACTCTCTTCCCTCTGCCTTCATTCTGCTCCTGCTCCTCCCAGCCTTTGACTCTGGCTCAGCCTCCAGCCTCCACCTTGCATCGCTGCCTCCCCTGGGCCCAGCCGGGAGGATAAGGGGCTCTCCTCTGCCCAGGCCTGCCCCCCGCCCCCGACGGCACTGGGAGACCACTGCCATGTTTGATGCTTCCTGCTTGGAAACGTGCTCCCTGAGGTACTGGGTACTGCCAGGCTGGGACACAGTTGACATTGGTGAACATGCCTGATACTGACACTGGGGCTTCAGTATTTCTCATTTTCAAACACTTGCTCTGCCAGTGCCTCGGCTAGTCTCTGCTCACAAACTAGACGCAGTGGCCACGTGTGTGGGCCTGGGCACCCCTAAGGAGTGGGCTTGGGTCTGACAGGCTAGGAGGCAGCTCAGGTGTGTGTGGCACCTCAAGTTTCGTCACCAGGTAAAGTCAGGGACTCTTCTCCAGGCTCAGGTGAATGGGGGCCAGGGATGAACGCCTCGGAAGATCAGAGCCATTGTGAAAGTAATGTGTTTATATACGCATTTGTATTTTTTTGAGACAGGGTCTCACTCGGTCACCCAGGCTTGAGTGTAGTACGGCAATCACAGTTCAGTGCGGCCTCAAACCTCAGCCTCCCAAGCAGCTGGGACTGCAGCCTCACACCACCATGCCTGACTGATTTTTTAAAGATGTTTTAGAGACAGGGTCATGCTATGTTGCATGGTGGACTCAATCTCCTGGGCCTAATGATGCTGCTGTCTCAGCTTCCTGAGTAGCTGGGATCACAGGCAGGAGCCACCACGCCTGGCTATGGATACAATTTTTTTTTTTGGACGGAGTCTCGCTCTGTCCCCCAAGCTGGAGTGCAGTGGCGCGATCTCGGCTCACTGCAAGCTCCGCCTCCCGGGTTTACGCCGTTCTCCTGCCTCAGCCTCCCGAGTAGGTGGGACTACAGGCGCCCGCCACCTCACCCGGCTAGTTTTTTGTATTTTTTAGTAGAGACGGGGTTTCACCGTGTTAGCCAGGATGGTCTCGATCTCCTGACCTCGTGATCCGCCCGTCTCGGCCTCCCAAAGTGCTGGGATTACAGGCTTGAGCCACCGCGCCCGGCCGGATACAATTTTAAAAGTAAAATCTATCTGTGCCAAGACTTCAAGAAATATAAAGCTTGGGCCCAAGGCTAAAGCTTCCTTTGTGGCTTCAAGCATTTAATTAAAGCACTAATTTCAATCCTCCTCTTCCCTGTGAAGCCTAAGGCCTCAATGTGTTGCTTAAATATCAGGATCTACAAAGACCTTGCACTGTCTGTGTGAGCCCCTGGTCCTACTGCACTCCTTGTAGACAGGAGGGAGAGACCATTGCAGTGGGTGACACCCAGCCTGCAGCAAGGCCGGCGCTCAACCTATTTGCTACTGAGAACACGTACGCTCAGGCCTGCCAGAGGCCACCAGACAGATGTAAGCCATCTCCCCCTGAAGTGGCCCCTTTTTTTAGAAGCATTTTAAAACATCAGTTTTACATTAAAGTAAATTTGGACATATTACTTGCACGAAAGCAAAATTCATGTGAACTGGAGATTCTAAATCTGTGTTGGCAAACTCTGGCCCCAGGGCCACCTGGCCCTTCACCTGTTTTTGTAAATAAAGTTTTATTGGAACACAGCTATGCCTATGGATTTATGAATTGCCTGTGGCCTTTTTTTTTTTTTTTTTTTTTTTGAGGCAGAGTCTCACTCTGTCATCCAGGCTGGAGGGCAGTGGCATGATCTTGGCCCACTGCAACTTTCCACCTCCCGGGTTCAAGCGATTCTCTGCCTCAGCCTCCCGAGTAGCTGGGATTACAGGCGCCCACCACCATGCCCGGCTAATTTTTGTATTTTAGTAGAGACGGGGTTTCACCATCTTGGCCAGGCTGGTCTTGAACTCCTGACCTCAGGTGATCCACCTGCCTCGACCTCCCAAAGTGCTGGGATTACAGGCGTGAGCCACTGCGCCCGGCAGAGCCTGTGGCCATTTTTGTGCTACAACAACAGGTTGGGTAGTTGCAACAAAAACCACATGGCCCACAAAGCTGAGAACATTCACTACGGGGTGCTAAAGGAATATTTGCTACCAGGCTCTGCAGAAATGGACTTGCTTAGTGCCTGCCTTGAGCTCTGATGGCCCCAGGCCTCCAAAGTTAACATGTGCCTTTCAGTACATCAGTGCATGTGGGCGCACGTGTTAGGGAAGTACTGAGTGCAGTGGGCTGCTCAGACCCCAGCCCACCCCCACCTTAGCCTTATCAGCTCAAAGCTCCGGTGAGGTTACTTCGAGGATTCTTTTGAAAGGATAGAATGAGCTGCTCTTAACGGCTGTGGAACGGCAGGGCAGGAGCAGCAGGTTTCTGGTCACGCAGAATAGCCTCTCCCACCTGTGTGAACTGCTTACGTTCTGGGAGAATGCCTGAGCCCCCAAAGCATCTCTTCTGCTGAGGGCAGACAACGCTCCTCGGCCTGCGGAGAATGTGGAACCCAAGGGTCTTCTGTGCCTTCAGTCGAGGCTATAACCTTTGACCCCTCCCAGCACGAGAACATTCTCTGTACAGTACGTTCAACAGTTTTTTTTTTTTTTTTTTTTTTGAATGATTTCTCTCTATGCCAGGATTCAGATATTTTTCGTCTTTTCTTTTCTAATTTAATCCAGAAATTGGCCTGGACTTACCAGAGCCTTGCCAGGGTTTGCAAACAATCAGAAGGCATATGGGCTCAATTTCTCACCAACTTTCCAACGTGTTGAGACCGCACGGTGGCGGCGGGGAAGGCAGCGGCCGGACAGGGATGCTTTCGGCTGGTCGTGGTGGAAATCTTGTACGCTGGCCACGGAGCTGCACACCAGCCAGGCGGAGAGCGTCACCACAAGTCATAGTTCACGAGTCTCTGGCTCTGGTTCCTGGGAAAGAGAAAAACATTCTCTGAAACTGGACACGAGAACGTGGTTCCCTTAAGCGGGGGGAGGAAGCGGGGGTCAGGGTCTGCTGGTGGCGGCGTGGCCCTGGGGGTGTTGCTGGCACTGTTTCTGTTCCTCACGCTTGTCCCGCTGGCCTCAGAGCCTGGCCTTGTGCGCCACCAGGAGACACAGCCATGAGGGCCAGTGGTGTGTGCGAGGCTGCGTGTGGGGCTCAGAAGAGGGCAGTGCCCTCACGTGCTCACAGGAGCCAGGCAGGAGGGGCCCAGGTGGCTGAAGGCTGTTGGGAGTGGTGGGGACTGGGGCGACAGAAGAGGCCACGACCCCTGGTTCCAGCCCCCCTGGAACCAGCTCCTCCTGGTTCCACTCACTTGTGTTTCTGTAGGAAGAAGCAGACCACTGCTGCCAGGTCTTTCTTCCACGAGAAGCTGGAAATCTAATTTTTATGGGAAATCTAATTATTTTTCAATGTGGGCCACAAATTGAAATTAAGAACCCACGCTGCCCAGGTGGAGCAGAACACGGCTGGGAGATGAGTCTGGCGTGTGGGTGGCCTGAGTGTTCTTTCCAGCCTAGAAGGAAGGAGGCGACTGCCTGTCCTGCTGCGCCCTGTGCTGGGCAGTGCCAGCTCCCGGGGCCGTTGGGAGCACCACTCGAGTGGAACACCAGGGAAGTGCTCAGCAGAGACGGGCATGGGAGGAGCATGCGGAGACTGAGAGCTGTCCTCAGTCGTGTCCGGCACTCCCTGAACTCCTGGCCTCCACGTCCCTGCACTGAGGGAGCTCAGAGCACAGGAGTATGGGGAGCAGAATCAGGACACATGATTACACCCTGGTTCATCAGGGAAGGGTGCCTGGGGCGGCGGGTCAGGGAAGGCTCCTCGGACAAGGGCCACTGCAGCTGCCTCTAATGAGGGCTCCTGGTGGCGGCTCAGCGCCTGCAAACCTGGCCGCATCGCGAATCACGGCACACAGATTGGGCCCTGCTGGAGCTTAGGGGGCTTGGAGAGCAGCAGCGAAGTTGCTTTGTGGTCTACAAAGACGGACTCATCTCTCTCGGGAGGTTTGGGGCTTACGCTTTCCATCCTTGGAAGCCCCTCTCCCCACCTGAGGAGGCGGAAACTCACATTTGCTGTTTTTGCACGTGCTGACCCTGTGCAAGGAGGCATGTCTGGGACCTCATACCTTGCCCCAGTGGCCCTGTGAGGTTCCCTTGCCTGCATCAGGTCACTGAGACTCAGAGAGACATGGCCAGAGCACGGCAGATGGAGTCACATACCTGTGGGAAGGTGGCCCCTGTGTTGGTCCTCCCCTACTGTTCTGGCCTGAAGATCCAGAGATCCCAAATCCCCTAGCATGCTCCATGGGTTCTCATCTCAGGCCTCACTGACCTCCCCACAGCATTTGGAGTCTCCTGGCTACACCTGCCTCTCCCCGCACGCTCCACGGGTTCTCATCTCAGGCCTCACTGACCTCTCCACAGCATTTGGAGTCTCCTGGCCACACCTGCCTCTCCCCACAGACCATCCGCTCTGCCTCTTGCTTTGCCTTGGCTTCTGCGTCTACTGTGTCCTGTTCTGAGGGCCGCCCGACTGCCTACTCACTCCTTTAGCGCACACGGATAGAGCAGCCTTAGGAGCTGGGGATGTCGTGGTGAGCTCGGGATCCAGACCGCAGGGAGCATATGTTCCAGCAGGTTTGGGGAGGCTGACAGACCAGTGACGGTGAGCAGGTAGGAACACTCTGACGGGGGTCCTGTGGGTGGGTCTTACCTCTGCTTCCTCCCGAAATGTGCGACACCCTCCCCGCAAGTGGGCCTCTCCCCACCTCCTCCCTCCTCCGCAGACCTCCTGACAGCTGATGCGGAAGCCTCCCGGCAGCCTGTCCTTGGCCTCCCGTGGGGAGCTGGTGGTTGTCAGAGTGGGGGTTTGAGTCCCTGTGGACGAGGAGGGCCAGCCGTCCGCACACCCGCTGACAGCTTGAGGCAGCCTCAGAGCTTGTCTTGTGCAGGCTCCAGCAAGGAGGTGACAGCTGAACCACAGACAGAGGCGATGATGTGCTGCGCCGGGCTCCCAGGCTGGCCTGGCGCGGGCTCTCACTTCCCAAGGCCCCTCCCGGGCTGCCCCCTGAGCTGAGTTGCCATCAAGCAATCCTGGGTCTTGCTCCCCAGTCCAGGGGTCTCCTTGGTGGTGTGTCTCAGGAGGGTTAGGGACTCCCACAAAGGTGACTTTGTACTGGGCCCAGAGAGGGTCTGCCCACCTGATTTTTCACTGAGTACCTGGAAAAGGCCAGGCACGTAGTAGGCGCCCAGTAAATCTATTTTGAATGAATAAGTGACTAAATGAATTCCCATAAAGCAACTGTGATCTCAGAGCCTCCCATAAAAAATGAGCTCTGTCTGTGGGTGTGGAGCTCCTGGTGGCTGGGTGCCCTCATGCCTTCGCGTCTATGGCAGAGGCTGTGTCTCCGTCGTCGATGCTGACAGCTGAATGGCCAGGTCCCGGGATATGGTTTCTAGTTGCAGCAGCTTTGCCGAATTGCTCACCAGAGCTTCTGTACTGACTCCCACGCCCACTTCTGTGAGCCTCTCAATCTCTGTGCCTCGGCTTCCTCACCGATACAATGGGGATAATACTCACCTGTGGGGTGTGGGAGGGGAAAGATGCCGCACACGGGGAAATACTCAGCACAGGCGGAGAAGATCAGAGCCGACCAGCCAGGCGAGCCGTTGTTCATTCGGCCCATGGTGTCTGGGAACAGCCCCAGCCAGCTCCTGTGCTGGATGAGCTTTTTCTCATGGGGGCCACCTGCTTGCTTTGGCACAGCGAGGACAGGGCCTTGGCAGCCAAAGGAGACGGTCAGCTGTCTCCACCTGGTTATGGAGATAGTCCCAGTGGGGGGATCCTTGAGCTGGTTTTGGTCACGGAGTTGGTGTTTCCCAAGTGGAAAGTGGGGAGGGCACAACTGCACACAGAGGGGGCCGCTTGTGCAAAAGAGGTGCCAGCCCTTGGCCACCCTGGGGAGCCCGCGGGGGTGGGAGAGGGCACATGAGGCTGAACTTGGCCTTGGTCCTGAAGTCTGGGGAAACACGAGAGTACGGGCACCCAGGACGCATCAGCAAGGATGCAGAAGAATCCCTGTCTAGTGGAGAGGGACAGACAGCTAACAAACGAAGGTGACTGGAGATTATGATGGTGCCAGGAAGTTACTGGGATGGGAGAGCACCCGAGGCAGCATAGGGCGCCCTGTGGGAATGTTCACAGAGCAAGGGAGACTTCCCTGCAGCCAGACAGGAGGATGGAAGCCTGGGTGCAGCCCGCATGACCTCCCACCCACGCCTGGCAGTGAGCCTGGCCCAAGAGGCGCTGGAACGCCTGTGCTCTGGGTGTTGGAAAGCACCCCGCATGACTGCACTTTCAGGGAGGGATGTGCTCGCCGTGGACGACCCTTGCCGTGAGCTTGTAATGCAGGACCCTTCTTGCAGCCGTCACCTGACTCTTGCCCTGTGCTCTGAGTGCCTTGGGAGCCCCTGCCCAGGTCGAGGGGCACACTGCAAGGTGATGGCCTGCGGCCCTCTCTCATGCCTTCTCAGTCTCTGAGGGGTTCGTACCTGCTCTGTCAGGGCTCCTCCCTTCTTCCTTATCATGCATGGATGCCTGGGGCGTAGGGAGGCTGGCCTGAGTCCTCCTCAGTTTTGCTCTGAGGTGGTCAGGTCTGATGTCTGGGCCACTTAGGCGTGCTGGACCCCTGCCCAGTCCGAGCCCTATGCCTTGATGGGTGCCCACTCTGCAGCCTCTGCCAGCCACTGCCAGCTACCCACGCCCTGGCCCTCATCAGCAGGAGCTGCTGCAGCCCCCACACACCCCTCTGGAGCTGGGGACATCCACGTGCTGCCTGAGGCCCAGTCATTAACATGAGATCCCTCTCCATTCTAACCACCTGCCTAGCCACCGTGTGGACCGGACACCACCCTCAGCAGAGGGTCTCATCTCAGTGGGAAGTGGAGCTCAGAACCCCAGGGACTATCTGCATCTCACCCTAAGGCAGGGGCAGCGGTAGGCATAGGGCTCCAGCTCCAAGCCTGGTGTGAGCTCAGCAGCCCGCCCCCCGCCCTGGCAGCATGCTCGCCGCCCCCCTCCCCCACACCGTTCCTGTCCCCTGATGCCACGGCCCTTTCCTCCCATAGCGGCATTTTCCTTCCCTCTTTCCCTAGGTCAAACTGGTGACAGAGCAGCAGCAGAATATGATGTGCAGGGGAATAAAAATGCATTGTTCTCAAATTACATGGTGGTGCCCGAACGTACCCAGGTGACTGAGCTCAGTCACAGGGGATGGGCCGTGCCGCACAGGCTCTGAGGCGGGCGTGTGGGGGGGTGCCAGGGCTGGGGGTGGCACAAGTCCTAGACACTTGGAGCCCCTCTTTGAAAGGGAACCCCACACTGAGCCCCCCAGGGCTCTGTGGCCAGGGACAGCCGACAAGCTCAGCAGAGTTCCAGGGAGGCAGGGCCGTCCCGCAGCCACTGCCAGCAAGAATCAGAATCCCTGACTCTTCTCGGCCTTTCCCTGTCAGTGGCTCGCAGCGGCCAGGAGGCCCCTGGGGGACACTGGGCTCTGGCCTGCGGCCTCGGCCGTGTCCTTCCGTGTCCTGCGGCCTCAGCAGCACTGGTCCTTCCCCGTTCTGCAGCATTTCCCTGTCTGATGAGGCGTCCGGCCAGCGATTGGGAAGGTCAGTCTAAGTGGTGGCATGGCTGTTGTTTCCCCAAGGCGACTCAGCCAGCAGGGAGAGCTCCAGGGCTGGGTCACACTTGCAGACGGGCCTGGGCACGGCAGCCCCTCCAGCTCCAGAAAACACAGGGACATGCGCAAGCTGTTCACTCAGACCCCTCCCCATGGTGATGGCCCGGAGGAAAGCCAGGGTGGGTGTGAGGCCCCTTGGACCATTCTGCTCGTGGTGTCCCAGGGAAACAGCTTGGGCTATTGGACCCTCCTGTAATTTGATGACAATTTCTTTTTTTTTTTTTTTTCTTTTTGAGACGGAGTGTCTCTCTGTCGCCCAGGCTGGAGTACAGTGGCACGATCTCGGCTCACTGCAAGCTCCGCCTCCCGGGTTCACGCCATTCCCTGGCCTCAGCCTCCCAAGTAGCTGGGACTACAGGCGCCCGCCACCTCGCTTGGCTAATTTTTTGTATTTTTAGTAGAGACGGGGTTTCACCATGTCAGCCAGGATGGTCTCGAACTCCTGACCTCGTGATCCGCCCGCCTTGGCCTCCCAAAGTGCTGGGATTCCAGGCATGAGCCACCGCGCCCGGCCGATTTGATGACAACCTCATTGAGCCTGTACTAGGTGTTGGGGATTTCACTTTTGTCACACGCGTCCGTGTGAAGAGACCACCAACAGGCTTTGTGTGAGCAATAAAGCTTTTTAATCACCTGGGTGTTGTTTTTACCTAAATCAATCTGGCCCGGTATATGACAACATAAAAAAACTTAAGGATAGAGCCCAAAAAACTCGCCAACCAAGCAAATAATTACGCTGAAGCCCCTTGGGCACTCTCTGATTGGATGCCCTGGGTCCTCCCAATTCTTAGTCCTCTAATACCTATTTTTCTCCTTTTATTCGGACCTTGTGTCTTCCGTTTAATTTTCTAATTCATACAAAACCACATCCAGGCCATCACCAATCATTCTAAACAACAAATACTCTTTTAACAACCCCACAATATCACCTGTTACCCCAAACTCTTTCTTCAGTTTAATCTCTCCCACTATAGGTTCCCACGCTGCCCCTAATCCCACTCCAGGCAGCCCTGAGAAACATTGCCCGTTATCTCTCCATACCACCCCCCAAAATTTTCACTGCCCCAGCACTTCACCACTATTTTGTTTTGTTTTTCTTATTAATATAAGAAGACAGGAGCGTCAGGCCTCTGAGACCAAGCTAAGCCATCATATCCCCTGTGACCTGAACGTATACATTCAGATGGCCTGAAGCAACTGAAGATCTACAAAAGAAGTGAAAAGAGCCAGTTCCTGCCTTAACTGATGGCATCTTCCATTGTGATGTTTCCGCCCCACCCTAACCAATCAGTTGACTTTGTGACAATACACTCTCCCCGCCCTTGTGATAAGTACTTTGTGATATTCCCCCGCCCTTGTGAATGTGCTTTGTACGATACACCCTCCCCACCCTGGAGAAGGTACTTTGTAATATTCTCCCCTGCCCTTAAGAAGGTACTTTGCAATATTCTCCCCCACTTGAGAATGTATTTTGTAAGATCCACCCCCTGCCCACAAAAAATTGCTCCTAACTCCACCACCTATCCCAAACCTATAAGAACTAATGACAATTCCACCATGCTTTGCTGACTCTCTTTACCGACTCAGCCCGCCTGCACCCAGGTGATTAAAAAGCTTTATTGCTCACACAAAGCCTGTTTGGTGGTCTCTCCACACGGACGCGTGTGACAAGTTTCATTGTTGCTTCAACCTGAAACAACCCTGAGACACAGGGACTATTATTATCTCCATTTTACAGATAAGGAAACTGAGGCCCAGATAGGTTAAGTAACTGGCCCCAAGTCACATGGCAGGATTGTGGCAGAATCCCCATGCTGGCACCACGCAGTCCACCTCGGAGTGGGAATATCGCCCCCAATGCTCTGCTAACCCCCCAAACTCCGGAGAGGGGGAGGGGCAGCCTCTTGCAGTTGTTAGTACAAACCCGGGAAGTTTTGTCATGCAATTTGTCTTCTCAGCGTGCCTGCTGGAGTGCCACACATATCTCTCGAGCACAGCACGTGCCTCTTAGCCTCTGCTGGGCTCTGTGCATTGCTCAGCTGGTCTGGGGGTGGAGGAGCCCCGTCCCCACCCTGAGGCACCTGCAGAGGTATCAGCAGAGTGTGGACGGGCACAGGAGACGGCGCCTGAGGAGTGAGGGGGTGGCCTTGGGCAGAGTGTTCTCGCACTGGGTATTGAAGGAGGGGGCTCTGACCGCCTGGCTTTTTGATGTATGATCTGACCCCAGTAATTCTGATCCTGGCCGTTTCCATTCCATGATAGTTTGATATTTTGAGCAAGAGTCATGTTTCTTCTCGCATTGCCTCTGAAGCATTTGCTGAGACGCCAGGGGGTGAAGCAGCGATGCCGTGGGAACATTTATTCTCATGATAAGCCCAGGCTCTGGCAGCCCCGTTTAGGCACCGTATGCAGTGCACACAGATGAAACGTTCCTCCCCGAGGCCAGCAGACCTCTCTCCCTGACTTCTGGCTGCGCTCTCTTCTCTGCCTCCACCTCGGTGGTCCAAGCCTGGCCTCCGAAGGGGCCACAGAGAGAACAGCCCTCTCCCCACTTATTTCAGGGGGTCCCAGAGAAGTCATAGAGCAGCAGGTCCCCCTCCCCCAGGCCTCTGACAGACTTTGCAGGCCTGGCTTGCTCCTGGCCATGGTTTTGCCCGGTGGGTCATAGGCTGCCTCTGGTGGCCCAAAGCTCAGCCGAGCGAAGGAGATGGGAACCTTCCTGAAGGTTGGGGTGGCTGCTGTTCCAGTGCCCCTGCCCGTCTCCCCTGCAGCTGGCGGGCCAGCAGCCTCCCCTAGTAGGGAACCTAAGCCGGTTCCCTGTTTCTGCACCTTCCCTGCCTTGGCAGAGGACAAAGTCACCTCTGCCCAGCAGCCTCAGGCCACCTCCCAGGGCTCACCGTCCCCGGGTGGAACTGCCACCAGCGGAGGCAAACTTTTACATTGTCATGCAGAGCCGCTCCTTCCTCATTGTCTATTTCAGAACAGAAACTTGGCTGCATCTTTGCATAAGCAAAAGGCACATTACAATGTATTTCCCCAAACAAGAGAGCCTTTGGCCTCTCTCCGCACAAAGATGGCTGCGGCTTTGAACATTTCCCCCCAAGGTTTAAAGATTCCAGGATCAATTTCGCAGACAGGACTCAAGGGCATCGTCCCTGGGCTTCCCCTCCCCCTGCAACCTGGGAAAGCAGAGCTGCTTCCCCCCAGCACACACAGGCCTTGGGGAGGGGGGATGCGGGGGAGGCCCCAGGGCTGCTGGGGGTAGCCGAGGCGAGGCCTTAGCTAGGGGCTTCCCCGTGACAGGGGTCACCGGCCTATGCTGGGTCATACATTTGGCCCATTTCTGGTTATTCCATATCTTCAAAGTGATTCACTCCATTCATTCAACAACTGTTTATTGAGCACCTACTGTGGGCCAGACACTGCTGGGAGCAGTTGCACTGCAAGTCCAAAGTTCCTGAGGTGGAGACAGGCTCCCTGTGCAAGGAGCAGCCAGGCTAGCCGCTGGAGCGCAGGGAGCAGGGCCAGGGCAGCCTGAGAAGATGCAGCAGACCTCCTGTCCTGGAGGTCATGCCAGGAACTGTGGTCTCACGCCTTGGGTAGGAAGGGTTTAAGCAAGGTGGTCACTGCCTCCTTCCTTTTAAATATATTTTTTGGGATGAGTCTTTTTTTTTTTCAAATGCTCTTGAGATATCTAAAGAATTCAGGGGCTGGTCAGGGAGAGTGAGGATTCCAAGTCTGAACCAATGCACAGGCAGCAGGAGAGGGCAGCCGGCTCTGGGGAAGGCTGGCTGGGCTGTCAGGAGCAAGGGTGCCGTGTGGGGAAGTATCTGAAGTAGGGCATGGAGAAGCTAGACAGGGCCAGCGTGGAAAGGGCTCTGAATGGCAGGCAGAGTGGCTGGGCCCTGCCTCTGAAGGCACTGGGGAGCCATTGAGGGTTTTAGACAGCGGACAGGGAAGGTGAGATCTGTTCCTCGGGGTGATCGTAGTGAAGAATGGTGTGTGTGTCGGGGGCGGTGGGGAGGACATGAGGGGAGCTGTTGGGGAGCCCTACCACCTGTCTCCTGTCTGGGAGAGAAAGTGGGTGGGGCCAGGGGAAAGTGGGTGGGGCCGGGGATGTGAGGGAGGCAGGCACGTGGAGGCCACCTTCTGTCTTCAGTTGCTCTTTTTGCCACATCAGTCAACCCTCTACTCTGCAGAAATGTTGCAGCTGTGTCCTTGTTGAGGATGCCAGTGTTTTGTCGAGAATTGCACTGATTTCTTGCAGTGGTTCCCGTGCCCAGGTTCCGTTTGAGAAGTCCCACTGAGAACCTGTGAGGGGCCAGGGCTGCGCAGCAAACGGTGGCAATTTTGCAGCCCCCTGAAAAGCACGTAGAGCCCTGGGATGGTAGAGGGGGACGGGACGGGGCTCACTCCTCAGGCCTATGGAGGACAAGGACATTGTGGAGCGCCCCTGCATCTCACGCCCCACAGACCCTGCCTGCCCGCCCACCATGTCTGTTCCTCATGTATCGTATTAACCTACCGAAACTGAGAGGCCAGACAGCAGAAGGAGCCCAGCCCCGGACTGTGGGCTGGACTTTGCCACAGCACAGGCAGGGGCAGGAGAACCACCCAGGCCAGCGGTCAGTGGTCTCTGGGCCACAGTGCCCCATGGGGTTCCTGACTGCTGGGAGGGACCAAGGTGAGGGCTCTGGAACAGGATTCCAGGCCCAGCGGCCGCCCAGAGGAGCCAGGAGGCCATCACAAGCCCCACCATGGCTTCGCTCAGGCCTGCCTGCAGAGAGGAGGGATGCCTGGGGCACAGTGTGCTGCTCTGGTGTGGAAGAGAGGAAGGACAGAGGCTTCCTGGGGAGAGGATCAGGGAGAGCACACCACAGTGGAAGGCTGCCAGGGAGGGCTCGCAGAGGGAGCCTTCACGAGGGGGCCTTGGCTGCGGCCCGGCCTCCTTCCTCCTGGCTACCTGCTGGGAGCATTTGAAGGTAACCCCTCTCCAGCTCCTCAGCAGCCAGGGGACCCCAGTTCATCTCCGAATCATCTGAGGCTTCCAGAGGCCAGGGCCAGGGCACCCAGCGCAGGAGGTGGGAGCTGGCTGCTGGCAGACAGCCCCACAGTGGGGCTCCCCAGCCAGGGCCCCACGCCTAGCAGCCTGACACCCTGGGCTCAGCCGCCTCGACCCCACCTCCAAGCAGAATGTGAGCCTGAGGGTCTGTCCCAGGGAGTTCGATGCCCGGCGGCAGGGCTTTTGGAATGGTTGGTCGCCTCCTGTCCCAAATCAGGGAGCAGGATTAGATCTTCCCAATGTTCCAGAAGGACACGAGATTCCTTCCTGAGATGAGAGCTGCCACCTTCGGCCCCAGGGGCAGTGCTAGGAGAGCGGAAGATCCTGTGTCCTGAGGGGCAGGGCCTGGCCGGGAGCCAGGAGAGAGCCAGCCCCGCCTCTCCTCCCTCCGCCCTGTGGGAGCTGCCCGCACGCCCTTCCCAGAGCCCCAGCCTCCACCTGCTCAGGCGGGCCGATGACCCCCATTCCAATCCACATCATCCCTCACATCTGTCCCTTCTCTGCACTCATCCCCAAAGCTGAACCCCACATTCCCACATCATGACCCCTTCCATCTACTTTCCATAAGACACCTGGTGTAAGCTTCTTAAATGCACTGCCATCATCCTTCCTCCGTGTTCTCCCATTGCTCTTAGAGTGGATTTAAAATCCTCCTGACCTTGTGGTCTGGCCTCAGTGCTCCCCTCCCACCTCCTCTGCTGGAGCGTCCCTCCGCATCCCCTCCGTGCTTGGAAGGTGCCTCGCTGCTTCCAACCCTGGGAGGTTCGCATGGGCTGCCTCCTCTGCCGGGAGTGCCAGCCTGCTTTGCTGAGCTAACCTGTTCTGTTTCTCAGGTCTCATGACATGCCACATCCTTAGGGGGACCCAGGCCCCAGTGGGCAGATTCCCACTAATATGTCCTCTGGTTCCCTGCCTTTCCCTCAAGGCCCATGATCCTGGAGCTGGTCTTGTGGCATCTGAGTGTCCCTCTCCGCCTCCTGGCAGGAGGGCTGGCTCTGTACTGGTTCTGATCCACTCAGAGCCACAATTCATGGTGACACAGTGGCTCTGCTGGGTGCCAGCCTCAGGCCAGTGGGGAAGGAGAGACCAGGCCAGCCTCGCCCAGGCCATTCTGGGTCCCAGGGTGTGGTGGGCTGCACGAGAGGCCAGGGTCATTTCAGTTTGAGAAGTCCCATTGAGAACCTGTGAGGGACCTGTGGCTATGCTGAGGGTCTGTGTGGATGGTGAGGTTGGCATTTACACCTTAGGCTCAACCATGGGGGAAAAAATGCAACTTTCTTTCATTCTTTTTTTTATGAGACAGTCTCGCTCTGTCGCTCAGGCTGGAGTGCAATGGCGCAGTCTCGGCTCACTGCAACTTCCACCTCCTGGATTCAAGTGATTCTTCTGCCTCAGCCTCCCGAGCAGCTGGGATTACAAGCGCCCGCCACCATGCCTGGCTAATTTTGTATTTTTAGTAGAGACAGGGTTTCACCATGTTGGCCAGGCTGGTCTTGAATTTCTGACCTCAGGTGATCCACCTGCTTCGGCCTTACAAAGTGCTGGGATTGCAAGCGTGAGCCACCGCAGCTGGCTGGGGCTTGCTTTCGTTCCTATATCTGGTACTGCCCTCATCTCAGGCACTCAGCCCCAGGATAGAAGGAAGGCTACAGTCTGGCCTGCGGGAGGTGGCTCCGTCTCTTCCCCATAAAGCCTTTGTCTCATTCCGCTTGGGCTGGTATAACAAAGTGCCATAGACCCAGGGGCTTGCATCACAGGAAATCATTTCCCACAGTTCTGGGGACTAAGAATTTAAAGATCGTGTTGCCAGCTGGGTCATTCCCCAGTGAGGACCCTCTTCCTGGTTTGCAGACAGCCACCTTCTTGCTGGGTCCTCCCATGGCAGAGAGAGAGGACGCAGGCTCTCTGGTGTCTGTTCCTATAGGACACTAGCCCTATCATGAGGGTCCCACCCCCACGAACTCATCTACCCCTAATTACCTCCCAAAAGCCCGATTTGCAGGCAGAGGACTGGTGGGGGCAGTAGGGGCGTGTCCTCTTTGCAGCAGCCTTGCGAGTAGGCTTGCCTCCCTCTCTTGTAGGCCAGTGTCCTCTGGGCTTGCTCTGGAGCCTGGCGGTGCCCCCTAGAGCCAGGTAAACCGCAAGCCAGTCCCCAGCTGTCTTGCCTGTGTGTCCCTGGGGTGCAGGGGACCCTGGCATCTGCCACGCACAGCTGGGACCTGGGCCACCCTCTCAGGCCTGAGCAGGCTGGGCCTCCACTCGGGCCCGGGAAGCCACTCCTACCGCTAGGAACTTGTCCCCTCTCAGGTCCCAGGCAGCAGCCAGGATCAAGCTCTCTCGCTTTTCCTTCCTTCTCAGATGTCAGGACTGTTCTGTATGACCTGTGAGGTTGGGGTTGGGGATGAGGAGAAGCCGGGCCCCTCGTCCCTGGCCTTTCCCCTCCCCTCCCCTCCCCTCCGTTCTGCTCCCGTCAGCTGCAGTGGGACCTTCCCTCCGTCAAGGTCTTCATTTCTACAGTCAGACTCCGTGAGCCAAGCTGGCCAGGCTCTGTTGTGATAGAGAAAGCGATACTGTGGACAGTTAAAGAAACCCCTTCTTTCTTAAGAAAAACTGGCTTTTAAGGCTACTGTGCCAGCATGGACTAAAAAATCTAGTCTGACCCTCAAAGCTGGGCAAGGACTTCTGTGGTTCAGGGGTGCATACCCTACCCCCAGCACCTCGCAGGGCGCTGCAGGGCACGATGGTTTACCAGCAGTGAAGAAGAAACCATTTCATTGTTTGCACAAGCACCATTGCATTGGAGATTTCATCCCCACAACAGCTTTGTGATGGGGGGCAGCGATCCTCATTTTACAGAGGAAACGGAGGGCGACGGCCAAATGGCAAGGCTTCCTGGGGACCTGGGTGCCCTCCTCAGAGCTCCACCTTGTCAGCTGCAGGGGCGAGATGGGTCCCTGGGGGTCTAGAGGATAACCCTCAGCGCCCACAGGGGTTGCCGACCCACCCTCCCCAGACACCCACGGCCCGGAGCTCCTGTGGGTCTGATGAGTCGTCCCTTGCCTATAGGAAAGAGAAGGGAGACTTGTGGGAGCCCATTTACAATCAGACGTAGATTTGCTGGGCAGCAGTTGCTGGGAGGAGCTGTGCTGGGGCTGGATGGTCCCCTTAGCAGGGGCCTGCATGCTCACGAACCCTGCCCCACGATTGGTGCCATCTTTGTTCCCAGCACCAATGCCAGCGGGCCCCAGGATCCTTGTCTTGCATGCCCTGTGTGCCTGTCCACCCATCCATCATGATGTGATTCTCCTTGTTAACCCTCAGGTTTCCTGAGGTGCCTCCCCACTGTTTCGAGGTAGCAATGACTGTTGCTCAGATGGAGGCTCTACAGATTGGAGTGCAGCAGTGTGTGCTGGCCTGACGTGGCAGCAGGCTCCGGGAAGCATGTCTTGGCCATGTCTGGAGCCCGTCAGCAGCCCCTGGGCTCGGTCTGCACGTGGGGAGGGGTGCGTGGCCAGTTCCTGCTTCTCCACTTCCTGATGGTGCCAATGTCTTGAGCCTGTCAGCGGGTATCCCTGAGTACCTGCCAGGCGCTGCTCAGCCTGGCCCTGGGCGTGCAAGCAGGGAGGATGCAGGTGGCTGCCCAGCCCACGAGGGGCACACAGAGGGCTCCAGGAATAATACACCTTGTGCTTGATGAGGAGCGGATCAGGCCTGCAGGGGGCCTTCCAGGGGGAAGTGACCGCTGAGCTGGCCTCAAGGAGGAGTAGGCTTTGGTCAACCAACAAAGGAGGTGACAGGGAGGGGGCTGTGCTAGGGAGGGTCCTGGGTGTGTGTGGTGGGAAGCTGGAGGGTGGGGGCTCAGTGCGAAGGAAGCCCTTAACAGCCTCCAGCCCGGGGTAACATGACCTGTGTTTCTGGAGGGTCTTGCTGGCTGTGTTCTGTGGAAGGGGAGTTCACCCCCTGTTTTCGTGCCATGGATCCCTTTGACATCTGCTGAAGCCCATTGGCACCTGCTCAGAATAATGGTTTTAAATGGGAAGAATGAAACACATGTAAGAATACCACTGTGGGCCGGGCGCGGTGGCTCACGCCTGTAATCCCAGCACTTTGGGAGGCCAAGGCAGGCGGATCATGAGGTGAGGAGATCGAGACCATCCTGGCTAACACGGTGAAACCCCGTCTCTACTAAAAATACAAAAAATTAACCGGGCGTGGTGGCGGCGCCTGTAGTCCCAGCTACTTGGGAGGCGGAGGCAGGAGAATGGCGTGAACCTGGGAGGCACAGCTTGCAGTGAGCCGAGATTGCGCCACCACACTCCAGCCTGGGCCACAGAGCGAGACTCCGTCTCAAAAAAAAAAAAAAAAAAAACCCACTGTGATAAGTACAGAGGATGGCGATTACAGGAGCTCCCGCCATCAAAACAGAACAGGGAGAGCACGTTGGGGATGCAATAATGAGCTTTTAATTAACATGTTAAAACATTATACCTGGTGGTGGGCCTAGAACCGCCCCCATTTCCAAGCAGCGATGCTCGTAGGTAACCCCCACACCCACCAGCAACAGCTTGGAGTGACTTCTTCCAGGGCCAGTCCCAGCCCCGCCTGTGCCCCGGGGGAGCCCTGCCTGTGCCCCGGGGGCCCGTTGCCCACATTCACTGTTGAAGGGAAGGTCGTGTTTCAGTTGGAAGCCACAGCAAGTGTAGGGCCGCTTTCCCTGCCCACCTTCCATGTTCAGGCCCCAGGCGAGGAATCCCTGGGCTGGTGGGTGGGGTTGCTCAGGAAAGAGCTGCAGTGATCCCAGCAGGCAGTGGGGGCAGCCTGGAGGGGCAGGGGGTAGGGGACAATGAGGGAAGGGTCACAAGGTGGCTCCCAGATGACAGTGATGCCTGGCTGGAAAGCATGGGAAGAGGAAGGAGCGGGTGGGGGTCCCAGGCCTGAGAGCCGGTTGGGGGGTCATCCCATTGGCAGAGCCAGAGCTGGTCCTAGGACCTGTGGTTCCCGCTGACGCCTCCCTGTTTCTTTCAGGTCAATGAAATCTACCATGACGAGTCCTTGGGTGCCCACATCAATGTGGTCCTGGTGCGGATCATCCTCCTAAGCTATGGGAAGGTGAGTGCACTGTGGCCAGCCTGGCCTGCCTCCCACGCAGAGTGAGGGGCCCGGGGGGGAGGCATGGGCCTCCTGGGGGAGCGTTTGCATTTGCCAGAACCACCCTGCCTCTCCCTGCCTCCCCTGAGGTTCCTATAAGAAACAAGACACTCATGAGCTGCCCCTAGATCCTGCTCCCTTTCACCGCTAGTTTTAAAAATGTGGCCATTACTATCGTTCACTGAAAAGAGTCTGTTACTCCCACATCCCTAGAGGAAGAGACATACCAGGCCGCGGGGGTCACACAGGGAGGCACCAGCGTTGGTCAGGAGGCAGAGGGAGTTGGGTAAACAGCGGCCTGAGTCCGTGTTGTTTCTGCAGGAAGGACCAGCGGAGACAGGGTGAGCTGGCTTCAGGCCGGCCAGTTTGAATAATTCCAGCAGGGTGAGCTGGCTTCAGGCCGGCCAGTTTGAATAATTCCAGCAGGGTGAGCTGGCTTCAGGTCGGCCAGTTTGAATAATTCCAGCAGGGCTCTGGGGAGTGGAGCGGTCCTGAGTTTTCTGATACCTGGCCCTGGGTAATGAGGGCAGGTGGACAGTGGCTCAGAGTGCGAAGTCTGACAAGGAGGTGGCTGGGGACATGGGCGCTGGATTGGTTGGTTTGTATCTGAAAAATGTGCCCGTGGATGAGTTGTTTCCCGTCTCTAAGCATTGCTTACCACTGGTGGTGGGGGCCGTCCCTCCGGAGTCAGCAAGGTTCGGATGTCAAAGCCTCAGAAACACGTGGTTTACACGACCCTCCCGTGGACTCCTGTCCCTGTATCAAATCTGTGGCCTCCTCTCCTCTGGCCTCAGCTGCTGTCCCCGCTGGGCCCTCTTGCCCATCCCATTTCCCTTTGCAGCCAAACCTGGGACACCCTTTCCTGGCAGTGGGCATGGGTGTGTAGCCGCCAGGGACAGTGACCTGGGATGGAAACACAGGATGCCGTGCAGACAGAGATAGAGGAAGAGAGGAGCCCCACGGTGCGGCCAGTGTGGACTGCAAAGTGCCTGTACCAGCCGTGTGGGAAGCACTTTGCACGGATGAATGCCTTAATCTACAGGGCAGATGGAGGGGTGCACTCTGTGACTCTGCCCATTTCACAGATAAGAACACCAAGGCTTAATGTGACTTAGTGGCAGGCCCAGGTCAGCAGCCAGGGCCACCCAGCACCTGAGGAGTCAGGCTTCTCACTCAGACAGCTGAATTCAAGCCTGCGGTCTGACTGTGCATAGAAAATCAAATCATAATAGGATCAAACACATCAGATAATTATATAAAGGTTGAACTCTGTTCAAAGAGAATCTCAGTCTCAAAAAATAAAAAACTGCGTGCAACTTACAAGGCACACGACGTGAAAATGACGACGAAGGGCTCCGGTGGCAGAAGGGATCCCAGGAATACTAAGTAGGTTTGGGGCCGCTTCCCTACACCCACCAAGCACCTCATTGCACAGTGACCAAAGGCACCCACAGGGCGGATGCCAGTTTCAGGCCTTCATGCACCCCAAGAGAACACAAAACATCCCAAAGCAGATCCTTGGAACAAAGGGGAAGTTGGCAAAAACCTAACTATGAGAGTCTCTGATACCCTTTCCAAAGCCTTTCACAGATTAGATGCTAATAAGGCATAGAATTTTTGAATGACACAATGAGCAAAGTTAAATTAGTGGTTATATCACCGTTTCCCTTGCTCTACAGGAAAAAAGATCTTTCTGAGGAATCGTAAAACACTTAAAAATTATAGAAGTGTTTTGGGTCATAAAGAAAATGTGAATTTTATACAGCAAAAACGATTTCGTCCATGTTCTCTGATGAAATGCCTAAAACTAGGGGTGGGGGCAGCAGAATTTATAAACCTAAAAAAATAAAATTCATTTGAAAACTTAAAAAAAAAAAAAAACCTGCTAGGGACCGGGCACGGTCACTCACACCTGTAATCCTAGCACTTTGGGAGGCCAAGGTGAGTAGATCACTTGAGGTCAGGAGTTCAAGACCAGCCTGGCCAACGTGGTAAAACCCTGTCTTTACCAAAAAAATACAAAAATTAGCTGGGTGTGGTGGCATGTGCCTGTAGTCCCAGCTACTTGGGAGACTGGGGTGGGTGAATTGCTTGAACCCAGGAGACAGAGGTTGCAGTGAGCCGAGATCACGCCACTGCACTCCAGCCTGGGCAACAGAGCAAGGCAAGAGAATATTAGGATTGCAGTTACAGACTGTTTGGAACATTAATAAAAACGAGAGCACTACTGTCAAATCTTATGGAATGTGGTTAAAGCTGTATTCAGAGGCAAATTCACAGATATTTTCCAAAAGCTTCTTCCTTGGGTGATGTGTTTGACACACATTAGCCCTGCCTTCAACTCAATACATTTGAATGAATTTCAGCAGCAGCAAAACCAAAAACCTAAGGAAAGCAAACATAAGGAAATAATTCAGAAAAAGCAGAAACAGATACATTAGAAAACAGAAGAAACACATAGAATCAAGGAATAAGAGAGCTTTGGAAAAAGCAACCCTCTGGCCTATTTAATCTAGAAAAAAAGAGAGAAGGCACAAACTAAAAGATCAGAAAGAGTACACGTAATGTGACTACAACAAGATGTTTCTTCTGGCAGAAAGGAAAGCATTCAGGGCCATCTGCCCGCTGGGAAGCTGTTGGGAGGCTCTCTGCAGCCGGCCGCTTTGGAGGCCCAGGGGTGGTCAGTGGAGGAGGGATATGCAGGGCCTCCTCTGCCAGTGAATGCTGGCTGGGAGCGCAGAGGGAGGCTTGCTGAGCCCTCTATCCCAGGTCTGTGGCAGTGGGCTTTGGACCACACAGATGCAGGGCCTGGGGGTGGGCCCCAGCCCAGCAATCTGGTTCCAGCTCTCCTTTCACAGGAGGGGGGTCTTTGGACTATCCCATGTGGCTCTCTGCCTGCCTCCACTGGAGTTCTCTGTTCCGGCCTTCCCGCCTGTCCCTCCCTGGCCAGGATCCTCTGGTGTTTTAGGAATTTTCAAGTCTTTGGCATGAGAGATGGACAGAGTTATATCCTCTTTTGAAGTTTCCAGAAATGGGAAACTCCTAGTCCTGGGGCTAGAAAGGGGAGAAAAGATTATCCCGTTGATTGGTCTGGGTTCCAGGTGGCAGCTTGCATTTCCCCCGCGGGTTGCTCCTATATTGTTTAAAAAGAAAACTTTTGTAATCGGCTAGGGTTAATCGCGTACCAGTGCTGGCAAAGCTTTGGGTCTTAGTTGGCCTCCAAAGTGTCTGCTCCTTCCCAGTCTTGAGTACTTCATGGAATAAAGCCTCCTTTATTAACTGTTCCTTAGCAGGCTCTATGCTACATTGTCCCAGCCCTAAGCCTTTTCTTTTTCTTTCCTTTTTTTTCCTTAACTGCCTCAGGTAGGTAGAAGGAGTATGTGACCACAGTCGGGTAGGTAGAAGGAGTAGAGTATGTGGCCACAGTCGGGTAGGTAGAAGGAGTAGAGTGTGTGACCACAGTCAGGTAGGTAGGAGGAGTATGTGACCACAGTCGGGTAGGTAGGAGGAGTATGAGACCACAGTCGGGTAGGTAGGAGGAGTATGTGACCACAGTCGGGTAGGTAGGAGGAGTATGTGACCACAGTCGGGTAGGTAGGAGGAGTATGTGACCACAGTCGGGTAGGTAGAAGGAGTAGAGTATGTGACCGCAGTCGGGTAGGTAGAAGGAGTAGAGTGTGTGACCACAGTCAGGTAGGTAGGAGGAGTATGTGACCACAGTCGGGTAGGTAGGAGGAGTATGAGACCACAGTCGGGTAGGTAGGAGGAGTATGTGACCACAGTCGGGTAGGTAGGAGGAGTATGTGACCACAGTCGGGTAGGTAGAAGGAGTATGTGACCACAGTCAGGTAGGTAGGAGGAGTATGTGACCACAGTCGGGTAGGTAGGAGGAGTATGTGACCACAGTCAGGTAGGTAGGAGGAGTATGTGACCACAGTCGGGTAGGTAGAAGGAGTAGAGTATGTGACCACAGTCGGGTAGGTAGGAGGAGTATGTGGCCACAGTCGGGTAGGTAGGAGGAGTATGTGACCACAGTCGGGTAGGTAGGAGGAGTATGAGACCACAGTCGGGTAGGTAGGAGGAGTATGTGACCACAGTCGGGTAGGTAGGAGGAGTATGTGACCACAGTCGGGTAGGTAGGAGGAGTATGTGACCACAGTCGGGTAGGTAGAAGGAGTAGAGTATGTGACCACAGTCGGGTAGGTAGGAGGAGTATGTGGCCACAGTCGGGTAGGTAGGAGGAGTATGTGACCACAGTCAGGTAGGTAGGAGGAGTATGTGGCCACAGTCGGGTAGGTAGGAGGAGTATGTGACCACAGTCAGGTAGGTAGGAGGAGTATGTGGCCACAGTCGGGTAGGTAGAAGGAGTATGTGACCACAGTCAGGTAGGTAGGAGGAGTATGTGGCCACAGTCGGGTAGGTAGAAGGAGTATGTGACCACAGTCAGGTAGGTAGGAGGAGTATGTGGCCACAGTCGGGTAGGTAGAAGGAGTATGTGACCACAGTCAGGTAGGTAGGAGGAGTATGTGGCCACAGTCGGGTAGGTAGGAGGAGTATGTGACCACAGTCGGGTAGGTAGGAGGAGTATGTGACCACAGTCGGGTAGGTAGAAGGAGTATGTGACCACAGTCGGGTAGGTAGGAGGAGTATGTGACCGCAGTCGGGTAGGTAGGAGGAGTATGTGACCACAGTCGGGTAGGTAGGAGGAGTATGTGACCACAGTCGGGTAGGTAGGAGGAGTATGTGACCACAGTCGGGTAGGTAGAAGGAGTATGTGACCACAGTCGGGTAGGTAGGAGGAGTATGTGACCACAGTCGGGTAGGTAGGAGGAGTATGTGACCACAGTCGGGTAGGTAGAAGGAGTATGTGACCACAGTCGGGTAGGTAGAAGGAGTATGTGACCACAGTCGGGTAGGTAGGAGGAGTATGTGACCACAGTCGGGTAGGTAGAAGGAGTAGAGTATGTGACCACAGTCGGGTAGGTAGGAGGAGTATGTGACCACAGTCGGGTAGGTAGGAGGAGTATGTGACCACAGTCGGGTAGGTAGAAGGAGTAGAGTATGTGACCACAGTCGGGTAGGTAGAAGGAGTATGTGACCACAGTCGGGTAGGTAGGAGGAGTATGTGACCACAGTCGGGTAGGTAGGAGGAGTATGTGACCACAGTCGGGTAGGTAGAAGGAGTATGTGACCACAGTCGGGTAGGTAGAAGGAGTATGTGACCACAGTCGGGTAGGTAGGAGGAGTATGTGACCACAGTCGGGTAGGTAGAAGGAGTATGTGACCGCAGTCGGGTAGGTAGGAGGAGTATGTGACCGCAGTCGGGTAGGTAGGAGGAGTATGTGACCGCAGTCGGGTAGGTAGGAGGAGTATGTGACCACAGTCGGGTAGGTAGAAGGAGTATGTGACCACAGTCGGGTAGGTAGAAGGAGTATGTGACCACAGTCAGGTAGGTAGAAGGAGTATGTGACCACAGTCAGGTAGGTAGAAGGAGTATGTGACCACAGTCAGAACATTTGCAGAAGAGAGTCAGACCCTGAAGGTGAGAATTTGAGGATCTCTGTGCCAGGGACGTGGAGATCCTGGGGAAACTGAGGATTTCCTGGGGACATGTGAATATTTCAAAGCTGACTCCAAAAAATGGAGAATACATCATAAGTCCCATAACCATGGAGGGAACTCAAGTTCTTCACCTTTTCCAAAGTTTTGCCAGTGCATTCATACTCATTTGCATACTCATTATCAAGCAAGACTAATGCAGTACTCCGTAAACTCATGTATTCTGAAATCTACCCAATGTATCTTTCGTAGTCAATGGGACCCTTACACCCAGATGCCAGAGGTAGCCCATCAGGACAAAGTACAGACCTGTCTCGCTTCTGAAAATAGAAGTAAAAATGCCAAGGCATTAAGAGTTTAACTGAATAACGCATAAAGAGAAACTTCCACTGAATGTGGAGATTGTTTAATATCAGGAAATCTATTCATACAGTTCATCACATCAGTTCCCAAATGACAAAACTCATCCTCTAACAAATACTGTGTGAAGGGCTTCTGTGTGGGAAGTGCTGTGCTGGGAATATTCCCTGGCAGGGTCCCTGTCCTCAGGGGACCGCTTCCAGAAGGGCGATCTAGACAAGGAAACAGTTGTACCAGGGCTCAGGGCTGGATGGAGGAGATGCGGGGCAGGCATCTTTCCTTACAAGGTCAGGAAAAGCAACGGGAGGAAGTGACCGTTCCACCCCGACCTGAAGATGGTTCAGTGAAGTGACCAGCACAGAGATGCTCCGAGCTCACAGGCTGGGAGGGGAGGGAGGGCACCTGAACCCAGAAGGAGGAGCACAGGGACAGGAAGAGCAGACCCAATGCCAAAGACGCCGGAAGGAGCAGATCGCAAGAAGCAGAGCAGATCTGTGTCGCCTGCCAAGGGGTTTGACTTGCCCATGAGGGCAGCTTTAAGCAGAGTGACACGATCCCATGTGCACTTCTGAGAATATCACCGGCTCCTGTTGGCCAGGCGCGGTGGCTCACGCCTGTAATCCCAGCACTTTGGGAGGCCGAGGCGGGCGGATCACAAGGTCAGGAGATGGAGACCATCCTGACTAACGTAGTGAAACCCCGTCTCTACTAAAAATACAAAAAAATTAGCCAGGCATGGTGGCGGGCGCCTGTAGTCCCAGCTACTCGGGAGACTGAGCCAGGAGAATGGCGTGAACCCGGGCAGGGGAGCTTGCAGTGAGCGAGACTCCGTCTCAAAAAAAAAAAAAAAAAAGATCGCTGGCTCCTGTGTGCAGAAGTGGCAGGTGGAAGCAGTGACTTAGGAGACAGTCACTGCCATCAAATGGGGGATGACGGCAGCTGGACTGGGACCATGCCTGGGTGCAGGGATACAGACAGGAGGACAGAGGAGGTCACTTCGAGAGGATGTGGCACTACGTGGGTGAAGGTGGAGAGACACTCAGCGGGGTAGATGATGGTATCGACCCCTGAGATCGGGGAGCACAGGCGGGAAGCTGAAGAGGTCAGCTGAGATGTTGTTAGAGGTGCCTGGTGCCATCCCAGCAAAGGAGGCCAAGAAGAGGTGGGTATGGGTCTGGAGCCCTGCGGAGGTCTGGAGCTGGGGGTAGCAGAAGCAACTGTAGGCATGAGGAGCTTGCTGCCTGGGAGGGTGCCTGGGAGAGAGGCCCCAGGGCTCCCGTGTGGAAGGCTTCGGCAGGGCAAGGGCATGACGGCCCCACAGCCCCTCACAGGGCACTCCTCCTTTTAAAAAAATCCAGAAAACTGGTAACACAGGGCAACAGGACAACCAAGATTGTGTTTAAAGGTGGAAAAAGCAGCACAGTTCCCTACAAGTGTTCTGCACAGCGAATTCTTAGGATATGAGTAGATGTTACAGAGGACTATAGAGCGATCCCAAGGTCAAAGAAGCCTGGAAAGTGCTGGTAAAACGAAGGCAGATGGGCATGCCTGGGGGTGAAATTTCCCGTAGACTTTCCTGTGGACATGTGCACGGTGCACCCCCGAGAGCCAGAGCAGTCCAGGGGGTCTCTGAACACTTTCTCCACGGAAGCTTCTTCCTCGCCAAATCCACAGCCTACCGAACCTGCTTCGGGGAGCACTGCCCTGGAGAGAGTCTTGGAAACAACAACAACAAAAGACCCATAAACTAGTCACTTTGGTTCTGAAAATCCTACATAGTTTTATGTGACATGAAGCTAACATTGGAAAAGAACAGAGACAAATTCTCATTGTTTGCTGTTCATCATGTGTCGGGAAAACCTAAAAGAATCCGTGGGGCAACCTGTCGAGTTGGGAGAGGAGTTTGGTGATGTGGCCAAATATAAGACCACTGTTTAAAAAGTCAATAGCTTCTGTGTGAACTGAAAAAAAAAAAAAAAAAAAAAAAAAAAAAAAAAGCCTTGGTAGTAGGGAAAACAGGGAGAGAAAATTTCCATTATGGTAGTAACCAAAAATGTACAATACGTGGAATAGTCCTGACAAGACAGACGAAGGACCCATTGGAAGGAAATTGTATGTGATTAATGATAGGAAGAAAGTGATCATAAATGAAGACATAAATGCCGTCTTCATGGGAAGCTGGGTGTAATTGAGAGGTTGACCTTTCCCAGATTCATAGCTGGAAGTGTTAGGAAGTGACTCTAAGTGCCATCTAGGAGCACGAACGGTCAGGAATGGCTGAGACAGGTGTGGAGCCCAAGCAAGCAAGAGACCTCCTCCAAACATCCTGTGAAGTGAAGGTAATTAAAATAGGGCCGTATTTGCATAAACTTTCAGACAGTTCAGTTGAATAAAATAGTTGAAAATACCCCTCTTACAAATAACCTAACGTGATAAACATAGGATGCTTATTGCGTTATGAATAAATATAACATAAATTTAATAAATAGGAAATTAAATTATCATATGCCAGATAGAAGCCAGTACAACATTCAACTATTTAAATCACACAAATCAAGAAGAAAATATTGGTTGTCAAGAGCTTTCTAAGCATAAATCCAATTGAAGGAATTGTAAGGGGGAATATAGATATATTTGAATAAGTGTAATACAAAACTTCTGTCAAAAAACACAATGAAAAGGCAAATGACAAGCAGGAAAAACATTTGCAATGTGACAAATATGTCTTAATCTATAAAGACTTCCTCTAAATCATAGGGAAACAAAATTGGCAACGGAAGGAAACAAAGAAAAAAATCCAAGTAGCTAAGAGAAAACCCATATGGAAAAGTATCTAACTTTACTGTTAAAGAAATAAATAGGCCGGGCGCGGTGGCTCAAACCTGTAATCCCAGCACTTTGGGAGGCCGAGGCGGGTGGATCACGAGGTCAGGAGATCGAGACCATCCTGGCTAACATGGTGAAACCCCGTCTCTACTAAAAATACAAAAAAAAAAAAAAACTAGCCGGGCGAGGTGGCGGGCGCCTGTAGTCCCAGCTACTCGGAGGCTGAGGCGGGAGAATGGCGTGAACCCGGGAGGTGGAGCTTGCAGTGAGCCGAGATCGCGCCACTGCACTCCAGCCTGGGCGACAGAGCGAGACTCCGTCTCAAAAAAAAAAAAAAAAAAAAAAAGAAATAAATAATTCACCATTTATAAAGCACCAATTCTGTCAGGATGAAGAGGGATTTACGGCTGGGTGAATGAAGCATGCACACTCTTTCAGTATGAGTACAAATATTCCAAGGAAATGTAGCGCTATTTATCACTGCCCTTAAAAATGTTCTTTTTATTTATTTATTTATTTATTTTTTGAAATGCAGTCTTGCTCTGTTGCCCAGGCTGGAGTACAGTGGTGCAATCACAGCTCACTGCAACCTCCACCTCCCAGGTTCAAGCGATTCTCCTGCCTCAGCCTCCTAAGTAGCTGGGATTACAGGTGCCTGCCACGACACCCAGCTAATTTTTTGTATTTTTAGTACAGATGGGGTTTCACCAGGTTGACCAGGGTGGTCTCAAACTCGTGACCTCAGGTGATCTGCCCGCCTCAGCCTCCCAAAGTGCTGGGATTACAGGCACAAACCACCGTGCTCGGCCTTTAAAATGTTCTTGATGTTTGCCCCCAAACCTTAATTTCTATGACCCCAGACTTTCATTTCTACAATTCTGTTCCAAAGCAATGATCCCAGCTGTGGACCAAGTTTTAGGAACAAGACAAGGGTCATGGCATCATCTCTCATGTAAACAGCAGCAAACAACCTGTATTGTCCAATAATAGTGGTCTAGTTAAATAATGAGAAACCTGTGTGGTAGAATATTAGGCTATCACAGAATGGCATTCTCAAAGCATGTTTAAAGGCATCGGGAAATGGTTACAGTCTAAAGTCGTTTGTTGTTTGTTTGAAAAGCAGGATATCGGTTTTCCGTATGATCTCAATTTGGTGTACAAACATATTTGCAGAAAAGACTGGAAGGAACACATCAGATGTGAACAGGATTTGTCTCTGGGCAGTAGGCCAATTAATTTTCATTTTCTTCTTTGTACTTTACTGAATTTTTTAAATTCAACACGATGAGCATGGTTGTTATTATTATTATTATTATTATTATTTTAAGAGATGGGCTCTAGCTCTGTTGCCCAGGCTAGAGTGGATTGTGCAATCATAACTCACCACAGCCTCTGTCTCCTGGGTTCAAGGGATCCTCTCATCTCAGCCTCCCAAGTAGCTTGGACTGCAGGCACACATCCCCATACTCGATTAATTTTTTTTTTTTTTTGGTAGAGACAGGGTCTCACTATGTTGCCCAGGCTGGTCTTGAACTCCCAGTCTCAAATGATTCTCCTGCCTCTGTCTCCCATAGTACTAGGATTACAGGTGTGAGCAACTGAGCCTGGCCCAACATGTTTCTTTTATAAACAAAACAGTGCATTTTAAATTTATGAAATTTAAATTTTTTAAATGATTTTTTAAAAATCATTTAAAAATGGTAGGATCCAAATGATGCCGTTTAACTGAATTCAGCACTCTGGAGAAAGGTCTCCGATGGCACGCCACAGGGCTCTGTCACGCTCAGTCCTTTATTTCTGATTTGAATGAAGACATCAAAGAGAATTCATGCTTTCCCTTGGCACCTCATCTCTGCAGTGGACTGGGGAGGATTAATGAGGTTTCTGTGTTCCACCCTATGGGCACTATCTTATGTTTCCTCTGGCTGGGGCAGGGGACCCACCTACAGCGGGTCCACCTGAAGGAAATGAGAAATCTTGGAGTGAGGACGCAGGCTGCCACAGGTACGTGGTCACCCCTGCATGGGAAGCCCATGCCCCTGAGTTAGCAGGCACTGCCCTCCTGGCCAGGGCCTCCCTGGCCCCTGCCCCTCATGCACTGTGCCTGCAGAGGCTCTACTTTGCTGGGGCCGTGCTGGTGCCCCTCTTTCCCTGTTGGCAGAGTCGGAAATGGGGCAGTGGGCAGGAGACTGGTTGTCAGGTGCAGCCTGCTCTTCCCAGGGACAACATGGGGACACGTGCAGGCCCTGGGGGTGCTGAGATCCACAGCCAGCAAAGCAGGTCAGCTCAAGCCCATGGGGGGCACTGGGCAACTTCTGTGACACCAGGTACAAAGAGAACAGAGAGGACATAGGTGAACCGAGGCTGGCCTTGCTTCCGCCTCCTCCTGGGAAGGGGCTTGAGAACGGATGGCGGTGAGGGATTGGAAGACAGAACTGGAAGGTGGACGCATGCTTCCAGAGCTAACTCCAGATGGAGCCTGCTCACCCCCGGCCCCAAGGGCTCAGTGGACCAGCAGCTGAGGAGGCAGGAGAGAGGCAGTGCTGGATTATGGGGGGTGTGGGGCCCAGGCCACTCCAGTGCCTGTCTCCAGGACCCTCAGCCTAACTTGGAGGACAACCCACAGCCCGTCCCTCTGTCAGACCCTGGGGATTAAGGGACGACTGGCCTCCTGGAATGTTCTGGAACATTCTAGCATTCTGGGCCTTTTTTTTCTGCTCCTAACTCATGCCTGCCCAGAGTGGCACTCAGCAAAGCCCACTGCATACTCTGCCCACCTTTTTCTGCCTGGCCCTATCCCACCTGCCTCCTAGAAGCCTCCTAGATCCAGCCTAGGAGGCAGTGATGGGGGTAGCGGACGCCAGCTCCCATGGGGTCTGCTGTGTCCCGGGGATCTCAGGAGCCACCGGTTGGTCAGGTGAGTGTGGACTGCCAGAACAGCTGGGGCCTGCCCGCTGCTATGCTCTCCTTTAGAGGGTTCCGGGCTGTGAGAGGGGAAGTGAGCCAAGGTTGTGAATCCTCATTGCTTTGGGTTGGACCCACTGCGAAAGTGCAGGAAATAGCAGAGTAGAGGAGGTGGCGCTGCTGGGGCTGGGCTGAAGGCTTGGGGTAGAGGGCACAGCGACCAGGAAAACGGGTGCTGGTCATGGGCCCCGGCTGACTCAGTGAATGCGCCGTGGGCCACAGGGCTTGGGAGCAGCATCTGTGGGACAAGAGGATCCATCTGCCGTCCCCAGGTGGCCAGGGGAGAGGCATCCTGGGGAGCAGCAGCACACAGTGCACCTCAATGCTAGAGACCTGGCTGTTTTCTTTTTCCTATTTCAAACCCATCACAGACCAATACTTCCGTACCATACATTGTAAGTGAATTATTGAGAAAAGTAGATGTGACCCAAACCGAGGTATCCAGAAACTCTAGCTCTGGGTTTTTATTATTAAATTCTGTGGACATAAACTCAACCCATCCAATTGCTATGAAAGTTTCTAGTTTCTGTACTTATCTCAGTGTGGACTGGAACAGTTTGTGTCCACCAGGCACAGCCTTCACTTTGCATAGCACTGGGGGAGGCCCTGTTTTCAGGTCTGTGAGGTATGGGGTGGATGCGGGAGATGTATCCTGCTGCCCCCAAAGCATCCGGCCAGCCCAGAGCCTCTGGTCTCCCGAGCAGCTGCTGTTGAATCCCAGGAAGGTACATGAACGAGGAGGGAAGAGGAGCCCTGTGTCCGGGCAGTAGAGCAGCAGACAAGACAGCAACGGAGTAGTGAGCACTGGCAAGGCATACAGCAGGGTGGCAGGCAATAGGGGACCATGGATGGAGCGGCCAGGATGGGGACTTCCTAGCCAAGAGCTGGGGGGCAAAAGGCCCAGCTCCTGCGTCCAAGGAAACAGGCTCTGCTTGCTCACAGAGATGCGCAGCCAGGGCTGCTCGATGGGGCTCTGGGGACAAAGTTTGGCACATGGTGAGGATGAATTCTGATGAGCTGCTCTTCAAGGAACCACAGGCTTCCTGTCAAGGAACGAGGCCCCCATCTCTGGAAGAATTTTAGCATGGCAGAACCAAGGCATCAGGAGGGGGCTGAGCTGTCCCCGCCACGGTGGAGGCAGACTCTGGGGGCTGTGAGACCGTGACCCAGACTTGAGCAGAAAGTGGCCCAGGCATTCAGTTCCTCTTATTCATCCCAAATTGTGACAGAAATAGACCAGCTCCCCGCCTGCCGCTACCCCATCACCTGCCGCTCCCCCATTGCCTGCCGCTCCCCCATTGCCTGTCCCCCCGGCCTTACCAGGCTCCAGTGGGGATAAAATTGGTAGCACTTGTTTGAGTGACATGTTGTTTGTCTTCTAGCTTATGAGAAGCCTCTGAGTTATCTCAAGTTTTTCCTAAAACAACATTTTTCTCCATTTCTTAAAAAAAAAAAAAAAAAGCAGAAGAAAAGAGATGATCTTATTTTATACAATATGCCACCAGCCAGGGGGCAGAGCGTCGGCAACACTTGAGGTTGCATAGCAACTGGCTTTTCAATTGATTTTTTGAGAAGGTACCAAAGCTACTCAACTGTTCCCATTTTAAATATTTCCTAGGATGATGAAAATCAAAGCAAATGGAAATCAGAGACTTGGGGACCATCAGAGAAGGACATAAAGTGTCTTGTTACAAAAAACCAGGTCAAGACAAAGTGTGGAACGCTTGTTGGAATTTTTCAGCATTGGAAGTGAAAGGTCTGAGAAATTTTGCATGTGAGTCTCCTAGTGGAAAGCAAGAGAAGAGAGGTGCTGAGGGCGGGGGCTTGGTGTGCCCACCCACCCACCTGTAGGGTAGAGTGGCCCAGCCATGGTGCAAGAAGGCTAGGGAGTGAAGGTCTAGGGAGGATATATCAAGGGCCCTGGGGATCTGGGACAGGGGGCGAGGTGGGGAGCACACCCCGTGCCTCTTTCCAGGGACAGTCCCCTGTCCTCCTGAGCATCTGGGTTCCAACCCCCAACCTGATAGGGGTGCAAGGCATGATGGCCCACCCAGATCATCCTCAATCCACCTCCTGACCCAGACCTACCTGGGTCCAGAGAACTAGGAGGCACTAGGGCTGGACACTGCCCTCGGGAGGTGTCTTCTGTTTGGACTGCAATAACAAAAACACCTTGGACTGGGTAATTTACAACCAATGGAATTGTGTTACTCACTGTTCTGGGGGCTGGGAAGTCCAAGAGCAGGACACCAGCAGAACTGATGTGTCATAAGGACCCATTCCTCCTAAAGGGCACCTTCTAGCTGTGCCCTCACATGATGGAAGGGTGAACAGGCTCCCTAAGGCTTCTTTTGTAAGGGCGCTAATCTCATTTATGGAGACTCCACCCTCATGACCTAATGACCTCTCAAAGGCCACACTTCCTAATACCAGAACATTGGTTCTCAGATTTCAACCTTTCAAATGTGGGGAACACAACATTCAGATTCTAGAAGGAGGCCCCTCTCCTGGCTCCCCCCAGGCCTGCACCGGCTCATGCCTGGGAAGGCTCGAGTTGAGAATCCTGTTCTGGCAGCTTGGCTCTCTCTGGGAATAGCTTCCTAGGCTTTGGGGAGGATGGCTGGAAACAAAATGCTGGAACGATATGGGAGTTCTGGCAGAGAAATGAGGTGCACGCCTCCTGCCCCAGCTCTTGTTGTGGTTCCCTGTCGTGATGAAATTTGATCTGTAAGCCGTGCCTGGAGCAAGAGACCTCCAGCCTTGGGGGAGTCCACATTGCATTCAGCTGGGGCGCACGGTAGAAGGTGCGCTCACGGAGCCGGGATGGTGGGACCCTGTCCCTGCCATTCATTCTGGCTTTGTCCATACTCGTGGGACCTTTGGTGAGCAATGTAACATCCTGGAGCCTTAGTTTCCCCCATAAGGGGGGTCTGTGAAACCCCAGCACACCACAGGAATGATGACAATCATAAAGGCGTTCATGCAAGGGACTGTTTGTAGAGCGTCTTCTGGGACAGGCACCGTCTGAAGCCCTTTACGTGACTTTCTGCCCTCACCCCCACAGCAACCCTATGGAGTAGTCGCTGTAACCATCCCCGTTTGACAGTGAGGACCCTGGCTCCAGGGGTTAAGCGGCCTGCCCGGGGCCACAGGCTGGTGGAGCCACTCTGCTCTGGGAGGAAGGGCTGGACTCTGTGATCCCGCTGGTCAGGAGCGCCAGCTTCAGGTTCCTTGCCCTGGTCCCCTGAGGATCAGATGCTCCCAACCAAGAATGACTTTGCCACCCCTCCCCCTGACCCAGGGGACATTTGGCAGTGTCTGGAGAGACTTTTGGTTGTCACGACTAGGGGGAGGGTTCCACTGGGTTGTGGCAAGGAGAGCCCAGGGGTGCACTCAACATCCTGCCATGCACAGGGCGCCTGCCCTACCCAACAGGAATTATCTGGCCCCAAATGTCTGCAGTGCTGAGGTTGAGAAATGTATTCTGCTCACCTGAACCAACCCCCCTGCTGTCCTATCCCTCACCTGTTTGGGAGGCTGGTCTGAGGCAGGAGGACCCCTCTGGGATGGGGACAGTTGAGAAGATTTGCTGAAGCCACATCCCCTTGGGACATGAGCCAGCCCCAGCGGGTAGGCCAGTCCCCGGGGACTGGTGTCATACTCCATCTGTATCATCAGCACGCCAGAGACAAGGACAAGGAACGCTTGTGGGTGCTGACTGCACCCTGCCTGAACTGTCTTGGGCGGAATCCCCCAGCTCCAAGCTTGGAGCTGCAGTTGTGCCCATTTTGCAGGTGGGGACAAGAAAGGTAACCTGCCCAAGAACAGAGCAGATGAGATATTTAGACCGGGCCTAGGACTGCCCAGGTGACCTCACCTGCCACCTGCAGTGGCCTCGGTTGAGCCTTGGTCCGGTAGCGGCCTGCGGGGCTGGCTGAGCGCGCCTTGCCCAGCAGGCAGAGCCTCCTGGCGGGGCGGGCGCGGTTCCAACGGAGACGGCCTCCAGGCTGCGCATCCCCATCCCGGCTTCCTCCCACGTCTCCTTGACTGAAGGAGGGAAGGGCATAAATAATTCAGCTCATTCCAGAGCAAACAATGGAAATGTGGGAGAGCAACGATTGGAACAGAGCTTTTTGCTCAGGTGGTAATTGATGTATTTAGGGTGAAACCCAGAGGCCGTCTCGGGGCTCCGGGAGCCCGGGTGCGGCCGCGGTGTCCGCGCAGGGTGCGTCCCCGGCCCGGGCCCCCGTTCTCGCGGCAGCAGCGCCACCTGGTGGCCGCTCGGGCCCGGCCCGGCCTTTGCCTCGCGCCCCGCGCGGGGGGCTCCCACCCCCACGTCTATGTGGGGCTTTGGCGAGTCCCTTCAGTTGTCTGAGACGCGGCTTGTCATCCGGAAGGTAGGAAAATAAGGTTGAAGTGAGATGTTGTGTGCCCAGCCTGAGCCCAGCGGGGCGCTCCTTGCGGGCAGTCACTTATTATTGGGGTCAGCATCTGCGGGGCAGCCCTTCTGGCTCACTTCCCCAGGCCTTGAGAACACCCCCACCGCCGGCCCCGCCCTCCCTGCCCAGCCTGGCTCCCAGGGCGCTTGGGTTCGTTCCTTCATTCCTGTGTTCCCTCCTGGTCACTAAGCACCCAGCAGCCAGGGCCCTCTGGCCACATTCGCTGCCTCATCCTGGCATGGAGAGCAGAAGCTGAGATTGCCCCGAGCAGGGCTACTGAGGGCAGGCATGGGCCAAGGCTGCGGCACAGACTGGTGCGCAGCATCCACCCAGCCCTCAAGGAGCTTAGGCTTTAGTGGCTGAGAGGCCAGCGACAGCAACAGGCATATCCCCAGTAGGTGCCCCATCTGGCAGGTGACCCACTGCACCCAGGAGAGGGGACCAGGCCCGCAGCTCAGAGCCAGGGTCACGCGGCCAGGATGGGGGCTGGGGCTTGGAGCTGGACACAGCCCACTTGCCCACCCAAGGCACGCAGGCCCCCTAAGCTTCTGGCTGTTCCCTGAGGCCCGTGGGGTTACCCAGACTCCTGCAGGCCGGGCCTGAGGTTCAGGGACCCGCAGTGTTTCCTCATCCTTGCCCTGGCCAAGGCTCCTGACAGCCCTGGGGAGCGTTCAGCAAAGTGACCTTCTGACCCAAGGTGAGGCCCATCAAGCTCTTGCCTCGCTAAGTCCCTCAGCTCTGCCCTCTCCACCTCATGGTGGGATCACTGAGCCTTTCATGCACGTCCTCAGACCCCTTCCAGCCCAGGCCAGGGGAGCCAAACAGGCTGAACCCAGAGGAAACACCATTCTTCTTGGGACCAGGCTCTTGGCGCTGCTCTGGGAGGACCCCAGGGGCCTGGACGAGTGTCTGCTTCCTGCATCTGGGCAGCTCTGTGAACCAGCATAGCAAGGAGGGTCTCCAGGTGGATAGAGGTGGGCGCTCATGATGGCCAAGGAGGACCCTGCACATGGGAAGAGCCAGCCTGGGCCAGGGCCCCAAAGCACTCGGGCAGTGGAGTCCACTTGGGAGCCCATGTCTGCAGCGGTCGATGTCACATCCAAACAGGTGGCAGAGCCCTCCATGAGGGATGACCTCTGTCCTGGGGCCCCCGTGGAGGGTCCGATCAGCCTCCTAGGAAGCTCTTCTGTTCCCATGCTCTGAGCTAGGGTCAGCCCACACAGGACTCCTCCTGCATCCTGGGCTGGGTGGGCCCCTGGACTCTATCCACAGCTTGACTGCAGGCTGCTCTGGCCTGGCTCTTCCGGGGCCCCCAGGCTGGAGCTGGGAGTTCTGAGAGCCGCTGCCGCTGTGAAGCGTGTGCCCTCAGAGGCCCTGCCTCACTCGGGAGGTGGATCCTGCAGCTACCATGCAGCCCCAGGGTCTAGAAATGTCCAACTACAGTCATACAGCACCAGCTACCGCCCCCTGCTCTGGAGGGTGGGTGCCCGCGGCTGCCCCGGCAGAGGACTGGCTGCCCTGTAAAGCCCCTGGCTGGTCCTGTGGCCACCCCTTGCAGAGCCCAGGCTGCTACTCCCCAGGAGTCAGCAGAGCTGGGAACAGGTGGAGTCACACAGACAGACTTTCTTAGAGGAGCCGTGCAGAGCCGAGCAGGCAGCTGAAAGTCAGGTGCATTCAGGACTGGGAGGGACGCAGACGACCGGGGTAAGCTGGTGAAAGAATCCTCAGTTGAAACAAGCAACGCAGCCTCCCTCAGTTCTGGAGGAGATCCATACATGA